>NC_081413.1:105001821-106236404 GCF_030272615.1 Cryptomeria japonica | reverse complement strand
GACTCCTAACAAGGTTTTCTCTTAACGGGGCATTGTTGTAAAGATCCTAATCGGGCTAGGCTCCTAACAAGGTGCACTCTGAAAGAGTGCATATTTGTGGGTACCAATTCCCATCGTGGTTTTTCCCATTTGGGTTTCCACATGAAAAATTATTGTGTTCATGTTGTGGATGGATTGTTAAATTGTTCATTTGATGTCTTTACTATATTTATGTAATGATGAATACTTAAGTTGCTACTAGTAATGTTTTGGTGAATCTCCATTAAGTGATTGTTTGATCAGCTACTAGTACTGGTTATAAACTATTTTGTGAATTATTTTGTAGATTGAGGAAAAGTATCTGTTTATCCTTATTACTAATTCACCCCGCTCTTAGTAATAACCTGATCCTCACAATAACAATTGGTATCAGAGCTTTAGGTCCTCTTTGTGCAGAAGCTTAACTGCTTAAGGAAAGGATCTGAGGAAGATGATGAAGGAGGGTCCCAAATTCACTAAGGACAATTAAAAAATATGGAGTGATAGAATAAAGATATATATCAAAGGTATGGGTGCTCATCTCTAGCAGCATTCTATTACTCAATGTGTACCTCCTACTGGTCCTCTAATTGCAGATCAGTTGAAGGAGCAGCAAGAAGGCATTCAAGCACTGGAAGCCATAGCAAGTACACTAGCTGATATTAAATATATTTATGTCCATGGTTTAGAGACTTCCTTTGAAGTTTTGGAGAAGTTAGAATTAATCTATGGTGGTGATAAGCATGTTCAAAAGGCTGAAGAAGAAAGTCTTAGAGGAAATTTTGATGATGTGAGAATGATGGAAGGAGAAAACATTACTCAGTATGGACAGAGGATAAAAGAACCTATCAGTGGAATCAATGTTAGGGATCCCACAGATACTGAGAGGGGGGGGTGAATCAGTATCTAGCTGGTAATTAGAATTTCTTAACTTAAAACATGCAGAACATAATATAACAGTGTACCGGTATGCAAGAAATAATGCTATAAACAGAATTAAGAACATCCACATGAAAAGCACACCATAACACAAGATTTTAACAAGGAAACCCGATGTGGGAAAAACCTCGGTGGGATTTGTGACCCACAATATTCACTCACTGGCCAATAAGAGAATATTACTTACAATAGGGGCCTGCACATGCAGGAAGGCCAACTACCTAGAGCTCACTGCTCAATGTGAAGTCTCACTGACTTACAATAAGGATTATACAAATCCAATATCTTGTACTTCTTTACAATAGCATCTTCAATGCCTGATTCAATACCATTTCCTACTCTAGTCTTTACATGTATCCCTTGACCTATATTTTGCACAATAGGTCTGCCTAATATTTTCCTTTATGCTTCTACATACACCATCCAAAATGTCTACAATGATCTCTTTTATATATAAGAGTCATTTTACAATTTTCCAAGTTGGCTTACACATTTTTACAATAATAAACAAAATATAATATAACCAAATCCTGTCAGCCTTTGTGTCGGTATACTTCCTTTCTTCTATGCCAGTGTCGGTGTCCTGAGTGTTGGTGTCGGTGTCCTGAGTGCTGGTGTAGAGTGTGATCTACTAATTCTAGTATAATGCCTTTTCTAGTGCCATAAGATTACAAGGTTTCCATCAATGACAAAACCTTCAATCACATACAATGTCTCATTGGAGTGTGCATATGCCAACAATCTCCCCCTTTGGCATTGATGGAAACACTAATGAGAAATTTCAAAAAGTATCCAAAAATGTGTAGTCCAAAAATGTTACCAAAAATGTGAGAGCTCCCCCTGAGCATATGATTCATGTCCTATGATTTGAATTTTCTCATCCCACTACTCCCCTTTTGGCATCAATGACAAAGGTTGTCAAGATGTCAGTAGAGTTTGTGGTTTCAACATTGTAGCTGGGTAGTTATAATTTGAAAAAGATCTCCCAAAATCAAGTTTATACTATCCATAAACTTCTTGCTATCCTTTATTGTTGTCTCTGTTCTCTTCACTGTATTGGTGAGATGCTACAAATGCTCTACCAGTGTTTTGCTTCCCTGTATTAGTGCCTCAGAAATTTCCTTCCACAGAGATGCTAGATAGTCCAATCTTGGACTTAGTTTTGATCTCAAATGTTTTGCCTTACTTATTATTCTTTCTTTCTCTCTTTTCAATTTGAGTAGTTCTTCCTCAAAATTTGTTATCTTCTCCTCAAAAACTGATAGTGTATCAGGTGAGTTGACAAAATTATCTGCAAGTTTATTGATCTCATCCTGTACCTTGCTCATTTTCTTGTCAATATCTACCGTCAAAAAGTTTGTTTTACAGGTATCTTTGTACAAATTTTTGTACTCTTTCAATAAATTACATAATTCTAGTAGAAGTGTGTCAAAATCTCTATTACACTTCTTTATTTGCTCATCAAAGAAATTCTATTTTTCAACTTCTACTTTATCCTTCACTGAGTCTTCTTTTATTTTCTCAATGTTTTTTGAGATATATTTACATAGTGTGTCCAATTGTCCTAAAGAATCTTTTTTTATCTATATTACAGTTAGGAGCAATTACCTTCAAAATTGGTATGGTATCATCAATTGCTTTGTAAGCCTGTGAGCTGCAGTCGGTTATTTTCTTGATAGAATCAAGTAGTACCTCAGTCACATTGGTTGATTTGAAGCTTGATGATCAATCAACAATCTGAGTACTGGTGGAAGTAACCAAGCTTGTTTTGACCTCTGGTAGGTCTGTTTGTGTCTGCATTTCTTTAAGCAATGGTTTTTCACTAGTTGCCGGTGATACTGTTCCCTTATGTGCCTGTTCCGGTTGTTGTTGTTTTGGAGCCTTTAGCTCTATTTGTTTCTCTATATGTTTCATTGCCTCAGTCTGTGTCTCAGTCGCTACCTTTTTCTCTTTATCTTCTACTAGTTTATCAGTTTCCCCTGCTACCGGAGGCTCACTAGCCATATCTAACTTATCAGTTGTATCTTTGTCTACCACTATGTTGATCTTTTGAGTATCAACATTCACAGTATATAGGACTTCAGGATTAGGATTATTATCCTCTACATCCATACTCTTGGCTGTCGATTGATCTTTAGTAGTTGTTGATTTTACCGGTGGAGTAATTAAAGAAGGTGGGGGTAAGCTGTCTCTAACCTTGATACTTAGTGGTCCACCAACTTTTCCTTTCCCCTTGTCTCTGTCTTTCTGATAAACTTTTATAGGTTTAGGGTTCTTGTATTCTTCTTATTTTTCCTTTTCAACTACGAATATATCCCATCCATTTTCTATCTCCTTTGTTACCTCATTAACTCTTCCTACCATTAAAGCAACATGTCGGTGTGCAATAGAAAATATTGTCCGGTTGGCTTGAGCAATTAGGTCATCAATTTCTTGGGGAGAGTTTACCAGATATACAACAAGTAATTTTTCAATTTTTATTTTCTTATCCAATTCTATCACTGCTTGTCTTCTTGCTTCTATTCTTTTGAATAATTCATCTCGTATTTCATTGACTACTTCCATCAAAAACTTCTTGTACATATCCATGTGCAATATAACACTATTTTCAACTTTCTCTTTTTCATCAGCTATGAGAGTGTCATATATTTTCTCTATATTCTTCAGTTTACCTTCCTCTGTGATTTCATTCAACATTATATCAAGAGGGGCCAAGTCTTTGTTTGTCCTTTTCTTCTTCTTGGGTGTCAGTTTCCTCTTTGGTGTGGCCTTTCTTACCAGAGATCTCATTGCTTGTTGCTTTTGCCTTGTCCTCCTAGGTGAGGGTGTGGTTGCCGATGAGGGATCTCTTTTTCTTACAACTCTTTTGAAAGTTGCAGGCATGTCACTTCCTGAAGAAGTACCTACTGGTGATAGGTGAGTTTCAGGTTGTGGAGCTGCTAACTCATCCTCTGTTATACCGGTTTTCTTCAATACATCTTCTTTGATGGCTTTTGCTTGTCTGGAACCTTTCCTTACAACTGCCTCAACCTTTTTCACCCTTTTCTTTGATTGAATTTATCTTTCAATATTTTCAGCACTACCAAATACTTCTTCCTTAGGTTCTCTGGGGGCTTCCAGAAGTGCTTTAGCATATGTTTCAACTATGTGATCATCTGTTTCATAGCCCATCTCGGTTACCCAAACTGTCCTTGGGATGACCACTTCCATCTAGATTTCATCTTTCTTGATGACAAAGCATATTTCATCTTTGTATTTGTCTACAATTTTCTGTGATAATCTTACTCTTTTCTTCATTTTGGTCTTTAATGCTTGAAAAAGTCATGAATATTGTTTTCCTTGTTCTCACCCATGTTATTGAATAGTTTTGTTAATTGTTTGCCTACCGGTATGTCATATCCAAGTTCTTTGTAACCTATACCGGGAACCTGTTTTGTTATGTGTAGCATTAGACATACTAACAAATTTCCAAATCTAAAAGTTCCTTTCTTGTCCTTCTTGATCTTTCCAAGATTTTCAATTAATTCATCCTTTAACCACTCACATATGTCAATTTTTGCATTATCTGTGACCATATCATAAGCACTCTTAATGCATAAGCTTGAAACTGAATTGAGTCTATTAGCATGAGTAGCTTTATACCCTAATATCATACTGATGAATCTCACATTGATATATGTTACATCATTAACTCTTTGAGACCTCTTGTCGAATGTTGCACCAGTTAGGCTTATAACTAGGTCATTGGAAACCTTCTTGGTTTTATCTGGTCTTTTACCGATGGTCGATAACCCTGTGACAACTTTCACAACTTCCTTAGTGATTTTGTGGATTGCATCTAACTATAAAAATTCTCCATGTACCCTACTTAAGACTATCCTAATCACATCCTTGGGGAATTCAGGAATGCTAAGGATCTCTATAAATCCTAGGGTCTCAATGATCTTGTGTTCATCTTTTACATTGTCGATATTATCACATCACAATTTTAAACATGGTTTTAATTTCTTCATCTCCTAACTCTTCAATGTTGCAGTGGATGTACATTTTGGGGTCTTCAGCATAAACAACTCCCTTGGGAATTTGAGAAAAAGCACCTAAGGTATCATCCTTCTTTGCTATCTCGGGAACTAACTGAAATATGGGCCTAGGTCTTTTTATCACTTTAACAATAGTAGGGTTTGCTATATATTCAATTGTAGAGGAGGATGCCATGATTAAATACCTTTTCTGCCTTAGGATGGATGATTGTTTGGAGTGTTCTTGCTTCTTGCTCGAAATGCCTTAGCTTGGAATCTTTGCGCTCTTTGAAAATTTGAAATCTCAGTGAAATGAAATGGAGCCAAAACCTTAATTTTATAGTGTCTTTTCACCATCTACCACATTAATTGCATGCTGGTTAAGTATTCACTTAACATTGTTTGTAGGTAATAAGTAATTTCCAACTTCTTATCTCTAACCGAGGGAATAATAGCACATGTATCAATATATTGCCAAACCCTCAAGGAAATTTTCTTCAATTAGATGAAGAACTTCCTATCGGTGGAGTACTACTCTGTCCTTCTAGTGAAGCATCACTCTGTTCTGCCGATGAAGTATTGGTTTGTTCTACCGGTAGAGGAGTATTCCCACTATTTAGATCAGCTTTTCTAATCCATTGTTTTGAGAATTCTTGCTTAACATCTTCAACTTTTTCTTTACCTTTCAAGCTAGAACTTTTGTTGTCTACCGGTGTTCCTTTACTTCTATAGAATTTAGCAATGTGCCCAATCTTGTTATATGCATAACAAGTTACATTATTTTTCTGAATAGCTTTCCCATAACCTATGCCGGTTTGTGTTCTACATTGATTGGATAAATGTCCAAATCTTCCACAAACATAACATCTCACATTCATTCTGCAGTTTTTAGAGTTGTGACCAACTTTGTTGCATTTAGGACATTGACCAGTGGGTGTGTTGATATTCTAATAATTTCTAGATCTACAATCATTTGCTCTATGACAATACTTATTATAGTTAAAGCATTTACCATTGAATTTATAAGTGTTTATGGTGAAAATGGATAACAACAATGATGAAAGACTAAATGAATTCAACCACAAAACCCTAGCCTAACAACAATAGAGATCCACCATAACATATGAAGATTACCTGAGACAATTCAAATCAAATGAAATCACAAATATTATACCATCACATGTCCAATAGGGTTTGAATCTCCATTCTTCGTGTCTCCATTGATCTTGCTTGATATATTTGCTCTAAGATTTTATGTGTGCACAAGAGCTCAACAAAGAATAGAAATTTGGTTGCAAGTAGGCTTGATTGAATATGCAAGTTCGAAAGCATAGTCGGGGTTGAATGTATAGTGAGTGAGGGTTTGATAATGAAGGAAGCATCTCCTTATATAGAAGACACTATATGAAATGGAGGGATAAGATTGAGAGGTGTAAAAGAGGTCGGCTATGATTAGAGGGTAGGTAAAGAAAATAATAAAATAATGAGAGGGTAGGTAGTGTATGAATTAAGAGATGAATGACATGTGTCATGGGTAGAAAAGGCTAATGAATTAATTAAATAAATAAAGATTCATTTAATTAATAGAAGAAGTGGGATTAAATTAAATAAATAAAAGTATTTATTTAATTTATGAAAATGATAATTTAAATAAATAAATGTATTTATTTAAATGAGAAATAAGGCTAGAAGAGGGTAAATGAATTAATTAAATAAATAAAGATTTATTTAATTAATAGAAGAATTAGGCTAAAATAATTAAATAAATAAAATATTTATTTAATTAGACATGACAATTTTAGGTGTCTACATTTTGCCCCTCTTTGAGACAATGCAGCTTGTTGCGTTGTTTCAAAGAAGATAATATGAACTGATACAAAGTTGCCCCAAGATGGGAATGATATGCCCCCTTGGGAGATTGGATGAAAATGTCTAGAAAGATTGCAGACAATCTCTCGATAAGAAAGAAAGGATAGAATGGACTGATCGGATAGGATAAAGTGACAGAGTCATGGGATAAAAAAGACTGACTTGGGAAATGAGAACTAGGGCTAGGGTAGTCCATAAGATAGACTACGAGGGGAAAAAATCCTCATTGCCATCCACACATCCAAGAGATCAGAGTGCAGAGAGAGAATAGAGCAGTAGCAGTCAGCAACAATGGCATTGGTGCATAGATTCGATTACATTCACCGATATCAGAGGCCAACATATGTAGGAGAGCCGGTGAGTACCACAAAACCTCCTTGTGCTTTGTCGCAATAAATGTTGTCATAAATGCATGTCAAGGTAGTGAAATAAATGCGCTTTTAGGAATGTCAAGCGAGGTAAAAAAAATGCTAAGGCGCATTTGTGCTGGTGCCAGGCGCGACTGTGCAATATGTAAGCGTGTTTATGTCAAAAATGTGCATTTATGTCCTCTAAGGCAAATCGGCAGTTCTGTGTTGAACATACGCTATCGATTGGATAAGCTACTGAGAGGATACACTCAAGCAGGTCCTCTAGAGAAGACTAGGATAGTAGATAGGGCTAGGATTGACAATTCTGTGATAGAACATACGTTGCCAATTATGAAACTACTCAAGAGGATACACTCAAGCAGATAGCCCTAGGATAGGATAGATCGAGGCACTTTGTGATGAACAGTGAGTACCAAGACATAGTACTTTGTGATGAACAGGGAGTACCATAAGGTGCAGCACTTTGTGATGAACAGGAAGTGCAAATATGAGCAGCACTTTGTGATGAACAGGGAGTGCAAATATGAGCATCACTTTGTGATGAACAGGGAGTGCAAATATGAGCAGCACTTTGTGATGAACAGGGAGCACAAAACACGTAGTACTTTGTGATGAACAAGGAGTACCACTAGGATAGATAGCAACACTTTGTGATGAACAATGAGTGTCACTAGGACTGACATGATTGCTTTGCTTGACTATAGGAGTATTTGCCTATGCTAGAGTCATGAGAGAGATTCCCACCGATGCAAAGATTACAACCAGAGCTGACATTCGAGGACCGAGCTGCTATTGAGGGTATGGGTCTATGATACATTCTGTATGTGCTTGAGTTTTGGGTGAACATGGAGTTGCTGACTGTGCTGGCTGAGAGATGGCACTCAGAGACATGTACATTTCATTTACCGATGGATGAGATGATAGTCACCGTAGAGGATGTTTACAGGATTTTGTGGATACCGATCGATGGGGAGCTGATACCCTATGATTAAGATGGAGATAGGGAGGCCTTGAGATGAGTGTTTCAGGATCCCAAACTAGAAATGAGAGCTGGACACGTGGCATGGGATACCATGACAGTGATAGGACTAGCACTACCAGCAGTGCTAGGAGGAGTGATCAGTGGGTTCTTATGTCCATACAGGGCGACACAAGGGTTGGCTATAGCCATATGTATTTTGACATCATTGTATCAAGACATTTATGGATTTGATATATATATATGAGATTCATCCTTATGGCAGCTATATGCATGTGTACCTATGTGATGTTGCTTCTATGTGATGCTTATGATATAGATGCAAATATGTACATGAGGAAATGCAATATTTTTGTTCTTTTATGTTTAATATGTTATGCCAATGCAAATGTGAATGTATGAAATGTAGATGAATATGATAATACAAATGTAAAATGTGCTAATATGTGTTGTGTGCATGGTGTGATGCAATTGTGATATCTATATGTATGTATGAAATGCTTATATGTGGTAATGCAGGTGCAAACTATATGAAATGCAAATGTTTTTGGTGTGTCATTATACTCAGTCATGTGATAGCAGGCTACACGGACTCAAGAAGGATGATGGAAGTCAATCAAGAAAGGGGGGTGGAAGATAGAAGATATGGAAGTGAAAGAGCTTCTTGTGCATTATCATCATTGAGCTTTATTATGGCAAGTAGGTTATGACAATAAAGGCATATGATCGACCCAAAAAGTAATTGTACCTGTTTGCATGGAGATAAGATAGCCACAAACAAGGAATGCCCCAGTTCATACTAGACTCTCAGTGTCCTCATATCCTTGGACAAGTCATAGCATTACTAAGAGACAATCCACAGAAAACAAAAGAAAAATAAGTGATGATACCCCATCCTCGCCTTTCTAGTCAAAGACATCCTAGAGATAGAATCTCTAGTCAGAGACTATTGGCATATGGACACTCCAATGAGATATTGTGTGTGATTGAATGTTTTGTCATTGATGGCAACCTTACAATCCTATGGCACTAGCAAGACTTCATACCGGCAAAGCATTACACAAGCAAGACAGTGCACCGGCATCAACAAGATCACTCTACACCGGCATCAGCACCGGTACAGAAGAAAAGATGTATACCGGCATAAAGGCCGACAGGATTTTTGATATGTAATATTTTGTTTATTATTGTAAGCCGACTTGGAAAATTGTAAAATGACTCTTGTATATAAAGGAGATCATTGTAGACATTTAGGGTAAAAAAAGTAGCGAGCATAAAAGAAAATTATTAGGCAAACCTAATGTGCGAATTATAGGTCAAGGGTATATGTAAAGAACAGAGTTAGAACCGGTACTGAATCTGGCATTGGAGATGCTATTGTAAAGTAGTATAGATCTTTGGATTAGTATAATCCTCATTGTAAGTCAATGTGACTTCTCATTGAGCAGTGAGCTCTAGGCAGTTGGCCTTCCTGCATGTGTAGGCCCCTATTGTAAGTAATATTCTCTTATTGGCCAGTGAGTGAATATTGTGGGTCACAAATCCCACTGAGGTTTTTCCCACACCGGGTTTCCTTGTTAAACATCTTGTGTTATGGTGTTCTTTTCATGTGGATGTTTCTAATTCTGTTTATTGCATTAATTCTTGCATACCGGTATACTGCTATTTTATGTTCTGCATGTTTTAACTTAGAAAATTCTTATCACCGATTAGATAATGATTCACGCCCCCCTCTTAGTATCTGTGGGAATCCTAACAATTGGTATCAAATCTTGGTCCTCTATTTTCAGAAGCCTAACAGCTTGAGGAAGATCTTGACACCGGTAAAGATGGAAAATCTAATGAAGCAACTTGAAGGAGCTCTTACTGACTATGATATAGAGAAGTTGAAAAATATCAAATTAGAAGATGATTTAAGAGCAGCTCAAGATATCATTCAGGCACTTCAAGAAAATCTTACTGTTACAAGAAATAAGAGAAGAGAACTTTGTGAAAAATTGCAAAATGAGAATGATGAAAAGGAATCTCTTAATGATATGATAAGAAAGCTGAAACAAGAGATCATGACAACAAAAAATGAAATGCAGGATATGACTATGAGATTTTGTAAAGAGATTGAGGATAGAAAGAAGAATGAAGAAGAATTGACCAGAAGACTAAGTGATGCAGCAAATGAGAACACAAGACTTAGCTATGAAAATGACATGTTGAAGACAGATCTGATGCATACTCAAAATGACTCAAATGAACTAATGAGACAAAAACAAATCTTGGAAAGGGAATTGGAAACTACAAATCAACATAAAGAAAAATTCAAGAAAAGCTTAGAAGAACTTGGTACTGTAGACACCTAAAATTGTCCAATCTAATTAAATAAATGTCTTTATTTATTTAATTACTTTAGCCTAATTCATCTATTAATTAAATAAATCCTTATTTATTTAATTAATTCATTTATCCTCTTCTAGCCTTATTTCTCATTTAAATAAATACATTTATTTATTTAAATTATCCTTTTCTTAAATTAAATAAATATCTTATTTATTTAATTGATCTCACATCTTCTATTAATTAAATAAATCTTTATTTATTTAATTAATTCATTAACCTTTTCTACCCATGACACATGTCATTCATCTCTTAATTCATACACTACCTACCTCTTTCATTATTTTATTATTTCTTTTACCTACCCTCTAATCATAGCCGACCTCCTTTTACACCTCTCAATCTTATCCCTCCATTTCATATAGTGTCTTCTATATAAGGAGATGCTTCCTTCATTATCAAAGGCCCCCCGTTGACTACTTGACTACACTACGCTTTTGAACATAGGCGATCCTACTTGCAACCACATTCTGTTCTTTGTTGAGCTCTTGTGCACATAAAATCTAAGAGAAAATATATCAAGCAAGATCAATGGAGATAGGAAGAATGGAGATCCAAACCCTATTGGACATGTGATGGTATAATCTTTGTGATTTCATTTGATTTGCATTGTCTTAAGTAATCTTCATATGTTATGGTGGATCTTTTTTGTTGTTAGGCTAGGGTTTTGTGGTTGAATTCATTTAGCCTTTCAATATCATTATTATTGTTATTCATTTTCACCATATACATGTACCTTATTGAAGAATCAAAAACCTAAACGTGACACCTCTGGAATTGGCTTTGAAGTTGGAGAAACCTCTGGTACTGCAAATACTCAGGATCACAACAAACCGGTAAGACCACCTAATGCTTATAAATTCAATGGAAAATGCTTTAACTGTAATAAGTATGGTCATAGGGCAAATGAATGTAGATCTAGGAATTATCAGAATATCAATACACCCACCGATCAATGTTCCAAATGCAACAAAGTTGGTCATAACTCTAAAAAGTGCAGAATGAATGTGAGATGTTATATTTGTGGAAGATTTGGACATTTATCTAATCAATGTAGAACACAAACCAGCATAGGTTATGGGAAAGCTATTCAGAAAAATAATGTAACTTGTTATGCATGTAACAAAATTGGGCATATTGCTAAATTTTGTAGAAGTAAAAGTACACCGGTAGACAACAAAAGTGCTAGCTTGAAAGGAAAAGAAAAAGTTGAAGAGGTTAAGCAAGAATTCTCAAAGCAATGGATTAGAAAAGCTAATCTAAACATTGGGAATACTCCTCCACCGGTAGAACCAACAAATGTTTCACTGGTAGGACAGAGTGATGCTTCACCGATAGGACAGAGCAGTGCTCCACCGGCAAGAAGTTCTTCATCTAATTGAAGAAAATTTCCTTGAGGGTTTGGCAATCTAATGACACATGTGCTATTATTCCCTCGGTTAGAGATAAGAAGTTGAAAATTACTTAACCGGCAAACAATGTTAAGTGAATACTTAACCGGCATGCAATTAATGTGGTAGATAGCAAAAAAGACTTTATAAAATAAGGTTTTTGCTCCATTTCATTTCACCATGATTTCAAACTTTCAGAGAGCGCGAAGATTCCGAGCTAAGGCATTTCGAGCAAGAAGCAAGCACTCCAAGCAATCATTCATGCAAGACAAAAAAAGGTATTTAATCATGGCATCCACCTCTGTAATTGAATACATAGCGAACCCTACTATTGTGGAAGTAATTAAAACACCTAGGCCCATATTTCAGTTAGTCCCCGAAATAGCAAAGAAGGATGATACCTTAGGTGAATTTTCTCAAATTCCTAAAGGTGTTGTATATGCTGAAGACCCTAGAATGTACATCCACTGCAATATGAAGAGTTAGGAGATGAGGAAATCAAAACAATGTATAAAACCGAGATATGTGATGATACCAACAATGTTAAAGTTGAACACAAGGTTATTGAAACCCTAAGATTCACAAAAATCCTTAGCATTTCTGAATTTCCTAAGGATGTGATTAGGATAGTGTTAAGAAGAGTTCATGGAGAATTTTTCTGGTTAGATGCAATTCATAAGATCACTAAGGAAGTGGTAAAGGCTGTCATAGGGTTACCGGCCACTAGTAAAAGACCAGACAAAAACAAGAAGGTTTCAAATGATTTAGTCATAGACCTAACAGGTGCAACATTTGATAAAAGATCTCTAAGGGTTAACGATGTAAAGGATACAAATGTGAGATTCTTAAGTATGATATTAGGTTACAAAGCCACTCATGCTAATAGACTTAACTCAATTTCAAGTTTATGCATTAAGAGTGCTTATGATATGATAACAGACAATGCAAAAATTGACATATGTAAATGGTTAAAGGATGAACTAATAGACAACCTTGGAAAGATAAAGAAGGATAAGAAAGGAACTTTCAAATTTGGAAATCTGTTAGTATGCCTAATGCTTCATATAACAAAATAGGTTCCCGGTATAGGATATAAAGAACTACGATATGACATACCTGTAGGAAAGCAATTGATAGAACTATTTAATACCATGGGTGAGAACAAGGAAAAAAACATTCATGACTTTTTCTAAGCATTAAAGACAAAAATGAAGAAAAGGATAACGTTATCTCATAAAATTGTAGATAAATACAAAGATGATATATGCTTTGTTATTAAAAAGGATGAAATATGGATGGAAGCATTCATCCCAAGGACAATCTCAGTAACAAAAATGGGCTATGAGACAGATGACCACATAGTTGAAACTTATGCCAAAGCACTTCTGGAAGCCCCCAATGAACCTAAGGAAGAAGTATTTGGTAGTCCTAAAACCATAGAAAGCCAAATACAGTCCAAGAAAAGAGTGAAGAAGGTAGAGGCATTTGTGAGAAAAGGATCCAGACAAGCAAAAGCCATTAAGGAAGATGTATTAAAGAAAATCGGCATAACTGAAGATGAGTTGGCAGCCCCACAACCTGAAGCTCATCTATCATCGGTAGGTACTTCTTCGGAAGGAGACATGCTAGCAACCTTTAAAAGAGTTGTTAGGAAAAGAGATCCCTCACTGGCAACCACTTCTTCACCTAGAAGGACAAGGCAGAAGCAACAAGCTATGAGATCTCCGGTCAGAAAGGTCACACCTAAAAAGAAGCTAACTCCTAAGGAAAAGAAAAAGACAAAAACTGACTTGGCACCTCTAGACATTTTGCTAAATGAGATCACAGAGGAAGGAAAATTGAAAAACATAGGCAAAATTTATGACACCCTATCTGCTGATGAGAAAGGGCAAGTTGAGGAGAGTGTAATACTGCATATGGACATGTTCAAAAAGTTTTTGATGGAAGTTATCAATGAAATTCTTGATGATTTATAAAAAGACTTGAGGCCAGAAGGCAAGGAGTGATTGAATTAGACAAGAAAATAAAAATAGAAAAACTACTTGTTGTATATCTGGTAAACTCCCCAAAGGAAATTGACAATCTAATTGCTCAGGCAAACTGGACTATTCTCTCCACTACACACCGACATGTTTCACTGATGGCAGGAAGAGTTACAAAAGTTACAGAGGAAACAGAAGATGGTTGGGACATATTCTTGGTTGAAAAAGAAAAAGAAGAAGAATACAGGAATCCCAAGCCTATTAAGGTATATCAGATTGATAAGGACAAAGGGAAAGGTAAAATTGGTGGACCTCCAAGCATAAAGGTTAAAGACAACCTACCTCCACCTGTGAAAATCACAACTCCTAAAGACCAACCGGCAGCAGAAAGCATGGATGTAGAGGATAGTAATCCAAATCTTGAAGTCCTATACACTGTAAATGTTGATACCCAAAAGATCAACATAGCAGTTGATAAAGATACAACTGAAAAATCAAATATGGCTAAAGAGCCTCTGGTAATAGGAGATACAAAGCAACCGGCAGAGGATACAGGGAAAAAGATGGAATCTGAGGCACAAACAAAGAAACTGACAGAGCTAAAGGCTTTGAAACAGGCTCACAAGGAAACAATGCCACCGGTAAGTAATGAAGTAGGAAAACCAGTGCTAAAGGAAATGCAGACACAAACTGACCTGCCAGAGGTCAATACAAGCATGGTCACTTCCACCAATACTCAGACTCTTGGATCATCATCAACATTCAAGTCAACTAATGTGACTAAGGTATTACTTGAATCCATTAAGAAAATAACTGACTGCAACTTACAGGCTTACAAAGCAATAGATGATTAAATACCAATTTTGAAGATAATTGCTCCTAATTGTAATATAGATAATAAAGATTCTTTAGGACAGTTGGATACATTATGTAAATACATTTCTAGAAATATTGATAAAATAAAGGAAGAATCAATAAAGGACATAGTAGAAAAGGAGAAACAGAAATTCTATGAAGAAGAAATAAAGAAGTGTAACAGAGACTTTGACACACTTCTACCGGAACTGTGTAGTTTGTTGAAAGAATATAAAAATTTGTATAAAGACACATGCAAAACAAACTTCTTGACTGTAGATATTGACAAGAAAATAAGCAAGACACAAGATGAGATAAATAAGCTTGTAGACAATTTTGTCAACTCACCGGATTCACTATCTATTTTTGAAGATAAGTTAGCAAATTTTGAGGAAGAAATGCTTAAACATGAAAGAGAGAAAGAGAGAATAATAAACAAGGCAAAACACTTGAGATCCAAACTGAGTCCAAGATTGGACTATCTAGCATCTCTGTGGAAGCAAATCTCAGAGGCATTAACACAGGGAAGTAAAACACCGGTAGAACAATTGCAGCATCTCACCGGTACTGTGAAGCGGACTGAAACATCAATAAAAGATAGCAAAAAGTTTATGGATAGTATAAACTTAATTATGGGTGATGTTTTTCAGATAATAACTACCCAACTACAAGGTTGAGGATATGACTACAAACTCTACTAACATCTTGACAACCTTTGTCATTGATGCCAAAGGGGGAGTAGTAGGATGAGAAAGTTCAAAGATAGGAATCATATGCTCAGGGGGAGCCCTTCTTATTTTTGGTAAACATTCTTTTGGTAAAAAAATTTTTGACTACACATTTCGGACACTTTTTGAAATTTCTCATGAGTGTTGCCATCAATGCTAAAGGGGGAGATTGTTGGCATATGGACACTCCAATGAGACATTGTGTGTGATTGAAGGTTTTGTCATTGATGGCAACCTTGCAATCCTATGGCACCGGCAAGACTTCATACCGGAAAAGCATTACACAAGCAAGACAGTGCACCGGCATCAACAAGATCACTCTACACCGGCACCGGCACCGACATAGAAGAAAAGATGTATACCGGCATAAAGGCCGACAGGATTTTTGATATGTAATATTTTGTTTATTATTGTAAGCTGACTTGGGAAATTGTAAAATGACTCTTGTATATAAAGGAGATCATTGTAGACATTTAGGGAAAAAAAGTAGCGAGCATAAAAGAAAATTATTAGGCAGACCTAATGTGTGAATTATAGGTCAAGGGTATATGTAAAGAACAGAGTTAGAACTGGTACTGAATCTGGCATTGGAGATGCTATTGTAAAGCAGTATAGATCTTTAGATTAGTATAATCCTCATTGTAAGTCAGTGTGACTTCTCATTGAGCAGTGAGCTCTAGGCAGTTGGCCTTCCTGCATGTGTAGGCCCCTATTGTAAGTAATATTCTCTTATTGGCCAATGAGTGAATATTGTGGGTCACAAATCCCATCGAGGTTTTTCGCACACCGGGTTTCCTTGTTAAAAATCTTGTGTTATGGTGTTCTTTTCATGTGGATGTTTCTGATTCTGTTTATTGCATTAATTCTTGCATACCGGTATACTACTATTTTATGTTCTGCATGTTTTAACTTAGAAAATTCTTATCACCAGTTAGATACTGATTCACCCCCCCCCTCTCAGTATCTGTGGGAATCCTAATAGAGACATCCTAGAAAAGCTAAAAGACATGTCATCAAAAGATAAAATCAAAAGAAAACCAAGACTTGACACCAACATCCACTGTAGTCCTCAGGTTTTAGTGTCTCTTGTCACTTGTATAAGTCTTATTTGATTGTTGTCACAATGTTTACTTTCACAAAAAGGATAGATAGCACTGAACCATATGTTGTCTGAGTCTGTTGAAAGATTTGATTTATTGAAGCCCATTGTTACTGTTGTATCTCATCTGAAGCTAGCTGAATCCATGCAACTGATACTTTATTGTGGAGAAGACGAAACTTTATTGTGGATTGTGTGCAGATAGACTAAAGAAGGTTGGAAGAAACTGTACTCTGTGAAACATGTGATGCTCTCAGTTCCACACCCATTATGAGACATAGGATTTGCCTTAGCCATAGATAGGAGCTGATTTATTATGAATGGAAAGGAGTGAAAAGGAAGGTTTATTATGAATGGCTAACCAATCTTGGGTAGATCAATGACAAGCCATGATGGGAATGGGTAAGTTTATTACGGATGAATAGGTTGTGAGTGTGTGCAAAGTGAAAGGATGAAAGTGAATCCTGAAGGAGGGAGGAGCAATGTCTCTATGCATGACACTAGTGACCCGGTTTTCACCACGGTACTTGCCCAGGGTGCCACCGAAGTGGTTTTCACCGTTGGACGAAATGTTTTTCTGTTTTTTGGATTTTTCAATTTTTTAATTTTTTTTTGTGTCACAAGGCGTCTGTTTGCCAGGTTTTCACCAAGTAACGATTTTTTTATGTTTTTATGATTTTTTTTGTATTTTTAATTTTTTTTTTTTTTTTTTGTATTTTTGAATTGGGGTACTCTGAAGAGCTATGTGTAAAACCTGCGAAGGTGCATGTTGTTGATAGGATCCTCCAAGGATTCACCCTCTGTGGTTGAGAGTTGATATGTACTCGATCCATATGCTGTTGTGATGATGTAAGGACCAAGCCAATTTGGTTCCAACTTGCCTTTCTTCTCTCTGTCTTGCTGATTTTTAGGATTTTCTGTAAGAACTAAGTCACCTACCTCAAATGTGCAAGGCTTTACCTTATGATTGTAACTGCATTGTTCCTTGACTAAATGATGTGTATCTCGAGTGACTGTCATCCTTGATAAAGGAATTGAGATAGAATTACTAGTTTGTGGACTACGTTTTCCCATATGCTTGTCACCGGAAGAAGTTTAGGCATCCTTGATAACAAAGTCCCTCAAGGAAGTTCCATTAAAGGTCCATGATGTATCACCAGAAGGGAAAGGATGTGTGAAATAAGTGGATGAGTGATGAAGGCTTATGATTGTGAAAAGAAGTGAAAGTAGGATGACATGATAGAAACTTAGGATCAACAAGTATGCTTTTTGGCTTGAAATTTTAGAACTTTTGCCCCCAGTTATTTTGATATTAGGGGAGATCAACTCTTTCTCTTTTTCTTTCATAGGATTATTATCCTTGACTTTGATTTTTGCAGAGTCCAATAGCTTTTGATTTTGATTTGGACTAAAGGACTTTTCTTTATTTTTGACGTTTAGATTTTTCTTTTCAAAGCTTGATTTTTGATCCCCAATAAGTAAGGGCTTTTGTGATTCTTGTTGATCCAAGTCTAGAAGTGGAGTGGAAATGGAATGAGTGGATGATATGGTAAGGCTATGTGAGTTCTCAAGAGGGCTGGCGATACACTCAATAGATTCTTCACTGGAACCACTCTTAGGATTATTGCTTTCAAGAGGTGCTTGCACCACTAGAGGAGATTTGCATTTGAACTTAGTAGCCACAACACTAGGTGGTTCACACCTAATTCCTTGATTTAGTAAATTTTTTATAGATTGTTCCCGTCGACTGAATACCTTAGGAGATAGTGGGAGTTGATCAACATGAAAGATATACTCACCACATCCCATGTCTTTAAACTTGAACTTTTCTTTGATCTCTACTTGTTTTGATGTAGAAGCTTTTAAGGATTCTGGATCCACATATGCTGATGAAGGAATAGCTTCTTGATTGACTGGTATTGTTATTTCTGATCTATGTCGCAGATTGTTTCAATATATGAATGGATTAGGATAAGCTTTGACGGTTACTTCAACTCCATTGTGTGGAAACTTGATACATCGATGATATGTAGATGGTATTGCATTCATCTCATGAATCCATGAATGTCCTAGCAATATGTTGTATGTGAGATCGCAATCAAGGACTTGACAAACCACATCCTTAGTAATTGGCCCAAATCTGAGAGGTAAGGTGATTGTTCCCTTGGATGAACGCTCTTCATCATCATATGCTTTAATGGTAATTTTGTTTGTAGAATTTACAGCTTTATCAGAATATCCCAATTGTTTAATAGTGCTCAATGTACAAATATTTAGACCTGCTCCTCCATCTATCATGACTCATTTTATTCAATGTTTGTGTATGAAGGCTTCAATGTGTAAAGGTGTATTATGTGGCTGACTTACGGAGGCGTCATCGGCTTTTGTGAATGTAAGAGAGTGTGGAATGGAAAGGTATCCCACCATGGCTTGAAACTGGTCCACATTCAAATCATTGGGGACAATAGTGTCTCTCAAGATTTTATCAAGAATAGCTTTATGTGTGGGGGATATGTGTAAGAGCTCAAGGATTGAGATAAGCATGGGTGTCTTCCCTAACTGTTCTACAAGATCATACTCAGGCTTGGTTGATGAGGAAGTGGTGTTTTAGCTAGAGCACCTTGCAAGGTGAATTTACCTTGATGAGTTGTAACATTACATTCAGAGGTAGGTTCGGAAGAAGATCCAATGCCTTTTAGGACAATCTTGGGTCTTTGGGTAGAATTCTCATGTGTTTTGTCCTTGATAATAATGGTAGACATAATTGTCCATCAAGATATGATTGGTAGTTGAATTATAGTTATAGGATGCTCTAGTATAGTTGGTTTGGTCATTTGTGGCTTTATCTTTTCCCTTGTCATGCTTTGGGAATGGTTCCTTAAACATCTCATGTTCTTGATTGGATGAGTGTCCTTCAATCTCAATGTCACCTCTATCAATAAGATCTTGTATGATGTTCTTCAGTCGATGGCAATTTCTTGTCTTATGTCCTTTGCTCTTATGAAATTCACAATACTCATCATCATTCCACCAATTTGGTTTGACCTTTGGCTCATATGGAGGCAAATCTATAATTGTTATTATCTTGTTTGCCACTAGCTTTTTGAAAAATGACTCAAGTGGTTCTCCCAATGGAGTGTACTTCCTTCATGACTTTGAAGTTGTTTGAGTATTCACTTGATTATTTGTAGAGCTTGATCCTGAAAAAATGATTTTGGGTCACATTGTATTGGCATCAACAACACCATCATTGACTATGTTCTTGTTTTTGTTCCAAAATCTTGGCTTGTCTTTTCCTTTAAAGTCATCTTTGTTTTCTTTGAATATTTTGATGATGCCTTGTTCAATTAGGACCTTCTGTGTTGCTAAGCCTTTTTCAATGACATCCTTGAAGGTGGAAAAACAAGCTTTTCTTAGATCATAGCCAATGTCTTTGTTAACATTTTGGATGAACATTTCTACCATTTGTTTTTGTGGAATTTCACAAGAGCATCTGTTGGCTAGATTCCTCCATCTTTGTAAAAATGATGAAAAAGATTCTCCATCCTTTTGCTTGGTGTTGCACAAAGTGGTGACTAATATGTCTATCTCTATGTTGTATGAGAAATTCTAGATAAATGCCTCTACTAAGTCACCCCATGACCTAATTCCAGGTGGAAGTTGGGAGAACCATTCTATAGCTTGATCTCCTAAGCTTTGTGGGAATAATCTCATCAAATATGTCTCTTCCATTGTGACCTCAATGCAAGCTATGAAAAATTGTCTTATATGTGCCTTAGGATCCCCTTTTCCTCTGTACTTATCAAACTTAGGTTTCACAAAATGTGTAGGAAATGGAGGCATTGGAATGCTTTTGTCAAATGGATAAGGACATATGTCCCTCATTGTGTAAATTAGCTTCGGTGCATATATATCCTCCATTTTCTTTTGTAAGTCCTTGATTTGCTGTTCTAAATTATTCTTAGGTGGAGACCGACTTCTTCGACCATACCCCATGCCCGAACCACTGAGTGGAGGAGGAGCATGTTGCATATATGGATGATATTGATCATAGACATGTTCATATGGAGGAGGTCTATAATGATGCTGCGTACAAGGACCACTTGGTATGGAGTCATAATGAGGAATGGAATATCTGTTTTGTCCATGTATACCATACTCTACAGGCATGTCATGAGTTTGTTCTAATGTGTTGCCCCCAAATTTGACATGGGGTCTCCTTGTGTCCAAATTTTGATCATGCCTTTGGATATCCAATTGCTTTGGTGGTTGATCCTTAGCATTGGTATGTGATTGAGTGTATTTTTCTGCATAAGACTTCCATAATGGTCTACGAAGATGAGTATCATATGCTTGACCATGTGTGTATGGGACCTCTAGTTTTTGAAACAAAGATGATGGTGATTCAGGCACAAGATGTGGTCCTCTATTGCCTCCACTATTAGGCCTCCTTTGATCCATGTTGGAGTGAGGTTGTTGCAAAGGTTGATTTTCCATTATTTGAGACATGTCGAAATCATGAGGGATCTTGGCTCTAGTTTGTGCCATCACTTGTAAGAAATATTGTCTATCTCTCCTCATTATTTCCTCAACCAATCAATTGAAACGGGGATCCATAATGGTGTCTTCCACTTTTGCCGAATGTATGGAAAAGTTGTCCATATTGTCATTGTGTGTATCATTGTTGTTTGTAGTGTCCATGTGCTCAACATTTGGAATGTTTCTATAGGCATCCATGTCAGGTAGTGTAGTATGATCAGAATTGAAAAAGATATCATTGTCATACTCATAAGAACTCATGTTTGCGGACTCTTGAGCCTCTTTAGCTTCTCTCCTAGATTTTTGGAAACTGGTTTCAACCATGAACTAGGTATTGACCAAGATGTGTGAGACTAGATGAATATGGAAAGAGTATGGAAGATCAAGAGTTGGATGGAATGTAAATGAATCTGAAGTTTACTTGCAATGTCCAAAGTGTAAGACCAAGTATGTATGTAGTAGAGTAGGTGTGACTTCCAAAGAGATGATAGTTTCTCTTGATGAGGTAAGTTGACCTTGACTTTAATTAAGACCAAATGAGACCCAAAGGTGATAGACCTTGATGAGGGACCACTTAGCAAAATGTTGTTGTATGTAGTATGTTGACAAAGCAAGATGAGGACAAGCAAGTGACCTTTTGACTCAAGTTTAGACAAATGTGAATGTAATGTAAGATGTAAAGCAATGATGGAATTTGTGAGACCCAAAGATAGGTTGAATGCTAGATGAAAACCTGAAGAGATAGCTTAGGAACCTCAAGAATTCTGAAATCGATTGCTCTTGTTTGTTGTACTGTAGATTTTTTTTAATTTGTGAAGTTTTTTTGTTGTGACCCAATCTGAAATTTTGACTATATTTCCATGACAAGAGGACACAATGATGATGAAGACTCAATGTTGGCAAGTGTTTAGACTCAAAATGATTCAAAGAAAAATGTGTTGTTTGATGTAAAATTTGTTTTGCATACACTTGAAGACAAAAAAGACACAATGTTTTAATGTTTGGTCTTGAATGTTTGATTGTTCAAAATAAGTCAAGCACAATTCTTATGACTAGCCAAGACAATAGTTGTTGATCCCACATGGAGTTTCCCCCAAGGCTACGCTATTCAAAGTGGATACTTAGATGCTTGACCCCACTGGCTCCACCCTCGGCACTCACTTCTTGGGGCAGCCAAGCATCATTTCCCATGAAAACTCCCCATGGCGAACTTTGTATCTCTACTAAGAACCATATGTGTGTGGGCCGCTACCAGAGGTCTGACCTCCTGCCCCAACAACTAGAAGGATTTTGGCTTCTAAAACAAAAAGGTGCTAGTAAGGCATCCGCTCATGTGGCCTTATATGTGGCACTTTCAGCTCTGTAAATACAGAAGGCTCCAAGCCGGTAGGGGTTACGCCCTACAAATGATCAAATAAATTTGATCAAATAGGTATATGGGGAGACATAGTGTCAGTATGAACTAATTAGCACACGTTATCCATAGTTTTCACCATGAATATAGTTATTTATAGTGGTTTGGGAGAAGATGGCTCTTCTTTTGCTACCACTTGGGTCGTTCTCTCCTCACTATTAGTCCTAATGACCACACGGGGAGATAGGCCCTCTAAAGATGAAACAGAAAGAGCCTATTGCTCAAGACACAAAAGACAATGGTTCAATTTTAGTGCACCAATTGAAGTGTTTGCTAGTCTATGAGAACAAAGCACACAATAAAGATCAAAAACCCTTGCCAAGGTTCTACAACAAAGATTTGTTAGTAGTTTAGATTGTTTCAAATGATCACCCCTTCTTGCAAGCACACAAGTAAATTTTAGATCCAAAAGACTTTGTGAAATAGGAGCCTTCAACAATGCATTTTGTTGACCAATTCAAAGATCTGATTCATCATAAAAAATACCACCTGTAAATCTTCAATATATTTCCAGAAATGTAAGAAAATCCAAAAAATTTACTAATTTGCTCCAAAAATTAATTTTTTATGAAAAATCATAAAAAATTCATATAAATGAAAAATCGATCCAAAAAATCTAAAATTTATATTGGAGAGTTATGATGGTCTTCCAAACCTACATAAAAAAATTTCTACAACAAATCCAAGCAGTTTGGGAGATATGAGTAAAATAATGCAAAACCCTAATTTTCAATGATCTGATTTTTGAGGAATTATTTTGCATCAAATTTAAAATCAAAAACAATAGATCCTATGTATAATTTTGAGAGATTTCTAAAAATGTAAGAAAATCCAAAAAATTTGCTAATTTGCTCTCAAAATTAATTTTTTATGAAAAATCATAAAAAATTCATATAAAATTAAAATTTGATCTAAAAAATCTAAAAGTTTTACTGAACACTTCTAATAATTTTCCTGACTTGCAAAACCAATTTGATGCCAAAATTCTAAGTCGTTTGTGAGATCTAATCAAAATAAGGAAAAACCCTAATTTTTAAAGATCCGATTTTTAGGGAAATATTTTGCATCAAAATTAAAATCACAAAGAATAGATCCTGTGTATAATTATGAGAGATTTCCAAAAATGTAAGAAAATCCAAAACATTCAATCATTTACTCTCAAAATTAATTTTTTATGAAAATTCATAAAAAATTCATAGAAAATTAAAATATGCTCCAATAGATTTGAATTTTTCTTTGAGAGCTCTTCATATTGTCTTCAACCTGCAAAAAACATTTGGTTTAAAATTTCTAAGCCGTTTGTGAGATATGATCAATTCTCTCCAAGATCTTGATTTTGTGTCCAAAACCCTAGCTACACAAGGTTATTCTCCAATTTGTTTTACAAAACAACAATATAGGGTTAGAAAAATCTGCAAAAAACATAGATCTAACAAAAATCCATGTCCCACGGGGCGTGCCAAAATGTATATGGTGAAAATGGATAACAACAATGATGAAAGGCTAAATGAATTCAACCACAAAACCCTAGCCTAACAACAACAAAGATCCACCATAACATATGAAGATTACCTAAGGCAATGCAAATCAAATGAAATCACAAAGATTGTGCCATCACATGTCCAATAGGGTTTGAATCTCCATTATTCCTATCTCCATTGATCTTGCTTGATATATTTGCTCTCAGATTTTATGTGTGCACAAGAGCTCAACAAAGAACGAAAATGTGGTTGCAAGTAGGCTTGATTGCATATGCAAGTTTGAAAGCATAGTTGGGGCTGAATGAATAGTGAGTGAAGGTTTGATAATGAAGGAAGCATCTCCTTATATAGAAGACACTATATGAAATGGAGGGATAAGATTGAGAGGTGTAAAAGAGGTCGGCTATGATTAGAGGGTAGGTAAAGAAAATAATAAAATAATGAGAGGGTAGGTAGTGTATGAATTAAGAGATGAATGACATTGGTCATGGGTAGAAAAGGCTAATGAATTAATTAAATAAATAAAGATTCATTTAATTAATAGAAAAAGTGGGATCAAATTAAATAAATAAAAGTATTTGTTTAATTTAGGAAAATGATAATTTAAATAAATAAATTTATTTATTTAAATGAGAAATAAGGCTAGAAGAGGATAAATGAATTAATTAAATAAATAAAGATTTATTTAATTAATAGAAGAATTAGGCTAAAATAATTAAATAAATAAAATATTTATTTAATTAGACATGACAATTTTAGGTGTCTACAATAAGCATTAGGTTGTGTTACCGGTTTGTGGTGATCCTGAGTATTTGTAGTACCAGAGCTTTCACCAACTTCAAAACCAATTCCAGAAGTGTCACCTTTAGGTTTTTGATTTTTCAGCAAGGTGCCAAGTTCCTCTGAGCTTTTCTTGAATTTTTCTTTGTGTTGATTTGCAGTTTCTAGTTCTCTTTCTAAGACTTCTTTTTGTCTCATCAGTTCATTTGAGTCATTCTGAGTATGCATCACATTTGTCTTCAACACGTCATTTTCATAGCTAAGTCTTGTGTTCTCATTTGCTGCATCACTTAGTCTTCTGGTCAATTCTTCTTCATTGTTCTTCCTATCCTCAATCTCTTTGCAAAATCTCATAGTCATATCCTGCATTTCATTTTTTGTTGTCACGATCTCTTGTTTCAACTTGCTTATCATATCATTAAGTGATTCCTTTTCCTCATTCTCATTTTGCAATTTTTCACAAAGTTCTCTTCTCTTATTTCTTTCAACAATAAAATTTTCTTGAAGTGCCTGAATGATATCCTAAGCTGCCCTTAAATCATCTTCTAATTTGATATTTTTCAACTTTTTTGCATAATAGTCTGTAAGAGCTCCTTCCAGTTGGTTCATCAGATTTTCAATCTTTACCGGTGTCAAGATCTTCCTCAAGTTGTTAGGCTTTTGAAAATAGAGGACCAAGCTCTGATACCAATTGTTAGGGATCCCACAGATACTGAGAGGGGGGGGTGAATTAGTATCTAACTGGTAATTAGAATTTCTTAACTTAAAACATGCAGAACATAATATAACAGTGTACCGGTATGCAAGAAATAATGCTATAAACATAATCAAGAACATCCACATGAAAAGCACACCATAACACAAGATTTTAACGAGGAAACCCAGTGTACGAAAAACCTCAGTGGGATTTGTGACCCACAATATTCACTCACTGGCCAATAAGAGAATATTACTTACAATAGGGGCTTGCACATGCAGGAAGGCCAACTGCCTAGAGCTCACTACTCAATGTGAAGTCTCACTGACTTACAATAAGGATTATACAAATCCAATATCTTGTCTATAATAGGTTTGCCTAATATTTTCCTTTATGCTTCTACATACATCATCCAAAATGTCTATAATGATCTCTTTTATATATAAGAGTCATTTTACAATTTGCCAAGTTGGCTTACACATTTTTACAATAATAAACAAAATATAATATAACAAAATCATGTCAGCCTCTATGTTAGTATACTTCCTTTCTTCTGTGCCAGTGCCGGTGTCTTGAGTGCTGGTGCTGGTGTCCTGAGTGCCGGTGTAGAGTGTGATCTGCTGATGCTGGTATAATGCCTTTGTCAGTGCCATAAGATTGCAAGGTTGCCATCAATGACAAAACCTTCAATTACATACAATGTCTCAATGGAGTGTGCATATGCCAACAATCAAAAGTGTTGGTGGTACTATAGAAGAAGACACTAGTGTGAGTAACATGCTTAGAACTCTATTGCCTACCTATGCCATTAGAGTGTTTTCTATTCAAGTGTTGAGGTCAGTTACTAAGGACAACATTACTGTTGATTCTTTGGTTGGTAAGCTCATTGCTTTTGAGTTAAATAGTTTTGATAACAATGTACCTAAGATAGAATCTTCTTTTAAAGCATCTGTATCTAGTGTATCGGTGAGAAAAGGAAAAGATGTTTGTCAAAGTCATGGATGTAGGTCAAGTCATCTTGGTGGTAATAAATCTGATGTGGATGATGAAGGTAATCTGATGGAGTTTGAAGCTCTATTGGCTAAAAGTTTTCCTAGAGTAACTGGTAAGTACAAAGATAAGTTTCCTCCCAAATGTTTCTCTTGTAACAAGATATGACATATTGTTGCACACTATCCTAATAATGATCAAAAGGAAAATTTTAGAAAATATAAGGGAAAAGGAAAGAAACAGTGTTATGTTGCATTTGATGAAGGTGCTACTGATGAGGAATCTGAGGATGAAGACAATGAGGAGATTGTATTTTTTGTTGTTAAGGAATATTTCTCTAATAATAAGGCTTTATTATCTTTCATTGACAATAGTGATGAATGGATTATTGATAATGGTTGCTCACACCACATGACCGGTGATAAGATCAAGTGTATTTCTCTTAAATAATTTGATGGCGGTGTAGTAAGATTTAGAAACAATTCACCTTGTATGGTAAAAGGTAAAGGTTCAATCTCTTTGAATGGTAGAAGTAATGTAGATGATGTATTTTGGGTTGAAGGTTTAAAACATAACTTGTTGAGTGTTGGTAAGTTGAATGAAAAAAGGTTATCATCTTGAGCTTAAGAATGGAGTTTGCATGATCTTAGGATGCAAAGGAGAACTGATTGGTACTAGTAAGAAAAATAAAGGTAACTTATTCCATCTAAATGCTAATGTGAATAGTTGTTTGGTTTCTAAGGTTGAAGATTGTTGGTTATGGCATAGAAGGTTTTGTCATGTGAACTTTGATATTGTGGTTAAGGTCAGCAAATCTAGTATGGTGAGAGGTATGCAACAACTTGTTAAACCAGACAATGTGTTGTGTAAATAATGTCAATTGGGTAAGATAAATACATCTTCTTTTAAAAGAAAATCTTTTTCTTCTGAGCATATTATATATTTGGTGCACACTAACTTATGTGGTCCTATGAGGACTAGAAGTTTTTATGGTGACAAGTATTTCATGATATTTACTAATGATTTTTCTAGAATGATGTGGGTTGCTTTTCTGAAGGAAAATTCAGATACTTTCAGCAAGTTCAAGGCATTCAAGGCCTTACTAGAAAAGGATACCGGTAAGAATCTTAATTGCCTGAGATCTGACCTGGGTGGAGAGTTTACATCTGATGAGTTTGTGAGATATTGTGATGAAAATAGAATAAAGAGGTAGTTATCTGGTCCAAGGACACCACAAAAGAATAGAATTGTAGAAAGGAGAAACTGGACCATTGTTGAAGCAACAATGACTATGTTGATATAGGGAGATGTACCTAAGATCCTTCGGAGAGAAGCAGTCAGTACTGCTCTATACACATTGAACCGGGTACTAGGGAAGAAACGTAATGATAAAATGCCTTATGAGTTATGGTATGGTAGAAATCCTAGTGTTAGTTACTTCAAAGTTTTTGGCAGCAAGTGTTTTATAAAAAGAGATGATTATACTGGTAAATTTGATGCTAATAGTGATGAAGGAACATTTCTTGGCTACTCCACTAAGAGAAAAGATTTCAAGTGTTACAACAAAGGAAAAAGAAGATTGTGGAGAGAGTGAATGTAAAATTTGATGAGTACTCTAATGAACCTAATGATACCAGCAAACCTGATCTAGCATATGATAAACAAAAACTTATTTTTATTGAACCGAAAGTGTAGAAAAATATTGAGCAGAACAGTGCAGATGAAGATGCTCAACCAGTAGATGAAGAAGATGAAGAACAAGAAGAGGTTATTTCACTAGAATAGGTAATTCCTAGGTATGTAAGGATAAATCACTCTGAAGACTAGATAATAGGTGATAAGAATGTTGGAGTACAGACTAGAAGGAAAATCAAATAAATCTCTTGTCAGATTTCTACAGTTGAAATTACTTGTTCAACCCAAATATAACTTAACCAAACTTAGTGCATAATACTAGTAAACCAAACTTAATGTCGGTAGATAGTTTAATAGTTAATAATAGTACCGGTAAAGTTTAATGCATGAAACAGAAAGACAAATAACACCCACAACACATAAAATAGATATTTGTATGTGGAAACCCTGTAAGGGGAAAAACCATGGTGGGAAACCTTACCCACAATCAGATGATATTACTGCAGATAGTATGTGTGTACAAATGGGGTCTGCACATACAGAAAGGCCAACTGCCTAGAGCTCACTACTCAATCACAACATGCGAGTCACACTGACTACAATTGGATGGTTAAATCCAATGATAATGTACTACTCAAAATAGCATCTTCGTATACTGGATTCAGTACTGGTTAAGCTCTTATTGTCTTCTTCATACGTTCCTTGAATCTTCAAATGATGTCTGCGTATATAGCTTTTCTTATATTCTCATATACCTTATTACAATCCTCTACCACAACTTCTTACATAATCTCTCAAATGAGATCTTACATAAATACCAAAGCCTAAGACCAAATGTGTAGGTCAGCTCACTAAGAATATTATAATTAAATCAATTACAAATGAATCAATATGTGATGCATCATGTTGGCTCAATGCATTTACAATAATTTCCAATCAATAAAACATCTCCATAACGTGTCGTGCTGATTTGGAAAAGATAACGCTTGTCGCTCCATAACCTAGACCTATTTGTTGGTAACAACAAATATGCAAACTCGATTAGACCAATAACCAAATCACCAAAACCAAGTGTCCCAACAATATCTTCGACATAACCAAGTAATCTCCAAATGATAACAGATCATCCTCAGTGTTGGTGATCAATATAACCTGTCGGTGAGCCAGATACTGGTGATTGTGCATAAGTCACTGGACATGCCAGTGAACATAACCAAAGATCTTCGGTGTTGATAAGTGTTCACAAGTGTTGGCAAGTGTTGACATCAATGACAAAACCAATGTAACACATCCATAATACCAACAATCTCCCCCTTTGGCATTGATGGCAACACATGACGGAAAAACTATCTAAGTGCCAAAGTAGAAATGCCAAAAACCAAAAACCAACAATCTCCCAAAGAGATCAAAATAAAGATACAGAGAGTAACAATCTCTCCTTAATGAATGATCTCTCCCCAAAAGATAATGTGTTTTTCCATAGATATCTCTCCCCCTTGGACATCAAATGCCCAAGCAATACAAAACCAAATACAATCAGTTCATAGAACTTATTACAAATACCAATTGTTATAACCACATTTATTGAATCTACTCCCCCTGAGAAGTAGCTCTCCTTTATCAAAGTTGGGAAAATATTTCTCTATTAATTTTGTCAGTCTGATGCCATGCTCCAACTTTCTAAGTTTCTACCGGTGAGGGTATAACTCCAAGCTGCTCTCTTAGATATTCAAAAGTTTCCTTAGGAAAAGGTTTAGTAAAGATATCTACAATTTACTCTTTAGTATTCACATAAACCAATTTCACTTCTTTTGCTTCAACATTCTCTTTCAAAAAATTGAATTTGATAGAAACATGTTTAGTTTTAGAGTGAAATAATGGATTCTTTGATATATCAATTGCTACCACATTATCACAATAAATTATTATAGGTTCTTTGCATTTTACCTTTATGTCCTTCATCATTTGCTTAATCCATAATACCTGTGTACAATTAGTTGTTACTGCAACATATTCTGATTCTGTTGTTGATAGTGATGTATAACTTTGTTTCTTGCTCAACCATAAAATTAGTCTGCTACCAAGAAAAAATGCTCCATCGGTGGTGCTTTTTCTATCATCTACATCTCCTGCCCAATTTGCATCTGTGTATGCACATAAATCAAAATTTTCATCTTTAGGATACCATAAACCAAGATTTGTTGTGCCTTGTAGGTACCGGAAAATCCTTTTTACTGTTGATTCATGATTTTCTTTAGGATTACTCTGAAATCTTGAAACAATACATATTGCATTCATAATATCATGCCTTGTTTGTGTCAAATACAATAAACCTCTAATCATAGATTTATATCTTGTCGGATTAATAGGTGTTGATTCATCCTTCAATAATAGTTTATTAGTTGTAGGCATAGGTGTACTTACCAGTTTAGAGTTTTCCATACCAAATTTCTTTAGCAGTTCCTTCAAGTACTTTGATTGATTTATAAATATACCTTTATCAGTATGTGAAATCTACAATCCTAAAAATAATTTTATCTCCCCAATCATAGACATTTCAAATTCTTCCTGCATCTTATTAGAAAAGTCTTTACACAATCCTTCTTCTCCTCCAAAAATGATATCATCAACAAAACCTTCAATAACCAAGATGTCATCATTAGTCACTTTGTTATATAATTTGTTGTCAGCATTACCTTTAGTGTAACCAAACTTCAAAATATATTTGTCCAATCTAGCATACCAAGCTCTAGGAGCTTGCTTCAATCCATATAAAGCTTTCCTTAACCTGCAAACCATATCTTTGTCATCTGTCAAAGAAAATCCATCAGGTTGTTCAATGTAAACTTCCTGTTCAAGATCACCATTCATAAATGCACATTTAACATCCATTTGATATACTTTATAGTTCTTATGTGCTGCAAAAGCTAAGAATAATCTAACTACCTCAATTCTAGCTACCGGTGCATAGGTTTTATTGTAATCAATTCCTTCTTTTTGTGAATATCCCTTACACACTAATCTTTCTTTGTTTCTGATTACCTTACCATATTCATTAAGTTTATTTCTGAATACCCATTTAGTTCCAATTACATTTTGCTAGGGTTTCTGAGGTGCTGATAATTGTCTTTTGATTCCATTCACTTCACAGAATGTATTAAATTCCCTAGATGTGAATTCACCTCCTTGACCTGATCTCAAACATTTTATTTTCTTATCGGTTTCATTCTCTACCATTACCTTGAATAGTTTGAATTTCCCAAAAGCTTCTGATTTCTCCCTGAGAAAAGTAACCCAACACATTCTAGAATAATCATCAATGATTAGCATAAAATATCTATCTCCTTGTAAACTTCTAGTTCTTGCTGGACCACATAAATCAGTATGAATTAAGTCAAGAACATTATTGGATTTTTCTGGAATACTCTTAAAAGTTTCTCTAACTTGCTTTCCAAATTGACATTCCTTACATACCGGATTGTGAGGTTTAACAATCTTAGGTAAATCCCTTACTACCTTAGTTGTACTAATCTTCACAATGCAATAAAAATTTACATGATAAATTCTTTTATGCCATAACCAACTTTCATCAATATGTGCAATCAAGCATGTCTTCTTATTGTTATTGAAATGAAAGATATTACCTCTAGTCTGATTATAGGTTGTAATTTCCAAACCAGTTTTGTTCATGATTTTGCATTTACCATTCTTAAGTTGTAACTGAAATCCCTTTTCAACTAATTGACCAACACTCAAAATATTATGTTTCAAACCTTCAACATAATAAACATTGTCAATATTGTGCTTACCATCAAAAGATATAATGCCTTTTCCTTTGATCAAACAAGATTTATCGTCCCCAAATCTTACTAGACCTCCATTGTATTCCTAAAAAGTTAAGAATTTACTTTTATCACAAGTCATATGATGTGAACATCCAGAATCAATGATCCATTCATCCTTTTCTTCAATTTTAGTTGTGAGGGCCTACTCTACCGGTTGAACAATAGGTGTCGGTTGATCTTCTGTTATTGCAACAAAAGCCCATCCATTGTCTGTCGGTTCCTCATCAGAATCATCAATAACTCCTTCATCAACATAGTAACATGATTTGTCTCTATTCTTCTTAAATATGTATCCCTGATATTCAGGGTTAGGCTTATATGTTCTTTTAGCTTCTTCTTTCAATCTTGCATGTCTATCAGGATACCTAGATGCCATATGACCAATTTTGTTGCAGTTAAAACATTTAAATGGTGCTTTACCTTCATACTTACTTACAACTGGACCTTTAGGCATTTTCCTTGCAAATAGTGCTTCAAGCTCTTCAAGTTCTCTAGCATAGAGTGCTTTCCAATCATATTTTTCAGATGATGATGATGCAAATGATGAAGCTTTGAAATCCAAATCTGTCTTAATTGTAGCAATAGGACAAAATTCCTCAAGTTCAAAAGATGAAAGTTTTCCAACCAAAGTATCTCTAGATACTAATGTATTAGGCATTGTTCTCAATTCATTAATAGCAGTTACTTTCATTTTGTATGCCGGTGGCAATGCTCTTAAGACTTTAGAAACAATTTCATCTTCACTTAAGGATCCTCCACAACATTGTATACCCAAAACAATTTCATTAACTCTTTCCATAAAAGTAGAAATCCTTTCATCTTCTTCCATTTTCAGATTTTCATACCTGACCCGGAAGCATTCCAATTTTGCAATTTTGACAATGGTATCACCTTCATTCAATGTCTCCAATTTGTCCCAAATAGCTTTAGCAGTAGATCGGTCTGATAATCCCATGATTTGTTGATCTGACAATGCGCTCAAAAGTGCTTCTCTTGCTTTGCAATCATTCTCCTGATCTTTAGCCAAGGTTGGTGGATTAGGTTGACTCTGTGTAGGACCAACATAGCCATTCTTTGTAACATCCCATATGTCTTTTCCAATGCAATTCATATGAGTCTCCATTTTGATCTTCCTTATACCATAGTTAGTTCCATCAAGCTTTGGACTATCCTTCTTGAAATAGTTAGTTGCCATAGAATCTCCTCAAGTTGTTAAACTTCTGCAAAAAGAGGACTTAGCTCTAATACCAATTGTTAGGACCGGGAGGCAACTAAGAGGGGGGGGGTGAATCTATTGTCTATTAATTTCAACCCAAATATAACTAAACCAAACTTAATGTTGGTAGATAGTTTACCAGTTAATAATAGTGTCAGTAAAGTTTAATGCATGAAACAAAAAGACAAATAACATCCACAACACATAACATAGATATTTGTATGTGGAAACCCTATAAGGAGAAAAACCATGGTGGGAAACCTTACCCACAATTAGATGATACTACTGCAGATAGTATGTGTGTACAAATGGGGTTTGCACATGCAAAAAGGCCAACTGCCTAGAGCTCATTGCTCAATCACAAAATGGGAGTCACACTGAATAAAATTGGATGGTTAAATCTAATGATAATGTACTGCTCAAAATAGCATCTTCATATGTTGGATTCAATACCGGTTAAGCTCTAACTGTCTTCTTCATACCTTCCTTGAATCTTGAAATGATGTCTGCATGTATAGCTCTGCTTATATTCACATATACCTTATTACAATCCTCTACCACACCTTCTTACATAATCTCTCAAATGAGGTCTTACATATATACCAAAACCTAAGACCAAATGTGTAGGTTAGCTCACTAAGAATATTACAATTAAATTAATTACAAATGAATCAATGTGTGAAGCATCATGTCGGCTCAATGCATTTACAATAATGTCCAATCAATAAAACATCTCCATAACGTGTCATGCTGATCTGGAATAGATAACGCTTGCCAGTCCATAACCTAGACCTATTTGTCGGTAACAACAAATATGCAAACTCGATTAGACCAATAACCAAATCACCAAAACCAAGTGTCCAAACAATATATTCGACATAACCAAGTAATCTCCAAATGATAACAGATCATCCTCACTGCCAGTGAATAATATAACCTATCGGTGAGCCAGATACCGATGACTGTGCATAAGTCACTGAACATGTCGGTGAACATAACCAAAGATCTTTAGTGCTGATAGGTGTTCACAAGTGTTGACAATTGTTGACATCAATGAAAAAACCAATGTAACACATCCATAATACCAAAATGGAATGGAATATTGTAAACCGGTTGGAACACCTATAGTTACCAATTGCATATTGTCAAAAGAGGATGATTCACCCTCAATGGATGAGAAGGAATACATGTCCATGATTGGAAAATTTCACTATGTTGCTCATAGTAGACCAAATATTGACCATGCAATTGGTTTAGTAGCAAGATTTCAGAAGAGCCCTAAGGAGACACATATGACAGTAGTGAAGAGGATATTCAAATATCTTAGAGGGATAATTTATTATAGATTGTGGTATCTATATAGAGGCAATTTCTCTTTGTAGGTATTCAGTGATGTTGATTTGGTAGGAAACATGGATGACTAGAAGAGTACAACCAATGGCACATTCTTTCTAGGTGGTAGATTGGTAGCTTGGACCTACAAGAAACACACTTGTATTTTTCAGTCTATAGTTAAAGCAGAATATGTGGTTGTATCCATGAATTGTACACAAGCTATATGAATGAGACATGTCCTGTAAGGATTCAAGCAAGATATGACATAGCCAGTGATCATAAATTGTGATAATAATAGTGATATAAACATTTCTAAGAACCCGATACTGCGTGCAAGGACTAAACATATTGAGTTGAAGTATCACTTTCTGAGAGAAAAGGTGCAGGAAAAGAAAGTGAGATTGGAGCATGTATCAAGTAAGGAGCAATTGGTAGATATATTCACTAAGCCATTGCCTAATCATACCTTTGAATATCTTAGAGGTAAGTTAGGGGTTATACCCCTACCCAAGGTCAACTAAGAAGATGTGGAAGCATCAATCCAATGGAATTCTTGAATATCTTTCACTATGGATTGATGAGAAGTGGGCTACTCCTTAAGGGGAGTAGCTAAGATGATGATAGAATATGCCTTTACACCTTTGGCATTATTGTCAAAGGAGGGGAAGAAATATGATAAGGGGAGAAGAGCAATAAAGAGCAAAGGAGAAGAACTAATCATCAATAGTGATGTACATCAGACATAACAGGTTTCATGATGTTTCATGATGAGATTTTGGTGTTGCATTTTTTGGTGTTGTCATCAATGCCAAAGGGGGAGATTGTTGGCATGTTGGCATAACTGATGGAGATTATGGTGTACCAGTAAAGGAGTGTTGGTAATGATATATTGATGGACTACTGGTGATGATATAATTATGATATGACTCTTGACGATCAATTATTTGTGTTGTCATTGATGGAAACCATATTTGTCCATGTTTGTTTACGCTTGGTATGTCATATAAGTCTATTGGTTAAGTCTACTAGTAATTGATTGAATTGGATTGAGTTGGAAAGAAACTACCAAGTGGCAGTGAACAGGTAAGCAGGAATAGAGAAGGAGATGGTTGCGGTAGCGATCCATTTTGAGTCAAGTGTTTTGGTTTGGAATGTGAACTTATGAAATCATAATGATTATTTGACATGAACCACATCATGTTTGTAATTGACTATTGTATAATCAGCTAGGGTTTGAGAACCGGTAACAAGATCTTTGACTAGTGATGATTTATGGTTTTGTGGTGATTATTTTCATATTCATAAGTTGATGATGATGTGTTAGAATCCATGTGAAGAGATAAGATGTTGGTTTGGCACATATAAGGATCAAATTTCTTGGGAAGTAGAAAAGTGCTTAGCAGAATGTGTTAAGGGTTTGACAACTTATCAGATCAATGTGCGGTGATGAGATTTGATCATTCAACGATTTTAATTATCTTGTAGTTATTAAAAAGTATTGAGGTCGAGTTTGAGAAGTTTGAGTGTGTCTATGATTAGAGAAGGGTGTGTGCTGAACCAAATTGAGATGTCTGCATGAGAAAAGAATATTGGAGCTAACAAGGATCTGTAATAGCAAGCTATGAAGTGTTGAGTCCAAATCATTTATCTATTGTTTCCTAATAGTTTTAGCAACATTAAAATCCCTTAACTGGGTAGGTCCTAACATGCCTAATCTTGTAAATCCCTTCACTAGGTGGCTCATTAATTTGGGTTTAAATCCTCCAGTGAGGTTACTCCTAATAGGGCAAAGCTCCTAACAGAGGTAAGTTTGTAAAATCCCTTGATTGGGTGACTCCTAATAGGGTCTTCTCTTAATCGGGCTAGGCTCCTAAGAGGGTGAATTCCAAAAGAGTTCATATTTTGTGGGTACCAATTCCCACCGTGGTTTTTCCCATTTGGGTTTCCATGTGAAAAATCCTTGTGTTCATGTTGTGGATGGATTGTTAAGTTGTTCATTTGATGTCTTTACTATATTTTATTAACGATAAACACTTAATTTGCTACCGGTAATGTGTTGGTGAATCTGCATTAAGTGATTGTTTGATCAGCTACTGGTACTGGTTATGAACTATTTTGTGAAGTATTTTGTAGATTGAGGAAAAGTATCAATTTATCCTTATTACTAATTCACCCCCCTCTCAGTAATAACCAGATCCTCACAATAAAAGGATTTAGCATGGGTACCAACATCTTGAGGAATGTCACTGAGGCTATGATCATTAATATTTTCTTTAACATGAAGGGGTTTTTTCTTGAGAAGGTATACCCCTTTGCCTTTATGAATATCTTGACTTGTAGGATACTCTTTTCTTTAAAAAGAAGACACGAGTCCATTATAGGGTGGACATGATATGATGGGAAATCATGAAGTGGATCAGACTGGACAAAAGGAGAGTAACCCATTATGCATATAGGGGGTTCATGAACATCTTGCACTAATATGTTAGGATCATGAAGGGGATCAAGATCATGAGGGGGATCATGATCAATGATAGGCTCTTCATGAGATGGATTGGGAGTAACAATGATATCATCAAAATAAATGAGATCTTGAAAAGGAGGAAGATCACCTGATTCTTCTTTAAAGGTGCCCAACTCTTGGATTTAAATGGGATTATCGAAAAGGATGAAGGGGATATCTTGATCTTGCTTATGGATTGGAATATCAATGGGGTTTGAAAAGGTGTTGTGTTCTTGGATAGAATAGACATGAGTAGGGGGATCATCATGAGTGTCTAGGAAGATGGGATCCTAGTCAAAAATTCGATGGGATGATAAGGTTTTAGGATCTTGATCTTGATTTTCTTTAGGACTCATGTGTTCATGCTTTGAATCATCCTCTTGACATGGGGTGGGACTTTGGATATATGCAAGATATTCTAGCAAGGAATCAATACTTTGACATGAGGGGGATGTACTTTGAATGGGATCCTTTGAAATAGGTTTGATGGGAAATGGAGCACACAGTGGCACTGGGTCTAGCATTTCTAAAGAATGTCAAGGATGTGCATCATGAATTGGATCATCTTGGCAATCAATTGTGGATAGCCCTTAGGGGATTTCATCCTTGAGTGTATCATTTTATGAGGATGATATGGAAGGTTCTTGCAAAGCTTCAAAAGGTATAGAGATGGATGCCACTAGAGAGTCAATTTGATGTCAAATGGGGAGAGATTGATATGGAAAAGCACAAGGAAAACACATGTTACTCTCAAGGGGAGAGATTGTTACTTTGGAGAGATTGATTATGAATTTTGATTTCTGGTTATGATCTCTTTTGGGAGATTATTGGTCTATTGGTATTTGGCATTTCTGTTTTGGCACTTTGATGGTTTTTCCATCTTGTGTTGCCATCAATGCCAAAGGGGGATATTGTTCGTATTTTGGTATGGTTTTGTCATTGATGTCAACACCTATCAACACTTATCAACTCTAGCACTTTGGAGGATCAACAATGATCACCGGCAAGCAAGTCACTTATGCAAAGTCACCGGTATTTGGTACACTCACCAATATCTAGTACACTGACAAGATATATTGTTCACCAGTACTTAGAATGATATGGAAAACATCTAGTTATGTCGAAGACATCATTTGGACACTTTGTCTTGGAGATTTATTCATTGGCATATTCATATTTTCATATTTTCTATTACCGGCAAATAGGTCCAGGTTATGCACCAGCAAGCTTATCTATTCCAGATTAGCATGACACGCTTTGGAGATTATTGTGTTGTTATTGTAAATGCATTAAGCCGACATGTAGAATCGGATATTGCATCAGTTATTGATTTACTTGTAATTGTTTTATTGTAATATCTTTTAGAGCTGACCTACTAAAATTGGTCTTATGCTATGGTATATATGTAAGATTTTATTTGTAAGATGAATATGCGAGAGGGATAAGGAATTGTAAGAAGGTATATGTGAGAATAAGAAGAGCTATACACAAATACATCATTTGAAGGTGAAGCAAGGTATTTGTAAAGACAATTAGAACTACATCGATACTAAATCCAACATATGAAGATGTTATTTTGAGCAGTACATTCTTATTGGATTTAACCATCCAATTGTAGTCAGTGTGACTCCTATTTATGTTTGAGCAGTGAGCTCTAGGTGCTTGGCCTTTCTGCATGTGCGGACCCCATTTGTATACACATACTATCTGCAGTAGTATCATTTGATTGTGGGTAAGGTTTCCCACCATGGGTTTTCCCCTTACGGGGTTTCCACGTACAAATATTGGTGTTATGTGTTCTGGATGTTATTGTCTTCCTGTTTCATGCATTAATCTTTATCGGTACTATAATTAACTGATAAATTGTCTACCGATATAAAGTTTTGTTTACCAATATTAAGAATTAAGGTTGGTCAAGTTGTTTTTGGTTTGAATTTATTTGACAACTGATTCACCCCCCCCTCTCAGTTGTCTCAGGGACCTAACAGAGTCATTGTTATACATGGTTACATGATTTTGATATTCCTCAAAAAAATCACCTAGGGCTCTCTTTAAGAGTTGTGTAATAGAGCCACCTTTTTTTGGAGACATATTTGAATCCTTGTGAGGTTTTGACATAGTTGGATATGGATTTTTAACTTGTTTGAAGGTGATTTTCTTTTGGTTCGATGTTAAATTTTGATTTTGAATTGTATGTTGGTAGAACTGGTCTGACATGTTCAAAATTTGGTCTGATGTGAATTGCAACTTTGGTTTTTGAATGTTTGGTTGAAGTTGTTGATATTGATTTGTTGACTGAGTTTGTTGTTGATACTTGATAGTTGGTTGGATCAATTATTGATATTGTGTGTTTGGTTGAGGATATTGTTGAAATTGTCTCATTGATTGTGTTGGTTAGATATGTTGAATTATTGGTCGTGTATGTTTAGTCATTGGTTGCATTGGTTGGAAATGTTGGACCATTGGTTGTGCTGGTTTGATATGTTGGACCATTGGTTGTTGTTGGATGATTGGTTGTTGTTGGACGATGGGTTGTTATTAGATAATTGGTTTTTGTTGTATGATTAGTTGTTGATTTGAGATTTGATTGAATGGAGCCTGATTTCGGACTTGGTTGAAATTTTTGTTTGTTGCTTGAAATTGTTTCATCATCTCTATTTGAGGGATGAGGGATGAAATTTTTTATCATTCAATGAGAAATTTTACATCAATTAGCTCAATATTTGGGTTTGAACCTTGAAATTTTTGAAACATTTTGGAAATTTGGGATCTAATCTTTTCATGGTTTTTCACTTGTTGTTCCAAGATCTCTTTTTCTTGAGCTAGTTTCTCCTCTAGTTTTCATATCTGGACACTTGTTTCATCATAGAAATTTTGACCGATATTGCTTGCCTTGTTGTTGGGTTGGATAGAACTATGATTTACTTGGATTAAAACTTGATCGCATTGTGTTATTCATTGGTCCAATCATCAGTTGATATGTCAAACTTTGCAACATCATAGGATCCTAGAACCTTGTTTCAATAGACAAGTCACTATGCAATATTTTTGGTATTTTTTATTTTAAGGATGATGTATGTGACTAATGCAACCTAGATGATTGGCAATGCAACTAAATATTTTTGGACCTTTTTAATTTTTGGAATAACAATTATATTCAACTAAATGTGATTTTGGGATATGAACATGCAACTTAGGGTAGGAATGCAACCTATGTTTTTTGTTGTTTTTGAAGATTTGGACAAACTCTAAAATGCAACCCTAAAGATGTGACCCTTAGGAAATTGAAATGAAGTCAAGAACTTAAAAGGACAAAGAAAAAAATTAAAATAGGACAAAATGACAATGTCTCACCTATACGCTTGGATACTAAGCTAGGTTTGACAAAATGATGTTGATGACAAAAGGACAAATTTTGGACAAGGTCAAAACTCCCGAACAATGACTTAGGGTTTAATATAAATTTTTGATTTTTGAAGTTTGTAAAACCTAATTTGGGACTATTATGCAAGGGAACAATGATTATGACAATGACCCAAGATATGATATGAAAATGACCTCAAGATGTGCTATGACCTAGGGATATGAAATGACCTAAGGATATGAAATTACCTAGTGATCTAAACTTAGGGATATAAATACAAATGCATGAAAATGTGAACCTAAGACAAACCTGGGGTTTATACTATGCCATGATATTGACCTAATGTAAGGAAATGATTTGTGAGATACCTAGTTTGGGTATGATAATGATAATGATAGTGCAAAGTGTTACCTAAGTGAAAACCTAACTTAGGTATGACAATGATAATGCTAGACTTAGGACAATGGTTTTAAACCTAAGTGCAAAATGAGGATGCTAAGAATGAAATGGACTAATATGGAGGATAATGACAATATGTCCTAAGACCTAAGTTTGAACCATGCAAAACCCTAGCCCTAAGTGATGTGAATTTTGAAACAAGGTTGTCCAATGTTTTGAAAGGCCATGTTTGTAAAATCTTTGCAGATTGTTGGATGAATACTTTGAAACTCTTTTGATCAAGGTTGAATTTGTTTGAATCTTATTTGGATAATTGTTGGGACTTGTTGAAAAATTATTTGCTTATGAAAATCAAGGTTGTTTATGACCACTAGTGACAATTATTTTTAATTCAACTTTTAACAAGCATAAAAGACAAGACGTTTGTTTGACTTTGACCCAAGACAATAATGCACCTTCAACAACATTTTTGAAGGTTGGCAAGGACAATATCTATTGAATCCTCTTACCATAAAATACCACATTCCACTAGATAGTTAGAAGCTTGGTAGCAATGGCTCGTTTTCATGACACTCACTTCTATGGGTATACCAAGATTTGAATTCAAGGGGCATCACTTCCCAAGAATTTACTCTCTCTAATTAAGGGGTACATAGAGGTTTCTTCAACATGTGTGTATCACAATGCCTAAGTCAACAAATAGAGGGATTTTGGTCTCTAAACACAAGAGGTTTTAGTCAGGGAATCTGTTTGGGTGGGCATAGATCCGGTGAATTTAATCGTCGTTGTGTCATTCCAGCACCCGTTACTTACAACTTTCATTGCAAACACAATTATTTAGAGTGGTTTGGAAGAGCTTGGACTTATCTTTTCACCGCTTTGGGTCATTCCCTCTCACCAATGCCTATGCAAAGTGTTAGGCAAATCGGGAGGCATGCCCACTTCTAAGGGTAAAAACACACAAGCAAAATAAAAGAAGATACGACAAATATTGATTTTTTAGCCTTTAAAAATAAAATTTTCATTGATCCATTTGCATCCTAACTAAGACTGGATGAGGTTAATTATGTTGGGATCCAAGAACACTGAGAGGGGGGGTGAATTAGTGTTTTGCCGAAATGAACAATTTTTAACTTTCTAGACCATGCATATATACTGGTAAACAAATTAACATATAACAAGAAGAAAATAAACCATCCACATAAATGAACACCATAACACATAGCATTTATACGTGGAAAACCTCAATGAGGAAAAACCACAGTGGGATTTGTGACCCACAATATCAGTTCACTGGCTATATGAAAAGATATTACATATAATAGGGGCCTATACTTGCAGGAAGGAACACTACCTAGAGCATACTGCTCATCACTAAAGAGCCTCACTAACTACAAGCTTTCTACCAAAGTAAAATACTAAAAATGAACTCAAGAATGCATCTGCTATGCCAAACAGAGTTCCGGTTATGGTTCTACTCTGTACTGGTTCATAAACTCTGAACTCTTCTCCTCCAAGAATGCTTTCCAAGCTATCTATAGACATTACATGATATAGCATTTGCATACAAAATGATCTCCATACATATATTTCACATTTTATAGTTCTTCTATATTCTCCTATACCCACACATTTCATATATCTTTTTCATCACTTGCAAAAATAACCTAGAAGACTGACCTATATACCTATTACAAATGATATGCCTTGTTATCAGTGTTTAAGAAATGGGTTTTCTTTTCCCATGATTGGCTACATTTTTGAAATTTTGAGTCAGGTATGCTATTAACTGCTTAAATTTTGTTTTAGGTCTTTAACGGTTAAGGGTTTTTAGTTTTAAATCGCTCAAATGTTTGATCAAAACCCTCTAGTTTCTATTCCTACGTTACTTTATTCACTTAAGTAATGGGTCTTGGGGTCATGTGAAGTGTCCCCCCTTGTTATCTACCTAGGTGGTCGTTAAATAATTAAAAACAAAATCTATGCCTTATGCCTTTTTCCTTCTAATGTTGTCGGGTCCAGTAAGTGTCACGCAACTTTCAGATGAATCTATGACTTTCGCTATTTCATTAGGCGATGTTGCGGGTGTGTTAAGCTATGTGAAATAGCAAAAAGAAAAAGCATGTTTGACTATGTGCATTGGATCTAGATTAACGAGACTCCATCTCACTTTAGATCTAACGGCTGGTGTTGATTCGCAGCCAAAACGAGCAAGTAAATTACCTTTCGTGAAATGGCGAAAAGGTTTGGCGGGACCCAGTGGTGAAGACTTTTCCATGGCTAGAAGGTGATCAAGTTCAAAAGAAATCGATGGCTCGCATTGTTTCATGGCTGATAGATGCTCACATGTTATGCTCTACGAAACAGCAAAAGGTTTTTTGGCCCAGGAAAAAAGGGTTCATAAGAAGCATAACAGATGTGCAAGTCCTCAAAGATCTAATGGCTAGTGCAGTTTCGCAGGAGAAAGATGCCCGAAAGATAGCTTTCGTGAAACAACAAAATGACATGGCGTTCCAGGCAAGAAGTCCAGCTGGTTGAGATGGCAAGAAAAATAATGACACGTGGCCAAAAATCAAAGTGGTCAGCGAATTGGATTTAAGGACTAATGGGTGGGTCCAAGAAGATGAGTCATGTTGTGGGATAAAAAGTGACCTGGAAAATACAGGTGGCAAGGATGAGGTGGATCCCGATGTTTCCTCTCAACGACTAAAAAGTTGACATGTCAGTTCGAAAATGACTAGACACCAGGTGGATAAAGCTGAGTCAGATGACCCATGTCTGCCAAATTCAAATAGGTTGTTAAGCATTGGGAAAGTTTGATATGATCTAACGGTTTGCGTGAGTTCACGAAAGTAAGATGCTCGTGTTTTAAGGTCTATGAAATGGCGAAAGAGCTAGTGGGCCCGAAGAATAGATAAAGTATAAAGATAAAAGGGGATCAACACTGTTTTGATCCGAGGGTCCTCGTTGCTTCATGGCTACAAATCAACCAAGGATTAAGGCCCACGAAATGGCAAAAGAGAAAGAGAGGTTCTTCCCAGCATGATGTGGAGTGACAGTTGTTACTTCTTGTAAAGCTTGATGGTGATGTGTTGATTGACACGTATTTTCAAAAGGTGATTAAGGGCCCGCCAAGGTGTAACCAATAGTAATGCAGGAAATAAGACATGTCGTTGACTCTGAACTAAAGCCAAAGAGTTTTCCAGGGCTAATGGCTGAGTGCCACATGGCATTTGTTAACCGGTGAATAAGTGGGATATATAATGTCTGGATAAAGGTCTCACTTAAAAGATGGTCATCTCAAGATTGATCCAACGCTTCTCATTGTTTCATGGCCCGAAGATGTAAGCAGATTAACCTCTGCGAAATAGCAAAAAACTGTTAGCCGTCAAGATGAGGCACTGTTAGTGAAAAAGTTGACGGTCTCGGTAGGAGTTAAAGGTCAGGCGGTTAGAGTTCCATCTAACGCTTGGTGTAGCTTTGCGAAAGGAAGATGCTCGGGGGATAAAGCTTGTGAAATGGCAAAAAGGAGGTAGGACCCAATGCACAAGAAAAGAGGTTAAAACAATGTAAAGACCGATCAACTCTCATCTGATCGGACGGCTGGCATGATTTTGTTTTGCGAAAATGCTAGGATGTTCTGCTTTGCGAAATGGCGAAAGAGCAAAAAGAAAATATATAGGCATGTTATGACCCATTGGATTGAAATTTTTTAATTCTTCTATGAATTCAATTTTCAAAGGATGGCCGAAACATGCGGTATCAATGTAATAGTTAAGAGCCTGACTATCGTATATGATCTCGCATCAATTGAATGAAGGCATCACTTTAAAAGGTTGTTGCAGAGAAGAAATTGCAGAGCAAATTTCATTAGTTGCGAAGCAAATTTCTCCAGTTGCAGAGCGGATTTCTTCAAGCCAAAAATAGGTTCTCTCATACTCTTGCTTGGCAATTACTTAACAGTGTGTTTTAATTGGGGTTTTGATTTGTTACAGAATAGTTGGGGGTAGTAATTAAATTGCTTACATAGTTGTTTAAGATGGCACCTAAAAGAGAATTCTCAAGAAAGGTTAATTACCAGGAGAGGGCTATTTGTGATGATTTCCTAGAACAGTTGACAATGTCAACTAATGTGGTAGCAAAGGTAAAAGAACTAGTGCCAAGATCTCCTTGCCTAAAAATAGGAGAGGGATTGTATGACAAAGGCAAATGGCTAAGAGACCCTCAAATTGGGTTGTTTGGGTTGGGATTATTTAAGGTTGGATTTGGTATGAGAAACTCCCTAGCCCTAATGAATAGTATCTGGGAGTTGGACGTAGGCAAATTGGTGGTCCCTCGAGTATTCATGGATGTGGATCTCCTAACTTAGATTGCACACAATTATGACCCAATCACAAGAAGTGTTAAGGATATAAGTGGGAAAATGCTCATTGAAATAAATAATGGGGAGTTTAGAAATGCTTTTGGGCTTAGTGAATTTACCAATTTTTTAGAACCTATTAATTTTAAATCACTAGCCCAGGTTTACAGTGTGCAGAGGAATCACCTTAGAAATGGGCCTCATAAAGAATTCTTTGTGAAGATAGGTGGATTAACAGTTGTAGGACCCAACATTGAGGAGCCTTTCTCTTTAAATCCATTCACCCTTAGGGCCAAAGGATTATATTGGTCACTCTGCCAAATATTAGGAGAAGATGCTAAGGCTAATATGCCAACTCATTACATGTTGATGATTGCTCAAATTTTCAACTCTTGTTTGGCAGTGACCTTTGATTATGCTTCCAATATCACTAATGCTATCCATGAAGGATTGATAGGAATAAAGAATGGGAAAGTGGATAGACCTTTTGGATGGTACTCCCTCCTCATGCATTTATTGTAATTCAAGGGTGGTGACTATTTTGCAAGTGGAATGGATATTGTAAAAGAGAAAGATGGAGAGAAGATGCCAGTGCAATTATGGAGTACAGTACTGTCATGGGATAGAGAAGATGCAAGCTTCTTAAAGTTTGATAAGTATTTTGCATCTAAGATTAGGACTCTTATCTATTTAGAGAATCCAAGAGTCCCTAAGGTTCTTTTGGAATTCATTAGGCCAAAAGAGTTTGCTGAGAATATTAAAATTGTCCACAATTGGGGTGATATCTACTTATACCCTGTCTCCACAGTTTTTAGAGTATATGGCTTCAAAGGCACTCTATTTTTGTTGCCCTATCAGGTCCCTCTTAAAGTGGGAATTGTAGAAATCCTTAGGTAGATTGGTAGTGTGCAAGAGGCAGAGCTAACAGGCAGAGGTAAAGGGACCATTTTCCCTACAGTTACCATAGCACATCAATTTGTGATAATTAAAGGAGGTTGGAAGTATTTTGAAGATTTCCTTCAACCATACCATTTGTCAACTGTAGTATCCTAGTGTGCTGACCCTGAAGATTTCTTCAATGGCATGTTCAGAAAGAGGGCAATATGCAGAGGTAGACCCCACCAATTCCAGTTTCCTGAAGACCTCATTAGCAATGAGTTTGATTTAGATGAGCAAGAGCTGAGGAAGGAAAAGTGGGTGGCCTAGAAGAAGGCTTTAGACTTTGTGCACCAAAAAGACACTAGCTATGACCCTTTGTCTAGCTTTCACCCCTTTGAAGAGAAGATAAAATTCTTAATTCTTTGTTTTGAGGATGTGATGCAGACATTGAAAGAAAAGAGGGAGGTTGTAATTAAGAACAACCCTAAGAAAGCAAGACTGGTTCCGAATAGGTCTGCATCTACCAGAGCAATCCCTCTTGGTGATTACATGTTGCATAAGAAGTCCAACTATAGTGTGTTGATGCCAACAACAAGGGAGCCTTCTACCTCAAAAGGGAAGAGGAAGATACAGGATGTCATTGACATTCAAGATAGCCCAAATAAACAAAGAGTGGGAAAAGAAGTACAATGTGATGAACCCTTGTATTCCACATCTCAATCCCCTATTCATATAGGAGATGAATAGGCAGTAGTTGAGAAACTATTACAGTTAGGTAGTCTCAAAGAGATAGAATACACATATGATGAAGTGGAACAGGGAATGGCAAAAGAGCCCCTTACTGCTAAGATGAACATTAATACTAATGAGTTCAAAGGCCAGGAGTGGGATCCTGAGATTAGGCAAGCTAGTGAGGATTTCTTGGCTTATAATAATTTTGTTACATCAGGAGCTTTCATGCAATTTGTGTGGAAGCAGAATATTGATAAATTTAATGCTAGGTGTGAAAAGAGGAAAGGTGAGTAGCCCCACAAAGATCTAGTTGTGGTGGAGGAAGAGATAAAGCAAGAAATGGTTGATGAGTTTAAGACCATCACTCCCGAGCAAGGAAGAGACATGGTAGCATAGGCTGGGGTACTCATTCTCCCCGAATGGGACATAGCAAATGCCTTAGTTTTAGAGGCAGTAAGAAAGGAGACCAAACCTATGGAGGGAGTCACTTTCAACAAAGATAATGCTGCACTGGTCACGTGGTCTCTTAAAAGAGATGAAAATAAGAGGAATAAGGACATCCTAGGGTCAAGTTACCTTGGAGGAATGATAGTGAAAAGAGTGCAGAGCACTGGGGTAGTGGAAGCTGCTAGTACTGTGCTAGAGACTGCAAAGTTTAGTGTTGCAGTAGCAGAAAGAGAGGTTAAGGAAAAGGAAGATCTCCAAGTTAAGTTGGAGACAATTTTAAAAGCTTACAACACTGCCAAGGAAGAGGTAACGAGTAAAGATAGCATCATTGACAAGCTACAAAGCCAGTTGGTAGGACAATACCATCAAGGTGAGTCCTCAACATTGATGATCTCCTCTTCTCCTCCAAGACCTCTGCCTACTAGCCCCATTATTGAATTCCCACCATCTCCAGCACCTTCTAGTTCTCAGTTGATTGAGATCACTCCCCATGAATTGGAGAATTTAAAACAGGCTCAGGCCTTATATGCAAAGACATATGAAGAGAGAGTAAAGGCTACAATTTTAATTTTTGCTGACACTATAGGGTCTTCACTAATGTATAACAACATGAGTAAGATTTTAGAAATGTGGAATGAGTTAAATGGGGACAAGGCTATTTTAGTGCCTATTTTTGATAAATGGAGACCCAGAGAGTAGGATATAGAACTGATTTGTGTATCCTATGATGAGGTAGGGGCTGACCCCATTATAAAATCTACCAATGATATGACAAAGGATTTAGTAAAGTTGGCAGAAGGAGTAGACAATGCGGATAGAAAGATTAACTTGTACAAGAAAGACTGCACTGATCAAGTTTTTGAATTACTCCCAAGAGGTTTTGTCAGCCCAACCCAATTAAAGGACAAACAAATATGGCTCAAGGAATTGGAAGCCAAATTGTCACTAAGAATAAAAGGAATTGTTAAATCAGAGGATGCCTCCATATTTGTCAAAACAATTGAGGAGATTGAGAAGATCAAATCTTATTATGGTTTCCTAAATTCAGAGGTCAATAAAATGAGGAATTCTTGGAAAAGATTAGCTAAGACAAAAGCAAAAGTAATTAACTCCTCATGGCCTTCTGATGAGGTGTATCAAGAATGGACAACAAAGTATGTAGTGCTTGATGTGGAGCAGTTAGAAAATGTTGCAAGAGAACAATAAGAGGAAGAAGCCATAGATGTTGAAAGAGACTTGTAACCGCATTTGTAAAAGGTTTTGTAACTTCTTCTTAAGAAGTATTGATTCTAACAAACTCTCCTAGGAAAGTCCAAAGCTATGTGTGTATCCATATTGTTATAAATGGATACCAGGACTAGTAAAAAGATGATCACAAGGAATTGTAAGAAAACACTGCAGAAATGTATCTGAGCTTTTTTCAAGTTTTTGATGGAGAATATTCGAATGTTTTTGTAATACTTTCAGAAGAAATATCAATACACAGACCATTGGTTTTGAGTTTAAACTTTGTGTTGTCTTCAAATATGTTTGCAAATGTTTACTGTTCATTCTGAGTAATCTAGGGTTATTGCTTTTGAATATGTGTTGTAAGGCAACTTTTAGTAGATATGCTTCTTAGCTTTTCTCTTCAGGAGGGGAATTAAAATACGCAGGAATCATTTCTACCAGTAAATTCTTGGTGGGATATTTTGAATTTTGATGAACATAGTTTAGTTTGGTATGAACAAATTCTTATGTGTGTCAGGCATATATAGGGATCTATAGAAGCCAAACTGATGGAATATTTAGAGATGTTTGATTATGGAAGTATTGTTTGAACTTAGATGACTCTGTGACCTTGGATAAGGCACTGATATCTATTAAGGTTATCTTTTATACATCTTGTAGATCAATATTGAACATGAGTATAATTTTCATTCCTTTGTTTCAGTTAGTTTTAAGGTGATAAGATCCAATGGTTTTCGGACTGGTTTGCTGTGGATTTATCTTTTAAAAGTGTGAATTCAGTTCACAAAGGTATACCTGCCTGAACTTTGGATAAGTTCGAAGTGTAGAAGGTTAATCAAACCTTGTCATATGTTGTCCTGAAAGTTTCCTTCTCTTTAATCTCTCTTCTGCAAATAGAGTTATCATATCATTATAAGGATTTTAAAGTGAATTAGATTTTGAGAACAACAAAAGTGGCGACTCTACTAGGGAGAGTCACAATAAGGATCCAGATGCAAATTAGTGCTTAGATTTATAAGGAAAAATCATTGTGTGTTTATGGAACATATTGGCACTTTAGTGAATATAGCAGTGGTGTTTGGAAGTCTCTATTTGGAAGTTCCCTCTATTTTCTTTTGATATATGATTTGGTCTGAAGTTTTGCGACATTTTTTCAAAGCTTGTTTTCATATTTCCCATAGTCTTGTGGGTGGCGACTCTATTATCTTGGAACCAGTCCTTGTGAAATACATAAAGTTTTAAAAGAAAGACAAGCATAATGCAAGGAGGAAAAAATAGCAGATCATTCATGAAGAAGCATCCTCATGAAACTTTGCAAGAAGGTTTGCCTGAATAGTCATGAAGGGGTTAGAAGAGATCAGTGCTTCACGAACCATCAAATGTTGCTTGGGTGCAAAAAAAGCCAATACTAGTAAGATACCTGATCAACTTGTTTATGCAAAGTCTAATTCTTCTTCCAGAGAATCTAAACATGATATATTAGGTTTCCATTCTGGATTGTTTGGAAATATAGATAATGCTCATGCTTTAAATCAAGATATATCTCATGTTAGTGTGTCTACAAGAGATAGGACTAGTTCAAATGTGATCAGACATTCTATTCCTAGAACAATTGATGGAAATATCAGCTTGATTGATATAGATCAAGTCAATATATCTGACTCTGAGGAGAATTTCCCTGATGAAGATAAAGTGTCACAAGAAATAGAAGTTTTAAAAAGGATGGTTCACCACTTAATCTCCTTAAGAGCCCAAAAGGAAGCAAATAAGGAAAAGGAAGTCAAAGAAAAACTAATGGAGAGAGATAGGCTTCTTAGACAGATAGCTAATCTTGAAGTCTTGGCTAAGGAGAAAGAAAAGAGTGATGAGGAAGGCCCTGTGATCAGAGAAATCCTAATCCCTAAGGCCAAGCCAACATATAAGTCAGTAGTCCAACCAAATAGGGAAGTGCTTAGTGATTCACATCCTCCTAGGAATAATGTTGATAAAGGGAAGCAGAAATGGGTGGATGATGGAACTAGATTTGGAAATACAGAGGAGATTTCTCATAGGCTATCAACACATGAGAGAGAGATGGAGAAGAAGGAAAAGGAGGATCTACAAATGGAGCTAGAGAAAGCTGAGTTGGAAGTAGCTAATCAAGAAGTTAAAAGAAAAAATAGTTACCTAAAAGCTCCCCCTATCATTTTTCCATCAGAAGATCTTAGTAAGCCTGATCCTCAACAAATTTCCCTCCCCCCGGTTAAGATTCAGCCTACTGTGCCTGCTAATACAACATCAGTGAGTCAAATCCCTGTTAACAATTAGCATAGCCAAATATCTCAGTCCCCAATTCTAAAAGTCAGAATGAACATGGGAAATAATAATGTTGCTAACCCTTTTCAAAGGAGACCTATCAATTTAGAGTAGTATAGACAATTGTTTTTTGATGGGATCCCAGGATATCCCAACCATGTTCCTACTGAGTTAAGGGACAGACTCCATAAGTTTGTTGGAAATAATGCAATTCGTGCTGAGGAACATTTAAAATCTTTTGGTGACCTAATAAATAAATATAAGATAGTGGATGAAGATGTCATAATGAAATTGTTTGTTCAGTCCCTGGTTGATGATGCAAGAGATTGGTATAGAGGCCTTCCAGTTAATAGCATTGGGTCAAGGGAGGACTTTAAAAATTGTTTTCAAGAACAATACGGTGACAAAATGAATGTGAGCTTCATGCTCAATGAATTTAATAACATTAGAAAATCTGATAATGAAATGGTCATTGATTTCAATGCTAGATTTCAAAAGGCCATGATAGATTGTATCAGGTGATGAGGTTAGATGATAACATGTGTTTGAACACCTATTATAATGCATTTGATTCTAAAATGGCCTATATCTTAAGGGATAAAAATCCACATAACCTGAGGGATGCATTTAGAATTGTCATTAATGTGGAAAGCAATAGAAAGGCATCTGAGAAGTTAGGAAGGAGAACAGATGGTAGGTTATGACAGGAAACAAAATAGCAACCTAACAAAGTTGCTAAGGAGGAAGACAAGATAGAAAAGTTGGTTATTTCCATGAAGGATCTGACTACCAAGGTAAACAAAAATGATAAGCCTCATTATAACTGGTAAGATAGACCCCCTAGATTGCATGACATGCCTTATAATACCAACTGGAAAGATGGCAAACCCCAAAATGAGAAGCTTAAAATTGCTCAAAATCAGGATACCCCAGATCCCTTAAAAGGGAAAAATGTCCACAATATAGAAAACACTCCTTGGTGTATTGCTTGTGATGGGCCACATTCTCCTCATCAGTGTGCAGTAGCTCAAGCCCTTGAAGAGTCCATGAGACAAGAAGTTGAGCCTGACATTAACATGTTTGAGACTATTACAGAGAGTGATGAGGAATCTGTACAAAGTGAATGTAGTGATGTGTTGGATAATGAAAGGTTTGTTCAAGGACAACTAACACTGGATTGGCATCCTACTTTGAATGTGGTAACAATTGAAGATGAAGAAGTTCATCTTAGAAGGCCTAGTGAGGAAGAAGTTAAAAATCTCACCAAAGTTGTTATTGCTAAAGCAAAACACAATTACAACTCAAGGAGCACCAAGAAGGACACTAATCAAGGTGAACCTGATTCCATGTTTATAAAAGAGCTTACTCAAAAGGGGGCAACAAGTAGTCCTACTACTTTCCCTAAAATTGGTCAAGAAAAGAAGGAACATGTTAAAGATGTACCCAAGAGTACAGATGATAAAAGTACCAATGATATACAAGGAGTTGCCACAGCAAAAAGGGCAAGTTAGCTTAAGGCAGAAAGAGTTAGAGCTAATACTGAATTAAGCGGTAGTTCCGCATTTGACATGTCTCAAGCTCTTACACAAATGAAAGTTATTGTCCCATTAATAGAATTACTGAAAATAAAAGAACATAGGGATGCAGCTTTGTCTTTGTTTTCTAATATATCTGACAGTGACATAGTCCTACCCACCGGTTCAACTAAAAATGGAAAGGATCAGGAACTCTAAACCCCAGAGGTTTATGTTGGAACCACTATTACCCAAGAGCCTTCACAGGTAGATCCTTTCTATGTTACTTTGTTAGTGAATAACCGGCTGATAAAAAACTGCATGATAGATTCAGGAGCTACTACTAATGTAGTGCCCTATGGTGTTATGAAAGAATTAGGACTGTCAGTAACTACTGTATATGGAAAATGCTATGCTATGGATAATAGGGAAGTACCTGTGATAGGTACAATGAGAGATGTTGATGTAAAAATAGCAGCATTCCTTGAGGCTACTTATAAAATGGATGTTATTGTTACTGACACTAAACCCCATTTTGGTATGTTGTTGTCCAGGCAGTGGGGAACAGTAGTAGGAGGAAATGTCCAACTGGATTAATCTTATGCTACTATCCCAATCAATGGAAATTAGGTCAAGTTGTACAGAGAACCACGTGCTCCAAGGGTAATTGAAAATGTAGATCCTAGTATGCTCAATTGCATGATTGATGTGGATCTTGATAATTTCAGACTTCAACCAATTTTACTTCAGTTACAGAATACTGACCCCATTGTGGTTGAATTAGAATCACAATAACATGGTTTATGGCAAATGTATTTTGATGGAGCTTGCTCCAAAGAAGGATCTGGAGCAGGGGTTCTTTTTGTATCTCCATCAGGTATAACTTTTAATTTTTCTTTCTTATTGGCTTTCCAGTGCACCAATAATACTATAGAGTATGAAGCCCTATTATTGGGGCTTGAGGTTACAAAAAGGCATGGAATCCAGCTGCTGAAAGTTTTAGGGGATTCAGAATTGGTTGTCTCTCAGGTAAGATCCAAATATGCATCCAAAAATGATAGATTAAAGAGGTATAAACATGCAGTTTGGGATGTCATTGAGCATTTTAGTGCATTTTCTATTAATTGGATAGAGAGATCAAATAATATTATGGCAGACTTTCTAGCTAATGTTGCATTGAAAAATGATGATGCAACACTAACCGGCATCTCCACTGTGGAAATAAAATCTAGGCCCACCATCCCTGATAATGTGTATAATTGGCAAGTTTTTGCTGATGATGAAGATATTCTTAGGTTCATTCAATGTGCTGATGATTATGATGGCCAGAAGATTGATTGCAATGCATTGGTGGAGGTGGTTGACAATAAGGAAACAATATTTAGAAATGACTTGGTCCAGTTGGAAACAAATGAGATACCTAAGGGATTGGTAGAGCTAGAGAGCATGTTCAGTTACAATGACAGTCACTTACATCAGCAGTCTACCACCAAGTTAGAAGAATTGGAGGAGGTAAACCTGGGGACTAAATCATCCCCTAAGTTAGTATACATTAGGAAGAAATTACCCCCTCATGTCAAAACTAATCTTATTAATTTATTGAAAAGATATAAACATGTTTTTGCTTGGTCTTATGAAGACCTAAAGGCGTATAGACAAGACCTTTTTCAGCATGAAGTTCCTTTACTTCCAGATGCTAAGACTTTCAGACAGAAGTAGAGACCTATTAATCTCCTATTAGAAACTAAGATGTAGCAAGAATTGACTAAGTTAAGAGAAGGGGGGATTATCAAACCTATAAGACACTCTTCATGGGTCTCCAATTTGGTCCCAGTAAGAAAGAAAAATAGGGCCATTAGATTGTGTGTGGATTTTAGAAATTTGAGTGTTGCTTCTTTAAAAGACAACTACTCTTCCCCCAATATGGAAGCTATACTATAGAGAGTAACAGGTTGTGATCTTTTGTCCATGATGGATGGTTTTTCAGGATACAATCAAGTGTTAGTGAGGGAATCTGAATAGTTTAAAACTACTTTCACTACTCCATGGGGAACATATGTCTATGTAAGAATGCCATTTGGATTAAAAAATGTTGGAGCTACATTTCAGAGAGCTATGGATGTAGCCTTCAAAGAACTCATCAATATCATCATGGTGGTTTATCAAGATGATCTAACTTTCTTCTCTAAAAGGGCTGATGACCACTATGGACATTTGGAAAAGGTGTTCAATAAAGCTTTGGAATTTGGTGTGTCATTAAATCCCAAGAAGTGTCATTTTGGGGTCATCGAAGGAAAATTATTGGGGCATATTGTTTCCAAGGAAGGGGCAAGAATAGACCCTGAAAGAATTGAAGCAATAAACAAAGTGCCTGAAATGAAGAATGCTAAAGGTATTCAATCCTTTTTAGGCAAAGTAAATTTTGTTAGAATATTTATTGCGAACTTTGCAGAGATAGTGAAACCCATTGTCAAGTTGCTCAAGAAGGATATCAAGTTTTTTTGGGTTCAAGAAGCCTCAAAGACTTTTGCTGAAATTAAAAAAGCCATTCAAGAAGCACCAGTGCTGAAATCTTCTGATTATAATAAGCCCTTTTCTCTGTTCTCTTTTGCTTCATACCATACAGTAGCTGTAGTGTTGTTACAAAAAGATAATGAGGGATATGAACATCCCATAGCCTTTTATAGCAAGTCTTTGCAAGCAGCAGAATTGAAGTATGAAACCATGGAGAAATAGGCTTATGCTTTAGTTAAAGCTATTAAGGCTTTTAGGCCATACCTTGTGAATGCAAAAATCACTTCTTATGTCCCACATGCTGCAGTCAAGGATATTTTATCCCAATCTGAGGTTACAGGAAAAAGATGTAGATGGATCAATAGAATCCAAGAATTTGACTTGGAAATAAAGATCACCAAATTGGTGAGAGGCTCAGGTCTGGCCAATCTCATGATTGAATCTAATCTTCTGAATGTTGAGATACATAATGTTGAAATCAAAAGTACTTTAGTCACTAGTATTGAAAGGCAACCTTGGTATTCAGAGATAGTCCGATTTTTAAGAGATGCTACATTTTTAGAAGGAATGACACATAATCAGAGAAGAACTCTAAAACTCAAGTCACAAAAATACGTTCTCATTCAAGGTGATCTATTTTGGAGAAAAAGAGATGGAGAACTGCTGATGTGTTTGGATGAATTCCAAGCTAAAAGGGTGTTGATTGAAATGCATGATGGAGTATGTGGAGGCCATTACTCTGCTAAGACAACTGCTGGTAAGATAATTTGGACTTGGTACTATTGGCCTACCTTATTCAAGGATGCTCATGAATATGTTAGGAAATGTGACCCATGTCAAAAAATTTCATCCAAATTGAAGTATGAAGGAGCTCTACCCCTAGATCCAGTCACAGTGGAAGCCCCTTTTTTCCAATGGGGCATTGATTTTATTGGAGAGATTGTTGAGAGATCAGGAAGAGGTCATAGATGGATCATAGTAGCCATTGATTATTTTACTAAATGGATTGAAGCTATTCCCACAAGAAGAGCTACAAGTAAAGTTGTCATTGACTTCCTGATGGACAATGTTATAACTAGATTTGGAATACCTACAAAATTAGTAATGGACAATGCCATGAGTTTCAGGTCAGAAGAGTTTGTTGGATTTTGCACCAGTCATTGAATAATCATGTCTTACTCTTCACCTTATAATCCTCAGGGAAATGGACAAGCTGAATCTAGTAATAAAAGCCTCTTGAACATCATCAAGAAAATCCTGGAAGAGAACAAGAGGTCCTAGGATAAAAAGTTGGAATTAGCCTTGTGGGCTGACAGAGTAACAGTCAAGAACGCCATTCGAATGTCACCTTTTGAACTGGTTTATGGTACACAAGCTAGACTGCCAGTAAACAATCTTCTTCTAGTTTATAAATTCTTGGAAGCTGAAGACATGGAGCTATCTAAACCTATGGAAAACTGAATGATTCAGATAGTGGAAGTGGAAGAGATCAGAGCTCTAGCTCATAAGAGAAATCTGAAAATCCAACTATAGTCCAAGTACCTTTTTGATAAGAGGACATCATTAAGGAAGTTTCAAATTGATGATATTGTTCTTCAGTGGAATGCAAGAGGATAGGACAAGGGAAAACATAAGAAATTTGAATCATTATGGATTGGCCCTTTTGTGGTCTATGATTTAAATGGAAAGGATTCTTATTTTATGAAAAATATGAATGATGAAGTACAAGAATTTCCAATGCATGGACAATTCCTGAAACATTATTTCTCTTGAAGTCCATGCACAGTAGGTCCTTTGTTTGTATATATTTTGTTTGCTTCCTGTTGTCTTTGTTTGGGTCTATGTTTTGGTCTATTTCTCCCGAGTTTCCTGAGTTTCTTGTGTTGACCTTGCGATCAACCATCCCCAGTCAGAGCTGCTATTATTAGTGTTTAAGAAATGGGTTTTATTTTCCCATGATTGGCTAGGTTTTTGAAATTTTGAGTTAGGTATGCTATTAACTACTTCAATTTTGTTTTAGGTCTTTAAGGGTTAAGGATTTTTAGTTTTAAATCACTCAAATGTTTGATCAAAACCCTCTGGTTTCTATTCCTACATTACTTTATTCACTTAAGTAATGGGTCTTGGGGTCGTGTGAAGTGTCCCCCCTTGTTATCTACCTGGGCGGTCATTAAATAATTAAAAAAAAATCTATGCCTTGTGCCTTTTTCCTTCTATTGTTGTTGGGTCTAGTAAGTGTCATGCAACTTTTAGATAAATCTACAACTTTCACTATTTCATTAGGCAAAGTTGCGGGTGTGTTAAGCTATATGAAATAGCAAAAGGAAAAAGCATGTTTGACTGTGTGCATTGGATCTAGTTTAACGAGACTCCATCTCGCTTTAGATCTAACGACTGGCATTGATTCCCAGCCAAAACAAGGGAGTAAATTACCTTTCATGAAATGGCAAAAAGGTTTGGCAGGACCCAGCGGTGAAGACTTTTCCATGGCTAAAAGGTGATCAAGTTCAAAAGAAATAGACAGCTCGTGTTGTTTCACGGCTGATAGATGCTCACATGTTATGCTCTGCGTAATAGTGAAAGTTTTTTTGGCTCGGGCAAAAAGGGTTCATAAGAAGCATAACAGATGTGCAAGTCCTCAAAGATCTAATGGCTAGCGCAGTTTCGCAAGAGAAAGATGCTCGAAAGATAGCTTTCACGAAACAGCGAAATGACATGGCGTTCCAAGCAAGCAGTCCAGCTAGTTGAGATGGCAAGTAAGATAATGACACATGGCCAAAAATCAAAGTGGTCAGCAAATTGGATTTAAGGACTAATGGGTGGGTCCAAGAAGATGAGTCATGCTACGGAATAAAAAGTGACCTGGCAGATATAGGTGGCAAGGATGAGGTGGATCCTGATGTTTTCTCTCAGTGACTAAAAAGTTGACATGTCAGTTCGAGAATGACTAGACACCAGGTGGATAAAGCTGAGTCAAACGACCCACATCTGTCGGATTCAAGTAGGTTGTTAAGCATCAAGCAAGTTTGATACGATCTAATGGTTCATGTGAGTTCGCGAAAGTAAGATGCTCATGTTTTAAGGTCTGTGAAATGGCAAAAGAGCTAGTGAGCCCAAAGAACAGATAAAGTATAAAGATAAAAGGGGATCAACACTATTTTGATCCGAGGGTTCTCGTTGCTTCGTGGCTGCAAATCAACCGAGGATTAAGGCCCACGAAATGGCAAAAGAGAAAGAGAGGTTCTTCCCAGCATGACGTGGAGTGACAATTGTTACTTCTTGTAAAGCTTGATGGTGATGTGTCGATTGACACGTATTTTCAAAAGGTGATTAAGGGCCCACCAAGGTGTAATCAGCAGTAATGCAGGAAATAAGACATGTGGTTGACTCTGAACTAAAGCCAAAGAGTTTTCCAGGGCTAATGGCTGAGTGCCACGTGGAATTTGTTAACCGGTGAATAAGTTGGGTAAATAATGTCTGGATAAAGGTCTCACTTAAAAGATGGTCATCTCAAGATTGATCCAACGCTTCTCATTGTTTTGTGGCCCAAAGATATAAGTGGATTAACCTCTATGAAATAGCAAAAAACTGTTAGCCATCAAGATGAGGCATGGTTAGTGAAAAAGTTGATGGTCCCAGTAGGAGTTAAAGGCCAGGCGGTTAGAGTTCCATCTAACGCTTGGCGTAGCTTCGCGAAAGGAAGATGCTTGGGGGATAAAGCTTGCGAAATGGCAAAAAGGAGGTAGGGCCTGATGCATAGGCAAAGAGGTTAAAACAGTGTAAAGACTGATCAAGTCTCATCTGATCAGATGGCTGGCATGATTTCATTTGGCAAAATTGCTAGGATGTTATGCTCTGCGAAATGGTGAAAGAGAGAACAGAAAATATACAGGCATGTTATGACCCATTGGAGCGAAATTTTTGAATTCTTCTATGAATTCAATTCTGAAAGGATGGCCGAAGCATGTGGTATCAATGTCACAGTTAAGAGCCCGACTATCGTATATGATCTCACATCAATTGAATGAAGGCATCATTTTAAAAGGTTGTTGCAAAGAAGTAGTTGCAGAGAAAATTTCTTTAGTTGCGGAGCAAATTTCTTCAGTTGCAGAGCGGATTTCTTCAAGCCAAAAATAGGTTCTCTTGTACTCTTGCTTGGAAATTACTTAACAGTGTGTTTTAATTGGGGTTTTGATTTGTTACAGAACAGTTGGGGGTAGTAATTAAATTGCTCGCATAGTTGTTTAAGATAGCACCTAAAAGAGAATTCTCAGGAAAGGTTAATTACCAGGAGAGGGCTATCTATGATGATTTCCTAGAATAGTTGACAATGTCAACTAATGTGGCACCAAAGGTAAAAAAACTAGTGCCAAGAGCTCCTCGCCTTAAAATAGGAGAGGGATTGTATGATAAAGGCAACTGGCTAAGAGACCCTTAAATTGGGTTGTCTGGGTTGGGATTATTTAAGGTTGGATTTGGTATGAGAAACTCCCCAGCCCGAATGAATAGTATCTGGGAGTTGGACGTAGGAAAATTGGTCGTCCCTAGAGTATTCATGGATATGGATCTCCTAACTCAGATTGCACACAATTATGACCCAATCACAAGAAGTTTTAAGGATATAAGTGGGAAAACCCTCATTGGAATAAATAATGATGAGTTCAGAAATTCTTTTGGGCTTAGTGAATTTACCAATTTTTTAGAACCTATTAATTTTAAATCACTAGCTCAGGTTTACAGTGTGTAGAGGAATCACTTTAGAAATGGGCCTCTTAAAGAATTCTTTGTGAAGATAGGCGGATTAAGAGTTGTAGGACCCAACACTGAGGAGCCTTTCTCTTTAATTTTGTTCACCCTTAGGGCCAAAGGATTATATTGGTCACTCTGCCAAATTTTAGGAGAAGATGCTAAGGCTAATATGCCAACTCATTACATGTTGATGATTGCTCAAATTTTGAACCCTTCTTTGGTAGTGACCTTTGATTATGCTTCCTATATCACTGATGCTATCCATGAAGGGTTGATAGGAATAAAGAATGGGAAAGTGGATAGGCCTTTTGGATGGTATTCCCTCCTTGTGCATTTATTTTAATTCAAGGGTGGTGACTATTTTGCAAGTGGAATGGATATTGTAAAAGAGAAAGATGGAGAGAAGATGCCAGTGCAATTATGGAGTACAGTACTATCGTGGGACAGAGAAGATGCAAGCTTCTTAAAGTTTGATAAAATTTTTGCATCTAAGATTAGGACTCTTATCTGTTCAGAGAATCCAAGAGTCCCTAAGGTTCTTTTGGAATTCATTAGGCCAAAAGTGTTTGCTGAGAATATTAAAATTGTCCACAATTGGGGTGATATTTACTTATACCCTGTCTCCACAGTTTTTAGAGTATATGGCTTCAAAGGCACTCTATTTTTGTTGCCCTATCAAGTCCCTCTTAAAGTGGGAATTGCAAAAATCCTCAGGTAGATTGGTAGTGTGCAAGAGGCAGAGCTAATAGGCAGAGGTAAAGGGACCATTTTCCCTACAGTTACCATAGCACATCAATTTGTGATAATTAAAGGAGGTTGGAAGTATTTTGAAGATTTCCTTCAACCATACCATTTGTCAACTACAGTATCCCAATGTGTTGACCCTGAAGATTTCTTCAATGGCATGTTCATAAAGAGGGCAATATGCAGAGGTAGACCCCACCAATTCCAATTTCCTGAAGACCTCATTAGTAATGAGTTTGATTTATATGAGCAAGAGTTGAGGAAGGAAAAGTGGGTGGCCTACAAGAAGGCTTTAGACTTTGTGCACCAATTTGACACTAGCTATGACTCTTTGTCTAGTTTTCACCCCTTTGAAGAGAAGATAAAATTCTTAATTCTTTGTTTTGAGGATGTGATGCAGACATTGAAAGAAAAGAGGGAGGTTGTAATTAAGAACAACCCTGAGAAAGAAAGACTAGCTCTAAATAGGTCTGCATCTGCTAGAGCAATACAGTGTGTTGATGCCAACAATAAGGGAGCCTTCTACCTCAAAAGGGAAGAGGAAGATACAGGATGTCATTGACATTCAAGATAGCCTAAAGAAACAAAGATTTGGAAAAGAAGTACAATCTGATGAACCCTTGTATTCCCCATCTCAATCCCCTATTCATATAGGAGATGAACAGGCAGTAGTTGAGAAACTGATACAGTTAGGCAGTCTTGGAGAGATTACATACACATATGATGAAGTGGAAGAGGGAATGCCGGAGGAACCCCTTACTACTGAGATGAACACTAATACTAATGATTTCAAAGGCTAGGAGTGGGATCCCAAGATCAAGCAAGCTAGTGAGGATTTCTTGGCTGATAATAATTTTGTCACATCAGGAACTTTCATGCAATTTGCATGGAAGTAGAATATTGATAAATTTAATGCTAGGTGTGAAAAGATGAAAGGTGAGCAGCCCCACAAAGATCTAGCTGTGGTGGAGGAAGAGATAAAGAAAGAAATGGTTGATGAGTTTAAGACCATCACTCCCAAGTAGGGAAGAGACATGGTAGCACAGACTGGGGTACTCATTCTCCCAGAATGGGACATAGCAGATGCCTTAGTTTTAGAGGTAGTAAGAAAGGAGACCAAACCTATGGAGGGAGTCACTTTCAACAAAGATAATGCTACACTAGTCATGTGGTCTCTTAAAAGAGATGAAAATAAGAGGAATAAGGACACCCCATGGTCAAGTTACCTTGGAGGAATGATAGTGAAAAGAGGGTAGAGCACTGGGGTAGTGGAAGTTGCTAGCACTGTGCTAGAGACTCCAAAGTTTAGTGTTGTAGTAGCAGAAAGAGAGGCTAAGGAAAAGGCAGATCTCCAAGTTAAGTTGGAGAGAATTTTAAAAGATTACAACAGTGCCAAGGAAGAGGTAAGGGGTAAAGATAGCATCATCTCCAAGCTACAAAGCCAATTGGCAGGACAATACCATCAAGTTGAGTCCTCAACATTGATGATCTCCTCTTCTCCTCCAAGACCTCTGCCTACCAACCCCATTATTGAATTCCCACCATCTCCAACACCTTCTAGTTCTTAGTTGATTGGGATCACTCCCCATGAATTGGAGAATTTAAAACAGGCTCAGGCCTTATATGCAAAGAAATATGAAGAGAGAGTAAAGGCTACAATTTTAAGTTTTGCTGACACTATAGGGTCTTCACTAATGTATAACAACATGAGTAAGATTTTAGAGATGTGTAATGAGTTAAATGGGGACAAGGCTATTTTAGTGCCTATTTTTGATAAATGGAGACCCAGAGAGCAAGATATAGAACTGATTTGTGTATCCTATGATGAGGCAGGGTTTGACGCCATTATCAAATATACCAGTGATATGACAAGGATTTAGTAAAGTTGGCAGAAGGAGTAGATAATTTAGATAGAAAGATTAACTTGCACAAGAAAGAGTGCACTGATCAAGTTTTTGAATTACTCCCAGGAGGTTTTGTCAATGCAACCCAATTAAAGGACAAACAAATATGGCTTAAGGAACTGGAAGCCAAATTGTCACTAAGAATAAAAGGAATTGTTAAATCAGAGGATGCCTCCATATTTGTCAAAACAATTGTGGAGATTGAGAAGATCAAATCTCATTATGGTTTCCTGAATTCAGAGGTCAATAAAATGAGGAATTTTTGGAAAAGATTAGCGAAGACAAAAGAAAAAGTAATTAACTTCTCATGGCCTGCTGATGAGGTGTATCAAGAATGGACAAGAAAGTATGCAGTGCTTGATGTGGAGCAGTTAGAAAATGTTGCTACAGAACAACAAGAGGAAGAAGCCATAGATGTTGAAAGAGACTTGTAACCGCATTTGTAAATGGTTTTGTAACTTCTTCTTAAGAAGTAATGATTGTAACAAACTCTCCTAGGAAAGTCCAAAGCTATGTGTGCATCCATATTGTTATAAATGGATACCAGGACTAGTAAAAAGATGATCGTAAGGAATTGTATGAAAATGCTGCAGAAATTTATTTGAGCTTTTCCAAGTGTTAATGGAGAATATTCAAAGATTTTTGTAATACTTTTCAAAAGAAAATATCAATACACAGACCATTGTATTTTAGTTTAAACTTTGTGTTGTCTTCAAGTATGTTTGCAAATGTTTACTGTTTCATTCTGAATAATCTAGGGTTATTTCTTTTGAATATGGGTTGCAAGGCAACTTTCTGTAGACATGCTTCTTAGCTTTTCTCTTCAGGAGGGGAATTAAATACACAAGAATTATTTTCTACTAGTAAATTCTTTGTGGGATGCTTTGAATTTTGATGAACACAGTTTAGTTTGGTATGAATAAATTCTTATGTGTGTCAGGCATGTATAGGGATCTATAGAAGCTAAACTGATGGAATATATAGAGATATTTGATTGTGGAAGTATTGTTTGAACTTAGATGACTCTGTGACCTTGGATAAGGCACTGGTGTAGATCAAAGTCATCTATTACATATCTCTTACATCAATACTAAACATGAGTACAATTTTCATTTCTTTGTTTCAGTTAGTTTTAAGGTGATTAGATCCACTGGTTTTCGGACTGGTTTGTTGTGGATTTATCTTTCAAAAAGTGTGATTTTAGTTCACAAAGGTATACCCACCTGAACTTTGGATAAGTTTGAAGTGTAGAAGGTTCATCAAACCTTGTCATATGTTGTCCTGAAAGTTTCCTTCTCTTTAATATCTCTTCTGCATATAGAGTTTATCATATCATCATTAGGATTTTAAAGTGAATCAAATTTTGAGAACAACATGCCTTATGTTGGCTTACAATACATTTACAAAAGATATTCAATGTCGGTCTTGACAATAATAATTACAAAATGATTTAAGTAAATCCTCCTTGATGTCGGCTTCCAAAGAAGTATTGATGTCGATGTCAGTGCCGGTGTAGGTCTGAATCCTCCAAAGTCGGTATCTGCCGGTATATGCTTCCTAGTGCCAGTTTATGACTTCTATCATATCTTGTTTCCATCAATGACAACAAAATGAATCCAATGAGTGTCAATTTCCAACAATCTCCCCCTTTGGCATTGATGGCAACACTCATGTGAAAAATGGATTCCTTGTCGGTATGCTCCCCCTGAGCAATACACTCCATTTGAAATGTGTTTCCTTGATATTTTTTACATATGAACATAGTCCCCCTTTTAAATTAATTCCAAAGACCGGTAAAAGAGTTGAAAGAATAAAATAATACCATTAGTTTCACTAGAGCTTAGTCATCTTCAGGATTTTTGGGTATGCCTTATGCAATAACTGAAGATGTGTATCCCAACTAGATTTGAAAGTATCAGAAATAGGTGCAAGTCCACTTAGTAAGTGGGCAAGTATTTCTTTCTCTTGGATATCTGCTAGTTTGGGTTTAGCTATCATATCCATGCACTCTTTCTTGTGAACACCCAATGAATCTAGTCTAGGAATTACCAATCCTCTTAGATTTCTTGCTCTTATCATGATTTTATCTCTCTCCTTCTCAAAAGTGAAAAATTGGTTCTCTAAGGACAAAATTTATCCATTAACAGATGTGGTTAGTGTAGTCAATCCATCAAAAGAGTTAGCAATTTTAGCCATCTTATCATATAACTCCTTCAATCTTGTATCTACATTAGCTGTAAGACATTCTATGTTACAACACACTCTATAGATATTTATAAATTGTTTTAAAAAAACCTCAATAGGGATAAGTATGTCCTCAATTTTCTTCTTCCCTGTTCCTATAAGCTGATCAAAAGTTGTTCTTTTTGCTACTGTGAAATTGTCCAAAGCCTGTCGATTGACAATCTGCCTCAGAGATTGAAAATTGTTGGATATGTGCTCTGTTAGAGTCTTGAGCTTACCAGAAGGGATTTCTCCATCTTCATTCTGATACTCAAGTAATAATCTATGCAACACATAGACTGATTGATCAATTAATCCTTTATCTACAATACCTTCCTTCAGTAACTTCTAAGTAGCCATCATCATTAATTCAATTGGACTCAACTCAAAGACTAATTTCTTCTCAACTTGAGAAGTGTAAATTGCCAAAACCTTTGTTGGGGAATCAATTTTACTTGCCGGTATGGACTCAGTGGCTTTTACCCCATCCATCTCAACCTCTATTGTACCGATGTCTTCGCCACTTGGTGCACTGTTGGTTATTGTTGATGGAGTATTATCTATAGAATTTTTCAATGTCCTCTATATTACTTTTCTAAAAATTGGTCTGTGCCGGTACAGACTATACACCCTCCTTAGCTGTCGATTGTGTTTGAGTATCTATAGTTACTGTCGGTTGTGTCAAAACTAGAGTTGAACTACCCAAAATACCTTTCCCTTTTGATTTGTCAGGAATGGTGGAAGTTATTTCCCTTGCAAATTCTTCTTGAGATGTGAGAAAGTCTGGGTTTTTCTAAAAGAATTTGGTCCATCCCTTACCTGTCTCATTTACCACCTCATTTACTCTCCCCATCATAAGGCTTATCTACCAGGATTTACTACTGAAGATTGTCATATTTACAGTTTCTATACATCTTTTCATTTCCTCATTATTTATAGTACCACATAATTCCAAAAGTGCAACTTCTTTGATCTCCCTATCTCTCTTGACAACGTCAAGTCTCCTAGCCTCAAGTTTATTATACAGGGATATAGGTATCTCCTTCAAAATTTCAATTAAGGCTTTCTTATAGATGTCTATATACAACAAAATAGCCTATTCTAATTCACTTTGCTCATTCTCTTCTAAATATTCATAATACTTTTATATATTTTTCAATATTCCATGTTTTTTAATTTCATCAATAAGCTCAACACAGGTCATTGTGGTCTTACCGGTTCTAGTATCATCACCCTTCTGCTTTTTGCTTGGGGTTCCTAGTGTGACTGGTTTCCTCTTCTGCATAGGCTTCCTTGCCGATGGTGGAGGTGCAGTAGGCTTAGTTGCCTTTCTAACAAGTCTCCTCCTAGGCTCTGCCTTCTTTTTCTCTATCGGTGGTTTTACCACATTCTTCCTTTGTACCCTTCTGAAAGCCAAAGGTTCATTATCCTCAAGATCAGAGTCTAAAGTGATAGGGGAAATGTGAAGTTGTGGCTTCTTCAATTTTGCAGTACCAACCTCTGTTGGTTTAGCAGCATGATTTGATTTGGAACCTAGTTGAGTGTCTATCTTATACATCACATCTTGTACATATGCATACATCTTTTCTATTTTCTTTTCTCTTCTTTTCCTGTTAAATCTGATTTTCACTTCAAGAGCCTTCTCTCTTGTTGTACCAAAATGTTTTGTCTTATCATCTAATGGGGCATCTAACAAAATCTTTGCACATAATTCAAAAATGCTATCATCCACCTCATATCCAGGCTCAGTAATCCAGATTTGCCTAGGTTCAACTACTTCCATAAGAGTTTCATCAGTTTTTACCATGAAACAGATATCAGTGGAATACTTCTCCACAATGTTTTTTAAAATTCTCTCCCTTTGCCTCATGTTTTCTTGAAAAGTCTTAAAATACCCCCAAAGTTTCTCATCTCTGTCGATACCAAGACCGGTGATAGTTTCTTTGATCTGCATACCTACCAGTATGTCATGAGACCAATGCTTCTTCCCTAGACTGCATACCTCATTTAGGAAGTAAATCATTAAACAAACAGTCAAGTTTCCATATCTAAAGGTGCCTTTCTTGATTCCTTTGATCTTTCCAAGGTTTAACATCAACTCACTGCTCATCCACTCACATAAATCATACTTCACATTATTTCTCAACATCTAATATGCAATATGAATGCATGAACTATCAACAAAATTCAATCGGTTGGATTGAGTTACCTTGTAACCTATGATCATGCTTACAAACTTTATATCTGTGTCGGTGATTGTGCTTATCCTCACTGATCTGTTATCAGGTGTAGCACCAGTGATTTTTTCAACCTTTGTCTTGGAAATTTTCTTGCCAGGTTCTTGTTCGACCCTGGGAAAGCCAATGACAACTTGAATTGCCTCCTTCATGATCATGTAAGGCCTATCTAGCCAAATAAATTTGTTGTCAATCCTACTTAGAATGTATCTGATTACCTCATCTTTGAATTCTGGTACGTATAGAATATCGGTTAACCCTAGATCCTCAATTGCTTTCAATTCTAGTTTTATGGTTCCAGAGTCTCCCAGTATCATGGATTGATACATTCTTTTGATGTATTCATTGCCCAAATCGTAAAGGGTGTAGTGAATGTATGCCCTCACATCTTCAACATACATTACGCAGTTAGGAACCCTAGAAAATTCTCTCATAAAGTCTTCCTTTTTAGCAATTTTGGGAACCTCCTTAACTACTGGCCTTAACCTATCCTTGATTTTGACAATGGTGGGATTTGCAATAAAAGTAGGAGTTGAAGATCCAGATGCCATGTCGAAAAATACCTCAAAGTAAATGCTAGTGGAAGATTAATAACTGCTCAAAATCTTTTCACAATGCTTCTGCTCACTCTTGACTCCTTACTTCCCTTAGAATGCTTGAATGCCTGGTGAGTGAAAACGAATTCACTTACCCTCTTTTATTAGCGAATAAAACCCTAATTTTTTATAATAAATGCTTCACCAATAACCCTACAGATGTCGGTTTCACAGTTATCTATCGGGTGAACCTTCATCGAAGATGAACACAATTCTCTAGATCTCTTCCGGGGTAATATGAAAAATTTAGCAATGACTTTTCCAACCCCTAAGGCTTATGCCTTAGTTACCAGTGGAATTTCCTTCCGGTGGAGGAATACTATGTTCTACCAGTGGAGTTACCAGTATAGATCTATATCCACCTGGTTCTTCATATTTTCTAACCCATTTCTTGGTGTGATCTTGTTGTATTTCATCTACCTTCTTCTTTCCTTTCTCATTATCTTTATCATTATTAACTGGTCGAGTCTTGCTTCTGCAATACTTAGCAACCTATTTTGTTGCATGCATAACATGTAACATTGTTCTTCTGAATTGCTTTGACATATCCAGTATCATTTCTTGACCCACAATGATTAGGAAAATGTCCAAACTTTCCACATGCATGACATTTAACATTCATTCTGCAATCTTCTGATCTATGACCATATTTCTTGCAATTTGTGTATTGACCAGTAACAAAATTTTAGTTTTGATTTTCCGTATTTCTACATTGTTTAGCCATATGACCAAATTTATTACAAACAAAACATATACCATTTAATTTATAAGCATTAGATTGCCTTGCCAGTTTCCTTTGTTATGATGAGTTCTGCATACCAATTGTCTAATCTTCATTTGTAGTACAAGAGCTTTCACCTTGTACAAATCCAAGTCCTCTAGAATCATCAATCTGTCTTTGTCTTTTCAATAAGTCATCCAACTATGCAACACTAATCCTAAACTTTTCTTTATACTCACTTGCATTAGTCAGATCATCTCTCAGAGTGGTTACTTGTCTTTAAAGTTCTTGTTCATTATTTTGGGAATGTGCCAAATTAGTTGTCAGCAAATTATTCTCATGAGTCAATCTACCACATTCATCAAATTTGTTCTTCAGAGATTGTTGGTAAACAGATTTGTCTCTCACAATTTATTTAATTTTTATACTCTTTAGCCTAAGAAATGAAAGAAAAATTTCACTAAACAGTTGAGAAATCATTATATTGATTAACCTCTGAATTAAGGTACATCTCCCTTTAATAAATATTCAATCAGCTCCAAATTACGCACAACCGATATTATACATTTCACCAGAAAGCACACAACGGTAATTGCATTCACTAGTCAACACCAAATGAACACAAGCATTGATTCATATATAATTCTTTGTATAAAGCCGATAGACTTCACATGTACACTAAAACAAAATGAAAAAGCTTAAAAGATGAATTCCACTGATATTTTCTGCATACATAGAAAGTTATGACAGATCCTTTCTTGAAATAGATTCTCACAAAAATCAAATTTCAAACACCAAACACACAAATTTGAAGTCAAAGATAACTGTCATCTGATTTTCATTCATAAATGGTCCTCAACTTTCCACATACACAAAGTTTTCAGCTAAAATTAAAAAGATAGTTTTTTCAAAAACTTAGCGAACCCCATCAAAGTCATTACAAAGCTTATAAATAGGTCACCAGACCAATAGTTTTAACCAAAGGTAAAATTAACTCGAAAGAGTTAATGAGAAACTACCCTAACTGCATAACTGAAAATAAGAGACAACTAGACTCATTGGCAAACAAATACTAGCAGTTCTAGTCATGTCGTCGATTATGTTTCAGTCGGATTTCTCAGGTTGTTATTCTGGACAGACACCATAACCGCTTTCGCTACGCTCCACTCCTAATGAACCTTCAAGAACTCCTAAAGAACTCCTACATGTGGTAGGCTGATGTGTATTACCCTTTTCTTCCAGAGTTCTTTCTTCCTTTTCACCATCTGTACTTTATCCCTTTGTGAATCCAAGTGATCTAGGCAAACTGTGAGCATTGACTCCACTTTGGAAATCTTCATAAAATCTTCCACAGCTAAGGATTTCTCCACTTTAATTTGCTTAATGTGGCTGCTGAATTGATTGATCACTTTTGGTGTATCTTCCAAAGTCTGGCTATCCTCCTTTAGCAACTGGACATCTATGCAGTGCAAATCCTTTTGCATGGTCATTCTCAGGGTTGTTAGTTCACCTCGTAGACTGGAAGATTCACTATGACCTTGCTCGATGATTTTGTTATACTACTCTATGCTTTCTTTGTATATGAACACTATATCTTCATTTAACCCTGGCACTTGTCTCTCGGCAAGAAAATTCATCAAGCCATAGTGCTGAATATCACGCATTTGCTTTGAAATCACCGCCCATTTAGTCTTTTATTTTTGCCACGAGATTAAGTCGGCATCCAATTCCTTGGAAGCTTCATTAGATTCTTTTAAAATTTGAACTAAATCGGATATATAATTAGTTCCTTGATGCACAATCGATGTGAGCCACTCAGAGAAAATCTCTGCAATCATCTTGTTTCGTTGAACCTCATCAAAGAACTTCTAATTACCAGGGGATTTTGAAATAAAGGGAACAGAGTTTTGGGACAATGGTAGCAGACTATTCTACAGAGCATGAATGTACTGAGCCATTTGCATTAAACTCTGCTTCAACTCTGCTTTATCCTTTTCATCCTTCCAAGTGCAGGACATAATCCTTTTGGTTGAAGTCTCTAAATGTTTTACATCAACTTCTCTAGTTCCTACCCCCAAATTGACTCACTCAATAGTATAATCAGCCTCTGAGGCAGTGGCAGCATCCTTATTAGATGTAGGTTTAGCAATGTATGTGGTCCAATGTTTTGTGCCTACATCAAAACCAATCATGGTCTCCATTTTTAGGTGCTTAGGCTTTGTGGCTCTTCCCAAACATTTACTCATGACATCTTCCATTGACACCAAAATAGGCACCACATTTCTTTTCTTAGTATTTGAATCACTTAACCATTTAGGAGCCATAGTCAAATCCTTGGATTGCATGGGCGAAGGTCCTCTTGAAGATGACAATGTAGCATTATCTATGTTAGACAAAACATCAAGCACCTGTGAATCCTGGATAATGGCATCAGAATCAGCTAAGACCTTGTTAGCATCAGAAACAGAGGTTGTCATATTTCCCTGTACTTCCTCGGCATCCAAATCAAGAATGAGATGAGCGGTAGGTGGCTGAAAATTCTTCTTGTATCTTGACCTGGTCACTCGGCCACCAATGGAATGTGCAGCTTCAGAGTCAAGTTTTTCTTCTTTAATCTTAGCTTGCTTCTTTCCTTCCTTTGTCATCTACAAAACCCCTATTGCGGTCTATTTTCCTCCTCCTCCAAAAACTCTTCTTAAAACTTATTCACAAATGACAATCTCGACAAGACAACTACTCAATTTAAAATAGCTAAGAAAATCTTACCCATGATTACCACAAATTATCATCATTACTCTTCACTCATGCGACATCACTCTGAAATGATCGCGATTGAGCATGCATTTAATAACAAGTCACTTCATATCTGAAAACATGGATTTCCACACCATACTTGCTATAAATGACAACTTTCAAATCATTAAGAAAGAATATTCCCTTTTCTGCCACCATCAATTGTATCTCAAAATCCGTGCCACTACCTCATGAAAAGTCACATGATTTCTAAGAAATCAAATATAGAACTTTGAACCATGAGGGACAATCAACAATGCAAAAACACAAACATGACAAATATTGAACTTTGAACCTTGAACCAAAAGATACAAATTCAAGGTTCAAGCAGTTCTAAACACCAACAAAGACTAAAGAAGACATATGAAGCCGAGCAGGAAAATAAACTTTAACATGATGCTCGTTGAACTTTGAACCTTGAACCAAAAGGTTCAAGTTCAACATAGTGAAAATTAAAGAAAACAACCAAGACTGGATTACGCGAAGAATTCAAAGCACACAACATGACCAAAGGACTAGTTAGGGACATGACTCAATAAGGCGATATATAGAATGGAAATTTTTATATGCACCACCAATAGTGGCTCTGCATGGGGACTGGAACTGTAAAGTCCCAAGCAATGAACCTCAGAATCCCTGGTTTCACAAAATGACTTAAAACAAAGGCCTGACTCACAATAAAAATTGCACACTTAAACTAAACACAACAAAAAACTGTATGTACAAACTGGCAGGGGACTCCTGCTTATAATTGATACAATTCTAAGTCTTGCCCATAGGGGTAATTCAAAGCCATCCTGATAAGCAAGTTTAAAAGAATTGGGACCTCTTATTTCATGAATTACATAAGGGCGTTTCCACAGTGACTCAAATTTGTCGTGAGCACCTTTCAACTCCCTCCTTTTATCCCATAATAACACCAGATCACCTTTCATGAACTTCCTGGGTCTTGCCTTCTAATCAAAAATATTTTTCACTCTCATCTGATGTTTTGTAATCCTGTCAACCAGCTTTTCCCTCTCTTCCTCAATCTTGGTTAAGTACATAGTTCTCTTTTCAAAAGAGCTCTGAAAGAATGCATCTTCTACTACAATTTGTAATTTTGAAGCTATTAATTCTATAGGAAGAGAGATTTGGGCACCAATGCCATACACCAACTCAAAAGGAGACATCCCTATGGCTCTCTTAGGTGACATTTGATCTGCCCATAGTGCTTCATGTAACTTCTTATGCCAGTCCCTGAAACTCTCACTAACCAATTTCCTCATGATGTTGATTAAGTTTTTGTTACTTGATTTTTCTTGACTATTACCCTGTGGGAATAATCAGAAGTGTGTGCCAAAGAAATTCCATGATCATAGAAAAATAAAACTAATTCGGATGAAGAGAAATTTGACGCATTATCTGTGACTATTTTCTGAGAAACCCCAAACCTGACAAGAATATTGTCTTTAAGGAACTCACACACAACCTTTGCAGTGGTGTTTTTCATAGGGATAGCTTCCACCCACTTAGTGAAATAATATGTTGCTGTTAATATGTGAGTATGCCCTACACTAGAAACAGGGTTCAGAGGACCAGTGAAATCCAATCCCTTTAAAGGGTTTCTCAATCACTACAGGTCTCAAAGGTAAGGCAACCAACTAGGGTTTACCTATGAACAATTTGCACTTCTCACACTTCACCACCCAAGCATACACATCTCTGAACATTCCTAGCGAATAGTAACAGTTTCTCAAGATTTTATATGCGATAATTGTAGAAGAGAAATGACCACCACATGCCTCATCATGAAAAGTTTTCAATAAAGCCCCTTGATGTGGTTTATATACACACCTGAGAAAGGTGCCAGCTAAACCCTTCTTATATTGTATATCATCAAAGATAACATACTTTTCAGCTTTCAACTTTAAATTATGTTTCTCCCTAGGAGAAAGATGACCTGGACAGTCTCCATAAGTGAGATAATAGGCAACATTGGTGAACCAAGAATCCTGATGACTAACAAATAGAGTTAAGGGTAGACTCTCCTCCTCTTCAAACTTGTTCTCCGCCATTAGTTTACAAAGGCCTTGTCCTCTTACTAGCTTACTGGGCTTAATATCTAGATTAAACTCTTGAATCTTGGAAACCCAAGATGCTCTATTATTGATACCAACATCTTTCTTGGTTAGAACACCATTCACTACAAGTTTGGAACAAAGACAGTTGCATGTGAATGAAGTATATAGTACCTGAATTGTTTCACAACTTTCACTACTGCATAAGTTTGCTAGTCCGTCTGTGAGTATTTTAACTCATGCTTCTTCAGAGGTACACTCATGAAGGAAATTGGAACTTCCTCATTATCTTCACTTTTCTGCACTAAAATTCTAGACATAGTATGCTCTGATACATAACAATAAATAGTAAGGTCATTACTAAAATCCGGATTAACTAGAGTAGGTGCATGTGCAATTGCCCTTTTTATTTCTTCAAAAGCCTTTTTACCTGCCTCATTCTACTTAAAAACTACTTTCTCGCTCATCATATTTACAATATATTTAGTAGTCTCAGCAAAATCGGGAATAAAATGTCTTAGAAAGTTCACCTGTCCAAAGAAGGACCTCACTCCATATGTGTTGGAAGGAAGACTGAGTTGTTGTTGTTGGTCTCAAATTCTGATTTCTCTACAAGAATTCTCAAGCCTTTGCTTCTTATGGAGAGAAACAATAGGAAACAAAAACATAAGACAACATATAACAAGGTTTGTACAAAAACCTTCTACACTTCAAGCTTTCACTTATCTTAGGTGGGTTTACCCTTTGTGATCACTCTTTCATAGATGCAATTAAAGACTTACAGAGAAGACCAATGCCAACCTCTGCAAACCCTATAACTTTGAACATAACTCAACATAAAAGAAAGACTTGTAATCATTTTCACTGATCTCCAAGAAGGTTATATAATGTAGCAAACTATACGAGTGCCTTATCCCAGGCTTCAAAGTCACCTAAGACTAAATAAGAATTCTAAGTAGGAAATTCACATACATTTCATCATTCTAACTTCACCAAATTTATATATGCCTGACATATATAAATTTTACCTTTCTTCTAAACCCAGTTACCAGATTCAAGCAGAATTACTAATTTACTATCAGAAAGATCTTAAGTATATTTAATCCCCCTCCTTGAGAGAAAAACCTAAAACATCTCTATAAAATTGCCTTGCAACTCATTCAATCAAACAATCCTAGATTATGTAACCGAACTAGTAAATCAATCATACATACAAGAAGACAACAGGAATCTAGGCTCAAAATGCTTTGATCTGTATATTGATATCCTTCATCAAAATCTTTACATAACTCAGAATAATCCTTCAAAACCAGAAAAAAGGCCCTAAATATATTTTGCCAGAGTTTTCTTACAAAATTCTTGTGACCATTTCTTAAATGAGAAGAATAGAGACTAAGAAGAAGAGGGAAAAGATTAGGTCTGCAACCGAAATTGTCAAGTGTCTCTTTTTCCAATTGAATTTCATTTCCTTTCTCCTTCCCATGGAAAATTCTCTCAAAACATCTGAGGTCTGTTGAAACAAACTTAATGACTAGATTCCTCATTTAGAGAGCTTTCCGGTGATATATAATACTTGATATTTCAGGAAAAAATTATCCTCTAAGCGATTTAATCATTCATGTGCCTCTGTCATTTAAATTTTTCAATTTTTTCCTATAGTCTCAACTATGCAATTTAACTTTGATTTTTCAAATATTTTGGCTTGACGCCCTGCAACGTGGCAACTTATGATTCACTGATGGGATCCACTGGCCGCCACTTGGGATGACACCTCACCTTTCACAACTTGTCCACCTCGTCACCACTACTAGACTGCTTGCTTGTACGCCACCTCATCACCATGTCATCACCACCTCAGTGCCACTAGACGAGACCCATGAGCTAGACCTCCACCTAGACCTGCCACATCACCTTTCACCATTTTGCGAGGGGTGACGAGTGTGCATCTCCACTCTGTGAAATCATGTTGGCCGTCGATCTTCATGGAACTTGCTCACTCTTCAACCTTCAGTTTTTCACATATGCTTTTCACCATTTCATGTCCTAAGGGGCCGTAGGACACCATATGACCCCTACCAACCTAAGGGGTCATAGGACACTATATGCCCCCTAACAACACTATATGGTGTCTTAAGGGGTCATTTTGTGTCCTAAGGGTTCATAGGAGACCATATGACCTGTAACAACACAAAATGACACCTAACGATACCTAAGGGGTCATAGGACACCATAAGACCCCTTGGCACAACATACAACCCCTAATGACACCATATGGTGTCCTAAGGGGTCATAGAACACCATATGACCCCTTAGGACACCATACGATGCATATTGATACTATATGGTGTCCTAAGGGGTCATAGGACACCATATGACCCCTTAGGAGACCATATGACCCATACCAACATAATATGGTGTCCTAGAGGGTCATAGAACACCATACGACCCTTAGAACACCATACGACCCATAACGATGCCATCTAGTGTCTGAAGGGGTCATAAGACACAATATTACCCCTTAGGACATAATATGACCCCTAATGATGTCATATAGTGTCCCAATGGGTCATAAGACACTATATGACCCCTTAGGACACCATACAACATCATACCACCCTTTACGACACCATATGGTGTCCTTAGGGGTCATATGGTATCCTAAGGGGTCATATGGTATCCTACGGGGTCATATAACACCATATGACCCCATAGCACACAAAAAGACCCATAACGACATGATATGGTGTCCTAAAGGGTCATATGGTGCCATAAGACACCGTATGACCCCTAACGATACCTAAGGGGTCATATGGTGTCCTAAGGGGTTATATGATGTCCTAGGAACCTTTAGTACACAATATGACCCCTTAGCATACCATACAACACATAATGACACCATATGGTGTCTTAAGGGGTCGTCGGGCACCATATAACCCGTTAGGACACAATATGACCCCTAACAACACCTAAGGGGTCATATCATATCCTAAGGGGTCATATAACATAATATGACCCCTTATAACACAAGAAGACTCATAACAACATGATATGGTGTCCTAAGGGGTGATATGGTGTCAGGAGACACCATATGACCCCTTAGGACACAACATGACCCCTAACGATACCAAAGGGGTCATATGGTGTCCTAAGGGGTTATATGATGTCCTAGGAACTTTTAGGACACAATATGACCCCTTAGCACACCATACAACCCCTAACAACACCATATGGTGTCCTAAGGGGTCATAGGACACCATATGACCCGTTAGGACACAATATGACCCCTAACAACACCTAAGGGGTCATATTGTGTCGTAAGGGGTCATAGGACACCATATGACCCCTAACGACACTATATGGTGTCTTAAGGAATCATATTGTGTCCTAAGGGGCCATAGGACACCATATGACCCCTAACGACACAAAATGACACCTAATGATACTTAAGCAGTCATAGGACACCATTTGACCCCTTAGCACACCATATGACCCATAATGACATCATATGGTGTCCTGAGGAGTCATATGGTGTTCTAAGGGGTCATAGAACACCATATGATGCCTTAGGACACCATACAATGCATAATGACACTATATGGTCTCCTAAGGGGTCATAGGACACCATATGACCCCTTAGAGGACCATACAACCCATAATAACATAATATGGTGTCTTAGAGGGTCATAGAACACCATATGACACCTTAGAACACCATACGACCCATAACAACACCATGTGGTGTCTTAAGGGGTCATAGGACACCATTTGACCCCTTAGCACACCATATGACTGCTAATAACACCATATGGTGTCCTAAGGAGTGATATGGTGTCCTAAGGGGTCATAGAAAACCATATGACCCCTTAGGACACCATACGATGCATAGTGACACTATATGGTGTCCTAAGGGGTCATAGGACACCATATGACCCCTTAGAGGACCATACAACATAATATGGTGTCTTAGAGGGTCATAGAACACCATATGACCCCTTAGAACACCATACGACCCATAACAACACCATGTGGTGTCTTAAGGGGTCATAGGACACCATTTGACCCCTTAGAATACCATATGACCCCTAATGACACCATATGGTGTCCTAAGGAGTCATATGGTGTCCTAAGGGGTCCTTGAACACCATATGACCCCTTAGGACACCATTCGATACATAATGACACTATATGGTGTCCTAAGGGGTCATAGGACACCATATGACCCCTTAGAGAACTATAAAACCCATAACAACATAATATAGTGTCTTAGAGGGTAATAGAACACCATATGACCTCTTAGAACACCATACGACCCATAACAACACCATGTGGTGTCTTAAGGGGTAATAAGACATAATATTACCCCTTAGGACATAATATGACCCCTAACAACGTCATATAGTGTCCTAAGGGGTCATAGGACACCATATGACCCCATAGGACACCATACGACCCCTTGCGACACCATACCGCCCTTTACAACACCATATGGTTTCCTAAGGGGTCATATGGTATCCTAATGGGTCATATAACACAATATGACCCTTAGAACACAAGAAGACCCATAACCACACGATAAGGTGTCCTAAGGGGTCATATGGTGTCATCAGACACCATATGACTCCTTAGGACACAATATGACCCCTAACGATGACACCATATGACTCCTTAAGACACAATATGACCCCTAACGATACCAAAGGGGTCATATGGTGTCATAAGGGGTTATATGATGTCCTAGGAACCTTTAGAACACAATATTACCCTTTAGTACACCATACAACCCCTAACGACACCATATGGTGTCCTAAGGGGTTGTAGGACACCATATAACCTGTTAGGACATAATATGACCCCTAACAACACCTAAGGGGTCATATTGTGTCATAAGGGGTCATAGGACACCATATGACCCCTAATGACACTATATGGTGTCTTAAGGGGTCATATTGTGTCCTAAGGGGTCATAGGACACCATATGACCCCTAAGGACATAGAATGACACCTAACGATACCTAAGGAGTCATATGGTGTTATAAGGGGTCATAGGACACCATTTCACCCCTTAGCACACCATATGACCCCTAATGAAACCATATGGTGTCCTAAGGAGTCATATGGTGTCCTAAAGGGTCATAGAACACCATATGACCCCTTAGGACACCATACGATGCATAATGACACTACATGGTGTCCTAAGGGGTCATAGGACACAATATGACCCCTTAGAGGACCATACAACCCATAATAACATAATATGGTGTCTTAGAGGGTCGTAGAACACCATATGACACCTTAGAACACCATACGACCCATAACGACACCATGTGGTGTCTTAAGGGGTCATAGGACACCATTTGACCCCTTAGCACACCATATGACCCCTAATGACACTATATGGTGTCCTAAGGAGTCATATGGTGTCCTAAGGGGTCATAGAAAACCATATGACCCCTTAGGACACCATACAATGCATACTATAAGGTGTCCTAAGGGGTCATAGGACACCATATGACCCCTTAGAGGACCATACAACCCATAACAACATAATATGGTGTCTTAGAGGGTCATAGAACACCATATGATCCCTTAGAACACCATACGACCCATAATGACACCATTTGACCCCTTAGCACACCATATGACCCCTAATGACACCATATTGTGTTCTAAGGAGTCATATGGTGTCCTAAGGGGTCATTGAACACCATATGACCCCTTAGGACACTATTTGATACATACTAGCACTATATGGTGTCCTAAGGGGTCATAGGACACCATATGACCCCTTAGAGGACTATACAACCCATAACAACAAATGGTGTCTTAGAGGGTAATAGAACACCATATGACCTTTTAGAACACCATACGACCCATAATGTCACCATGTGGTGTTTTAAGGGGCCATAAGACATAATATTACCCCTTAGGACATAATATGACCCCTAACAATGTCATATAGTGTCCTAAGGGGTCATAAGACACCATATGACCCCTTAGGACACCATACGACCCCTTGCGACACCATACCACCCTTTACGATACCATATGGTTTCCTAAGGGGTCATATGGTATCCTAATGGGTCATATAACACCATATGACCCCTTAGAACACAAGAAGACCCATAACCACATGATATGGTGTCTTAAGGGGTCATATGGTGTCATCAGACACCATATGACTCCTTAGGACACAATATTACCCCTAACAATACCTAAGGGGTCATATGGTGTCCTAAGGGGTTATATGATGTCCTAGGAACCTTTAGAACAAAATAAGACCCTTTAGCACACCATACAACCCCTGACGACACCATATGGTGTCCTAAGGGGGTGTACGACACCATATAACCCGTTAGGACATAATATGACCCCTAACAACACCTAAGGGGTCATATTATTTCCTAAGGGGTCATAGGACACCATATGACCCCTAAGGACACTTTATGGTGTACTAAGGGGTCATATCGGGTGCTAAGGGGTCATAGGACACCATATGACCCCTTAGCACTCCATACGACCCCTAACGACACCATATGGTGTCCTAAGGGATCATATGGTGTCCTAAGGGGTCATATAACACCATATGACCCCTTAGGACACCATATGACACATAATGACTCCATATGGTGTCCTAAGGGGTCATAGGACACTATATGACTCCTTAGGAGACCATACGACCCATAACAATATAATATGATGTCCTAGAGGGTCATAGAATACCATATGACCCCTTAGAACACCATACGACATATAACAACATAATGTGGTGTCCTAAGGGGTCATAAGACACAATATGACCCCTAACAATGTTATATAGTGTCCTAAGGGGTCATACAAAACCATATGACCCCATAGAACACCATATAACCCTTTAGAACACCACACAACCCTTTACGACACCATATGGTGTCCTAAGGTGTCATATGGTATCCTAAGGGGTCATATAAAACCATCTGACCCCTTAGAATGCCATATAACCCCTTAGAACATAAGAAGACCCATAACGACATGATATGGTGTCCTAAGGGGGTTATATGATGTCTCAGGAATCTTTAGGACACAATATGACCCCTTAGCACACCATACAATCCCAAACGACACCATATGGTGTCCTAAGGGGTCGTAGGACACTATATGACCCGTTAGGACACAATATGACCCCTAACAACACCTAAGGGGTCATATTGTGTCCTAAGGGGTCATAGGACATCATATGACCCCTCACGACACAAAATGATACCTAACGATACCTAAGGGGTCATATGGTGTTATAAACGGTCATAGGACACCATATGACCCCTTAGCACACCATACCACCCTTAATGACACCATATGGTGTCCTAAGGGGTCATAGGACACCATATGACCCCTTAGGAGACCATACGACCCATAATAACATAAAATTGGTGTCCTAAGGGGTCATAGAACACCATATGACCCCTTAGAAGACCATAGGACACATAACGACACCATGTGGTGTCCTAAAGGGTCATAAGACACAATATGATCCCTTAGGACATAATATGACCACTAACGACATCATATTATATCCTAAGGGGTCATAGGATACCGTATGACCCCTTAGGACACAATACAACCCCTTAGGATATAAAATAACCCTAATGACACTTAAGGGTCATAGGACACCATACGACACATAATAACACTAAATGGTATCCTAAGGGGTCATATGGTATCCTAAGGTGTCATAGGACACCATACAACCCATAGCACCATATTGTCTCCAAGCATATGGTGTCCTAAGGGGTCATACGACACCATATGACCCATTAGGACACAATAAGACCCCTGATGACACCTAATGGGTCATATATTGTCGTAAGGGCTCATAGGACACCATATGACCCCTTAGGACATCATACGACTCCTTGTGATACCATATGGTGTCCCGAGGTATTGTATGGTATCCTAAGGGGTCATATAATGTCCTAAGGGGTCATATGGTGTCCTAAGGGGTTTTAGGACACCATAAGACCTATAAAGACACCATATGATGTCCTAAGGGGTCATATGGTGCCCTAAAGGGTCATGGGACACCATATGACCTCTTAGGACATAGTATGAGCCCTAACAAAACCTAATGGATCATATGGTGTCTAAGGTGTCATACGATGTCTTGTGACCCCTTAGGAAACAATATGACCCCTTAGCACACCATAAAACCCCCAACGACACCATATGACCCGTTCAGACACAATATCACCCCTAACAATACCTAAGGGGTCATATGATGTCCTAAGGGGTCACAAGATACCATATGACCCCTTAACACACCATACGACTTGTAATGACACCATATGGTGTCCTAAAAGCTCATAGAGCACCATATGACCCCTTAGGAAACCATAAGACTTATAACAACATCATATGGTGTCCTAAGGTGTCATATGGTGTCCTAAAGGTTCATGAGACACCATATGAACCTTTAGGACACCATATTCTCTCTCACATTATTTCTTTTCCTCAATTACCCTCGATCACCTCTCTCCTCCTATGGGTTTATAGATACTTCCCTCTCCCCCTCTACCCACCCCCTAATTACTCTCTATGTCTCTCTTCACCTCTGTCCCCATCTCTCTTCTCTCTTTGTTGATAATTTCCCCTCTCTCCCTCTCCTCCTACCCCCTAATAATCTCAAACTCTCCCTCTCATTCTCTTCACCCCAATCACCCCCTCCCTCTCTCTCTTCGCCTTCCACCTATTTACCTATAGCTCTCTCTCTCACACTCTCTCTTCCCCCCAATTAATCTCTCTTTCTCACCTCTCTCCCCCTCTCCTTTTCTTGGTACTTCCCTACGTCTCTCCTTGTCCCCTCTGAATTTTGTTGCTAGAGATGAGAATGAAATGCAGAGAGACTAGTCTAGATCTTAGGGATGAGAGAGTGACATAGAGGAGGAAATTATGAAGAGGTAGAAATATAAGCACCTTGTAGAGCTTGAGAGATTTAATGAGGTATTCATTGATAGTTAAAGATATAGGTCTAGAGAGAGATGTATAAATATGGACAAAAGAGAGGGAGGAAGAAACAAATAGGTGGTGTGATAGGTTTAGGAGAGAGAGGTGGAGAAAGGAACAAACATAGATAACATGGTTTATCAAAATTTATCGAACTCAATAAAATTCATAAATTTTCTATTATTAATTAATTACTTATTTAGTTTATTTTGAGATGATTGTTACAAAAATTCATGCAATAGAGAAATCATATGAAAAAGTCATGAGTTTTTTATGTTTTAAAAATGAAGGATTAATTTAAATGAATTATAATTATTTTTTAAAACAAGCAATTGAAAATATACCTATTCCATATCATAGAGCTCTTAATTACCTTTCCAACACCTATAAAAAATTAAAATTCCGATATAAAACGCAAAAGTTATGCCCAATTTACTAAAATATATTTTTTTATTTTTTCAAAAATCGGATATCCGATTTTATCCAATAAAATCCGATATCCGATTTTATCTGATATCCGATTTTATCCAATAAAATCCGATATCCAATTTTATACGATATCCGATTTTATCCAATAAAATCCGATATTCGGTTTTATCCGATATCCGATTTTAAAACATAATTTTTTCCCTCCATATTTTGGTTCAGGTTTGCTTTGGGATTTGGCTTGGAAGTGACAAGCCTGGAAAGTCAACTAAAAAACATGTTTTTCAGTATTCCTTGATTTTCCAGACTTTACACTGGTGGCTGACGACTTTTTTTATAGGCAAAATTGATAAAATGAAAAGGGTTTTTTAAGGATGTTCTCAGCTTTCCAACAATATAAGGCTTGTCTTATTTCGACTTTAATAACTAATTATTATTTATTTTCTAATTGAATTCTGACAAAAGTCCTGATTGATAGACTGATTGAAAAATACTCATAACTTTTAAATTGCCTAACATTTTTTGAATTTGAAACATGCATCACATCCTATGCTTTGTCTACTATAGGGAAAAATTAAAAAAAATTGAATTTCATAAGGTTTTGACCAAGTTAAGGTGGTTAGACGTAGGAGTTTCTGAATTTCTGAAAAGCTGTAGTAAAAAATTCATAAATAATTATTTACTTTATAAAAAATAATAAAAAAATATGTGTCACATCCGGACATGAGTCTAATACTTATATTATAAATCTTATAAAAAAATATTATGATTTGATTGTGATTACGGTGGTCAGACATACACCTACTTCTTATCTTTTTCTTGAAATTTTTGTACCACTGCATTGAAATTTGAAATTTTCATCAAATAGAATTTTTTTTTTTCAAAAAACAACTAGTAGCTTAGAAACTACATTCAATTTCCTATAGATTCTCTTCTTACATATTTTAAAAATAATGTTCATAACTTATTCAATTTTTCATGTCAAGTTGCAAAACTTTGATTTTTTGAAATTTCATTGCCACTTAAGGGCCTGTTTTGGCACACCATGATCCTGCACATACCCTCATTGGAGACCTTTTTAGTCTTGTTTGACCTTTTACCAGTGGTTGGTAACCCTATGACAGCTTTCACAGCTTCCTTGGTGATTTTGTGATTTGCATCTAACCGAAAAAATTCACCATGTACTCTTCTTATGACTATCCTATTCACATCCTTAGGGAATTCAGGAATGCTAAGGATCTCTGTAAAGCCTAGGGTTTCAATGATCTTGTGTTCATCTTTTACATTGCCGGATTCATCACCAATTATAGATTTAAACATGGTTTTAATCTCTTCATCTCCTAGTTCCTCAATGTTGCAGTGAATGTAAATGCTGGGGTCTTCAGCATAAACAACTCCTTTAGGAATTTGAGAAAAAGCACCTAAAGTATCATCTTTCTTTGCTACTTTGGGAACTAATTAAAATATGGGCCTAAGTCTTTTTATAACTTCGACAATAGTAGGGTTTGCTATATATTCAAGTGTAGAGGTGAATGCCATGATAAAATACCTTTTACTGCCGTTATGATGGATGATTTCTTGAAGTGTTCTTGCCTCTTGCTCGAAATGCCTTAGCTCAGAATCTTCATGCTCTTCGTAGGTTTGTAATCTAGGTGAAATGAAATGGAGCCAAAACCTCAAATTTATAGTGTCTATATGCCATCCACCACATTAAATGTATGCCAGTTAGGTATTCACTTAACATTGTCTGCCGGTAATAAAGTAATTTCCAACTTCTCATCTCTAACCGAGGGAATAATAGCACGTGTCATTAGATTGCCAAATCCTCAAGGAAACTTTCTTCAATTAGATGAAGAACTTCCTGTCGGTGGAGCACTGCTCTGTCCTACCGATGAAACATCACTCTGTCCTGTCGGTGAAGCATTGACTGGTTCTACCGATGGAGGAGTATTCCCAATATTTAGATCAGCTTTTCTAATCCATTGTTTTGAGAATTCTTGCTTAACCTCTTCAACTTTTTCTTTACCCTTTAAGCTAGAACTTTTGTTGTCTGTCGGTGATCCTTTACTTCTACAGAATTTTGCAATATACCCAATCTTGTTACATGCATAACAAGTTACATTATTCTTCTGAATAGCTTTCCCATAACCTATGCCGGTTTGTGTTCTACATTGATTAGATAAATGTCCAAATCTTCCACAAACATAACATCTCACATTCATTTTGTAATTTTCAGAGTTGTGACCAACTTTGTTGCATTTAGAACATTGACCGGTGGGTGTGTTGATATTCTGATAATTTCTAGATCTACATTCATTTTCTCTATGACCATACTTATTACAGTTAAAGCATTTTCCATTGAATTTATAAGTATTAGGTTGTCTTACCAGTTTGCTGTGATCCCGAGTATATGCAGTACTGAAGCTTTCACCAACTTCAAAGCCAATTCCAAAAGTGTCACCTTTAGGTTTTTTATTCTTCAGCAAGGTGCCAAGTTCCTCTGAGATTTTCTTGAATTTTTCTTTATGTTGATTTTTAGTTTCTAGTTCTCTTTCTAAGACTTCTTTTGGTCTCATCAGTTCATTGGAGTCATTCTGAGTGTGCATCAGATTTGTCTTCAATAAATCATTTTCTGCATCACTTAGTCTTCTAGTCAATTCTTCTTCATTCTTCTTCTTATCCTTAATTTCTTTATAAAATCTCATAGTCATATCCTGCATCTCATTCTTTGTTGTCATGTTCTCAAGTTTCAGCTTGCTTATCTGATCATTAAGTGATTCCTTTTTATCATTTTCAGTTTGCATTTTTTCACAAAGTTCTCTTCTCTTATTTCTTGCAATAGTAAGATTCTCTTGAAGTGCCTGAATGATATCCTGAGCTACCTTTAGATCATCTTCTAGTTTGATATTTTTCAATTTTTCTATATCATAGTCTGAGAGAGCTCCTTCAAGTTGCTTCATCAGATTTTCCATCTTTACCGGTGTCAAGATCTTCTTCAAGTTGTTAGGCTTCTGAAAATAGAGGACCAAGCTCTGATACCAATTTTTAGGATTCCCCAAGATACTGAGAGGGGGGGGGGGGTGAATCAGTATCTAACCGGTGAGTAGAATTTCTTATCTTAAAACATGCAGAACATATTATAATAGTGTACTGGTATGCAAGAAATAATGAAATAAACAAAATTAAAAACATCCACATGAAAAGCACACCATGACACAAGGATTTAACGAGGAAACCCGATGTGGGAAAAACCTCAGTGGGATTTGTGACCCACAATATCCACTTACTGGCCAATAAGAGAATATTACTTACCAGAGGGGCCTACACATGCAGGAAGGCCAACTTCCTAGAGCTCACTGCTCAATGGGAAGTCTCACTGACTTACAATGTGGATTATACAAATCCAATATCTTGTACTGCTTTACAATAACATCTATAATGCCTTATTCAGTACTGGTTGTTGTTCTGCTTCTTACATAAACCCTTTAACCTATACTTCACATAATAGGTCTGCCTTAATATTTTTCCCTTTCGCTTACATCACTTTGTTAACTTACTTACTAAATGTCTACAATGATCTCTTTTATATATAAGAGTCATTTTACAACATGCCAAGTCGGCTTACAAAGTTTTTACAATAATAAACAAAATATAATATAACAAAATCCTGTCGGCCTCTGTGCCGGTATACTTCCTTTCTTTGTGTCGGTGCTGGTGTCCTGAGTGCTGGTGTAGAGTCTGATCGTTGATGTCGGTAAACTATCTTGCTGGTGTAATGCCTTGCTGGTGCCATAGGATTGTAAAGTTGCCATCAATGACAAAACCTTCAATCACCTACAATGTCTCATTGGAGTGTGCATATGCCAACAGTGTCGGCACCACCAAACAATCGGTGGATGGTAACTCATCACAAAATGTCGATTGGTAACTCATCACAGAGTATTACCGGTTCATACAAAATACCGGTTAAAGCAAAATACCGGTTGCTGGTTTGACAAAATGAAGACTGGGAAATATGAGTTGTGCCACTTCATTCCTTTGTACTACTTGAGATCCTCAAATCGCTTGGGGTCTTCATACCGCTTCAGATCGGTAAACACTTTCTACAAAACACTGATAGTCTAAAGACTATAATACATCATACTGGTTGGAACAAATACCAATTGAGCTTTAACTTATACATACAAAGGTGATCTCAAATCAAGTGTGTGTCCATCAATGACAATCACAACATTAATCATAAAAAATGCCAACATAATCATTTTCATTGATCTCCAAGAAGGTTATATAACCTAGCAAACTATACCAGTGCCTTATCCCGAGCTTTAGAGTCACCTAAGACTAAATAAGAATTCTAAGTAGGAAATCCACATACATTTCATCATTCTGACTTGACCAAATTTATATATACCTGACATATATAAATTTTACCTTTATGCTAAACCCAGTTATCAAATTCAAGTAGAATTACTGATTTACTATCAGAAAGATTTTAACTATATTTAATCCCCCTCCTTGTGAGAAAAACCTAAAACATCTCTATAAAATTGCCTTACAGCTCATTCAATCAAACAATCCTAGATTATCTAACTAAACTAGTAAATAAATCATACATACAAGAAGACAACAAGAATATAGGCTCAAAATGCTTTGATCTGTATATTGATATCCTTCATTAAAATCTTTACATAACTCAGAATAATCCTTCAAAACCAGAAAAGAGGCCCTAAATATATTTTGCCAGAGTTATCTTATAAAATTCTTGTGATCATTTCTCAAATGAGAAGAATAGAGACTAAGAAGAAGAGGGAAAAGATTAGGTCTGCAACCGAAATTGCCAAGTGTCTCTTTTTCCAACTGAATTTCATTTCCTTTCTCCTTCCTGTGGAATCTGCTCTCAAAAAATCTAAGATCTATTGAAACAAACTTCATGACTGGATTCCTCATTCTCATTCTGAGAGCTTTTCGGTGATATATAATACTTGATGTTTCAGGCAACAATTATCCTCTGAGCAAATTAATCATTCATGTGGCTCTGTCATTTAAATTTTTCAATTTTTTCCTATAGTCTCAACTATGCAATTTAACTTTGATTTTTGACATATTTTGGCCTGACGCCCTGCCACATGGCAGCTTGTGATTCGCTGATGGGATCCACTGGGCACTACCTTGGATGACACCTCCGATTTCGTCGCTTGTTTGCCTTGTCACCGCCACTGGTCTACCACTGGACTGCTTGCTTGTACACCATGTCATCACCACCTCAGTGCCACTAGATGGGACCCATGAGCTAGACCTCCGCCTGGACCTACCATGTCACCTTTCGCCATTTCGCAAAGGGTAACGGGCATCTCCACTCCGCAAAATCACACCGGCCGTCGATCTTCATGGAACTTGCTCACTCTGTAACCTTCACTTTTTCGCATATGCTTTTCGCCATTTCACGAAGCTTAACTTCCGATCATCTTTCCTTCATGAATCAATGTGCACCGTCGGATCTCCTACAACTTGCTCACCAGTTAAGTCTCTCTTTCTCTTCCAAACTTGCCTCAAGAACCGTGCCTACTTGGGGTCCACTTGGTCATCACTCGGCCTCCTTGGTTGCCTTGGGAAGCATGCCCATGCGTGTGGGTCCACCTTGGGTGCCCAATTGGCACCAATCATCAAAAGCCACTTGAGTCTTTGACATTATAGATGGGTAGAGCTTTAGTTATAAATCTTAAAAAGTTCCATTCCCAAGAAAATGTGGGATAAAGCATTCCGCCTGGGATTGCATTTTCTGAGCTTTTCCCCTGATTTTTAATGGCAGCAATGCATTCTGTTTAGGTTTTTGAAACCCCCATCTGCCTCCATCTCACACTTCACGCAGGGAGGAAGAAATGGCCATTTACATGCCCAAATGCATTTGTTTTGAAAGATTTACAAAATCCTTTTACCAGTCACGCAGAGGGGGAAAGTGCTAGTTTTTTCAAAACTCTTCCAACCACCAAGCAGGGGCTTCATTGGTTTCCACGTGGGGAGAGGGGTATGCTGGTTTTGAAGCTTCCTGGAGGTTTCTTGGCCCACGTGAGGGAGAGGATTTTCTATGGCTGAAAGTTTTCTGCAGCCTTTTCAATGTGACTTCCACTTTATCAATATCCATAGCTTCTCCATTATGCAGATTTTTATTTCCAGCATCATCTACTGCAACATTGCCATTTTGAAATATGGAACTGTTTGTTCTAAACTTGCCTCATGTGCTAGCGAAATGCTATTTTGTTCTAAACTTGTCCCTTCATCCAGGCAGGGAGGAGGGAGGACTGTTGTTTGCATTGGCTTGAGTTTTCAATGTTGTCCTCTTACCTCCATGTCACGTAGAGGAGAAATTGATTTGGGATTCATTTGCTGAAGTTATATGCCTTTCACAACACTAAACTCGATAACTACGTATAGGGAGGCTAGACTTGCCAATTGTATTATGCTTTGAGGTTTCTATGTCTTCTACGTTATACCACACACCACTTCAAAATCCACGCGCAGTAGGTGAGGAAATTGGTTGAGCACCCAACAATCATGCATTAGTTTGGAACTTCAATTGCCCTCCATCTCCCATGCAAATCCTAAGTAGACAAATCATTCTGTAGTTCATCCAGTATATTTGCAGGCTGGGAACAACTCATTTTGTCATAATTCAAATAATGCCCATATTTCTTTATCATTGGTAGTAGCAGACCAGATGAATCCATCTGAGAAACTAGCTTCAAACCTCTAGAGCAATTATATTTGGGCCCCAACTCAATTAAAATGGAACAAATCCAGCATGATGCAGTATTTATGATGGGTTTTATGCACACCAATGAAGTGGTGCAGATGTTGAGATTCAAAGAACACACTTCATGACCCATTTGAAGGAAATTACCATATAATAAAACTCACCTTTTGGTTATACAAGAAAATGATGAATTGGCCAACTATATGATGTAAAGTCCATTCTTTGTCATTGAGTTGGTCTTTATCATCATCACTCTTATAACATGTCTCGTAGTCAAAACCCAAATTTAGATATTCTGAAAATCTCTCAGTGAACCAAGTCGCCTATAAAATAATACTGCAAGGGCATGAGCCAGGTTGGGCCCCAAAGTGGGTCCGACTAACAAAAAAATTTATTTTCATGCAAATAACCTTCAAAATACCTCACGAACCTTAAACATACCTCTGGAATCGATCAACACCATTTTCTGATCATCAAACTGAGTTTTAAAACTTTCAGGCACTTGCGCCACATTTTCGTATTTACTCGCGAAGACGTAATTTTCAAACTAGTCAAAACACCTTTCTGGACCTTGCAAACTAACAGGCATGTACTTTGATATACAAACATGAACTCTACCAAACAGTTTCTCAAGACGAATTCCGAGTGAAGAAATATTAATGGTCAAAGATGACCAACTAGCTTTGTCGACACTACGGACCTGATGAAGTCAATGCGCAGGCAACTCATGATGCCTTTCTTAAAAATTCCAAATGATCTCCATAGACCCTCAAACCTGAGACAATGGTACCTTGAAGTACATATGAAAACTTAGAATACTTAGTTTGACCAAAAGACTGACTGGGTGCAAATGGTGCGCTCATGAAAATAGCAACTTTAACTGATATGGCAATGAAAATACAGAACACCGAAAAAGATGACTCAAGAAACCCTTTTGAAAACTATTCAAACCGATTGGTAGGAGCTTGAAATTTGAAACATATCTTTTCATTTATACCAACAATAGCCTGGAAAAACCATTCTGGCATGACATTCACTGAGGAAACTTTTACAACTCGTCTGTGATCCAGGGACTTGTCAAAAAACACCAACTGCAAACGGATTGAGCTTTGAAAACTGAGCAAATGGATTCATAAAGACTTGAAAATTTGCATTGTGACCCATATTTTTTCATATAATTGAATCCATTTTGAATTTTACCATGAAGATTAATGGGGCAAAAGATAAAGAAGCTCAAAGTAGGCTACTCAATAAAATCTGCATTTGCACCTAAAATGCACTTTCATCTCACCCCTTGAAAATGGGTACCTGATTAACTGATCCAAACTGAAATCTAAAAGTTGCACAACACTGCATAGGCCAAATGAAATGTTTAGGACACACTTCCCAAGCCTTACCCTTTGAAAATTAACTGGCTCCATTTTACCCTCTCTCTAACTAGGCCATTCAAACTGACTCATTTCATGATCATTTGGAAATGCAGAGCAAAATTTTGAAATGGGCCTCTAAACTTGACTCAAATTTAATGAGTCCCAACAGTTGTATTGCTTTTACTCTCTATGTATCTACCTTTACTCCCTCTTGTGAAACTTTATGTCCAAGAAGTTTTCCTTCTGTGACACTAAAAAACAGACTTTTTAGGATTTAATGATACTCCATGCTCTCTGCATCTCACCAGAACTTACCTCAAATCCCGTACATGATGTTTCCTCTTCCTAGAGAAAATAGTCAAATCATCTAAATATACCACAATGATCTTATCCCTCAAATGCCCAAAGGAAAGATCCATCGCCCTCTGAAACGTTGCCCCTGCATTAATCAATCTGAAAGGCATTCTATTATATGCAAAGGTACCTGAGGGAGTTATAAAAGTTGTCTTGTGTTGATCTTGCTTCAAGACACTAATTTGGGTATATCTAGAGAAGCCATCCAACATGGACATCATCTCTGATCCTGAAATAGTTTGTAAAATATGATCTGTTGCTAGCAGAGGATAATTATCCTTTAAGCTTGCTTGGTTTAAGTTTCTGAAATCAACACAGATTCGTATTTCATTGTTTTTCTTTCAAACAAGGATGATATTAGCAATCCAGGTGGAATGATGTAAAGGATAAATAATTTGGGCTTTCAACATCTTGTCGACCCCATGAAAGATCGCTTCTACTACTTTTGGATTAAAATTCCTTAACCTCTGCCGGAAAGGATTGACACCTGGTTTCAAAGGAATGTGATGTTGGAAATTACCATCCCTGAAATTCTTTAAATCATCGTAGCTCCATGCAAAAAAATCTTTGAACTCAACCAACAGGCTAATGAACCTTCTTTTCTCCTCTTCAGAACAACATTTTCCCAAATTAACAAACTTAGGATCCTCCTTAGTACCAATGTTGATTTTCTCATACTCACCAGAGTTTTGAATTACAGGAGTCTCTTTCTCCCCTTGCTTAACATATCTATCCTTTCTATCAAGAAGACATTCAAGAGAAACTAAACCCTTTAGGATTTTATTTCCTTTCAACTGTAACACCCCATCATGCAGCCCCTCTGATGAATCGGGAGAAAACTCTTTATAACTCGCCTCTGATCCTTCATAAAACAAGGAGGTGAAAATCTCAGCACACTGTAAAAAGTTCTGAATTTGTTTATCATTTTCAGATACCTGCCAGGATTCAGAATTGTCAAGCACGTTGGGTCTATAAACTAATTCTATCCTATAAGTATCAGTTGTGAAATCAGGATGAGGCACTAATAAAGCTGCAGATACCACCAAAGAATCAACCTTCGAGTTAAACTCCCTTGGTACCACTTCAATTGAGAAAGCATCGAATGCTTCAATCTCATCCCAAACATGATTTCTGTAGTGTCTCAGTCTCTCATTTTTAACAGCAAATAAACATCTCACTTGCTTTACAATAAGTTCAGCATCACCTCTAACTTTCAACATTTTGATCTGCAATCTCCTTGCTTCAGCAAGACCTAATAATAGGGCTTCATATTCGGTCATATTATTAGTGTTTTGGAATTCCAATTTGAAAGCATGAGGAATAACTTTACCTTAAGGAGGTATTAATACAACCCCAGCCCTTGAACCAGAAGATGAACAACTCCTATCAAATTCCATAGACTAGAGTTCATCAAAAATACCTGAATCTATGGCCTTATCCACACCTTTAGGATCAGTTGATATCATATAATTTCCAAAAACACAATCTTGATACAAAATCTGAGCTTTTAGATCATCTGAAGGAAAGACTGTGTATTTAGGTTTTGTTTCAGGATGCAGAATGACTCTCTGTTTTCCAACTATGATCATTGCCTGAGACCAATCCATTTTAATTTCCCCTCCCATATCTTTACAGAAGGTACAACTCAATAGCATACCATAACTAGCGGGGATGTTAGCCACCAGAATCATCAACTTGATTCTCTTGTCAAGATGTGCTACTAAGGCGACCCATGCATCTTTAATTTTCCCTAACAAGGGAACTTGCTTGGATTCCATGGAATAACATTTGCCAAAGGTCTTTGTGAAGGTTAAGCCTAAAGCTTTTGCTACTGCTAAGGGCATGACATTGTTTGATGCTCCTAAATCTATTATGCAATTACTCAATTTATGCCTATTGATATATAAGGACACATAGAAAGGTTCAGGATTATTTTCAAAGTTAGGTTCAACTAATTTAGCTTGTTGAGGAACATTTTTTTATGAGACTTTAGGAATTACTAAGACAGGACTGACATTTTCATGCGCTGAGGAATTACAAATCACTGACATTTGGGTTTCACTTGCTAAAGCATGAGCATCATTTCTCTTGACGAATTCAACTAGTCTATCTAACTCCTTAGGACTCAATTTCAGATACTCAGCCAGAGTGATCTGAACATAGGATGACTTGCAAAATTCAATGATATTAAAAGAATTATTAAATGAATCAGAACTTGAAGAAGCGACTTCTTGAACAACTTTTGAAACACCTCCATGACGAGTCAAAATTTCCTTACCTTTTATAGTGCTATGGACCGGTGTTACAACATCTTGAGACTTCAAATTTTTTTGAGTTCTAGTAAGAATTGTATAGGAGGAATCTTTCAAAGAGACCAACATGTTTCCTCCCCTTTCTGAGTTAGAGACATATTCCATATAATGAATTTCAAAGTTGCTAGGCATACTCTGGGAACCTCCTTCATCAACTTCTAAGAGTGTTTCTCCTTTACTGATCATTTGAGAAAAATGAACCATCTCTGGACATGAAGAACCATCATGTTCATCAGTTAAATGAAACACACATGTATTTGTCTTAGGAGGTAGTGCTTCAATAGCAAGTCTTTGTTGCATGGGAGGTAATCATAATTGTCTTCCTACATTTCCTCCCTGTTGATTAGGATATTTTCTAGGAATGTCTTGGTACGGTTGAGAATATGAAGTACTTTCTTTAGGAGCCTATCTCTTTAGGGCCATCACATCATTCATTAACCGTTGGATGACAGGATTAGAAGAATTTGAAGGTTGAGCACTAGGTGTCTATACTTCTCTTTTCCATTTACCTGTTGTGATTAAAGCATCTTCTAATTCAACTGCAAGAGTTTTAACAACATTTAAATTAGCAACCCTTTGCCTACGAATTAGGAAACCTATTTCAGAAGGCATAGAATTAATGAAGAAACACTTAAGATTGTCATCCGAGGGCTTTTGATTCACTAGAATCTTGTGCAAGATCTTATCAAATCTCACCACAAAGTCCCTCATAGATTCAGGAATTTCTTTTTTTAACTGGGATAATTGGGCTAAGAGGGAATATTCATCCTCAACTACTTTAAATCTTGCTTCAAATCTTGTCTTCAGATCTTGCCAGGTTGTTATCAAACTATTCGGTAAGTGATAAAACCAATCAGCTGCTACCCCTATTAGTGTCTGAACAAACAACTTGACAATAATGTCCTCATGTTGAACCACTATTACCCCACAGGCTACACTGAAGGCATTCAGGTGCTCATCAACGGTGATCATTCCATCTCCACTAAATTTTGGCAAATGATCCCTAGCACCTTTTGGAAAGGGGTTAAGATTCAAACCTAAGTTCAACAGGCCTATAGAAGCCCCCCAAGGATTATTTGCTACCATTAGGAGTATGATATTGAGAGGGGTCGGGTTGAATATTTCAGCAAGGCAACACCATGTAGGGTCAAAGCTTGACAAACTGAGGACACAGGTGATGATGGAAATGGGGAAGGAGGTCTACTTCTTGCCCTTCTTTGAGGTGAGAAGGTAGGTTGAAAATTTAAGTTCTGCAACTCTTCAAAGACAAGATCAAAAACCCCCTCCCTTCTTTGGGATCTAGTATAAGGCTTAGAGTCCAGTGTGGAACGATCAGGGTAACAAGCATCTGGGATTCTACAATTGATTATCAAGGACTCAAATAAAGAAAATTCTAGGAACAATCACCCTCTTAAAAACTAACATAGGATGATCTGCTTGTCTTTCTATTTCATCAAGGAAAGCGTTTATTCTATCATATTCAGCTCGACTTCTACTATGTCTCCAGGCTAGAGTATCTAACTTAGAGATAATGTTACTTTTCTCCTCTTGCACATAATTTAAATTTGGTTGTAAAATAGGTAAAAACCCTTCGTGAGGCAGAACCATTTATAAATAACAAAGAATCACCATAACAACGACTTTGTTTGTTTTGAAACCATTTTTTCTCGCTCGTTCCCCAGCAGAGTCGCCAAAAATCTGTTGGTAAATAGATTTGTCTCTCACAATTTATTTAATTTTTATAATCTTTAGCCCAAGAAATGAAAGACAAATTTCACCAAATAGTTGGAAAATCATTATATTGATTAACCTCTAAATTAAGGTACAACTCCCTTTAATAAATATTCAATCAACTCCAAATTACGCACAACCAATATTATACTTTTCACCAGAAAGCACACAAAGGTAATCGCATTCACCAGTCAACACCAAATGAACACAAGCATTGATTCATATATAATTCTTTGTATAAAACCGACAAACTTCACATGTACACTAAAACAAAATGAAAAAGCTTAAAAGATGAATTCCACAGATATTTTTTGCATACATAGAAAGTTATGATAGATTATTTCATGAAATAGATTCTCATAGAAATCAAATTTCAAACACCAAACACACAGATTTGAAGTCAATGATAAGTGTCATCTAATTTTCATTCATAAATGGTCCTCGACTTTCCACATACACAAAGTTTTCAGCTAAAATTAAAAAGATAGTTTTTTCAAAAACTTAGTGAACCCCATCAAAATCATTACAAAGCTTATAAATAGGTCGCTAGACCAATTGTTTTAACCAAAGGTGAAATTAACTCAAAAGAGTTAATGAGAAACTACCCTAACTACATAACTAAAAATAAGAGACAACTAGACTCGCTGGCAAACAACTGCCAGAAGTGCTAGTCATGTCGTCGATTTCGTTTCAGTCGGATTGCCCGGGTTGTTATTCTAGATGGACATCATAACCATTTTCATTGCGCTCCACTCCCAATGAACCTTCAAGAACTCCTGAATTATCGCTACATGTGGTAGGCTGATGTGTATTACCCTTTGCTTCCAGAGTTCTTTCTTCCTTTTCACCATCTTTACTTTATCCCTATGTGAACCCAAGTGATCTAGGCAAACTATGAGCATTGAATCCACTTTGGAAATCTTCGTAAAATCTTCCACAGCTAAGTATTTCTCCACTTTAATTTTCTTAATGTGGCTATTGAATTGATTGATCATTTCTGATGTATCTTCCAAAGTCTGGCTATCCTCCTTAAGCAACTGGACATCTATGCAACACAAATCCTTTTGCATGGTCATTCTTAGGGTTGTTACTTTGCCTCGTAGACTGGCAGATTCATTATGACCTTGCTTGATGATTTGATTACACCACTATATGATTTCTTTGCATATGAACATTATATCTTCATTTAACCCTGACACTTGTCTTTCGACAAGAAAATTCATCAAGCCATAGTGTTGAATATCGCGCATTTGCTTTGAAATCACAGCCCATTTAGTCTTTTCTTTTTACCATGAGATTAAGTCGCCATCCAATTCCTTGGTAACTTCATTAGCATCTTTTAAAATTTGAACTAAATTGGATATATAATTAGTTCCTTGATGCACAATCGATGTGAGCCACTCAGAGAGAATCTTTGCAATCGTCTTGTTTTGTTGAACCTCATCAAAGAACTTCTGATTACCAGGGGATTTTGAACAAAAGAGAAGAGAGCTTTGGGACAATGGTAGCAGACTATTCTATAGAGCATGAATGTACTGAGTGATTTGCACTAAACTCTGCTTCAACTCTGCTTTATCCTTTTCATCCTTCCAAGTGTGGGAGATAATCCTTTTGGTTGATGTCTCTAAATGTTTCACATCAACTTCTCTAGTTCCTACCCCCATATCGACTCACTCAATAGTGTAATCAACCTCTGAGGAGGTGGTAGCATCCTTATCAGATGTAGGTTTGGCAATGTCTATCATCCAATGTTTTGTGCCTTCATCAAAACCAATCATGGTCTCCATTTTTATCCACTTAGGCTTTGTGGCTCTTCCCAAACATTTACTCACGACATCTTCCATTGACACCAAAATAGGCACCACATTTCTTTTCTTAGTAATTGAATCACTTAACCTTTTAGGATCTACAGTCAGATCCTTGGATTGAATGGGTGAAGGCCTTCTTGAAGGTGACAATGTAGCATTCTTTGCATTAGACAAAACATCAAGCACTTGTGAATCCTGGATAGCGGTATCAGAATTGGCTAAGACCTTGTTAGCATCAAAAACAGGGTTGCCATATTTCCATGTACTTCCTCGACATCCAAATCAAGAATGAGATGAGCGGCAGGTGGCTGAAAATTCTTCTTATATCTTGACCTGGTCACTCAGCCACCAATGGAATGTGCAGCTTCAGAGTCAAGTTTTTCTTCTTTAATCTTAGCTTGCTTCTTTCCTTCCTCTGTCATTTGCAAAACTCCTATCGCAGTCTATTTTCCTCCCGCTCCAAAAAATCTTCTTAAAACTTATTCACAAATGAGAATCTTGACAAGACAATTGCTCAATTTAAAATAGCCAAGAAAATCTTACCCATGCTTACCACAAATTATTATCATTACTCTTCACTCGTGTGACATCACTCTGAAACGATCGCGATCGAGCATGCATTTAATAACAAGCCACTTCATATCTAAAAACACAGATTTCCACGCCATACTTGCTATAAATGACAACTTTCAAATTATTAAGAAAGAATATTCCCATTTTTTGCCATCGCCAACCGTATCTCAAAATCTATGCTGCTACCTCATGAAATGTCACATGATTTCCAAGAAATCAAATATCAAACTTTGAACCATGAGGGACAATCAGTAACGCAAAAACACAAACATGACAAATATTGAACTTTGAACCTTGAACCAAAAGGTTCAAGTTCAAGGTTCAAGCAATGCTAAACACCGACAAAGACTAAAGAAGACTTATGAAGCCGAGAGGGAAAATAAACTTTAACACAATGCTTGTTGAACTTTGAACCTTGAACTAAAAGCTTCAAGTTCAACATAGTGAAACTTTAAGAAAATAGTGAAGATTGGATTACACGGAGAGTTCAAAACACACAACACGACCAAAGGACCAGTTAGGGACATGACTCAATAAGGTGACATATAGAATGGAAATTTTTATATGTACCGCCAACAAAGATATAACAAGATTATCTTGCTTCTTCTTTCTATCCTCAATATCTTTTGATAACCTCATAGTTAGATCTTGCATTTCTTTTTTTATGAGCATGTTTGCTTGACTCAGTTTCTAACATTGTTCCTTAAGAGCATTCTTCTCCTCATCATCCAGTTTTTGCAAAAGTTCTTTTCTCTTGGCTTGAGCATATGATAACCTTTCTTGCAGGACAAGAATGAATTCATTTCCAGAATTCAATTCTTCTTGCAATTTCAAGTTCTTCATTCTTTCAGCATCATAGTCCTCAAGAGCCATCTCAAGTTGCTTCTCCATAGCCATGTTCAAAGGTTACGGTTTTAGGATCTTCCTCAAGCTGTTAAACTTCTTCTGAGGCACCAAGATCTGATACCAATTGTTGGGATCCAAGAACACTAAGAGGGGGGGGGTGAATCAGTGTTCTGCCAGAATGAACAATTTTTAACTTTCTAAACCATGCATATATATATTGGTAAACAAATAAACATATAACAAGAAGCAAATAAACCATCCACCTAAATGAACACCATAACACATAGAGTTTATACGTGGAAAACCTCAATGAGGAAAAATCGTGGTGGGATTTGTGACCCACAATATCAGTTCACTAGCCATATGAAAAGATATTACATATAATAGGGGTTTGCACTTGCAGGAAGGCACACTGCCTAGACCATACTGCTCATCACTAAAGAGCCTCACTAACTACAAGTTTTTTGCCAGAGTAAATTACTGAAAATAAACTCAAGAATGCATCTGCTATGCCAAATAGATTTCTGGTTCTAGTTCTGCTTTGTACCAGTTCATAAACTCTGAACAACTACTGGTATCTCTTCTCCTCTAGGAATGCTTTCCAAGATATATATAGATCATTGCATGATATAGCATTCACATACAAAATTATCTCCATACATATATTTCACATCATACAGTTCTGCTATATTCTCCTATACCCATACATTTCATATATCTTTTTCATCGCTCGCAAAAATAACCTAGCAGACTGACCTATATACCTATTACAAATGATATGCCTTATGTCGGCTTACAATACATTTATAAAAGATATTCAATGTCAGCCTTAACAATAATAATTACAAAATGATTTAAGTAAATCCTCCTTCATGTTGGCTTCCAAAGAAGTATTGATGCTGGTGTCGGTGTCGGTGTAGGCCTGAATGCTCCAAACCTAGTATCTGTCGGTATATGATTCCTAGTGTCGGTTTATGACTTCCATCATATCTTGTTGCCAAAAATGACAAAAAAATGAATCCAATGAGTGTCAATTGCCAATAAATTCCACCTTAATTTGAAATGGATTTAATCAATTTAAACCATTATTAAATGCATTTTTTTTCATTTTAAACCCTTTGCATGCATGAAATAGAAAATTTGTTGTTGTTTGATCCAAATCCTAATTAAGATTGTATGATAATTGTAGGATTCATTCAAACCTCCTAATTAGGCTATGTGAAAAGTTGTTGTTCGTTAAAACCTCCTAATTAGGTTATGTGAGAAATTGTTGTTCATTAAAACCTCCTAATTAGGCTATGTGAAAAAGTGGTGTTCATTAAAACCTCCTAATTAGGCTATGTGAAGAATTATTGTTCATTAAAACCTCATAATTAGGCTATGTTAGAAATTGTTTTCTATTGCATGTTAAGAAATCCTACATGAATCATTGTTTAGAATCCATAAAAGCCACATGCAACAAATGATCCTCACATAAAACCTACATGCAACAAAAAATTAGTTCAAAAAACTTGCATGCAACAATGAATTAGTGCAAAAAACCTACATGCAACAATGGACTAGTGAAAAAAACCTACATGCGACAATAGATTAGTGAAAAAAACCTGCATGCAACAATGGATTAGCACATAAAACCTACATACAAATATTATCAAACTTTGCATGTTCATGTCGGGCTCACCAAAAAATTTAACTAGTAAATCAGGCATAAGCATCATAACATATAAGTTTGCTAACCACAAAAACCAACAAGTTATGAAAATGAGTCCTAATACAATCAATAAAGAAAATGAAGATAAAATACTAAAATTAAAATGCAAACCAAAGCATGTATTCCCTTCATTGTTCCTCCATTGTCTTTCTTTCTCCTTCAAATATATTGTGGATCTCACCTACAAAAGCACAATTGCAAGTGAAAGCAACATTTGCAAGTGGAATTGACAGCGTAAGGATACTCAAAAAATATGGTTGAAATTGAATGAGAAAAGATTCCAATTTATAGAAAAATTGAGGATTGATTGGATCGCTAAGATTGCAAAGATTTTTGGTTACATGGACAGACCTGATTGAGTACACAACAGAGCTACCATTTAGGGAAGGATGAAGATAGAAGAAAGAAAATAAGAAAATATTATGAAAATAAATAATAAAATCTTTAATTATCTTCAAATAAATACCAAATTAGAAAGTTGAAAATATCAGGAAGATTTTAATAATTAAAAAATTATTAAATATCTTCATTCGAAAAGATAAATAGAAGAATTGAAAATAAAATATCCTCTTATAAGATAATTAACTCACAAGAAATTTTTTTTTTTGAAGATGCATACCTCATTTTTTGAATTTAAAAATTAAGATTAATGAGATATTGCCAAAAAGATTGATTTTTGAAATTCAAGGAAAGGTATGTTTCCAAATTCAAAAATTAGGAGGATTTTATGAAAAGATTTAATAATTAAAAATTATTAAATGTCTCCATATAAGAGGATAAAACAGAAGAATAATAAAATTAATAAAAGAAAAGCAGTAAATAAAGATGAATTAATAAATAAAATTTATTAATTATCTTTATTTTGGAGGAAGATAAATATGAAAATTAATAAAATGATTTATTAATTTATTGCTCATATTTATGAATTAGTTAATTAAAAAAAATGAATTTATTTAATTAATGGATAAGGGATACAAATACATTATTAAATTTATTTATTTAGGACTTAGAAGAATTGTTAGTAAAAGGGGTTTTATTAAAGAATATGGACATGATATGTAAAAAAAAATAGGAGACACAGGTCTTGACCATTTTTTAGTGTCTATAATATGCACGCACACACACACACACACACACACACACACACACATATGCGTATATAACAGACATGTGGAAAAATACTACAATGACACATCCTACTCACAATGGGTGATGTGACCTTGATTCCCCATGAATACAGGCAGACAATGTACAGCCAATTATCATCACACATACATATAATCAAAGGTTAGGGTTAGCACTACTAAGCATCGTCAAGGCATAAACAATGTAATCCATCTAACACATTGAATGCATGTAAAACCTTTAAATCATGTAATCATCAAGATAACATCATCATAAAATAGTATGAATCCACATGGCATCTATTATCATACTAATCAACTGAAACATATTAAGTATCATATCTTGATCATGAACATAATTCATAGCATAAATATGTCTAATCATGTCTAAACATATCCATCCTACATAAAATAAAGGTCAAGGGTGGACACTACATATCTATCAAAATGAAATATATGTCCAGTCAAGGGTGGACACTACATCCTCGCCCCTTTTGCCTAGGCTTACTCCTAGAATCCTGAGAACAAATAGGGGTACAACTCTCTCATATGCACCACATCCTCCCAAGTAGCTGATGTATCATTATTTGGATCCCACTAGACCCTTACTTTCTCTATTCCCCGACCTCTAAGGGACATCTCTCTGCACTGTAGAATGAGCACGGGCTCTAAAGAAAGTTTCCCATCCTCGGCCTGCAATGCATTCCAATCAATAACATGCAAAATATTAGGATGATATAACCTCAAAATAGATACATGAAAGATATCATGGATGCGGGACAAGCCAAGAAACAAGGCAAGGTGATAAGCTATAGGACCAATCCACTCCAAAATATCAAAATGTCCCACAAACCAAGGTGCCAACTTTGAGCCTTTTCCATAAAGGATAGGACTCTTTCGTGGGCGAACTTGCAAAAATACCCTATCACCAATAGAAAAATGCATGTCCACTTGACGTGCATTTGCACAGTTCTTTTGTTTATCTTGTGTTGCTGCCAAATGCTCTCTGATACACACAACCTGCTCTTCCATATCATGTAGCATCTCTGAACCAATGAGTATCCTATCATCTAATATATCCCAAGTCAAGGGTATGCGACATGGTCTACCATACAAATCCTGATATGGTGACATGCTAATGGAACCGTGGTACCCATAATTATAGGCAAACTCAACTAAATATAGGTAATCCTCCCATCTAGACTACTGATCCATCACATACATCCTTAACATGTCCTCTAAAACCTAATTCACACACTCTATCTGGCCACTTGTCTCTAGATGGTAAGCTGTACTATAGTTCAACTGAGTCGCTAAGTCATGTTGTAAAGTTGTCCAAAATGCAAAAGTGAACATTGGATCTCTATCTGATATGATCTTACGCATAATACCATGCAATCTGACAATGTCCCTGACAAAAATTTGTGCTACTAAAGTTGTTGTGTATGAATATATGAGTGGTGAAAAGAGTGCAACCATAGTCAACGAATAAATGGTGACCATAATAGCATCGTCTCATCATGGAGATGTGAGAAAACCAACTATAAAATCCATGGAAATGATGTCCCATTTCCACTCCCAAACTGCATGAGACTGTAAATATCATATCAGATGTTGATGTTTTGCCTTAACTCACTAACACTCAAGGAAACATGACACAAAATCCACTATGTCTCTCCTCATGCCTGCCCAAAAATACAGCTATCTCAAATCTGCATTCATCTTCTTGACACCAGGATGTGTCAAGTAAGGTGCATGATGAGCCTCTACTAGAATCAACTTCTGAAGTCCATCAGATGGTGGAACATAAATGCATCCCATGTGTCTAAGAAGACCATCTACATCCACTGAATATCCTACATATCTTCTCTCTAAATCTCTACCTGATGCAATCTTTGAACTGGACTCCTGATACCAAGAATCTGTTGGAAGTGCCCTAAGAATATGACTCCTCAAATCTACCTCAAGCGTCAAGGCATATGCAACTACATTCTCCTTCCCCTGAATATATTTCACCTTGAATCATACTTGCATAAAAACTCCATCTAGTTCCTTTACCGAGCATTCAAATTTGGCTGCATAAATATATAGTGTAAACTATAGTGATCTATGTGCAACATGAATTGATGTCCTAAAAGAAAGTGCCCCAATCTAACTAAGGCATGAACCACTATCGCTAACTCAAGATTGTGTGTGGGGTAATTCAGCTCATGATCTTTGAGTTTCTATGACTCATATACTATAACTCTGCCATCTTGCATCAATGATGCTCCTAGACCCTCCAATGAAGCATTAGTACAAACAACAAAATCACCTAGTGGATCTAGAACTACAAGAATTGGTGCACTGGTCAACCTCTCCTTAAGGATATTGAAAGCTATCTAGTGCAGGAGCACCTAAGGGTGAGCAAAGACCCTTTCAAATTTTGGCAATTTTGGCATAAGGACTGGTGCTAGTCCCTTAGGTTGTCTGTTTGGAGCTTGGAGTGCATTTTGACTTTTTTTTTGAAAATTTCATGCATCGGCTTACCTATCCCTATAGCCTGATGAGGTGCCATTGGCTATCGATGGGACTATTTTTCTACCTATCCCAATTGGCCGATGAAGTCACCACCAGTTGGAGCGAGTCAAACTGGAGTGGAGTGAGTGGAGTGAGTTCAGAGTAGAGCCATCGGGTATTGACAAGACCTATTTGATACTAACCCAATGATTCGATGGGAAAGCATGCGGTTTGGAGTGCACCATCAGCCATCACAAGAACATGTTTTGGGCTATATTGACAACCCGATAAGGAATCTTTTTGTGGGGATCACACCATCAGCCATCAGAAAGACTGTCTCGATGCTAATTCGATGACCTAATGGAAACCAATGTGGAAGTGTGCAATGTGCAAAATGCCATCGGACATCAGAGTAAGTGTTTTGCAACTACTCTGATGACCCGATAGGAAAATAAGTGAAGGATGTCCCAATTAGTGTTGCGATGCAAACTCGATGACCTGATGGAGGTTAAAAGATAGTCATAGTGGGAAACGGATTGTGTCAAGTTTGATCTCGTCCATTAGGGATGTTCTCATGACATGTCGTAGAGGATATAAAAGACCCAATGGGCATTCTGTAAGGGGTTGGATTTGGGATTGTTGTATGTGATAGGTTTACGAAATGAACATCTTTTGAATAACAATTTGTAGACCATTTTTTGTTTTCCTTCTCAAAATTCTCTAAATAATGGCTTAATTTGTAAATGCCCATGTGATAGAGTAGATGTTTCTTTTCTGTGTTCTATGAGTTCCAATTCTGTGTTCGTGCCAAGCTTGGCTTTGTAAACAAGTTGTCCTTTTGTTTCTTGTTTTCTGTTGGTGACAAGTAGTCATAAACATGGCTCTGTCTTGACTCTCCATCGTGGGATCTACATGACCATTGGAGGTTGTCAAGAAGAGATAGTCATGTACAATAGAGTCCCATTTGTAGCAGACCAGGGAATGACATCAACTGTTTCAATAAACTGGCCCTAGGCAAGCTTGATGATAGCCCGGCTAGGTATCAATGACCAAAAAGCCAATCACTTGTAGGGTAGACCGAAGTCTAGGCTATCGGCCTCAGAGCAGAGGAAGATGGGATCGAATGGAGAGAAGGTCCTGGAATGAGGAGAAAACAACTTAGGAGAAGTTGTAGGCATAATCCATGGTAGAGAAAACCCTGTAAGGTGTCTAGTTAAATTCAGTGGATTAGTGAGTTGGTGGATTTATGAAAGTGAATTCACAAGGAGCAAAGTAACAACCCTTAGTAGTGAGGACCTAGAGTGGATTAGGGGAATAGACAGACGCATTCCGGGGTTAGGCTAGGAAGAAAGCCTTGGACTGAGTCAAGCTGACTCGAGCAACTAGGATCCTCCCTATCAGATTGGTATCAGAGCAAGTCAAGTAGTTGGGGTGAAGAGTGTAAGACTGATCTAGTATCAGAAGGAGTAAAGATGGTGACCAATGTGGAATTGGATAAGCAGGTCGCTGACCAAGAAGTTGAAAATTGATTGCTCAAGGAAAGGTTGGAGCAGTTGGAGCAAAAACTTGGTGTGACGGAAGTCAAGACAACAGAAGTGAGTGGGAAGATAGATGAGAAGGGTAAAATGTTGGAAATAGAGGATGGAGTCCATATACCAGACCCTATTATTGATCAAGAACCATTCTTGAAGGCTTTGAAGGCAATGAGTGGAAAGTCTTTGGAAGGAGTACCACTGTTTAGTGGCAAGATGGAAGCAGAGTCGGTAATGGAATGGATAGAAAGAATGGAAAACCATTTTGAGAGTGATGGTGTCACTGAGGCCCAAAAGGTTAAGGTGGCTAAGTCAAGAATGAGAGGTGCAGCCCTATCTTGGTGGAAGTTTATACAAAATGAGAGAGAGAGAGAGAGAGAGAGAGAGAGAAGGTAAGAACCCCATCTCTACTTGGACAGGGATGGTAAGAAAAATCAGAGAGACTTATCTTCCTGAGGATTATGGAGTGCAGTTGCATAGGAAAAGACAAAACCTAAGGCAAAAGGAGTTAGATGTAAGTACCTACACTGAAGATTTCCAAAAGTTGTGTCTAATGTCAAAAGTGATGGAGGATGAGAGTATCAAAGTAGAAAGATACCCTTATGGTTTGAGATGGAACATACAAGAAGAATTAAGTTTGTTGAGTCCAAATATTGTTCACAAATGTTACCAGTTGGCCTTGAAAGTAGAATAAAAGAATAAGAGGAAACATGAAAGTACTAGTAGAGGCAAAGGTAGAGGACAAGATTCAAGAGGTTTGAGAGGAAACTATGGAGGCAGAGGAAGTGAAACAAGATCGCAAGAAGAGTCGAAATTGACTAAGCAGTCCAATAAATCCAGTGGAAGAGGAAGCTATGATAGAGGAAGAGGTCCTAACAACAACAACACAGGTAGATCTGGAAGTTTTGGTGGAGGTTCATACTTTGCAAACATGAAGTGTTATCATTGCAGTAAGTTTGGTCATCCTACCTATAGGTGTCTAGAGAAGGCAACCTCATCACATAAAGAAAAAAGAATTAATTATGTGCAAGAGGATTCTAGTAGTGCGAAGTCTCCTGAAGTAAACCTTGACCTAGAGAGTGGTGATAATCTGATGATTAGAAGGGTGTTAATCAGGGAACCAGTTAAAGAAGAACCAAAATAGAGGAGGTCTCTATTCATAATAAAGTGCAAGATACTTAGTAAGGTCTGTAAACTAATCATTGACTTGAGATCAACTGACAATATCATCTCCAAAGAAGCAGTAAGTAAACTTGGGTTGAGTAGCATTTCACATAGTCATCCTTACAAGGTCACGTGGTTGAGTAAAGGACAACATATGTTAGTAAATGAACAAGTATGGGTTGATTTTGAAATTGGGAAGTACTCTGATAGAATTTTGTGTGATGTTCTACCCATTGATGCTTGTCATTTGTTGCTAGGTAGACCGTGGCAATTTGACAGAAAAGCTATCCATGATGGAGAGAAGAACTCTTATGCATTCACAAAAAAAGGGGTGACATACAAGATTCTATCTTTGGTAGAGAACGAAGGAACCAAGCTTAATAATCCTAATGTGTGGTTGGCTGGAGGAAAAGAATTTTTCAGAGATCTCAAGAAAGGAGATGGAGAACATTATGCTCTCTTAGTGAAACCTAGTCAAGAAGAAAAGATTAAACAAGAAAGTTTACCTAAAGAGGTTTAGTAGTTGTTAGAACAGTTTAAGGACATTGTGAGTGATGGAACACTCGCAATGCCACCTCCTCCTAGAATAGTAAGTCACCAGATAGAATTTATACCCAAAGCATCACTACCTAATAAGGCTGCATATAAGATGACTCCTGAACAAAACAAGGAAGTGGCAAGACAAGTACAAGAGCTACTTGACCAAGGTCTAAATAGGAAAAGTATAAGTCCATGTGTTGTACCAGTGGTGTTAGCAACCAAGAAAGGAGGTAAAGGGAGATTATGTATTGATTCTAGGGCAATAAATAGAATCACCATAAGATATAGGTTTCCTATCCCTAGAATTGAGGATTTAATGGATTGTCTTGGAGAAGCAAATCATTTTACTAAGTTGGATTTAAAGAGTGGATATCACTAGATCTGGATTAAAGAAGGGGATGAATGGAAAACAACTTTTAAGACTATAAAGCGGTTATATGAGTGGTTAGTTATGCCATTTGGGCTTACTAACGCCCCTAGTACCTTCATGAGGTTTATCAATTAGGTGTTGAAGGACTACATAGGTAGATTTGTAGTGGTATACCTTGATGATATCCTCATATTTAGCAAAACAGAGAAGGAGCATCTTGAGCACTTGTAGATTGTATTAAGGAAACTGCATTAGGAACAATTGGCAATCAACCTTGAAAAATGTTAATTTATGAAACACAACCTCATTTATCTAGGTTTTGTAGTGTCACAAGGCACTTTTAAAATGGATCCTAGCAAGGTGGAAGCAATATAGAGTTTCCCTACACCGAGAAATGCTACCGAGGTAAGAAGTTTCCATGGGCTTGCCCAATTTTATGGAAAGTTCATTCAAGGTTTTGGTGAAATTTGTCCTCCTGTTCTTGATACAATTAAGGGTGGGTTGAACACGAAGTTTAGGTGGACTAAAGGAGCCAGCCATGGGTTTGAATTAATCAAAAAGAGGATAGCTACCCAGCCCATCCTAGTTTTACCAAGTTTTGATAAGTTGTTTACCCTAGAATGTGATGCTATTCATATAGCAGTAGGAGTTGTTTTGAACCAAGAGGGAAGACCAGTAGCATTCTATAGTGAGAAATTGAATGAAGCCAAGAAGAAATGCTCATCCTATGACTTAGAATTTTATGCCTTAGTGAAAGCTCTTAGGAAGTGGAGGCATTATCTATTGCCCAAAGAATTTGTAGTGTTTATAGATAACCAAACCTTGAGTTTTATTATTTCACAAGAAAAGTTGAGAAATAGACACATCAAATGGATAGAATACTTGCAGGCATACACTTTCACTATGAAGCACAAAAAGGGATAGCTGAATAAGGTAACAAATGCCTTAAGTAGAAGACTTCTCACTAACCAAGAAGTGACTTTGCAGAGCATAGGTGTGGAAAGTTTCAAGGAACTTTACAAGGAAGATGAAGATTTTTCTGAGGTATACAAGGTATGCAACGAGTTTAGTAATCATTTCAATAGCCAGTATGCATATTACACATTGAAGAGTGGTCTTTTGTTTAAAAAATGTCATTTATATGTGCCAAGAGGATCTATGAGGGAAAATATCATACAAGAAAAACATAATGGCAATCTTAGTGGACATTTTGGTCTAAACAAAACACTTGAGTTGGTGCAAAGATTTTATTATTGACCAAAAATGCATAAAGATATCAAGAAGTATGCTGAGCAATGTATTGTGTGTGAGAAAGCCAAGGGTACTAGTTCAAATGCTGGACAATATCAACCTTTACCGATCCCCAATAGACCACGGGAGTGCATCAGTATGGATTTCATTGTGGGATTACCAAAGACCAAGACTGGGCTGGATAGTATTTTTGTCATTGTTGACCAGTTTAGTAAAATGAGTCATTTTGTTCCATGCAAGACTACGCATGATGCTAGTTACATTGTACATTTATTTTTCAAAGAGGTGGTAAGAATTTATGGGCTGCCTCTCAGTATAGTTTTAGAAAGGGATGTAAAGTTTATGGGACACTTTTGGAATACTTTGTCGAAAAGACTGGGAACTAACCTTTCTTTTGGTTCTGCATATCATCCGTAGATAGAAGGTCAAACAAAGGTCATCAACCAAATATTGGGTAATCTTTTGAGGTGTCTGACGAAAGAATATGGACAAATATGGGATCAAGTGCTACCACAGGCAAAATTTGCATATAATGACAATGTCAACTATAGGTAAGAGTCCTTTTGAGATTGTTTATGGACTCCAACCATGCGGTGTTTGTGAACTTTGCTATTTTGGAAACCTGGAAGGAAGGAATGGACATGTAGAGGATTTCACTCAGTCTATGAAAGGGGTGCATGAACAAGTGTAGAAAACATTGATCGACGCTACACAAAGGATTAAGGCTAAATTTGATGAGAGGAGAAAGGACATTGAATTTGTAGTTGGAGATATGGTGATGGTACATCTGAACAAGACAAGATTGCAGAAGGGAGTCCCTAGTAAGCTTCAGATGTGGTGAATAGGTCCTTGCAAAATCTTGGCTAAGTATGGCTCAAATGCCTATAAGATAGATTTGCTAGCAAATTTGGCATTGTCCCTATGTTTAATGTGCAAGACTTGGTTCCGTTTAAAGGTCCTATAGCCATGGCAGATGGACCGCATTCAGAAGGGGAGAATACTCTCAGTGATATTCCAGTCCCACCCATTTCTAAACCACAGGCGGAATAGATTTTAGATTCCCGGGTGTAGAAGCAAACGAGGCCTGGCATGTATATTGAACACTTAATCAATTTGCACAACTTACCTGAAGCCGAAGACACTTGGGTTGCAGAATCTAATTTCAAACGACTGGGCATTGATTTCACCTTGTCGCCCCTAGGGGGGACTTTATTTTTCATGTGGGAAGTATGGTGCGGGAGCACCTAAGGGTGACAAAAGACCCTTTCAAATTTTGGCAATTTTGGCATAAGGACTGGTGCTAGCCCATTAGGTTGTATGTTTAGAGCTTGGAGTGCATTTTGACTTTTTTTTTTGAAAATTTCATGTATCGGCTTACCCATCTCAATAACTCGATGAGGTGCCATCATCTATTGGTGGGACTATATTACTACCTATCCGGATTGGCCGATGAAGTCGCCAGTGGTTGGAGCAAGTCAAAGTGGAGTGGAGCGAGCGGAGTGAGTTCGGAGTGGAGCCATCGGGTGTCAGCAAGACATGTTTGATGCTAACCTGATGACTCAGTGGGAAAGCATGCAGTTTGGAGCATACCATCAACCATCGACAGAACATGTTTTGGGCTATACCGACACCCTAATAAGGAAGCTTTTTGTGGGGAGCGCACCATCGGCCATTGGAAAGACTGTCTCGATGCTAACCCAATGAACTGATGGAAACCAATGTGTATGTGTGCAATGTGCAAAATACCATTAGACATCAGAGTACGTGTTTTGCAACTACTCCAATGACTTGATAAGAAAACAAGTGAATTATAAAACCGCCATGGGACGTCCTGATTAGTGTTGCGTTGTGAACTCGGTGACCCGATGGAGGTTGAAAGATAGTTACAGCGGGAAACCGATTGTGTTGAGTTTGATCTCGTCCATTAGGGATGTTCTCATGACATGTCGTAGAGGATATAAAAGACCCAATGGGAATTCTATAAGGGGTTGGATTTGGGATTGTTGGATGTGATAGTTCCACAAAATGAACATCTTTTGAATAACAATTTGTAGACCATTTTCTATTTCCCTTCTCAGAGTTCTGTAAATCATGGCTTAATTTGTAAATGCCCATGTGATAGAGTAGATGTTTCTTTTCTATGTTCTATGAGTTCCAATTCTATGTTCATGCCAAGATCATCTTTGTAAATAAGTCGTCATTTTGTTTCTTGTTTTCTATTAGTGACAAGCAGTCATAAACATGGCTCTACCTTGAATCTCCATCGTGGGATCCACACAACCATTGGAGATTGTCAAGAAGAGCCATTCATGTACAATAGAGTCCCATTTGTAGTAGACCAGGGAATGGCGTCAGTCATTTTAGTAAACTAGCCCTAGAAGAGCTTGATGATAGCCCGACTATGTATCAGTGGCAAAAAAGGAAATCACTTACAGGGTAGACCGAAGTCTAGGCTATCAGCCTCAGACCAGAGGAAGATGGGATCAAATAGAGAGAAGGTCCTAGCATGAGGAGGAAACAACTTAGGAGAATTTGTAGGCATAATCCATGGTAGAGAAAATCATGTAAGGTGTCTGGTTAAATTCAGTGGATTATTGAGTTGGTGGATTTATGAAAGTGAATTCACAAGGAGGAGAGTAACAACACTCGGTAGTGAGGATCTAGACTAGATTAGGGGAATAGAGAGACAGATTCTCGGGTTGGGATAGGAAGAAAGCCTTGGAGTGATTCAAGATGACTCAAGCAGCTGGGATCCTCCCTATCACTATCTCACAACGCTCTGACCAAATGAATTTATTCCCTTTTCTCTAAAGAGAAGTAATGGGGTGAGCAATCCTAGAAAAATCCTGCACATATTTGTGGTAATAACTAGCAAGTCCCATAAAACTGCATACCTCACCCACATTAGTGGGTGCTGGGCAATCCACTATTGCCTGAATCTTCTAGGGATCAACTGTGATACCCTCTCTTGATATAACAGTGCCTAATTATCTACCCTCAGACTAGAAGAACTTGCACTTTACCAAGTTGGCGTAAAGATGATTCTCCCTAAGGTAGTGCAAAAACCTGTTTGACATGATCCTTGTGCTTCTCCACTAATCTAGAATAAATCAAAATGTCATCTAGGAAAACCAATACAAATCTATCCAAGTATGTCCTGAACACACCATTCATCAAACATGAAGACCGATGGTGTATTCATGAGACAAAATGACACAATTGTGAACTCATAGTGCCCATACCTGGTACAAAAATTTGTGCGGTGTATGTGCTCCTCATGTATCCTCAACTGATGATATCTAGAATTAAGGTCAATTTTAGAAAATACCTTTTCATCCTTAATCTGGTCAAATAATTCATCTATCCAAGGAAAAGGATATCAGTTCTTCACCATCACCTTATTCAACTATTTGTAGTCAATACACAACCGAAGAGAACCATCCTTCTTCATAAATAACACAAGTGAACCCCATGGGGATACACTAGGATGAATGAAACCCTTCTCCAACAACTCCTTAAGTTGTACTCTCAACTCACTCAACTTTTGAGTGATCATATTGTAAGCAGCCTTAGAGATAGACTCTACTCCTGGCACAAGATCAATCCTAAAATCTATCCCATGCTAAGGGAACATCCTTGGAATATCACTAGGAAAGACCTCTACAAACTCCTAAAGAATGGGAGGCTACTGCAATAAATCCTCTGAACTAACTTCCTCATCCACATCCCTCAATCTAACTACAAACAACTGAAAAACCCTTATGTGCACATATCTTCATCTGCATGGCATAAATCATACAAAGAGAGATAGCTCTGTAAATCCCTACAATCTCCACACTCTTCCCACCATCATCTACAAATTGAATGTTAGATAGATCTAATATAGGGAATAAACTAAGAGGGGGGGGTGAATCAGTTTACCATCAGAAATCAGAACTAATGCATATCAAAATGATTAAACCAGAGCACAAAGAAAACGAAACAATAAATAATAGAACATGAAAGCACAGTACACAAAATACCAATATTTTGACGTGGAAAACCCAGTAAAGAGAAAAACCACGATGGGAAACCCTACCCTCAATCAGATAATACTTCTACAACAATATGTGAAATTACAATAGGGATTGTACTTGCAATCAGGCGAACATCCTAGAGCTCATTATTCATCACAAAAAGAAGTCTCACTGACTTACAAAAATATTGGACTACAATCTGAAAAGAATGAACTATGAAAGTAGCATCTCCTAATGCTTGATACAGTTCTGGTTAAGCACATATGTCTGCCCCACAATACAAAAACCTTCACCTAATGATATATCACTTGTTCACACATAAACCATCCTTTGATAATGTAGAAATAACCATCAATCCCATCCATATGCAAATTACATGAATAAGTCACCTATAAATACAGATCATCAACCTTATTGACAAGGTTAGCTAAACCCTAAACCCATAAACCCATAATAAGAAAAATTACATTACACAATATCATCGGACCAATATTAAGATTTACATTACATATCATGGACCTAGATCAAGTAACCAAACAATTCAATCCGTAAAAAATTCCACTAAGACCAAAATCCAACACGCTTCACCAACTGGTAGAAACCCTTAGTGAAGTAATACAAAAAGCCTAACTAGATCCAAATAGGACTACCATAATAGCACACCAGCTAATAAAAAGTCACCAAACACTTGAAATATGATCAAGAGGTACCTTTAGTATGATAGGAACTGATTCCATAAGTCAAACCAAAGTTGTCTGGCCAAAACACCCAATATCACTTACTAGTAAAGCTAACTGGTACCGGGAAATACCAACCAACCATCCAGAGTAAGCATCCTAAAATGATTCCAAAGATTTGATCATACCATATCAAAATCATAGCCTGAACCAAGATGATCACTAAGAATAACCAAGATAGGTCCAATTAGGATAGCCTCCAACTGAGATACAATGTTGACATCAATGAAAACACTTAATTAAATCTAGCATATTGCCAACAATCTCCCCCTTTGGCATTGATAGCTACACTGAATGTGAAAAACATCCAATTACCAAGGAATGCCAAAAATCTCCCTCAAAGATATGACTACTTTTCATATAAATACCACCTCTCCCCCTTTGACATCAATGACAAAGGATAGATACCAAATCAAAAATACTAAACAAAATAGATGACTACTCTCCTTGAGTAGTAGCATCATCTCATCAACCTAGATCAAAGAAAATATTTGATAAGCTTACCGGATTGATTCATTCCTGCATCTCTAAGTTTCTTTCAGAGGGTTGGTAAACACCAACTGATCTTTGAGATATTCAAAATTATCTTTAGGAAATGGTTTAGTGATGAAGGAGCACTAGAGTAGTTGAAATCGACACCTTGGATTTGATCCCGTTGAGACATCGATCCTGGTATTGGCCCGGTATTGGTGTTCTCTTACTGGTTGGTTTTGCAGTGTATGGAACAAAGAGGAATTGGGTTGCAGGTGATTTTCATAACTTATGGATCATTGAGCGATGTTGTTGATGAATACTAAGAGGGGGGGTGAATAAGTATACCAAAAAATACTGAACTCAAATACTTAAACAGTTTAGCAGTAAACTGGTATAATAGTTTTACTAACAAACTGGTTAACACAAATACAAACCAAACAACAAATAAGGCATTCACCCACAGAAGTACAATCACCATAACACAAGAGATTTTGACGTGGAAACCCAAATGGGAAAAACCACAGTGAGTGAAACTCACAAGTAACTATCTGCAGAATAGTAACCAGACCGGTTAAGGTCATACAATGTTCTTTACCACAACAGATCTTGTTAGGAATCTCAATCTTTGTTAGGAGATAAGTCCAATTAAAGACTACCTTGTGAGAGGATTTCAGATCCACAAATGTGAACCACCTTGTTAGAGGATTTACAAAGGCTTTTCTAGGCCTACTCGGTTAAGGGTTTTAGACTTGTCGAAGATGTGAGTAATCAACAAGTGAATGATCTAGCAAATAGCACAGCCAGCTTCATTAGATCCATGATAGCTCATTGCTAATGCATTTCAGCATTACTTTAGTCTTCAATAAATCTACACTCTATTACTGCACACAGACTTGATCTTCTCTTTTAAGATCGCACATATAGAAACTTCATCAACCACACAAAAACCCTAACTCCTAAAATCCTTGACATGATGTCCTTATAAAGGAATCTGATTTCATGTCGGTCCAATAGGATTACATTGCAAGTTCTTACGTTCAATGCATCTGGACACGACATAGAATCACCGCCAAAGTGTCGGTGGATGATAACTCATCACAAAAATAATACCGGTTGGTAACTCATCAAAGAGTAATACCGGTTCACATATTTTACCGATTACTAGTTTGCCAAAATGAAGACTGAGAAAAATGATAACTGCCGCTTCACTTCCTTTGTACCTCTTAAGATCCTCGAACCACTTGAGGTCTTCATACCGCTTGGGATTGGTAGACACTTTCTGCAAAAATCAATAGCCTAAAGGCTATAATACATAATATTGGTTTGGAACAAATACCGGTTGAGCATAACTCATACATACAAAAAGTGATCTCAAAGCAAGTGTGTGTCCATCAATGACAATCACAACAACATCATCAAAAATGCCAACAATCTCCCCCTTTGGCATTGATGGCAACACTTAGGAAAATTTTGACATCTAAGTGTTTTACAACAAAAAAAATTGCCATAATCAAAATTACTCCCCCTAAGCATATACACTACCCCTTTTGCAGAAAATACAATGTATACTACTCTCTTACAGAGATAAACATGAAAGTATACATAACATGCATCAAAATTTTAAATACAGAATACTACTCCCCCTTTGCCAACAATGACAAAGTACAAATGAATGACCCTTGTTTCCATTATCATTACAATCATAAGAGTTTATGACAATAAAGAGTGAAACTTGTCAAAAACTGATTTAAAGTCCTGCATAAATGTCTTCATGGATAAAGACCATGACTCAAGAAATGAGGTAGCAACCTTACTTTCTGTTTGCATCTGGAAAACCTGTTCCTCCATGGCATCCAAGGTACTCATCTCTTGAGTTACCGTTAAGGCATCCAGATTGAGATAGCACTTCTGAAGTATTTACAGTCATGGTAGTAGAACTAGTTGAAGTTCCCGCAGATATCGTGTCTGGTTGCTGATCTCTAACTCTATTCTTGCAGTCTGGAGTTGAAACGGGTGAATGGTTTGCCCAAATGTGGTGAAGGAATCATAGGGTGTCTTGAAGGTGCTTATATATGCTTGCAGGTCAGATTGCAGCTTCTCCTTCTATGCAAGCACATCATCACAAAATAGATGGGGTTGACTAATCTTACTGAGCAGTAGATTCCCCTCATCCATAACATCTATTATGTCCTTCTATGCCTTCTGAAGTTCTGACCGGAGCTCATTTAACTTCTTCACTAAGGTAGTGTTCAGAGCCTTTTGATGCTTCTTTTGTGCATTGGCTTCAGCAACATCTTCCAACCATTGCACCTGGTCCTCTACAATTGTGCATAGGAGTTTTAGTTGAGCTAGAGAGGAATCGGTACTTGAGAGATTGGTACTAGGAATCAATCTGGTAAGAGTTTCCACCGTAATTTGAATAACACCTTCCTCCTTTTTCCTCCTTAGCACTTCCAGTCACTCTTGGGCAAGCTTAATGCTTTGCAATAGCTCTATTTCATTTGTAGATTAGAGGTCAATGGGACTAGTAATGTTAGCCAGTTTGGCTTGACTACTGCTTGCCTTTGGGGTCTCAACTTGTACACTCTTTGTTGCTTCCTCCTTGTCCTTGGCTTTTTGCTTTTCTTCCTTAGCCTTCTTTTTCTCCTCTTCTTCTTTCTTTCTTCTCTCTTCTTCCTTCTTCCTTTCTTCTTCTTTACGCTTCTCTTCCTTCTTCTTCTTCTCCTCTTCCTTCTTCCTCTTCTCCTCTTCCTGTTTCTTTTCTTCTTCCTTCTTCTTCTTCTCCTCTTCCTGCTTCTTCTTCTCCTCTTCCTTCTTCCTCTTCTCCTCTTCCTGTTTCTTTTCTTCTTCCTTCTTCTTCTTCTCCTCTTCCTGTTTCTTCTTCTCCTCTTCCTATTTCTTCTTCTCCTCTTCTTGTTTTCTCTTTTCCTCCTCCTCTTTTCCCTTTTTCTCCTCTTCTGTTTGTTTCCTCTTCTCTTCCTATTTTCTCTTTTCCTCCTCTTGTTTCTTTTTCTCATTCTCCGCTTGTTCTTTGTCAGCCTTTTCTTTGTCCTATTTCTCCTTGTCCACTTTCTCTTTGTCAGCTTTGTCCTTTGCTATATCTGGGGTGACATTTTAACCATCCAAAGCATCAATACCAATAGGGTCCATTTGATTAGTGACTTGTTCTCCTTCACTATTATACACCTCATCCGGTTTTTCAATTTTCGGTTCTTGTTCAACCTTTTTGTTGGCTTCAGACACTTGGTGCAATCTCAGAGCAGCTTGGGCATGCGAGGGGTTATCTTTTACCACCTCAGGGACTTTCCCTTCTAGCAACAAGAGTCTCCTTCTTCTCATGAAGAAGAGGCCTTTATATTTTTCCATAATTTCATAAAGTTCTGAATTAGACACATTAGGAAAATATTGAGCAAATATTTCCTCTCTTATCTCCTGTTCCTTTTCTATGGCAATGCGCCATTTGTTATTTAAAGAATTGTATAAATAATCCAGTGTCACATATTTAATTTCTGATGGCGACCGATCATTAATACATAAATATTGAATGACTTCTTGTTCTACTTCCTCTTTCTCATTATCATTGAAATAATCAAAACAATCTACTAAATCACTCACCACTTTTCTCCTAATATTCTTGATAGTTCTTTGACAATGTGTTAAAGGTTTGTAAGAGGAAATATCAATATTTACCAGTGCTGATGATGCCGATTTATTATTGCTTGTCTTTGTCTTCTTCCTCATTTGCCTAGTCTTCTTAGGTTGTTCCTCAGATTTTGTATCCTTTGAGTCTAGTGTGTTGCCTTTTGTCTTCCGCTTTCTCTCAAATACCTTGGCGGGTGCAAATTTTGGTTTCTTCTTTGTCGGTGACCGCTTGATCACTTTAGGACTTGCTGAAGTAACCAGTGTCGATATAGATGGTATTGCCTTTCCTTTCTTCACAGAGGGCTCCTCAACCAGTGTAACCCTTTCTAGATATGTGTCGATTCTCTTCTTCTTAGGATCAAGCAGTGAGGCAAGTAGGGTAGAAGCATACCCGTCTAGCATGTCGTACATCACCTCATAACCCATAGGCTCCACTTCTTCCTTTCTGGGCTCAACAACCTCCATTATGCACTCATCTACTTTGATGATAAAGAAGATGTCTTCTTCATACTTCTTGACAATATCACCAGATATTCTTACCCTTTGGCTCATCTTGCATCTAAACTCTTCACAGTATTTGTTCAGGACATCAGGATAACTAGTTCCAACCACTTGAAAACTTTCCCTAATTTGCTTTGTAACTGGTTGGTCAGCAGACCATTGAATATCACCGACTCCTGGGAAGTAGCCTTGGAAGTAGAAGAACAATCTAACCAATAGTTGTCCGAATTTAAATCTCAAGGCATTGTCTTGTTTAATTGACCTCAGGTTCACCAGAAGTTGCCTTTGTATACAGGTGCATAAATCGAATGAGGCATCTTCCATGATCATCCTGTAGCTAGTATTTACTGCTGCAGCAGAGATAGAGTTGATCCTACTAGCATAGAATGTCCGGTAACCTATCACCATGCAGGCATACTTGACCAGATCATCCTTGATTGGTATTGATGGTTGTTCCCCATTGGTCTCTCATAGAACTAATGAGCTTGGTCATTTCGGTCTTGTTGATCTTCCTTAGGGTTGAAACTTCTCCAACATTACAGAAACTAGTGACGGTATGAATCACTTCCAGTGTGATGTCATGTGTCCGCTCTAAATACATTTTGTCACCGTGCACTCTGCTTAGAATGATGTGGATGTGATCATCTGTAAATTCTTCAAGCAAATAGACTACATTGTGAAGCTTCTTCTTTTCCAATATGTTGTATTCTGGTTTGATCTTCTTGTCCTTCCTGTAGAATAGGCTTAACTATGAATGGATCACTAGAGATCCTAGGTCTTCAATTTTACAGTCAATATAATCCAAAATACCTTCCTCAACAATGACACCAATAGGTATTTGGGATAGGGCATTATATTTTGCCTTTCGTTGGATGAAATCATCTAAATCAACGGGTGCACTAGAACTAGAGTGCGATGTAGAAGCCATGATAAATAGAGAAACTTGGAAAATACCTTCGCATGTCAAGATTTAGGGCTTGCAAATTCTGCTTTGCCACATACTACTTGGGTTACTGGATTACTGCTTTGAGTTCTACACATGATCGATTGATATTATCTTCTATTTCTTCTTCAAAGTTTTGAAATCTCTTTGAATCACAAGATAAATTGCCTTTTGTCGCTCTGCACTTGAAAACTTCTTTGCTCACAAATTGATAAGTCAAAATGACTTGAAAATCCCTTTGAAATGAATTCTTCACCTACCATAATAAATGCTCCACCATTAGGGCGTAAACCCTAATTTGCCTTTTACCATTTCCGGTCTTTTGCAAATTGACAAGTATCACATACCAGTTAAGGCCTTTTGTCGGTGTAAACTGGGGGTTCAAAATATTTTATAGATTTGTTTCCCCCTAAGCTTTCTTATAGCTTAGTTTGTCGGTTCAGAGATTTCCACACTAGGTGCAAAAACCGGTTCTTCTAGAGACACTTCTTCTAGCTCCATTTTCTAGGTTTTTTTCATATTCATTTGATTAGTTTCAACATCAATCTTTCCTTTTAGAGTGACTGGTATATCATCTGATATATTCTTTCTCGTTCTGCAGAATCTTGCTGTATGACTCAGTTTGTTGCAATGATAGCAAACCATTCTAGGTGCTCTCCAAGGTCCTTTATTCATGTTTCCATTCTTCCTTCTACATGTTGCAGTAGTGTGACCATTATCATGATAGATCAAATAGGTTTCTCTCCATTGGGTTGCCACTTGATAGCCACTACTTCCTGACTGATGATTATAGCTACTAAACCGGTTTGGATTCTGGTTCCCAGAGGGTTCAGGAAAAACTCCTTGAATCCTCTGGTGTTGTGCATGACAGACCTGCATTCAAATACTCTATGCCCAAACTTGTTGCATGCATTACAATTTCCATTGAATCTATTGGATCTAGACTTATTGTTTAGAAAGTAAAGAAAGTTATTGTAAGCCTTATTTCTACATACATCAGCAGTATGTCCTTCCTTGAGATAATTAAAGCAAAAAGGTTTGAACTTTTTCTTACCTTTATCCTTTGATGTCGGTTGCTTCTTTGATGCTACATCTTTTGCTCTAGAGGTCTCACCTTCCTCATATTTAGAGAAACCAATTCCATTAGTATTCTTTACCGGTTTAGCTGATTCAAGCTTTTGCTCTAGCTTAGCAGTGCTCTTATTGAATTGCAAGTATTTCCTTTGACTTAGTGAGTTCTTTGGAAATAGTAGCATTGGAATCCTTCAAGGTTACATTCTCAAAAATAGCCATGTTTAGTTCACCTTGTATTTCCTCTTTTTCTACTTTGCTCTCTTGGAGATGAGCGGTAAGTGCACTGATTTCTTGCTTCATCTTGGAGATCTCATGATCTTTGTCTTTTACCAGATCTTCAAGTTTTCTCTGGTTCTCAAGCTCTTGACACATCTTGATAGTTAGTCCTTCAAGTTCCCTTCTCAGGTTGGCATTAGAATCATTCAGTTTTTCAACTTCTTCAACTAGGGATTCCATGTCCGCTTCATCAGAGGAACTGTTTTCAGTTAGTTCCATTAGTTTTTCAGCATGCTCTCTTCTTTTAGCCAAAGAGGCCTTATATTTTACTTTGAGTTCATCAAAGGCTTTCTCAGTGTGAGTGAGTTGATGAGTAAGTTCCCTCATAGTGTATTCCCCCATATCTCTTTCCAATTGGTTAAACTTATAGAAAGGTTGGCTCTGATACCAATTGTTGAATACTAAAAGGGGGGGTGAATTAGTATACCAAAAAATACTGAACTCAAATACTTAAACAGTTTAGTAGTAAACTAGTATAACTGTTTTACTAACAAACTGGTTAACACAAATACAAACCAAACAACAAATAAGGCATTCACCCATAGAAGCACAATCACCATAACATAAGAGATTTTGACATGGAAACCCAAATGGGAAAAACCACGGTGAGTGAAACTCACAAGTAATTATCTGCAGAATAGTAACCAAACGAGTTAAGGTCAGACCGGTTAAGGTCATACAATGTTCTTTACCAAAATAGATCCTATTAGGATTCTCAATCTCTGTTAGGAGATAAGTCCAATTAAAGACTACCTTGTGAGAGGATTTCAGATCCACATATGTGAACCACCTTGTTAGAGGATTTACAAAGGCTTTTTTGGACCTACCTGGTTAAGGGTTTTAGACTTGTCGAAGATGTGAGTAATCAACAAGTGAATGATCTAGCAAATAGCATAGTTGGCTTGATTAGATCCATGATAGCTCATTGCTAATGCATTTCAGCATTACTTCAGTCCTCAGTAAATCCACACACTTTTACTGCACACATACTTGATCTTCTCTTTTAAGATCGTACATATAGAAACTTCATCAACCATATAAAAACTCTAACTCCTGCTAAAACCCTAGACATGATGTCCTTATAGAGGAATCTGATTTCATGTCGGTCCAATAAGATTACATTACAAGTTCCTAGGTTCAGTGCATCTGGACACATTTGGTAACATGGCAGAGAATCACAGCCAAAGTGTCGGTGGATGATAACTCATCACAAAAATAATACCGGTTGGTAACTCATCAAAGAGTAATGTCAGTTCATAAATTTACCTATTACCGGTTTAAATATTTTACCGATTACCGGTTTGCCAAAATGAAGGCTGGGAAAGATGATAACTGCCGCTTCAGTTCCTTTGTACCACTTAAGATCCTCAAACCACTTAAGGTTTTCATACCGCTTGGGATCGGTAGACACTTTCTACAAGAACTGATAGCCTAAAGGCTATAATACATAATACCGGTTTCGAACAAAATCCGGTTGAGCATAACTCATACATACAAAAAGTGATCTCAAAGCAAGTGTGTGTCCATCAATGACAATCACAACAACATCATCAAAAATGCCAATAGTTGTTTTGGGCCTTGTTTGATGTTCCCAGAGGACCACGTGAAGTTTTATGTATTTGTAGATGTTCTTGGTTATTTGTGCCGACATGTTATCATTTGCATGTTTTATCATGAACTGGTTGGTCTTTGGCCGACTTGATCAAGTTGTTATTGCTTGCTGATGGTATAAAGGGAAAGTTTAGAGATTCATTTTGTAGGACAAAGGTTGAAGAAAGTAGAGACCGAGTGAAGATGTAGTTTTTGGAGAGATTTTGGTCTGGGGGGACTAAAGTCCAGATCAGTGCAAAACAATGCAGACTATTATTAGAGGCTTATTTGTTGAGAAGAACATCTGCGGATCTTAGATTTGTGTTGCATGGATTGTTTTGTAATCCTAGGCTATGGTCCAACATGTGTAGCTGCTAAAGGCTTATGTAATTCTTTAAATGATTGTAATGATGGATTTATTTGTTATCGGTTAGGGTTTCTTATCGGTTATACCTTGTGTTTCTTTACCGGTTGCCAGTATCTTGTATAGTGTTTTTGTGTTATGATTGTAACTTGTTTGGTATTTTATGTTATGAGCTACAAGGTGGGGATGTCCTTCACTAGATCTCCCTACCTTGATTGTGTCATTTAGTTAGAATATCTATAATCTTCTCCTTAGTAGGAACATAAACCAATCTAACTTCCTTTGCTTCAACCTTTTCCTTCAAAAAATTGTACCTTATAAAAATGTGTTTTGATTTGGAATGAAATACTGGATTCTTTGACATATCAATAGCAGCAATATTATCACAGTGAATAACAATAGGCTCATCATAAATTACCATTATATATCTTTTAACATTTGTTTCATCCATAAAATCTAAGTACAGTTGGTAGCAGCAACTACTTATTCTGCTTTAGCAGTAGATAATGAAGTACATGATTGTTTCTTGTTAAGCCATGAAACCAAATTCTTCCCAAGAAAGAATGCACCACCAACAGTGCTCTTCCTGACATCCACATATCCTGCCCAATCAGAATCTGCATATGCACATAATTTGAAGTCATCATTCTTTGGATACCATAACCCAATGTTTGTTGTACCTTCCAAATACCTGAATATCCTCTTAACAATAATATCACGAGTTTCTCTAGGATCTGACTAAAATCTATAGGAAATACAAACAACATTCATGATATTAGGTCTAGTATGAGTTAAGTACAACAATCCACCAATCATTGATTTGTATCTACTTGGATTCACTTTAGGGGATTCATCATCCTTTGACAATTTGCAACCAGTTATCATAGGAGTACTGAGATGTTTGGAATTACCAAGTCCAAATTTCTTAAGTAAATCCACCTACTTAGTTTGACAAATGAAAATACCTTTATCAGTCTGAGTAATCTACAAACCTAAGAAAATTTTCATCCCACCAATCATAGACATTTCAAATTCATTCTTCATATCATCAACAAATTTCATGCATAGACTATTTTCTCCTCCAAAAATGATATCATCCACAAAGACTTCAATGATTAGTTTGTCATCATGCTCAATTTTGTAATATAGGTTACTATCATCATTACCTTTTCTAAAACCAAGCTTAGAAAGATATTTGTCTAGTCTAACATACCATGCCCTAGAGGCTTGTTTTAGTCCATATAAAGATTTCTTTAATCTACAAACCATGTCCTTGTCTTCTGATAAAGAAAATCCATTAGGTTACCCAATGTAGAATTATTCTTCAAGATCTCCATTCCAAAATGCGCATTTGACATCCATCTGATATACTTTCTAGTTCTTGTGTGCATCATAAGCAAGAAAACGTCTCACCACTTCAATTCTTGCAACCGAGGCATAAGTCTCATCATAATCAACTCCTTCTTCCTCTGAATAACATTTGCAAACCAATCTATCTATGTTCCTCACAATTTGACCTTCCTCATTCAATTTATTCCTAAAACCCCATTTAGTTCCAATAATGTTCTTGTCTTTAGGTCTAGGAACTAGTTCCCATGTCTTATTCTTTTCAATCTGGTCTAATTCTTCTTCCATTTTTTTAATCCAATTTTCATGTTTACTTGCTTCAATAAATGATTCTGGTTCAATTTGAGAAATTAAACATACCTCTTTAGTAGCTAGCCTTCTTCTAGTCATCACATCTTTTCTTTTATCTCCAATGATCTGATCTTCAAAATGATTTAGTTTCACATACCTGGGAGTCTTTGAATTTTCTTGATTTACTGACTCTTTCTATTGTTCCTCTGTCATAGTTGAGTTTTCTGATATTATTAAAGTGACAGGTTCACCATTCTGAGCAACTTCATGCATTACTGGTTCAGTTCTGATAAATTCATCTTCTGGTCCATAGTCATATGATCTGATCTGATTACTGCCATGTTCATCCACCTTGACATTTATGTTTTATGTTATCCTATTCAATCTTTTGTTATAACATCTATATGTTTTTCTCTTAGTAGAATAACCTAAAAATATTCCTTCATCACTTCTACGATCAAATTTTTCCAATGCACCATCTCTTCTAATGTAGCATTTACTTTAAAAAATTCTAAAATATCTGACAGTAGGATTATGACTAGACCATAATTCATAAGGAGTCTTACTGGTATCACCTTTTATGTGTACTCTATTGAAAGTGTATACAACTGTATTGATAGCTTCCCTCCAATAAATATCAGACAATTTAGCTTATGTCATCATAGTCCTTTCTACATCCAATATGGTTATGTTCTTCCTTTCCACCAATCCATTTTGTTGTGGAGTCCTAGGTGCATAAAGTTGTCTTCTGATTCCATTCTTCTCACAAAAGTTGTTGAATTCACTGGATGTAAACTCACTACCTTGATATGATCTCAAACACTTTATCTTCAGTCCTGTCTCAGTCTCAATCGTAGCTTTAAAGATTTTGAATTTCTCAAATGCTTCAGATTTTTCTTTCAAAACTGATACCCACATCATTCTAGAATAATCATCAATAAGTAACATAAAGTATCTACCACCTTGAAAACTTTTAGTCCTTGCCGGTCCACACAGATCAGTATGAATAAAATCAAGAATTTTATTAGATTTATCATGTATTCTTCAAAAATATGTTTTGACTTGCTTAGCCATTTGACATTCTTTACATATCGAATTATGAGGTTTGACAATTTTGGACAAATCTCTGACTACTTATGTTGAACTGATCTTCACTATGCAATCAAAATTTACATAACACATCCTCTTATGCCATAACCAACTTTCATTAATCTGAGCAATCAAGAAATCTTTCTTGCCGGAGTTCAAATGAAAGATGTTTCCATTGGTCTAGGTTTCAAAAGCAATTTCCAATCTAGATCTATTGATGATCTTACATTTCCCATCCTTAAATTGTAAATGAAATCCTCTGTCCACCATTTGACCTACAATTAAAAGGTTATGCTTTAATCCTTCAACATAATAAACAATATTTGTGTTAGTCTTACCATCCAGTGATATTGTTCCCTTTCCTTTGATCCTATAGGCCTTGTTGTCTTCAAATCTAACTAATTTGCCATCAAATTCTTGTAGTGATATAAATTTTCTCTTGTCACCAGTCATGTGATGTGAGCATCTTCTATCTATAACCCATTCATCCTTTTCTTCAATTTTAGTAGCTAAAGCCTTTTCCTAAATATGAGTTGTTTCAATGATAGGTTCTGGAGAATCATCCTTGATAGCAATAAAAACCCAGTCCTTATCGAAGGAAACTTCATTACCAGTTCCACTCACAGGCTCATTATCATCATCATTAGTAATACCAAAATCATCATCACTAGCATAATAGAATGATTTATCCTTATTCCTTCTGAATCTAGGTCTATTCTGATATTCTGGATTAGATTTATAACTCTTCACAAATCTTTCATGATTCCTAGCAGCTCTTTCAGGGCATCTAGAAGCAAAATGGCCAATCTTATTGCATGAAAAAACATTTAACAGGGACTTTTCCTTCATACTTACTTCCATCTGGTCCTTTAGGAATTCTTCTAGAAATTAGGGCTTCCAGCTCTTCAAGTTCTCTTTCTTCTCTTTCAATGTCCTCCATATCTTTAACATACATCTCCTTTCAATCTATCTTCTTCTTATCGGAGGCAAATGCTTTAAATGCAGTCTCAATTTTAGTAACACTCTGATCTCCAATTTCCTCAAGCTCAAAACTAGCCAATTTCCCAAGCAGTGTATCTCTGGTAACAGGGGTACTTGACATTGTCTGGAGTTCATTGATTGTAGTAGCCTTCATCTTATAAGCTAGAGGTAGAACTTTTAGAGCCTTTGAAACTATCTCATGCTCACTAACTGATCTACTGCAACATTTGATTCCCATAACAATCTCATTTACTCTATCCATGAAATAACTTATCTTATCTTCTTCCATCTTCAAAGTTTCATATCTTACCCGAAAACCTTCAAGTTTTGCAATTTTCACATCCTAGTCGCCTTCATAAAGAGTTTCAATCTTTGTCCATATTAGCTTTGCATTCTCCAACTCTATGACATTCAATAGCTTTTCATCAGATATGGCACTTAACAATGCTTCTTTTTCTTTGACATCATTTTCAGCCTTCATCTATTTATCAGTAGGTGCTGGTGTTCAAGAATTAGGATCATGAGGTATATACCCTTTCTCCGCTATCTCCCAAAATTCATCACCAAGACATTTGAGATGAATCTACATTCGCTCCTTCCATATTTTATAATTTGTACCATCAAATATGGGACTCTCCTTCTGATAGAGATTGAATGTAGAACTAGATGCAGTTGCCATCAGATCTCCTCAAGCAGTTAAGATTCTACAGAGAAAACCTTGATCCGATACCAATTGTTAGACAGATGTGATACTAGGAGTAAATGGAGAGGGGGGTGAATTAGTTTACCATCAAAAATCAGAACTAATGTATATCAAAACCATTAAACTAGAGCAGAAAGAAACCAACACAATGAAGGATAGAACATGAAATCACAGTACACACAACACCAATATTTTGATGTGGAAAACCCGGTAAAGGGAAAAAGCATAGTAGGAAAGCATACCCACAATCAAATAATACTTCTATAGCAGTATGTGAAATTGTAATGGGGATTTCACTTGCAATCAAGCCAACCACCTAGAGCTCACTGCTCATCACAAAAATAAGTCTCACTAACTTACAAAAATATTGGACTACAATCTGGAAAGAGTGAACTATGAAAGTAGCATCTCCTAATGCTTGATACAGTTCCAGTTAAGCATAGATGTCTACCCCACAATACAAAAACCTTCACCTAATGATATATCATTTGTTCACATATAAACCATCCTCTGATAATGAAAACATAACCATAGATCCCATCCATATGCATATTACATGAATAAGTCACCTATAAATATATATCATCAACCTTATTGACAAGGTCGGCTAAACCCATAACCCATAAACCCATAATAACAAAAATTGCATTACACGCTATCATCGGACCAATATTAAGATTTACATTACATATCATCGACCTAAATTAATTAGCCAAACAATTCAATCTGCCAAAAATTCCACTAAAACCAAAATCCAACATGCTTCACCAACTAGTAGAAATCCTTAGTGAAGTAACACAAAAAGTCTAACCAGATCCTAATAGGACCACCATAATAGCACGCCAACCAATGAAAAGTCACCAAACACTTAGAATATGATCAAGAAGCACCTTCAGCATGATAGAGACCGATTCCATAAGCTGGACCAAAATCATCTGAATAAAACACCAAATATCACTTATTGGTAAAGCTAACTAGTACCGAGAAATACCAACTAGTAACATAAGTGATAGTTATCGGAGCACCAAAATATGAACCAATAGAATATGGAATGAAAATAACCATCTACAATAAGCATCCAAAACTTATTACAGAGATATGATCACACCAGATCAGAATCATAGCCACAACCAAGATGATCACCAAGACTAACTGGGATAGGTCCAAACGGGATACAGTGTTGATATCAATGACAAAAATTAACCAAATCCAGCATATTGCCAACACTAAACTCTCTTGCCTTTGCAATCTATCTGTGCTTGGTGAGACCCAAGCTAATTCATGCCAATAACCACATCATAAGATCCCAATGCCATAATATGAAGATCCATCATCCACTGAAGTATGGAAGTCTCCCATAACCAAAGGACAACTGAGAACAAGGGAATCCACTACTACCTTGGACCCTATAGTTAACTTTACCTGCCACCTATCATCATGCTTTGCCATAGAAATCTCGTACCTCTCAACTAATAAAGGGGAAATAAAAGAATCGGATGCTCCAGAGTCAAACAATATAAAACAAGAAATACCACCTATCACACCCGATGTCTCCACAATGGTGGCCTAATGCTCAATTTGGTGGTTATCAACTGCTGCAAATACTCAATGTGACCTACTTACATCACTAACAATAAGCTCTGAAGTAGCTTCTCTTTGCTGCCCTGACACCTGTAAAGTATGCTGAGGATAATGAACTTCTATGTGTCCCTACTATCCACATGATAAGCAACCTCTCTTGTCGAATACTTTACTCCTAGGTGTAGTACTTGACTGTTGTACACTGCCTCTGCTAGAAGCTAGCTACAAACTTTGTGCTAGTTGTGTAGGAGAAGGTCTCCTATCATACTATCGACTATGACCTCTATCCACCTAAAATCTAGCTCCTCACACAAATTTTTGTCCCTAAGAGTGCCTCCTCTTAAACCACTGACTACTACGGAAAGAAGAGGGATGGCTCCTAGCCACACCTGTAGACTACTATTGTGAACCTCTCACCACTGAACTTGTAATTGGTGCACTAACTGGCCATCCTCCTGCAGTACCTCCTAAAGCACCTCTTGTAGATAAGATATGATTCTCCTCAGCTAACCTTGGCTTCTCTACAACTACCTCTAAGGTCTTGGGTTCATGCATCCGAACCTCACCACTTATACAATCATTAAGTCCTCTCACAAAGTGCTAGATAAGAATCAACTCATCTCATACTATACCTACATACTACCTGAGCTTGAAAAACTTATGCTCATACTCATCCACTAACATCATGTGTTGTCTAAGATCATGGAACTCGTTAGCCTTATGCTGCCTCCAATGCTCTAAAAGAAATTATGCTCAAAATTGTTCAAGGAAAATCTCCCATGAGACTATGGTAATCTCTAACTATAGTTTTTATTCCTCAGTGCGCCACCATGTAGATGCAAAGTCACATAGGTACATAATGACACACCTCGCCTTGGTGTTGCTTCTATAGTGATGCATAGAAAAACACCAGCTCAAATCTAACAACCAAGTCTCTGCCTCAATACTAGTACCTAAACCATCAAATGTAGAAGGGTGAGATCTCAACAAGTCCCTCATTTGACTAGATACTAACTCCTCTTGATCAATAGTCACTCTTTCTCCTAGGAGAACATGAACACTCTCTCTCATATCTCTTAGACTAGTGTGACTCCTCCTATCATTTCTCTTCTTGTATCAGTCCTAACTGACCAAGAAGCTCCTGTAACATGTTCTCTAGCTACAAAATCACATCTCCTCCAAGCTGCTCTTGATGTTGCTCGCTATGGTGTGACTCATCAGAAACCTCTGGATAAGTATTCCTATAAGTCCCCATACATTCACCACGACCACAGCTGCGTCCTCTACCCCTAGTAGGAATATCAACTCGTAAGACGCAAAAGGACACTATAAGCTACTAAACTAGGCCACTAAAACAAGAAATTAAATAGCAAGGATAAAATAACTGGGCTATATCATGCTAAGTGTTCAACAAACACAATGGGCTCATGTGAAACTAGACTACCCAGTGTAGAACATGGGCTCTGATACCAGATGTAATGCTCACCAAAATACCCTAGATAAATAAAGTCAAACTACTCTAAGAGGGCTAATGATTTTTTTTTTTAATAAACTAGTGTCACTTAAATTATATTATCAACATGATTAATCTTTGATTAACTTAGTTTCATCTTAATGTTCTCATCTTTTTCTTTGGTTTATCTTAATAAATTCTTACGCAAGCAGAATTTACATTATGATACCACATCTATTCCATAGGGTACATTAACATCATTACTTTAAATTTCAAAACCAACATATACTCACTAACATTATTAAAAATTGAGAGCTATCTTTAGTTATCGTGAACTATCATGAGATAACTTTACTTATCCATTATTATCATGCATATGCATAAATGTACTCTATCTAACTATCCCTTTCATGACATGAAACTACATGATCATGGATGCAATCTGATCTAATATTAATCCATTTGCAATGCTATACAACAGATGATGTCCACTAATTCCCATCTATGCTCATATGCAAATCCACATAACTATATTTCATGATGCATTCTACTAGCCTCTGTAATCCATATGATATGATGCAAGTCTCTCCCCTTTAGCCTAAAGTTCATTTTAAACACAAAATCCAAATATTCCCAATCCCTTAACCATTCCATACCTTAAGAACATAATGCATCTATCATGATAATCCATCTCCTAGTGCACAATCGTTAATTAACATGAATCCTTGATGCATTATGCAATGTCTAATTTCTTTCTTTTGACGTTACATAATGCATATCATGAGATGCGTATATCTCTTACCTTTACATGCTGCATATGAGTTCCTATTCTTATTATGATGATGTCTTTAATGTTGCCCACATGCATAATGAATAGCTATATATGCCATTTCCACTTATTACTACTATGAAATGCATGTTTACTAACTTGCCAATGCAACTATGAGAGTATTGTCATTAACTATACATGATATATTTTGTTGTAGATATCCTACTAATGCCATCATATCAATTATACCTCCTTAGTGATATCATTCTTCATTAGTCATAATCTAATTTCAGCCACATATCTTGTTTAGTTTCAATGTTGTTGTCTAAGGTCCTTTGTTACATAGCATGTTTTCTACCTCTAAGCATTTCATGTATTCACTATGGTTCTTTATCCCATTAATCATATCATATGTTTGAGGTTATCATGTTCAATGTTTCCATCATCTAATTGCATGTCTTTAACAATCTTATGAACTTAATTTCCATTTCCATAAACTAAGTCTACTTCCAACATTGAAGCATAACAGGATAAAATCAGCTAAAGAATCCTTTATTTATTCCATTAGAACATAGCCACACATCAATTACATAACATATCAATATCACTTGAATAATTACAATCTCATTACATAGTCACTACAACATGACCATATCTCATCTAGCATAAGTACAGATGTTCTCCTATAAATATTACAAGTGTTTACATTTAATTTTCATATACATCAATATTACAAAATAATCACTCTAACCACTATAAATCTAAATACATATATTGGCTGCCATGAACAATCTTTGCCATCAAAATGAAGATCCAAACCACGCATGAAGAGAAGAACACCGACAAGCAAGGGAAAAACCCCACCAGTAAAAAGGACCAACCACCTGACCAACAAGGAACCACCCCCCTGTGCTAGGAGATGAGGCTAGGTTCCAATGCACACTCTACATCTAAGGTCGACAATTAATACCAGGGACTAGACCATAACACAGACTCTCATGCATGAACAAACACAAACAACACAATAAGGAAACTCCTAGAGGCTATCAATTCAAACAAGGAAACAATGCAAATGCAACCAATAACAAGGGGACACATGTAGGAGTGGAGTGTCATCGCATGCCATCCACATAACATAACAACAAGGCACTAGCCTGATGGACATGTGGAGCCATCTCAACCTATGAGAGAGTAAGGGAGATTATCTTACTGTCTCCATGACCTTCTCATGCCTATCCTAAAATATCCTCCCTAGGACTTGGGAATGAGACTAAATCAAATTATTATCTTATTAGTTTTCTAACTACCTATCCTATATTCATTTTAGGTTATCACATGTTTTACAATGCAAGGATAACCCCCTTGTGCCTTGGTGGTGTAGACTTCATGCATCCTTACAACGAACCTCATGAGAGTCCATCTCTTGTGACCCTAATCATCAGAAGGAAGCCCACTCCACCTATCATGGACCCATAGAAATGTAACATGACCAAGAGGTCCTAAAAGAAAGTATGCAAGCTAAAAAGAGATACATATCATGCATCCCAAACATTCCACATGAACATATACATGAGCAAGAAGCATGGAACAAGACTACAACAATAAGGAGAATAAGAAAGGGGACCTCTTGGAAAACAATCATAAAACAAGGGCCAATCAACAAGGCCATCATAAGCTATTAAAAAGACATAATACAAATCACAACAAGGCCATACACTTGCTGGTATCAATAACAACTAGATGCAGCCTTCTCTCATGGCATATCCACATAAGAGGAACCTGATAGAACAAAAATATGAAGATCAAGATCTCATAAAACATCACAAAACCATAAAATTGAGCATAGCAAAATCTGAAACACAAAAAAAATACAGCATAACCTAGCCTCCGGTAGAGAAAATGACTGAGAGAAACAAAACAAAATAAGCAGAAATATTGAAAAACTCTAATTACACAGTCGTACTGTTTTAGTCATATTTTAAAACCCCAGATAGAAAATATGACTTTTTTTACACAAAATTTGGAAATTTTCATGTCAAAAAAACCCAATAAAATTCGTGGAAACTCAGTTGATAATTTTTTAGATACATTTAATAGAAATTTGCAGACCTATACATAAGAACAACAAATACAATGCAAACATAAAATATAGGTTGCGACAGAGAAGACTTTATGGGTAAGAAAATAAATTCAACACTTGAAGGGAATGCACAAAATAGGTATTGATAGGGTCGCATAGTCTCAACAACACTTAGGAACAAACAAAAATGAAAAGGGCTAAGTGATATGGGAGATTTAAAAAAAAAAAATGAATCTCTCTACAACAAAACTATGAACCTTCAAAATGCTCTCCCGGAGAGCTCATTTCCAAAATAAGAATCCACAACAATATTGAATAGCATTAATAAGAAGACTCAAAAAAAAAGGCACAAGCCACAAAATCCAATCTTTAACCAAGAATACACAAAAGAAGCATCACATTGTTGTGACCAACATTCTATAGGGAGATGAACATACATAAATAAAATATAATGCCTGCCAAAATACCCCAGAGGAATATAGCTAAATACACACTAATAATTTATTTTTTACAATACAACATATAACAATCACTTAAGCAATTTAGTGAGAACACATCAACATTAAAAGATACTATCATAGAGTAGTTCACTTAAACTATTAATCAACTATGGAAACAAAATATAATAGATCATTACTACTAACTCCCTAGGGTATCTCAACGCCATTACTTAATCTACCTACATAAGCAATAAACATTTAATTTCTTCTAGATCAATACCTAATAATCTTAATAGCATAAGTGCAACATGGAAATACCTAACACTCATGATATGCAACCTACTTAATCATTCATTTAAGATAAGATTCTATCTTTCAATGCATAGCTCTTTCCCTTTTTTCCTTAGGTTTGTTTTATACACCAAGTTCAAACGTTCCTATTACCATTAACCAACCTTCGACTATTATGATCACCATTCACATACCAAGATTAACCCTTAAATTGCATTAAAAAAAAATCATTTATAATTAAATTCCACATAATCATTTATGAATCTATGCTCCTAGCATGTCTATCACTTTATCATGATTCCTAAAGTACATAATGCAACAATCACAAAGTTTTCCTAAACATTTAATCCATAGCTCCTTTAATACTCATTAAATATCTTACACAATATCAATTAACCAACAACATCTTATTACGAATTAAGTAACTACACAAGTTCAACTCAACACAATTTAAAACACGATAATCCTATTTTCCATAACAACTAATAGTATCCACCAAATGGAGTTATAATCTTAAACCATCACCGATAACATAATTTAATCCTTTGATAGACAAGCATTCATTTTACTGTCTACCCATACACTTACTAGTAATTTCCATTAATAAGATTAGTAATTCATTCAATGGGAACATACATACAATATTTTTATAAGGAACATTCAATTACAACCCAAGCATAATAAGATTTCAACCCTACCATTAGATCACTCACTACGAGGTATGATACTATAAGTTCAAATTCTTCAATCAAAAATCATAAACATGTCCTAAGATATCCTTTATCCTTACTCATAAATATACATCCTACCAAGGCATATCATTTCTCCTACTTAAAACATTAGTTAAGGACATCATTCTTAAGCTATTACCATTATTATAACATTTGCACAATTTCCTTTTAACATGGCTCATCAAGAATACAAATTGCATCATTTTATTCCAAACCATATTACTTATTCACATCTCATGCATCCATTTCATTTAATATATAAATATGTTCCAATACAACTCAAGGTCCATCATAATAATCATATACTATAACCCAAGCTATCACTATAACTAAAAAAACATAATTATTTCTCATAAGCATGATTTCTTTTACAACCATTGCATGATAATTTCATTACATAAATCGTGTCATCATTTACATTCTTGCTGAAATTATTATCCATGAACTATATGAAGAAGCATCCTCAACCACGCAAGAAGAATCCAAATATAGGAATATCCCAATGGTTGAAAATCACCAACCACTCGACCATGTGGAACCAAAGGAACCACCCCCCATGCTAGGAGATGACACAAGGTCCCAACACACACTCTATATCTAGGCTGACACATAGAACCAAAGAGACTAAACAACACAAGGACACTCAAGCAAGAACAAATCACAAGAAAGAAAAATTAGAAACTCCCAGAGGCACACAAATCAACAAGGCATCAATACATCTCAAGAAAGGACACATGTAGGAGGGGAGTGCTATCACATGCTATCCTCCCCATAATATTGCCAACACAACTCTTCAAGGCATAACCCCAATAAACATGTGGAGCCTTTTCTACCCATGAGAGAAGCAAGGGAGTTTTGAATTACCATCTTCACGACCTTCTCATGCTTATCCTAAAACATCCTCCCTAGGATCAAGTCATGAGGCTCAAAACAATTCATTATCTTGTTAGGTGAGTCTTAGTTACCTATCCCATCTAAATTTTTTAAAGTTATCACTTGTTTAAAAATAAGAAAACCCCTATGTGGCCCGAGAGTCTAGATGGAAGGATTAACAACTTAACTAACTATCTCTCATGATTCCAATCATCAAATGAAAGCACACTCCCCCTATCATGCTCCAAAACAAAAATAGAAAAGTAGGAGGATCTAAATCAAATACAAATCTAAAAACCAAAATCATCATTATGTAGCCACAAACATACTCATAAGCTTGAACATTCAAAAATCCATATTAACAAGTAAGCAACCTTGAGCCTCATACTCGGAATAAACATCGAGACATAATAAGGCAATCAAATCTTGATCAACATGGAATAAAAGATAGTAGCAAGGTGCATCAACTTTCTGGTCCAAAATCAATATAACAAACCTCACAATCATGTCTCATCAAGCATGAAAGGAGTAATCTCAAGAACACATACGTAAGTCATATCCACTTACCAAGATGTAAAATCACATAAAACTCTCAAATCAGATAAATTCCAAAACTAGAAAACATCTATAGACTGTTGGCATTTTAATGAAGATTACATTAATGAAGTTTAAGTGTTGTCATTGATGTCAATTGTAACCGATAATGGAAGTTGTAATGAAACCGGTAGTTGAGCTAATGAAGGAAATTGATATTACTTTAGAAGCAATGAGATCAACCGGTAACCCTACCTGTTGACATGCCAAACCCTAACCAATGGAGCTTGGTGAATCGGTTGTGTTGATCTATGATCAAATGGTGATAAGAGATGATTTTGCCACGTATAATGATGCACGTGATGAGTTTCAAAGTTATTTTGGTGCGCAAAGATAACTGTTTTATCTTGGGAATGAGAGAGTACATTACATGAAGAGGAAATTGTGTGATGAGTTATAGGATTCAATGAGCGGTGATCAAGGAGCGGTTGAGGTTGTCCTGTACAATGTGCAATGATTGCTATGTAATCCAATGGTCATGTTTGAACTGATTTGTTTGTAATCTCTATGAGATCTTAGGTTTGTGATGTGTTACCGACCTAGTATTTTGTCTATAAGGTCAATGAGTTGTTTTGTTGTAGTGTTGGCAATTTTTGTTAAGTGTTACTATAATTGATTGCCAAACCATAAGGAGTATTTGCAGTATGTTTGAAGGCAGATAGGAGCAAGAAAAGGGTCTAATCAAGTAGAGTAGTGTTATTTACCAGATCAACAAAACCCTATTGTTCTCTAACAATTACAACAGTTAAATCCATTAACCGGGTAAGCTTTAATAGGCTTAGTGCTTTCTAAATCCTCTAACTAGGTGATCCATTAGCTTGGATTTCAAATCCTCTATCAAGGTTACTCTTAACAAGGTATTTCTTTTAACAGGGCATTCTAGTCAATCCCTTAACCGAGTGGTCCCTAATAGGATCTGTTCCTATCATGACATTTTTGTAAAGATTTAATAGGCTTGGCTCCTAACAGGGAAAACTTCAGAAGAGTTTAGAATACTTGTGGGTATTCATCCCACAATGGTTTTTCCCATTTGGGTTTCCATGTCAAAAATCATTGTGTCAAGTGGTGAATGGTTTTTGTGGTCATGTTTTGATATGGTTAATTTTTTTTAACTGGTAAATCCACTTAGATGTGTTAAGATGATCGACAATAATCTGAAATGTGCTTTTACTATTGTTACTAAAGTGGTTTGATGTTTTGGTTTATTGGTTTGAGAGTTTCAGATCTATTATAGTGTTATTTTATTATGCCAATCAACCGGTAAGCTTGACAGTGCAGTTGTAGTTTGTAGTTTAGTGTTTGAACTAGTTAGTTGAGAGATTGATTTATGAGTTGGGTTTTGAGTTTGGTGAAATTATAGTTGGATATTCTATCTACTGATTCACCCCCTCTTAGTACTTGTATGGATCCTTATTAATTCATCATATCATCAATTGGTATCAATACATTTCAGGTCCTCTAGTGTCTAAGCCTAATAGCTTGAGGTAAAGATATAGAAGAACATGATGAAGAAAGAAGGTTTGAAGTTAAATAGGGAAAACTATAGAATATGGAGTGATAGGATGAAGATCTATATCAAAAGCTTAGGAAGTCAATACTGGGAACATGTTGTTACCAAATTTACCTTATCTAGTGGTATTCTGTTTGATGATGTAAAGAAGGAGGAACAAGAGAATAATCAGGCATTGGAGGCCAATATTAGATCCTTGTTTGATTTAGTGTATGTTTATATCCATGGTTTGGAGACTTCTTATGATGCATGGAAGAAACTTGAGGATATCTATAGTGGTGATGAGCATGCGAATATTGCCAAAGAAGAGAGACTAAGAGGTAAATTTGATGACATGTGAATGGTTGAAGGTAAAAATATTCAACAGTATGGTTAGAGGATCAAGGAGATAGTTGGTGAGATTAAAGGTGTTGGTGGTAAAGTGGAGGATACCACAATGGTTAGTGAGGTGTTGAGAACCCTTCTATCAGTCTACACTATTCAAGTTGCAACCATTCAGGAACTAAATTCTATTGATAAAACAAAGGTAACTCTTGACTCCATCATTGGTAAACTTACTACATTCGAATTGAATAGTTTTGATGGAATTGTTCAGAAATCAGAGTCTACATTTAGAGCTTCAGTTTCAAATGCACCTGTAAGGAAAAGTAGAGAAGCTAGTCATAGTCATGAGTCTAGATCCAACAAAGAAGCTGATGATGAAGACAGTTTGATCAATCTTGAAGCATTGTTGTCCAAGCAGTTACCCAAAGGTACTAATAAGTACAGAGGTAAATTACCTTTGAAGTATTTTACATGTAACCAGATTGGACATATTACTACTAACTGTCCAAATGGAGATAATGAGCATAAATGTGAGAAGAACAAGAAGTACAAAGGAAAAGGTAAAAGAGATTGCCTCATTGTAGTTGATGGAGGAATCACAGATGAGGAATCTAAGGGAGATGCAAATGAAGACATTGTTTTTTTTCCATTAAAGAGGAGACATGTGATCAAAAGGAATTAGTTTCTCACATGGATATTTTTTATGAATGCATTATAGACAGTGGTTATTCACACCACATGACCGCTGACCAAAGTAAGTTTCTTACTTTGAAGGAATTTGATGGAGGTGTTGTGAGAATTGGAAATGTGTCACCCTGCATGGTAAAAGGAAAGAGAACCATTTCTCTTAATGGAAAGAGCAGTACAGATGTTGTCTACTGGGTTGAAGGTGTTAGGAATCCCACAGATACTGAGAGGGGGGGGTGAATCAGTATCTGACTGGTAATTATTCTTATCTTAAAACATGCAGAACATATTATAACAGTGTACTGGTATGCAAGAAATAATTTAATAAATAGAATTAAGAACATCCACATGAAAAGCACACCATAACACAAAGATTTAATGAGGAAACCCAGTGTGGGAAAAACCTCGGTGGGATTTGTGACCCACAATATTCACTCACTAGCCAATAAGAGAATATTACTTACAATAGGGGCCTACACATGCAGGAAGGCCAACTGCCTAGAGCTCACTACTCAAATAGGAAGTCTCACTGACTTACAATGTGGATTATACAAATCCAATATCTTGTACTGCTTTACAATAGCATCTATAATGCTTGATCCAGTACTGGTTGTTTCTCTTCTTCTTGCATAAACCCTTCAACCTATATTTCACATAATAGGTCTGCCTTAATATTTCGCATACATCATTTTCTTCACTTACTTCCTTCCTTACCTTTTTTTCAAATGTCTACAATGATCTCTTTTATATATAAGAGTCATTTTACAACATGCCAAGTTAGCTTACAAAGTTTTTACAACAATAAACAAAATATAAAATAACAAAATCTTTTCATCCTCTGTGCCAGTATACTTCCTTTCTTTATGCCTGTGCCGGTGTCCTGAGTGCCAGTGTAGAGTGTGATCTGCTGATGCCGGTGCACTATCTTTCCGGTGTAATGCCTTGCTGGTATAATGCCTTGCCGGTACCATAGGATTGTAAGGTTTCCATCAATGACAAAACCTTCAATCACATACAATGTCTCATTGGAGTGTGCATATACCAACAATCTCCCCCTTTGGCATTGATGGCAACACTCATGAGAAATTTCAAAAGTGTATCCAAAAAAAAAGATTATCCAAAAATGTGAAGTCCAAAAATGTTACCAAAAATGTGTGTGCTCCCCCTGAGCATATGATTCCTGTGATGTTGAATTTTCTCATCCCACTACTCCTCCTTTGGCATCAATGACAAAGGTTGTCAAGATGTCAGTGGAGTTTGTAGTTTCAACCTTGTAACTGGGTAGTTACAATTTGAAATAGATCCACCAAAATCAAGTTTATATTCTCCATAAACTTTTTACTATCTCTTATTGTTGTCTCTGATCTCTTAACTGTACCGGTGAGATGTTGCAAATGCTCTGCCAGTGTTTTCTATCCCTGTATTAGTGCCTCAGATATTTCCTTCCACAGTGATGCTAGATAGTCCAATCTTGGACTCAGTTTTAATCTTAGATTCTTTGCCTTATTCACTATTTTCTCTTTTTCTCTTTCTAATTTAAGTAATTCTTCTTCAAAATTTGTTATCTTCTCCTCAAAAACTGATAGTGTATCAGGTGAGTTAACAAAATTATCTGCAAGTTTATTGATTTCATCATGTACCTTGCTCATCTTTTAATCTATATCTACAGTCAAAAAGTTTGTCTTACAGGTGTCTTTGTACAGAGTTTTGTACTCTTTCAATAAATTACACAATTCTGGTAGAAGTGTGTCAAAATCTCTGTTACACTTCTTTATTTGCTCATCAAAGAATTTCTACTTTATCCTTCAATGTCTCTTCCTTTGTTTTCTCAATGTTTTCTATGATATATTTACACAAGGTATCAAGTTGTCCTAAAGAATATTTATTGTCTATATTACAATTAGGAGCAATTACCTTCAAAATTGGTATGGTATCATCTATTGCCTTATAAGCTTGTGAGCTGCAGTCTATTATCTTTTTAATTGAATCTAATAGTACCTGAGTCATATTAGTTGATTTGTAGCCTGATGATGAACCTAGATTCTGAGTATCGCCAGTGGAAGTAACCAATCTTATATTGACCTCTGGTAGGTCTGTTTGTGTCTACATTTCCTTAAGCAATGGTTTTTCTACTTCTCCAGTTGTCGGTGGCACTATTTCTTTATGAATTTATTCCTATTCTTGTTGTTGTTCCTGTTCCAGAGCCTTTTGCTATGTTTGTTTCTCTGTTTGTTGCATTGACTCAGTCTAAGTCTAAGTCTCTACCTTATGCTCTTTGTTATCTGTCAGTTTCTCCTATGTGTTATCAGTTTGCTCAGCTACCGGAGGCTCACTAGCCATTTCAGTCTTATCAGTTGTATCTTTGTCTACCACAATGTTGATCTTTTGAGTATCAACATCCATAGTATATAAGACTTCAGGATTGGGATTACCATCTTCTACATTGATACATTCAACTGGCGGTTGATCTTCTGTAGCTATTGTTTTTACCAGTGGAGTAATCAAAGGAGGTGGGGTTAAGTTGTCTTTAACCTTGATACTGGGTGGTCCACCAATTTTACCTTTACCCTTGTCTCTTTCTTTTTGATATACCTTTATAGGTTTGGGGTTCCTGTATTTTTCCTATTTTTCTTTTTCAACTAGGAATATATCCCATCCATTTTCTATCTCCTCAGTCACCTCATTAACTCTTCCAGCCATTAAAGCAATGTGCCGGTGTGCAGTAGAAAATACTGACCGGTTGGCTTGAGCAATTAAGTCATCAATTTCTTTGGGTGAATTTACTGGATATACAACAAGTAGCTTCTCTATCTTTATTTTCTTGTCTAGTTCTATTACTGCTTGTCATCTTGCTTCCAGTCTCTTAAATAGTTCATCTAGAACTTCATTTACTACTTCCATCAAAAATTTCTTATACATATCCATATGTAATATAACATTGTTTTCTACTTGTTCTTTTTCATCAGTTGTCAGAGTGTCATATATTTTCTCTATATTCTTCAATTTTCCTTCCTCTATAATTTCATTCAATAGTATATCAAGAGGGGCCAAGTCCTTGTTTGTCCTTTTCTTCTTTTTGGGTGTCAGTTTCTTCTTCTTTGGTGTAGACTTTCTTACCAGAGATCTTACTACTTGTTGTTTTTATCTTGTCCTCCTGGGTGAGGGTGTGGTTGCCAATGAGGGATCTCTTTTCCTTACAACACTTTTGAAAGTTGCAGGCATGTCACTCTCCAAAGAAGTACCTATCGGTGATAGGTGAGTTTCAGGTTGTGGAGCTGTTAACTTATCCTCTGTTATACTGGTTTGTTTTAACACATCTTCTTTAATGGCCTTTGCATGTCTAGAGCCCTTTCCTACAACTACCTCAACCTTTTTCACTCTTTTCTTTGATTGTATTTGGCTTTCAATAGTTTCTGCACTACCAAATATTTCTTCTTTAGGTTCTCTAGGGGCTTCTAGAAGTGCTTTAGCATATGTTTCAATTATATGATCATCTGTTTCATAGCCCATTTCTGTTACCCAAACTATCCTAGGGATGACTGCTTCCATCCAGATCTCATCCTTCTTGATTACAAAGCATATTTCATCTTTATATTTGTCGACAATCTTTTGTGATAACCTGATTCTTTTCTTCATTTTGACCTTTAGTGTTTGAAAGAAATCATGGATATTGTTTTCCTTGTCTTCTCCCATGTTATTGAATAGTTCTGTTAACTATTTACCTACCGGTATATCATATCCAAGTTATTTGTAGCCTATACTGGGAACCTGTTTGGTTATATGTAGCGTCAGACATACTAGCAGATTTCCAAACCTGAAGGTTCCTTTCTTGTCTTTCTTAATCTTGCCTAAGTTGTCAATTAATTCATCCTTTAACCACTCACATACATCAATCTTTGCATTATCTGTGAGCATATCATAAGCACTCTTAATGCATAAACTTGAAACTGAATTAAGTCTATTTGCATGAGTATCTTTATACCCTAATATCATGCTGATAAATCTTACATTAATGTCTGTTACATCATTTACTCTTAAGGACCTTTTATCGGATGTGGCACCAGTTAGGTTTGTAATTAGGTCATTAGATACCTTCTTAGTTTTGTCTGGTCTTTTACTGGTGGTCGATAACCCTGTGATAGCTTTCACAACTTCCTTAGTAATTTTGTGGATTGCATCTAGCCAAAAAAATCCACCATGTACCCTTCTTAAGACTATCCTAATCACATCCTTGGAGAATTTAGGAATGCTAAGGATCTCTGTAAATTCTAGGGTTTCAATGATCTTATGTTTATCTTTTACACTGCTGGTTTCATCACATATCACAGTTTTAAACATGGTTTTAATCTCTTCATCTCCTAGTTCCTCAATGTTGCAGTGAATGTAAATTCTGGGATCTTCAGCATAAACAACTCCCTTAGGAATTTGACAAAAAACACCTAAGGTATCATCTTTCTTTGCTACCTTGGGAACTAATTGAAATACAGGCCTAGGTCTTTTAATCACTTCGACAACAATAGGGTTTGCTATATATTCAATTGTAGAGGTGGATGCCATGATAAAATACCTTTTACTCCCTTTAGGATGGATGATTGCTTGGAGTGTTCTTGCCTCTTAGCTTGGAATGTCTTGGCTTGGAATCTTCGTGCTCTTCGTAAATTTGAAATCTCGATGGAATGAAATGGAGCTAGAACCTCAAATTTATAGTGTCTTTTCACCATCTACCATATTAAATGCATGTCGGTTAAGTATTCACTTAACATTGTCCGCAGGTTACAAGTAATTTCCAACTTCTTATCTCTAACCGAGGGAATAATAGCACATGTGTCATTTGATTGTCAAACCCTCAAGGAAACTTTCTTCAATTAGATGAAGAACATCTTGTCGATGGAGTACTGCTTTGTCCTACCGGTGAAGTATCACCCTATCCTGCTAGTGAAGTATTGATTGGTTCTACCAGTGGAGGGGTATTCCCAATATTTAGATAAGCTTTTCTAATCCATTGTTTTGAGAATTCTTGCTTAACTTCTTCAACCTTCTCTTTACCCTTCAAGCTAGAACTTTTGTTGTCTACCGGTAATCCTTTACTTCTACAAAATTTTGCAATATACCCAATCTTGTTACATGCATAACAAGTTACATTATTCTTTTGAATAGCTTTCCCATAACCTATGCCGATTTGTGTTCTGCATTGATTAGATAAATGTCCAAATCTTCCACAAACATAGCATCTCACATTCATTCTGCAATTTTTCAGAGTTGTGACCAACTTTGTTGCACTTTGAACATTGACCGGTGGGTGTGTTGATATTCTGATAATTTCTAGATCTAAATTCATTTGCTCTATGACCATACTTATTATAGTTAAAGCATTTTCCATTGAATTTATAAGCATTAGGTTGTCTTACCGGTTTGCTATGATCCTAAGTATTTATAGCACTGGAGCTTTCACCAACTTCAAAGCCAATTCCATAAGTGTCACCTTTAGGTTTTTGATTCTTCAGCAGGGTGCCAAGTTCCTCTGAGCTTTTCTTGAAATTTTCTTTATGTTGATTTGCAGTTTCTAGTTCTCTTTCTAGGACCTCTTTCTGTCTCATCAGTTCATTGGAGTCATTCTGAGTGTGCATCAGATCTATCTTCAACATGTCATTTTCATAGCTAAGTCTTGTGTTTTCATTTGTTGCATCACTTAGTCTTTTGGTCAACTCTTCTTCATTCTTCTTCCTATCCTCAATCTCTTTACAAATTCTCATAGTCATATCCTGGGTCTCATTCTTTGTTGTCATGTTCTCTTGTTTCAGCTTGCTTATCTGATCATTAAGTGATTCCTTTTCATCATTCTCATTTTGCAACTTTTCACAAAGTTCTCTTCTCTAATTTCTTGCAACAGTAAGATTTTCTTGAAGTGCCTGAATGATATCCTGAGCTGCCCTTAAATCATCTTCTAGTTTGATATTTTTCAATTTCTCTGCATCATTGTCTGAAAGAGCTCCTTCAAGTTGCTTCATCAGATTTTACATCTTTACCGGTGTCAAGATCTTCCTCAAGCTATTAGGCTTCTGAAAATAGAGGACCAAACTTTGATACCAATTGTTAGGAATCCCACAGATACTGAGAGGGGCGAGTGAACCAGTATCTGACTGGTAATTAGAATTTCTTATCTTAAAACATGCAAAACATATTATAACAGTGTACCAGTATGCAAGAAATAATGTAATAAATAGAATTAAGAACATCCACATGAAAAGCACACCATAACACAAGGATTTAACGAGGAAAGCCGATGTGGGAAAAACCTTGGTGGGATTTGTGACCCACAATATTCACTCACTGGCGAATAAGAGAATATTACTTACAATAGGGGCCTGCACATGCAAGAAGGCCAACTGCCTAGAGCTCACTACTCAAATAGGAAGTCTCACTGACTTACAATGTGGATTATTCAAATCCAATATCTTGTACTGCTTTACAATAGCATCTATAATGCCTGATCCAGTACCAGTTTCTGCTCTGCTTCTTGCATAAACACTTCAACCTATATTTTGCATAATAGGTCTGCCTTAATATTTCGCATACATCATTTTCTTCACTTACTTCCTTCCTTACCTTTTTTTCAAATGTCTACAATGATCTCTTTTATATATAAGAGTCATTTTACAACATGCCAAGTCGGCTTACAAAGTTTTTACAACAATAAACAAAATATAATATAACAAAATCCTGTCAGCCTCTATGCCAGTGCCAGTGTCCTGAGTGTCGGTGCACTATCTTACTGGTGTAATGCCTTGCAGGTATAATGCCTTGCCGGTGCCATAGGATTGTAAGGTTGCCATGAATGACAAAACCTTAAATCATATAAAATCTCTCATTGGAGTGTGCATATGCCAACAAAAGGATTGAAGCACAATCTGTTGAGTGTTTCTCAACTCAATGATAAAGGTTATCCACTAGAATTCAAGAATGGAATGTGCAAAATCTATGGAAGAAAAGGTTAACTGATTGCAACTAGCAAGAAGACAAAAGATAACTTGTTTCACCTAAATACTAAGTCAACAATTGTTTAATTGCTATAGTAGAAGATAGTTGGCTTTGGCATCGAAGATTTTGTCATGTAAATGTTCACCTTTATTTTCCCCGATGTAAGTTTCTTGGCAAGCCTAGTTGTGATCATTTTTTTTAGCCAGTCGGGCTGAGCGTGCATGACACTTGGTGGCTCAATGTTTCTCCCTCGATACGTCTTTGGCATCCAATTTTTGAAGTAGCGCAAGAGTGATAAATGGAAATGCTTACTGACTGTTCTTCTGGGTGGGCCCACTCGTTTGCGCAATTTGCAAGCAGTTCCTTGCAGCAGTCCCCTTTTCTGCAGTCCTTTCTCTTCTGACAGAATCTTTTCAATTCTGGGTAACCTCCAGGCCGTTAGAGGAAAAGGTTGAGTTGTAGGGTTTGTTTTGCTAGGTGCGGCCTTTGTAGTGACACGCTGTGTTTTTCTGTTCAAAGGAGGTTGTGTCAGTTTTGGATTTTTAGGGGAGCTATTTTTAAAAGCGGTGGCCTATTTAAGAGCAGATTTCTCTATCGCCCAAAATAAAAAAAATAGAAAAAAAGGGATTTAGAAGCATAAGAACAGTCTAATTTGCTAAGTAGGAGTTTTCTTTCATTTTCAGCCTTTAAAAACTATTTGGGTTTTGCTATAAGAAGATTATTTTGATTGTGCCTGTGGCCTTTATGATGTCTCTCTTGGCTTACTGTTAATAGTGTTTTCTATGCTATTGTTGTTGAAAATTCAAATAAACTTTGGGAGTATTTTATCTAGGACTTCACTGATTAAACTATGTTTTTCTATACTTGTTATCTAGTAAATTCGTGATGAATGTTTCCCTTATGTTTTCAAGCAAATTTGGTTTTAGTTTCGATTATGTCCTTGGCTCAAATGCTTACAGAAGTCACAAATATTTCTTGATTTATGTTAGTTCATTTCCTCTTAATGATATGGTGTATCGCCTAAGTGTTTAGTATCTCATTTTTTTTTTAAATATTTGTTTCCTCTCCCTTTCCTTAGAACCCAAGGAAGAGCCAGCTTCTCAACCTTGGAGGTCATTCAGTGTTTCTTTGTGCAAGTTGGTCCCCCAACACTGAATTTTCCATAAGGTTGTTCATCCCCAAAGAAAAATTTAGAGTCAACAGTTCTTTTTCTGGCATGCCTGATGGGACCATTACCTTAGAAACAAAAAAAAAAGCACATCCTGGCTAGTTTATTAGTCATAGGCCCGTCACCAGGAGTCAACTGGTCCTAAATTCTCATCTTCTTTTTCCTCCATTGGTGACCATCCATTCCGCCTCAGTTTCACCTCCACAGGGTCCCCCCACCATCATATACACTGCAATGGCCCAAATCCCTCCCTAAAATTTTGTGACCTAGGACAATGGTAGCCCTCTCATTCCTTGAGTTCCACCCATAGTTCGGGGAGCCATTCTGGAAGTGGTGTTAAGAGTTGTTCCCAAATTCATGGGAGAATGTCACAAAATCCCTGGAGAACATCTACAGGACATAGCTACTATTTTTACTGTAAATGGCATCACCGAGAAGAATGTGGCTTTGCGGTTGCTCGTAGCATCTTTCAAAGGAAAAGCTCTGGATTGGTTTAGATCTCTAGGCCCTAGTACCATAGGGGACTAGGATCATTTGGGAGACTGCTTCTTTTAGAGATTCTCAGACAAAGCTAATAGATCATCCCTCATGCACCAGCTCATTACGATCAAAAGAGCTCCTACGGAGGCATTAACTGATTTCAATCTAAGATTCCAGCAAACTTGGCAAAGGATACCATTTTCTGCCCACCCCCTGGCAGATATGGCCTTCGTATTTTATCTAAAAGCTTTCAATTCTGATATATCAGTAATGATTCAATCCTTAGGGGGTAACACTCTTCCGCAAGCTTTCGACTTAGCGGTTCAAGTTGAAAATAACCTTATCGACGCTGGAAAGCTCGTACCTCACCCTACAATGCCAGTGTTCCTCGAAATGTCTAGCCAAGTAATGGAAGATGTCACCCCGAGCACTTCTACTCCATAGTCTATGTATTCGTTCCCCACTCCTCAAACTACCATCCATTCCGCCTCTCTGGCTGCTGAGGTCAACGATATGAAAAATCTCTTAAGATCTTTCTCTAATGAAATTGTCAACCTAAAAAGGGCCCACATCTCTCCTACGAAGCCTCCTTTTCAGCAAAACTTCCAAGGAAACTGACCCCCTATCAACATCCTAATTATCAGGCTGAGAAAAATACCTTGCCGAATGGCCAAATAGTCCCCGTCCCTAATCCATTACAGGCCATTCACCCAAACGGTGGTAGAGAATTGACTATGGGTCGGAATAATTTGGCGGGCGAAGCCAATTCTTGGTGTTTTCCATGAAACAATGCTCACACCTTGACGAATTACCCAAGGGGTAATCTCCAACAAAAGATCACAGAATAAAGGAACTCAGGTATAATACCAGATGAATCTGCATACACATCCCCGAGAATGGATAATGCGGATTTTGTTGCTCAGATGCAAGGAATGTCATTACAACAAGAAGCAGAAATCGCCCCTGATCATGCACTTTTTTCATGGACAGAGGATGATGTTAGGGATCCCATAGATACTGAGAGGGGGGGGGGTGAATCAGTATCTAACCAGTAATTAGAATTTATTAATTTAAAACATGCAAAACATAATATAATAGAGTACCGGTATGCAAGAAATAATGCAATAAACAGAATCAAGAACATCCACATGAAAAGCACACCATAACACAAGATTTTAATGAGGAAACCCGGTGTGGAAAAAACCTCGATGGGATTTGTGACCCACAATATTCACTCACTAGGCAATAAGAGAATATTACTTACGATAGGGGCCTGCACATGCAAGAAGGCCAACTGCCTAGAGCTCACTGCTCAATGGGAAGTCTCACTGACTTACAATAAGGATTATACAAATCCAATATCTTGTATTGCTTTACAATAGCATCTAGAATGCCTGATTCAATACTGGTTGCTGCTCTGCTTCTTACATAAACCCTTAACCTATATTTCGCATAATAGGTCTGCCTAATATTTTTCTTAATAGGTCTACAATGATCTCTTTTATATATAAGAGTCATTTTACAATTTGCCAAGTCGGCTTACAAAATAATAAACAAAATATTATATAACAAAATCTTGTCGGCCTCTATGCCGGTATACTTCTTTTCTTCTGTGCCAGTGCCAGTGTCTTGAGTGTCGGTGTAGAGTGTGATCTACTGATGCCGGTATAATGCTTTTGCCGATGCCATAAGATTGCAAGGTTTCCATCAATGACAAAACCTTCAATCACATACAATGTCTCATTGGAGTGTGCATATGCCAACAATCTCCCCCTTTGGCATTGATGGCAACACTCATGAGAAATTTCAGAAAGAATCCAAAAATGTGTAGTCCAAAAATGTTACCAAAAATGTGAGAGCTCCCCCTAAGCATATGATTCCTGTCCTATGATTTGAATTTTCTCATCTCACTACTCCCCCTTTGGCATCAATGAAAAAGGTTGTCAAGATGTTAGTAGAGTTTGTAGTTTAAACCTTGTAGCTGGGTTGTTATAATTTGAAAAAGATCTCCCAAAATCAAGTTTATACTATCCATAAATTTCTTGCTATCCTTTATTGTTGTCTCTATTCTCTTCACTGTACCGGTGAGATGCTGCAAATGTTTTGCCGGTGTTTTCTTTCCTTGTATTAGTGCCTCAGAAATTTCCTTCCGCAGAGATGCTAGATAGTCCAATCTTGAACTTAGTTTTGCTCTCAAATGTTTTGCCTTACTTATTATTCTTTCTTTCTCTCTTTCCAATTTGAGTAGTTCTTCCTCAAAATTTGTTATCTTCTCTTCAAAAACTGATAGTTTATCAGGTGAGTTGACAAAATTATCTGCAAGTTTATTGATCTCATCCTGTACCTTGCTCATTTTCTTGTCAATATCTATAGTCAAAAATTTTGTTTTACAGGTATCTTTGTACAAATTTTTATACTCTTTCAACAAATTACATAATTCTGGTAGAAGTTTGTCAAAATATCTGTTACACTTCTTTATTTGCTCATCAAAGAATTTCTATTTTTCAACTTCTACTTTATTTTTCACTGACTCTTCTTTTATTTTCTCAATGTTTTTTGAGATATATTTACACAGTGTATCCAGTTGTCCTAAAGAATCTTTCTTATCTATATTACAGTTAGGAGCAATTACCTTCAAAATTGGTATGTTATCATCAATTGCTTTGTAAGCTTGTGAGCTACAGTCGGTTATTTTCTTGATAGAATCTAGTAGTACCTTAGTCACATTAGTTGATTTATATCTTGATGATGATCCAACAATCTGAGTACCGAAGGAATTAACCAAGCTTGTATTGACCTCTAGTAGGTCTGTTTGTGTCTGCATTTCTTTAAGCAATGGTTTTCCTACTTCACTAGTTGCCGGTGGCATTGTTTCTTTATGTACCTATTCTGGTTGTTATTGTTCTAGAGCCTTTAGCTCTATTTGTTTCTCTGTATGTTTCATTGCCTCAGTCTGTGTCTCAGTCTCTACCTTTTTCTCTTTATCTTCTGACGGTTTATCAGTTTCCCCTGCTACCGAAGGCTCACTAGCCATATTTGTCTTATCAGTTGTATCTTTGTCTACCACTATGTTGATCTTTTGAGTATCAACATCCATAGTATATAGGACTTCAGGATTAGGATTATTATCCTCTACATCCATACTCTCAGTTGTCGGTTGATCTTTAGTAGTTGTTGATTTTACCGGTGGAGTAATTAAAGGAGTTGGGGGTAAGTTGTCTCTAACCTTGATACTTGGTGGTCCACCAACTTTTCCTTTCCCCTTGTCTCTATCTTTTTGATAAACTTTTATGGGTTTGGAGTTCATGTACTCTTCTTGTTTTTCTTTCTCAACTAGGAATATATCCCATCCATTTTCTGTCTCCTATGTTACCTCATTAACTCTTCCTACCATTAAAGCAACATGCCGGTGTGTAGTAGAAAATACTGTCCAGTTGGCTTGAGCAATTAGCTCATCAATTTCTTGTGGAGAGTTTCAATCTTTATTTTCTTATCCAATTCTATCACTACTTGTCTTCTTGGTTCTATTTTTTTGAATACTTCATCAGGAATTTCATTGACTACTTCCATCAAAAACTTCTTGTACATATCCATGTGCAATATAACACTATTTTCAATTTGCTCTTTTTCATCAACTGTTAGAGTGTCATATATTTTCTCTATATTCTTCAGTTTACCTTCCTCTATGATTTCGTTCAACAGTATATCAAGAGGGGCCAAGTCTTTGTTTGTCCTTTTCTTCTTCTTGGGTGTCAGTTTCTTCTTTGGTGTGGCCTTTCTTACCAAAGATCTCACTGCTTGTTGCTTTTGCCTTGTCCTCCTGGGTGAGGGTGTGGTTGCTGGTGAGGGATTTCTTTTTCTTACAACTCTTTTGAAAGTTGTAGGCATTTCACTTCCTGAAGAAGTACCTACCGGTGATAGGTGAGTTTTAGGTTGTGGAGTTGCTAACTCATCCTCTGTTATACTGATTTTCTTCAATACATCTTCTTTGATGGCTTTTGCTTGTCTGGAGCCTTTCCTTACAACTGCCTCAACCTTTTTCACCCTTTTCTTTGATTGAATTTGTCTTTCAATATTTTCTGCACTACCAAATACTTCTTCCTTAGGTTCTCTAGGGGCTTCTAGAAGTGCTTTTGCATATGTTTCAACTATGTGATCATCTGTTTCATAGCCCATCTCGATTACCCAAACTATCCTTAGGATGATCGCTTCCATCCAGATTTCATCTTTCTTGATGACAAAGCTTATTTCATCTTTTTATTTGTCTACAATCTTCTGTGATAACCTTATTCTTTTCTTCATTTTGGCTTTTAATGCTTGAAAAAAGTCATGAATATTATTTTCCTTTTTCTCACCCATGTTATTGAATAGTTCTATTAATTGTTTGCCTACTGGTATATCATATCCAAGTTCTTTGTAACCTATACCGGGAACCTGTTTTGTTATGTGTAGCATTAGACATACTAACAGATTTCCAAATCTAAAAGTTCCTTTCTTGTCGAATGTTGCACCAGTTAGGTTTATAACTAGGTCATTGGAAACCTTCTTGGTTTTATCTGGTCTTTTACCAGTGGTCGGTAACCCTGTGACAACTTTCACAGCTTCCTTGGTGATCTTGTGGATTGCATCTAGCCAGAAAAACTCTCCATGTACCCTGCTCAAGACTATCCTAGTCACATCCTTGGGAAATTCAGGAATGCTAAGGATCTCTGTAAATCCTAAGGTGTCAATGATCTTGTGTTTATCTTGTACATTGCCGGTATTATCACATATTATAGTTTTAAACATGGTTTAGATTTCCTCATCTCCTAATTCCTCAATGTTGCAGTGGATGTACATTCTGGGGTCTTCAGCATAAACAACTCTCTTAGGAGGTATCATCCTTCTTTGCTATCTCGGGAACTAACTGAAATATGGGCCTAGGTCTTTTTATTACTTCAACAACAGTAGTGTTTGCTATATATTCAATTGCAGAGGTGGATGCCATGATTAAATACCTTTTACTGCCTTGGATGGATGATTGCTTGGAGTGTTCTTGCTTCTTGCTTGAAATTCCTTAGCTCGGAATCTTCGTGCTCTTGAAAAATTTGAAATCTCAGTGAAATGAAATGGAGCCAAAACCTTAAGTTTATAGTGTCTTTTCGCCATCTACCACATTAATTGCATGCCAGTTAAGTATTCACTTAACATTGGTAATAAGTAATTTTCAACTTTTTATCTCTAACTGAGGGAATAATAGCATGTGTCATTAGATTGCTAAAACCCTCAAGGAAACTTTCTTGAATTAGATGAAGAACTTCCTGCTGATGGAGCACTACTCTGTCCTTCCGGTGAAGCATCACTCTGTCCTACCAGTGAAGCATTGGTTTGTTCTACCAGTGGAGGAGTATTCCCAATATTTAGATAAACTTTTCTAATCTATTGTTTTGAGAATTTTTGCTTAACCTCTTCAACTTTTTCTTTACCTTTCAAGCTAGAACTTTTGTTGTCTACCGGTGTTCCTTTACTTATATAGAATTTATCAATATGCCCAATCTTGCTACATGCATAACAAGTTACATTATTCTTCTGAATAGCTTTCCCATTACCTATGCCGGTTTGTGTTCTGCATTGATTGGATAAATGTCCAGATCTTCCACAAACATAACATCTCACATTCATTCTGCAATTTTCAGAGTTGTGACCAACTTTGTTGCATTTAGAACATTGACTAGTGGGTGTGTTGATATTCTAATAATTTCTAGATCTACATTCATTTGCTCTATGACCATACTTATTACAGTTAAAACATTTACCATTGAATTTATAAGCATTAACTTGTCTTACCAGTTTGCTGTGTTCCTGAGTATTTGCAGTCCCGAAGCTTTTACCAACTTCAAAGCCAATTCCACAAGTGTCACCTTTAGGTTTTTGATTTTTCAGCAAGGTGCCAAGTTCCTTTGAGTTTTTCTTGAATTTTTCTTTGTGTTGATTTGTAGTTTCTAGTTCTCTTTCTAAGACTTCTTTTTGTCTCATCAGTTCATTTGAGTCATTCTGAGTATGCATCAGATCTATCTTCAACATGTCATTTTTATACCTAAGTCTTGTGTTCTCATTTGCTGCATCACTTAGTCTTCTAGTCAATTCTTCTTCATTCTTCTTCATATCCTCAATCTCTTTGCAAAATCTCATAGTCATATCCTGCAGCTCATTCTTTGTTGTCATGTTCTCTTGTTTCAACTTGCTTATCATATCATTAAGTGATTCCTTTTCATCATTCTCATTTTGCAATTTTTCACAAAGTTCTCTTCTCTTATTTCTTGCAACAGTAAAATTTTCTTGAAGTGATGGAATGATATCCTGAGCTGCCCTTAAATTATCTTCTAGTTTGATATTTTTTAGTTTTTTTGCATCATAGTCTATAAGAGCTCCTTCAAGTTGTTTCATCAGATTTTTCATCTTTACCTGTGTCAAGATCTTCCTCAAGTTGTTAGGCTTTTGAAAATAGAGGACCAAGCTCTGATACCAATTGTTAGGGATCCCACAGATACTGAGAGGGGGGGTGAATCAGTATCTAACTAGTAATTATAATTTCTTAATTTAAAACATGCAGAACATAATATAATAGAGTATCGGTATGCAATAAATAATGTAATAAACAGAATCAAGAACATCCACATGAAAAGCACACCATAACACAAGATTTTAACGAGGAAACCCGGTGTCGGAAAAACCTCGGTGGGATTTGTGACCCACAATATTCACTCACTGGCCAATAAGAGAATATTACTTACAATAGGGGCCTGCACATGCAGGAAGGCCAACTACCTAGAGCTCATTGCTCAATGGAAAGTCTCACCGACTTACAATAAGGATTATACAAATCCAATATCTTGTACTACTTTACAATAGCTTCTATAATGCTTGATTCAGTACCGGTTGCTGCTCTGCTTCTTACATAAACCCTTAACCTGTATTTTGCTTGATAGGTTTGCCTAATATTTTCCTTAATGCTTCTACTCATCATTCAAAATGTCTATAATGATCTCTTTTATATATAAGAGTCATTTCACAATTCGTCGAGTCGCCTTACAAAATAATAAACAAAATACTATATAACAAAATCCTATCAGCCTCTATGCCAGTATACTTATTTTCTTCTGTGCCGGTGTAGAGTGTGATCTGTTGATGCCGGTATAATGCTTTTGTCAGTGCCATAAGATTGCAAGGTTTCCATCAATGACAAAACCTTCAATCACATACAATGTCTCATTGGAGTGTGCATATGCCAATAGATGACGATACAGTGCTAACTATTGATGGAGGAACTTCAAAAGATGGAACCCCTATGGTGCATTCAGACTACAACCTTCGCTCTAAAAGGTGTTTGACTGGGGAAGATGCCAGCAATATAAGGTCAATACCTGTAAATAGACCTCTGAAACCACCAGTCATCATTTCTGCCTATCCTAGGAAGAAATTCATCCCTTACAAATTGGAAGAGCCTAAATTTTTCATGCCCCCAGTGCTGGATGTAGTAGATCAGCTGAAGAAAGCTCCAACCCATGTCTCTCTCTGGGATCTCCTGAGTATACTAGAGTAGAAAAGCTGGCTAAGGGAGGCATTGTCCCATGATCAAAAGGATATAAGTGCGGTAGCTCCACCGCCCTCTCAAACAAATGGAATCGATCGCCACTCAGCAGTTAACAAGGCACACTCCCCTAGTGCTTTGACAAATGAAGGCTCACCTTCCACTGCACAAGGAAAAGGTAAACCTAAGCTGAATCCTTTTTACCTTACCCTGATAGTTGGAATTAAACTTTTGCATAACTCCATGATAGATTCTGATGCTAGCACCATGGTCATGCCTAAGCAGATTGCTGAAATATTAAACATTAAATATGACTCTTTAAGTAAAGGAGTAATGCAACTCGATGGGAATAAAGTCCAGACGATAGGTCTCATCAAAAGCCTCACTTTGACTTTATTTGCATGTCCAAGTATAACAGTATCCCAAGAGGTAGTGGTCATCGACATCCCTCCCATCTTTGGGCTCTGTTTGTCCCGAGACTTCACCACTAAAATAGGAGGGCATATGTCCCTGGATTGGTCCCACCTGATTCTCCATACCCGACATGACACTAAGATGAAGATCTTTTCAGAACCTCTTCATGCCAAGCATATAGCTGAACCAACCTTGATTAATTTCAAGGCTACTCACACCTCTATAACCCATGATGAGCGAAAGGTGGTAGAACTTTTACAAGATGAAGAAGTAACCGGGGAAATCCCACCCGAACAAGAATCCTTCCTAAATGAGTTCATAGACTCTAATCCCTTCTCTAATTACCATGACACTGGCCTAGGAACTTATTGCATTTTTGAAGAGGATCAACTAATCCCAAAACTCACCAAAGATCCTTTCTCCAAAGATCAGCTGTCTTCGACACTATGGACCCTACACTTTGACGGCGCCAAATGCAAAATGGGCTCTGGAGCTAGAGTTTGTCTCACCTCTTCGATGGGCGATCTGATCTAAAGGTCTTTCTGACTACAGTTTGCATGTTCGAATAATGAAGCAGAGTATGAAGGGATAATTCAAGGCCTGAACATGGCAGAAAAAATAGGCATCAAGAAGCTTAAGGTCTTCGGTGATTCCGAATTAGTAGTACACCAAGTCCGAGGGATATCCAGTGCCAAGCACGTCCATATGAGATCCTATCACTCCAGAGTCTGGGATTTAATAGAAAGTTTTGATGCTTTCAATATCACCAGCATTCCTTGGACACTAAATACTGAAGCAGATCACATGGAAACCATAGGGGCTCATTTTGATCCAGCTATAGACCTCTTGACCGGCCATTCAGCAGTCAACATGGTGGTCCATCCGGCTATTCCTGATAATGATACATATTGGCAGGTTTTTGAAAGTGATGAGCAGATTACTCTATTTATTCAAAGCTCAAGAGAATTTGCCGACCACCTGCAACCCAGGGTTAAAGAGGCTTACGGAGACTTGATTATCCAGCTAAAATCCAACAAGCTCCCTAACAGTCTGATCACCTTGGAGAAATTGTTTGATCATGAGGATGTTATGAAGGATAAGCGAAAGCTCACAGTGGACAAAGGAGATTATGCTGAAATGTTAGTGAGACGTGGAAGAATCCTCAAAGTGGGCAAAGGTGTTTCCTCTAAAGATAGGGCGAAATTGGCTCAATACTGTGATGAATATGAAGGCATCATGGCTTGATCTTATGATGATTTAAAAGGTTACGATCCCAGTGTCATTCAACACACCATCGAACTCACAAATGAAGCTAAGCCAGTCCGACAAAAATAGAGATCTATTAATCCCAAGATCAAATCCCTCATGGCTCAGGAGTTGAAGAAACTGATCAAGTCAAGGATTATTTATCCTATAAAACATAGTACATGGGTATCAAATCTGGTCCCTATGAGGAAAAAGAATGGGGAAATTCGACTCTGTGTGGACTTCCGAGACTTGAATCGAGCATCATTTAAAGATCATTATCCCTTGCCATCAATGGAGCAATTATTAAGCACTGTGGCTGGATCGGAAATGTTTTCTATGCTCAATGGTTTCTTAGGATACAATCAGGTAAGTGTCAAAATGGAGGATCAACACAAGACCACTTTCACCACCAAGTGGGGGACGTTTGCATATCAAAAGCTGCCCTTCGGCTTGTCAAACGCTGGGGCCACTTTCCAAAGGGCCATGGTTTTGGCTTTCAAAGAGATAATAAATAAGATTATCTTAATATATTTAGATGACCTAATCGTGTTTTCTAAACACCAGGAGGATCATTTTGATCATCTTGAGTTATTCTTGCAAAAATGTCTGGAATTTGGGATCTCCTTGAACCCAAAAAAGTGTATTTTCAAGGTTCCCCAAGGGAAGTTGCTGGGACATATAGTTTCCAAAGAAGGCATCTCCATCGACCCTGACCGGGTCAAGGCTATTAAAGAGCTTCCCCTTCCAATCAACAAAAAGGGAGTGCAGTCATTTTTAGGAAAAGTTAATTTTGTCAGTCATTTCATTTCCAACTTCGCTAGGATAATAAGACCTATCACCCTCATGCTTAAGAAGGATGTACATTTCAAATGGACTGCTGAAGCCAAAAATGCCTTCGATCAAATAAAGCATGCCATCTGTTTAGCCCCAGTATTATCTAATCTAGACATGTTAAAAGATTTCATAATGTATGTCTATTCTGGTCAACATAGTATCGCCATGGTGCTAACTCAAAAAGACACCCAAAAAGGAGGAGAGCACCCTATCGCCTTCCATTCAAAAAATCTCAAAGATTATGAGCTTCGCTATAACTTTGTTGAAAAGCAAGCCTTAGCTGCCATAAAAGGACTGAAGAAATTTTGGCATTTCATTTCCTACAACAAGACTACTGTGTATGTAGCTCATCTTGTAGTAAGAGAATACATTATGAAGGGCGACATCACAGAAAAAAGAGTGAATTGGATCACTAAGATCCTAGAATATGATGTTGACATCAGGCCCACAAAGATGGTTCATGGGAGAGGTTTATGTGAGTATATAGTGCAAGATGGTGAATCCCATGGTTTCAAAGCCATCTCAGAAGAGACAGTTATGTTTATGCCTGACATCCCCAACAGAAATTGGATTGACAAAAGAAAAAATTTCATGAAGACAAGGACCTTTCCCGAAAATCTTCCCTCGACCAAGAGGAGATTCTACCGACTCCAAAACAATGGTTTTCGCCTCATAAATGAAATTCTTTTCAAAAGAAATTTTGATAGAGTTCTACTCCGATGTGTAGATCAAGGCCAAGCTGATAAAATTCTCCAATAATTTCACTACGACCCCTCAAGAGGTCATTTCTCTGCAACTACAACTGTGATCAAAATTACTCAAGCCAGATACTTTTGGCCATCCATGTTCAAAGATGTACATTCTCTAGTAAGAGGATGTAAAGAATACCAATATTACACAGGGAGGGGTAAGAAAGTAGCCATGCCACTCAGGCTTGTGTCAGTTGAAGAACCTTTTGCTTAATGGGGACTTGATTTTGTCGAGATGATCAATCCTCCAAGCTCAGCCGGACATAGATGGATTCTGACCGCCACAGAATATTTCACCAGATGGTCTGAAGTTGTTCCCCTGTGGAATTCATCTGAAAACGAAGTGCTATCTTTCTGGGAAGAACTAACTTTCCGGTGTGGTCCCCCAGAAACTGTTATATCTGATAACGCTCGTGCATTCACTGGCTCACGGATCACATAGTTTTCTCTTAGCAGAGGTATCTATCTCAAAACCTCCTCTAACTATTACCCCCAAAGGAACGGTCTGACAAAATCTACTAACAAGAACCTGATCTGACTTATCAAGAGGATAGGCGCGGAATATAAGATGGAGTGGCACCATCACCTGAGGAGTGCATTATGAGCCAACCACATAACACCCAAGCAAATTCTCAAGACTTCCTCGTACAAGCTGGTATACGGGAAAGATGCATTTTTTCTTCTGTCACTGGAAATTCTGGCATTACAGTTGCTAAAATCTATGGATATCGTTGATAATGGCCCAATGGCCATAAGACTAGAAGAGATTATGGAGTTAGAGGAAGCGAGGGAGGCCGCCTTCACAGCTCTCCAGGACAGGCAAGAAGTCATAAAAAGGTGGTTCGATAGTAAAAATAGTTCTGATGTTATATTCGCCTTCGGAGACCTTGTTCTAAAGTAAAATGAGAGGATGGTGAAGCCAAGTCAACAAACCAAGTTTGATTGCCTATGGGAGGGTCCTTTCCGCATCGTAGGATGTAAAGGTTTCAACGCCTTTGAGTTAGAGGACATGAATGGAGACTCCCTCTCCATCTCGGTTAACGGTTTTCATCTTAAGCCTTATTATTAAGGGTCCTTTCCCCTTTTCCATGTAAATAGTGTATATTATGTGCATATGTGTGGTGTGTATTTATTTTAATTATTTTCAGCTCAGCAAGCATCAGGAAAGAGAGACTAGATAAAGAAAAAGAAAAATCATTATATTAAGTCTTTCTCGTATACTATTACAAAATGTGCGGGCCCTCGGCCTCTCTTGTTTACATCTTACAGTTTCAAGCGCAAGTCGTGCTTTGCCACTCCTCTCAGAGGCTAGTCTTAGTATCTTCCTCTTCAGTATCAGAGTCCCCTTCTTGTCCTAGCCATTTTGAACCAGAAGAACTCTCAGGCTCCCTGTGCATGAATATAACCACCAAGTTAGGAGGCTGATCAGGCAATAGGACTCTTGGGAAGATATAGTCCCTAAAGCCAATATACCATTCGATGCCTTCCAAAATAGGGATCATCATATGCACTCGCAGAAGAAACTCTGCAGCTAGCTTGACACAGTACCTGTGAGAGGACAATGACATGGTTTTCAAGTCATTAATAAGTGGACGCCACCTCACTTCTTCATTCTGAAAGATGAAGTGCTCTAAGTCAGATGCCATAGGGAGTCTAAGCAAAGGTACATGATACACAACTACATCTTCAAGGCCTCCCAGATAGTCTAAAGGAAAGAGGGCTTGTGTCAGCTACGTTGCTAGTAGCCTAGATTGGCCACAGTCCAGCAGAGAAGCCACAAAGTGTGAACAAATATCTGTATTCACCCAGTATCGGTTTGGATTGCCAATGAAATCTTCCCCAAGTACCCATTTGATGGCAGCAATTATTAATGGATTTTTCCTTCTTGTCATCCCTTGCAATCTTTGGTTTGATATATTCCCTAGGAAAGCGAATTTCACCCTTCTACTGATGAGCCAAACTGGAGTATCCATTTCTTTAGAAACTTTATTGTTATAACTTTTCTTGTGATGAAAGAATGTCTGAAAAGACATATTTATAGAAAAAATCTTGGCAGGTAAGAAATTGACAACTTGAGCTCATCCTTGTTCCAATTTAATGTTTCTATCACACCTCTATTAATTTGCATCATGCGAATGGGATTATTTCCAAGATATCGGTGTCTAGTCAGTCACTTTGAAAAGAAGAATGGATGGAAACAAAGAGCCATACGTACTTTCAGGTACGTCCCCCTTAAATGAGCCAGCTCTGCTAGCCTATTTCAACTCACGCAGCCATTATTCATAGCTGATCTTCTTGATTAAAGAAAAATTTGGCCCAAGGTACTTTTCCTGAGGAACACCAAAACAACCAAGTAGTTTTTTTGGAAAGTGGTAATGACGGCTCCCCTCATTCATGGAGGTTGATCATAGTAGAATTTTGAGTTGGTGCGTGTGTCAGCCGAGCCTTAGCTTTCATGAAAAACAAGGCATGTCATGCATTTAAAATCTCAAAGGTTCTCTTGGTCATCAATCTGTTCATTTTGTTGCCAAGGAGTTAGGCTAGAGGACGACGTGCAGGTTTCCATTCTCTATTTCTGGTCTGATAGCAGTCCAGGAGAGGCCAATTGTCTGCCTTGATGGATTCAGAGGCTTCATCCACAAAAGCTGCTCTCAGAGGTTTCTGGGTTGATATTTTCAAGGAACTATCTTACTCCTCTCATGCCATCCCACCAAAGAAGGATTATTCAAAGACAAAGGCCAAAAAGAAAACAATGACCCGAAAGCCGTCGGTTGTTCTAGATTCCTTAGAAAATATCTATGAGCCTGAGATCCGAAAGTAGCCCAAAAACCTTAGAGAGGCCGCTTGTTCGAGGATGTTGCATCACAAAAATGATCCTCATTCCGTCATGATGTATTTCTGGAAGAGTGGTGCTCCCCAATCTTTGGTCCCCATAGTTCCCTACTGTCCTGAACACGTAGCTGCCTGTGCGGAGGTTTTTGATCCTACCTCATTTTCTGTTAGGCTCACACTTGAAACTGATCATATTTCCGGAGGCCATTAGGGAAATGCTATGCTCCCTAATCTTGGAGAATACTGAGGTTTTCTCGAAGAGATAAATGGAGGAATTCTGAAGCACCAGGAGAGATGCGTTAACTTTCTATCAGAACGCCCTCAACCTAAGTTTGTCTGCAGGGCCTCCAAAGTTCCCTTTGTCATACAGTGATCTAAAACAAGATGACCTCAGAGATATTTCATCTACCGTAGCTTGGTTGTGTGGTCATGATAGCGACCGGAATATCATAGCTTCCATGATGGGCTTTCTTTTCAAATGCAGGAAGCAAAGGGAACCTTTCCACTTCAACTTCTCCACGACTATCGCTAAGGCCATGGCCAAGTATTTATCCAAGTTCCAATAGTTGCGACGTTTCAGGTTCTCTTCAGTATTGGTGCATCCGCTTCAACATCAGAATGAAGCTTTTTTTGCATAGTTCATGCACTTGGCCACTTTCGATGAGGTAGGAAATGTATTGCCAGTGTCTTGTTGGATGCCTCTACTGCTAGCCTCTTATGACTCCTATCAGTTTTTTGATCTGTTCTTGGCTCCTGTACTCAAGGATTTTGGAGTAATCCCTAATGAACCTCTTGCCCATTTCTCACAAGTCCAAATGAACTAAATGCAGAATGAACGCCCTCCTTGCGACTGGTTCATGGACCCGAATTTCTCTCTCATCCATGTACATGGTTTCTTTGAAGAGTCATTCTGGCTACCTACTCATGTGACTGACAGAACCCTAGCTCTGGAAATGGCAACGCAGCTAGCAAGAGTCCAACAAATGATTGGAGCTGGGAAGCCTGATACTTCCATCACAGAGGATAACAAGGCCATTGGCCCAATTACCCTAGTAAGAAGATAAGTAGCTGAGGAAACCCTGACTTCAAAGATGGTGCAGCTGGGTTTCATGGTAATTAATGACCTTTGGAGTTACAACCCTAATGGTTTCTTAAGCAAAAGGAAAAATGTTGTAAGGCATGAGCCTCAAGACTCATGGGCGGAACGTACCAACCCCCGGGTTGACAACCCAAGCAAATATGTGGGTCCTGACGATTTTCCTATTTTGGATTGCCCCTCATGGTTAAAATTTTATACCCTAGTGCAAATATTCAACCCCACGAAGCCAATTCCTTGGGCATTGTTAGAAGGCATGAAAACTTTATCTTGGCCCAAAAAGAAAAGGGAAAATTTTTGGATCTATCGTCAGGAAGTGAATCAGCTTAGAACTAGCCTTGGAAACGCACCCCTGGATGAGCATTTTGAGTAGGAATGGAGTAAGGTAAATAAATCTGACGATGAGATAGGTGACAATTCCTCGTGCAGGGACTCATCTCCTAAGATAGCTGCTCAACAAGAAGTTGGGATTATAAATATCGAAGGGCAAGAGCCAGAGCCAGAAATCCCTCTTTCTCTAGATAGTGCAACTTGCATACTTCATTCACAGTCTAGTAAGAGGTGGTCTGAGAAGCAGTCCTTTGAGGGCCCCCTGAAGAAGAAGCCATATCTTAGTGGGTCAGATGAGATTGCACCTTATACATCAATGGGAGCATCAATAGATCCTAAGCCGCTACAGCCTTCGGTCGATCAGGTACGTCCCTTTTTCCCTTCTTCCCATTCTCTGGATGTCCTTGCAGCTACTCTCATGCCTATCATGCAAACCTCAGTCCCTACTGCTCTTACATTAGCCCCAACGGGTATGATGATTAATCCTCAAGACGTACTCACATAGACTTTCGCTCCTTTCCCAACCAAAACCTCCATACCTACAACTTTTCAGTCGCCCACATCAGAAGTAGTCCCTATGTCGCATAGGCTAGGTTTTGAAGAGTTTTCCCCGTAGAGTATGGGTGTGACATCCACCAGTTCCTTCCCATTAGTGGGTTCCCCTTTTGTCCCATTATTTTTCCCACTGGCGGTGACTCATCCAGTCCAATCCTCTTTTGCTGCCCCTTTTTCACATTTCCCTTTAGTTGTCCCTCCTGGTGCAGTTTTTGCAGGTCAAGCCATCGATCACCCGGATAGTTTCCAACAGCAGCTTGTTTGTGATCAAACCATTGGTCTGAATAAGGCAAATAAGAGGAAGGAGAAGGAAGGTGCTCGTCATGCTCGTCCTTGCCTATAGACCCATTTCAACAAGCAAAGAGATTTCCTTTACTTTGCAAATCTAGTTTCCAAGGTTGATAAGTCAGAATCCCAGATGAGGCCTGATGATTATGAGTTAAAAGAAATGGGCGTTAGTCTCCAAAGCGCCATGACATCCGACAAGGTTGGAATGATGGAAGAAACTTCTAAAGCAGTGTCCATGGACTTTATTAAGAAGAGTCGTCATTTAGAAAAACTCCAAGCAGAAAATGCTAGCCTCCGCGATTCTCTTTCCCAGCAAAGGAAGGAAGATAAGGCTCGGGTGTCAGAGATCAATCGTCTGCAAAGCCTGCTAGCTCAAGCCAATACAAAAAAAGGAAAGTTGTAGTCAGCTCTTAACAACATCGGTTCCTAGCTAAAAGGTCAGGAAGTGACAAGAAATGCAACCCTGAAGGAATCGCAAGATAAAGACTCTAAGATACAATGACTAAAGGCTGCTTCCAGGGATGTCGCCTAGGTTCAGATGTGATTGTGCAAAGAAATCCTTCTCAATGAAGGTTATGCCCATCAACTGAGTGAAGCCCAGGTCTCACGGACGGATGAGAAAACAACTTTTGAAACTGAACTAAAAGAAAAAGAAGCAAGTCTCGAGCAATCCGGTAAGCGTGTTTCAGAATTGGAGACTCTTCTGGAGCAGGAGCAGAATCATACATTGCAGTTGTAACAGACCGTCATAATTGGAGAAGCAAAAATCTTAGCCTTGGAAAATCAAGTGGCTATTGAGCAAAGCAAACTCTAGTAGCTCCAATAGGAAACGGTTGGGAAAGATAATGAGATATCTTGATTGATGAGCATTCCACCCCCTTAGTTGATTTCTCTAGACTTCTCCACCATGCTGATGGAGTTGTATGTTTCTCATTGGGAAAAACTAAAGCAGTTATGCCCATCCTTGCTGCCGGTGTTAAGATTTCTTAGTGACGCGCAATCCCTCTGTGCTGAGACTGGGCACCTTATAAATGATTCTATGCTTATCATCAGTTTGAAATTCCCAATAGCCTAGAATCTTATTCAATTGCTTTATTCTGCTCTAGAAGAGGAGCTTAGGGAGAAAGGGATTGCAGATCATCGATAATTAATCAAAAAGACTAATGTCTTCATAAATCACCACAAGATAATTATGTAGGTGTCAACTGCTCTGGCACCTTTGCAATTTTCAGTTCCAGACATTAAACGGCATGTCAAAAAATTTGTTTCTCTAGGCTTACCTTCTCCTTTCCCTGTGGATGGTTCTGTGCTACGAATTGAACAAGTATTGCATCAAATCAAGATTTTGCAGCAGGATAGAGTTTTTCTGCAATGACTAGGAAGCCCTATTTCAGTGAATGAGGTGGAAGGTCTTTTGCATCCTCTAGCCTAGCTCTCTGCTCTTCTGAACTAGGTCTAAGATGAACTTGTACCCTTGCCCCTGGATGAAGTAATTTGCTTGGAGAAATATTTCCAAGAGTTGGAAACGCAAGTTACGCTCTCCGAGGATGAGTGGCTGCCTTTGTAGTAGGTTTTTGATCTTTTTCATCTCATTGTGGGTTGAAGTCTGGTCTTCAAACCAGTAATTTTGGGTTCTTCTATTTCGCAGGCAGAATCACCCCTGATAGTCACCAGGAAATGTTCACCTTTATTTTCCCCAATGTAAGTTTCTTGGCGGGCTCGGTTGTGATCGTTTGTTTTAGCTAGCCGAACTGAATGTGCGTGACACTTGGTGGCTCGGCGTTGATCCCTCGGTATGTCTTCGGCATCCAGTTTTTGAAGCAACACGAGAGTGATAAATGGCAATGCTTACTGACTGTTCTTCTGGGTGGGCCCACTTGTTTGTGCAGTTTGCAAGCGGTTCTTTGCAGCGCTCCCCTTTTCTACAGTCCTTTCTCTTCTGACAAAATCTTTTTAGTTCTGGGTAACCTCCAGGCCATTAGAGGAAAAGGTTGAGTTGCAGGGTTTGTTTTGCTGGGTGCGGCCTCTGTAGTGACAAGTTGTGATTTTCTGTTCAAAGGAGGTTGTGCCAGTTTTGGATTTTTATGGGAGCTATTTTTAGAAGTGGTGGCCTATTTAAGGGTAGATTTCTTTGTCACCCAAAAGAAGGAAAAAAAAAAAGGGATTTAGAAGTAGAAGAACAGTCTAATTTGCTAAGTAGGAGTTTTCTTTTGTTTCCAGCCTCTAAAAACTATTTGGGTTTTGCTATAAGATGATTATTCAGATTGTGCCTATGGCCTTTATGATGTCTCTCTTGGCTTACTGTTAATAGTGTTTTCTGTGCTATTGTTGTTGAAAATTTCAATAAACTTTGGGAGTATTTTATCTAAGACTTCATTGATTAAACTATGTTTTTCTATACTTGTTATCTAGTGAATGTGTGATGAATGTTTCCCTTATGTTTTCAAGAAAATTTGGTTGTAGTTTTGATTATGTCCTTGGCTGAGATGCTTACAGAAGTCACAAATATTTCTTGATTTCTATTAGTTCATTTCCTCTTAATGATATAGCGTATCACCTAAGTGTTTAGTATCTCATTTTTAGAAAAAGCATTTGTTTCCTCTCCCTTTCTTCAAAACCCAAGGAAGAGTCAACTTCTCAACCCCAGAGGTCATTCGGTGTTTCTTTGCGTGAGTTGGTCCCCCAACATTGAATTTCCCATAAGGCTGTTTGTCCCCAAAGCAAAATTTAGAGTGAACAATAAACTTTGATAATATTGTCAAAGTCAGTAAGTCCAAGTTTGTATGAGGTTTGCCTTAGTTGGAAAAATCGATGAATTCTCTATGTAAGGAATGTTAGCTAGGGAAGATGACATCCTCAACTTTTGAGAGAAAATCTTTCTCAGCAGAACATTTGCTAGATTTGGTTCGTACAGACCTCTGTGGACCAATAAGGACTAGAAGTATTCAAGGTGATTGGTATTTTATGATCTTCATTAATGGTTTCTCAAGAATGATGTGGGTCACATTATTGAAGGACAAAACTGAAGGCTTTAGCAAGTTAAAGGCATTCAGGGCCTTAGATGAAAAGGAAAGTGGAAAGAAGATAAAGTGGTTAAGAACTGACTGAGGTGGTGAATTTACTTCAGAGGAATTCACTAGATATTTTGAAGACAATGGAATTAAGAGGCAACTTTCTACACCTAGGACACCACAGCAGAATGGTATTGCAGAGAGGAACAACCGGACAGTTGTTGAAGCAACTAGAATGATGCTAATACAAGGAGGTGTAGTGAAGACTTTTCAAAGAGAAGCTGTCTACACTATGAACCGAATATTGGTTAAAAAGGATAAAGATAAAACTCCCTATGAATATTGGTATGGTAGATCACCTAATGTCAGTTACTTTAAGGTTTTTGGTAGTAAATGTTTTATCAAGAGAGGTGACTATGTTGGTAAGTTTGATGCTAAGAGTGATGAAGGCATATTTCCTGGTTACTCCACCAAGAGCAAATCCTACAAATGTTATAAGAACAAGACAAAAAAGACCATTGAGAGTGTTGATGTCCAAGTGGATGAGTGTCCTGAAGTTACAAGAGAAACCAGTGAGGAGAAGAAGGAAGATGAACCTTACAATCTGATTTTCAAACCAGAACCGGTGAAACAAGAATTTTGTGAAATGAATGCTGTTGTAGTACTAGTTCAACCAAAATAGGTAGATTTTGTAGAGGATGAAGATAGTGAGGAAGAATAACCTGAAGATAATAATCATATTATTCCAAGGTATGTAAGACTCAATAATAATCCTTGCCCAGATTATTGGAGATAAAGATGCTGGTGTGTTAACCAGAAGAAGAATAAGAGAGAATTCTTGTATGATCTCCACTATTGAGTCTAGAACAATGAAGGAAGCCTTTGGAGATGATCACTGGATCAAGGCTATGGAAGAGGAGCTTGACTAGATTGAGAAGAACAATACATGGACCCTAGTACCCAGATCGGTGAATAAAAGTGTAATTGGTACTAAATGGGTATTCAGGAATAAACTGAATGAAGATGGAGTAGTAGTCAGAAACAAAGCCATATTGGTATGCAAAGGTTATGCACTGCAAGAAGGAGAAGACTATGGTTAGACATTTGTAGAAGTTGCTATATTGGATGGTGTTAGGACTCTACTTGTATTTGAAACATATAGGGGATTCAAACTATATCAAATGGATGTGATGTCAAAATTTCTAGATGGAATACTAGAAGAGGAAGTCTACATTATACAGTCAGATGGTTATGCTTTGATAGATGCAAAGGATATGGTTTGAAGCAAGCACCAAAAGCATGGAATGAAAGATTACATTCACACTTGGTGAAGATAAGTTTCCAGAGAACTAGTGAAGACAACAATATATATCTCAAGGCTGAAGGAGATAAGATACTGGTTAGTGAAGTGTTTGTGGATGATATCATTTTTAGAGGCAATGATGACATGAGTGATGACTTTGAAAATGAGATGAAAAGTGAATTTGAGATGTCTCTAGTTGGAGAGATAAAATTCTTCACAGGTTTGCAAATTCCACAAATGAAGAGTGGTATTTTTATCACATAGTCCAAATATGTGAAAGAGGTATTGAAGACATTTGGAATGGGAGAATCTAAACTAGTTGGGACACCAATGGTTACAGGTTGTAAACTATCTAAAGAGGATGATGTCGCATCCGTTGATGAAAAGGAGTATAGGTCTATGATAGGGAAACTACATTATGTTGTTCACAACAGACTGGATACTGCTCATCCAATTTAATTAGTTGCCAAATTTCAGAAGAACCCGAAGGAAACACACATGGTATCTACTAAAAGGATATTCATATATTTGAAAGGTACTATTGGTTATGGATTATGGTATCCATATGAAAGTAAATTTGAATTAAAAGTATATACAGATGTATAATGGGAAGGAAATTTTGATGACAGGAAGAGCACAACTGGAGGTGCATTCTTTCTTCGAGGAAGGCTTGTATCTTGGAGCAGCAAAAAGCAAAGTTGTATATCATAGTCTACGATTGAAGCTGAATATGTTGTAGTGTATATGAATTGTACCCAGACAATCTAGATGAAACACATTCTGGAAGGATTCAAGTTGAAAATCATAGAACTCAGTGTTGCATGCTAGAACCAAGCATATTGAGCTGAAATATCATTTCTTGAGGGAGAAAGTGCAGAGTAAAGATTTACTACTGGAGCATGTATCTACTGAGGAATAGCTACCAGATTTCTTTACTAAACCTCTACCTAAGATTACTTTTGAGTATCTTAGAGGTCAGCTAGGGTTTGTACCCCTACATGAGGTTAATTGAGAAGATGCGCAAGACATCGGTTCCAGAGCTAATTGAAGATCTTGAAGAAGGATTGTTGTAGAGTGGAGCTACTCCATAGGGGGAGAAACTTGATGCAGAATAGTGAAGTATGACACATCATGTTTTACTTTCACTTTGGAATTGTTGTCAAAGGGGGAGAAGAACTGTATGATTGATAGGGAGATGAACTGTAGCCAATTACCAGTTGAAGACATGGAGACTCAGTTGAAGGAGAGTTAGTACATGAAAAAATGTAAACTAGGATTCCTATACCTATGTATGTGCAATACTCTCAATCATCACAAACAAAGGGTATTGATATTTGTATTACCATCAATGACAAAGGGGGAGATTGTCAGAATTTTCTTGAAGATTGCATTAATGAAGTTTAAGTGTTGACATTGATGTCAATTGTAACCAGTAACGGAAGTTGTAATGCAACTGATATTTGAGCTAGTGAAGGAAACTAATATTACTTTAGAAGAAGTGAGATTAATCAGTAAGCCTACCTGTTGATATGACAAACCCTAACCGATGGAGCTTGGTGAATCAGTTGTGTTGATCTATGATCAAATGGTGATCGAAGATGATTATGCCACATATGCATGATGCATGTGATGAGTTTCAAAGTTGTTTTAGCCTACAAAGATAATTGATTTATCTTGGGAATGAGGGAGTACATTGCATGAAGAGGAAACCACATGATGAGTTATAGGATTCGATCAGTGCTGATCAAGGAGCGGTCGAGGTTGTCTTGTACAATGTGCAATGATTTCTATGTAATCCAATGGTCATGTTTGAACCAATTTATTTGTAATCTCTAAGAGATATTAGGTTTGTGATGTGTTACCGACCTATTGTTTTGTCTATAAGGTCAATGAGTTGTTTTGTTGTAGTGTTGGCAATTTTGGTTAAGTGTTGTAATAACCTAAAATTCGTCATCTAAACCATGGGCCCCTAATCTCGACAACATCACCAAGGTCCTAACCAAAGGCAATTAAATTAATCTTGAGCACATTATTAATTCTTTAATTATCAAAAATCACATGGAAAATCAACTACTCAACATTAATTAAATATTTATTTAATTAATCAAATCATTTCCAAGAATATCATTTTGATCAATTATCCCATTTTAATTTATTAAATATCCTTGCATATTTAATTAATTAATAAATTTGCCATTCAATCATGCAAAAAGGATTAATTTATTACAAAAGGATTAATTTATTACAAAGAGTTGAATTGAAAATAAAACAAAAAGAATTGAATTGAGAGAGAAATCAAACTTGAGATATTATTTCTTTTTCTAAATTTAGAACTTGAAATCAGAAAAACAATTTAATTGTATTATTCTCTAAAATTGGAACCTAAAGCTTTTCAAAAATAGAAAAAGAAGTTTAGTTGCATTGAAAAGACCTTTTTCTTAAATAAATTAAATAATTATCTATTTTTATCAGATATGCATGGAATTAATTTATTATTATTTTCCAATGCAACTTGGACTTCTAATTTGAATGCATTTCAATTAAACTATAATTGGAATCTATCTCAAGGTTAATTGAACATGATTTCTCAATTATTTCAATTAATCCTAAATTGAGCTTTTTCTCTTGTGATTCTCTATAAATTCAGTCTTTAGCTCTCATTCCAAACCACCCCAGAGATTTTTGATAACATGCTTGGAGATTATTATCATGCTAATTTTGCTCTGGAGTCATTGAAAATTATTGTGCTTTTTTAGATTATTTGAATCCATTTTACATTCATTATTGCTTGCATCCATTGTTGCTTGAATTGGTTATTATTGTTTGAATTATTCATCCATCTTGCATCCATATAGTTTAATATCATATAGATTAAATCCTTCGTCTTGGTGTAGCCTAGTTACTGTTATTGCTTATAAAAAAAATCTGAGACCAATCTTATACTCACATCTTTTAGAAGGCAATTAGTCACTTTGCTATGGTTTATTTCTTATTGATTATTGATTACTAACCACGCATATAATGACTTAATTGAAGTGTTGCGCTTGCAGCTACAGGTTCACTTTTTCACACACACATCTCTGGCGCCCATCGTGGGGCCTGAAGACTACATTTTTTCGGCCTCCAAGACTGACTGCTTTATTTTTTGTTATTTTCAAGGTTTCAGATTTTTTGGTTTTTCATTCGTACATCTCGTACGATAATTTTTACAGACTGAAATGACAAACTACAAGAGTCGCACGAATTGTAAATATCCTATCGTACGAGCAGATCCTCTATCGTATGAGAAGATACTCTGTCGTACGAGCATAAATTCTCTATTGTACGAGACAACATCATCAGCAATCTTATTTCATATAATACTGAATCATGTCTCGTACGAGTCAAGTTCCTGTCGTATGATTCTATATTTTCTAGTAAAAGAGGCAAATTTCATATTTTTTTCATTTCTGATTGATTATTCTAACGACTGACCCTGACTGCTTATCTGTCTATCTCAGAGTTTTCTTACAGCGTAACTAGTTTTTGGAGAATGCTTGTCTAAGAATATGTTTGTCTCACAAAGACAATATGACTACTGATTCGTTGTCTTTGCAGGTTGCCTAAAGGAGAATCGACTAAATATCGTGTATTCTTTAAATTCATTTTTAGGAACCTAACTTGCTATCTGGTTAAAGAACAAATCTGTCTTTTGTGCTTTTATAAGATTCTGAGAGGTAGGAGAGTATGCTCTTGTCTTTTTCTAGACAATTAGAAATCCAGACCCTTGAAGCTTTTTCTTTGTTTGAGATTTGTACATCTTTAGCAAGCCTACCCTCCCAAGGGGTTGAAAAACTCTTAAAGCCGTTAGGGCCAGTGTGAGGGGAATGACCTAAGTGGGAATGGATAGATGCCAAGTACTCCAACCCACTATAAAATAAACGTGATTTGATGAAAATCAAGTCAATGACAGTGCTCGGGAATAGTTCTCCTCTGTACCTTCGGGTATATTAAACCTTGGTTTACAAGGCTGGGAGACCTCTTAATTGAGTTTATACCTCAACGCACTGAATGGATCCCTGACTAAATCCAATTTAAAATTAGAAGCTACCTGGTTCATCTCCAAAAGGGGGATAATCTTTGTGCAAGAGAGATAGTAACTCTCCCAGGATACTTGTCATTTCATGCCCCCATTAGCATTTGGAGTCGGATAATACAACATTGAGAATCCATTGCATGAGACTCAACAGCCATATTCTGATTAGCTATTGGGTGTGTTCTTGAGTCTACAAGAAAAGGTTTTCTTTCCTCACCAAATTCCATAGGGTTTGCATGCTGTGATTGGAGTCACTATACATACTACTTATTGTTTGTGTTTTCATCCCTGTAACAAAAACTGAAATACCAAAAATCAGGGAAGACCAGAAACAACTCAGTGTGTTGAATCTCTATCCGTATCAAAAACTAGTCCATTTTAAGTCGAAACTCTATCCGTGTCAGAAAATAGTCCATTTTAAATCAAAAATCTGTCCATGTCAGAAACTAGTCCATCCTAAGTCAAAACTCTGTCCATGTCAAGAACTAGTCCATTTTAAGTCGAAACTTTGTCCAAGTCAGAAACTAGTTTATCCTGGTAAAAAATCAGTCCATCTCAGAATTGGTCATACTCAGTTATCATACTCAGCAATCGGAAAAACTCAAAATTTCTAGGCTTTGTCCTATGAACAGTCGTACGAGTCTGATAATTCATCATCCTATATCATATCCTATGTCGTACGAGTTTTCTGGTTTGTCATCCTAGACCCAATTATGTGTCGTACGAGTCATTTTATTCTCTCGTCTGACTCTATATCCTATGTCGTACGAAACAGAACTACTCTGAGTCTTTTGTCATCCTACACATGCCCATTTGTCGTACGGTACGAGGTAGCAACTCGTACGAAACAAAACTAATTGTCGTCCTGTAGTTGCTAAATTATCATCCGGTCCAGAAAATCCTATTGTACGAGTCTCTGGTTTTGTCAGAACAGAACAGTCAAACTTGCCTAGAAACAGCTTACAACTAACATAATACTGGTTATCATTTTCCTAAGCATAAACAGATCAAGACAGTGTACGTCTTCCATTTGCGTTGCATGATTTGGTCGATCACCTTTCAGCTAGTTCAATCAACTACCTACCAAATTTTAGTCACTTACATAATGTCTTATATAGGATAGATTGTTCCTGAAACCAGACTGAATCTTACACTACGCTTAGAATCAACTTGGTTGTTGAAATCAGACAAAAACTTAGTTGTTTCTTCTAAACAATACTCTAAACAAAACAACTAGCTTTGAAATTGATCTTGACCTCTGCATCACAAACAACTCTAGGTGACACAAATTCATAAAGATGCCTATTAAAACTAGGAGTTCTCATAAGAAACAAGCCAAAGGCAAAGAACAAACCTTCACCTATTAAGATAATCCATTCTACGTGAAGGATCCACTCACTGACATACCGTCGTCATCAGGCGGACCAATTTTTGATGAACCGAAATCTCCCACTACACATGAGACAGAATACAATGACGGAAACAAAAATGACAGTAATATTCCAAAAAATCATAATGACTCCTCATCATCAAGTGAGATTGACGAAGATTCTAAACCTCTAGAGAAAGAAATCCTTGATTGTCAGAAAGACAAAGACTTTAGAAAAATGATGAAAACTATCATGACTCGAGAAAAGGAAGACTATTTCTTAGAACTAGCAAAACAACGTGTCAAACTTCCTATTGGATATCATGTTCAGACACTAGTTACGAAAAGGGAAGACTCGCCTATAATCATGGTACACAAACAGTTACTAGCTTTGTGGATGGAGCTCACAGAGCTAAAGAATAAGGACAAATCCCCGAAACAATATTCTCTAAAAACAATATGTCCCTTTCCATTTGACAAAAATCTACACATGCCTCCATTTCCTTCACAAGTGGAAATCCCAAAATTTGACAAATATGATGGTACCTCAGATCCTCAAAATCATGTTAGGGAATTTAGTGCTACTTGTATGGAATTCATGCATGATCAAACATACCTCATGCATCTCTTCCCAAGAAGTTTAGGGGGTCAAGCAATGGAATGGTTCTCAAGTATACCCAAAGGAATAAAAACATTCGAAGAACTAATCCAGCTATTTTTACAACAATACTCATACAACATTCGACATCTTGTGACTATGATCGATCTTTGTAATACTCAATAGAAAATAGGGTAACCTCTTCTTACTTTTCTCCAACGCTGGAGGAGAATGTTCTCTAGGTACCCACGACCTATTCCAGACTCTGAGAAAATGGATATATTTGTCAATAACTTGGTCCCCGAACTGAAATATAGCATACAAATGCAAGTACACCCATCATTTAACAAAATGGTAGATAATGCCATTCGAATGGAAGATGTGCTCATAAAGAAGGGGGATATCACACCTTGGAAAGAAACACAAACAGGATCTAGCTCCAAAGAGAAGAACAAGTATTGGAAATTTGCCAAAGACAACAACAAGAATGTTGTTAATGATGGGGTAGTAGACACTGTCAAAACCAACTCAAAATCCACAATATTCAACCTGGCTAGTGGTACACAAGCACTTAAACCTACTCACATTGCAGCAGAGAATCTGTTGGCATTATGTAAACCGGCATGAAGACATAATGATATTGTATGTTGTCATTGGTGTCAATATGGGACATAGTGTGAACCGGCACATGTGATAAGTGAAGAGAGAGGAACCGGCATATGTATGAACCGGTTTATATGCCAAAGTGAAGTGGCATATTTGTTCAAGGAAAATGAAGCGGCATATTTGTTCAAGGTGAACAGACATGTAGTTATGGGAACCGACACATGGAAGCATTGTATGACTATCGGTTGGTAGGTAGCTTCCACTTCAGGGTTTCTGGTTGGAGTACCTCAAGTCTGTGTGACTCAATTGGTGATCTTTGTGTGATGAGTTAGCAGTATGATGAAGGACAGATCATGTTGACACGTAAGCTCTATTTGCGTGAAGGATCTTGCATGAAGATGACTATTCCTATCTACCTCAGGAATGTGCGAAGTCTGTCAAATGGTGATAACACGTGATGGGTTATCAGCCGCCATGAAAACAATGGATAATGGTCGATGGAGAATGTATTGAGATCAATTCAAGATTGTTGCATTTAATGCAACATGATTCAATAGTCAGGATCAAATCGTTTGAATTGCTTAACCTAACAGGTTTAGGGTTTAGGGTTTTTGCTACTGACCTGTATGTTTCCTATAAGGTCAATGTTGGGTTTCTTTTTGAGGTTGTTGGCAAAAATTGTGAGTGTGTATCCAAGGAAAGTGATACGTGATTCTTTCCAGACCAAAGGAGAGAAGAGATACCTGCAAAGTGAATGTGCAGAAGGAAAAGAGGAGCCTAAACGGATCTACATTAGTGTTAAGTGCTGTTAACAGATCATTGTAATACCTGTTGATCTCTAACCACTTCAACAGTTGTAAAATCCCCTAACAGGGTAGCCTTAACTGGCTTGATTTAAAATCCCTTAAATCGGGTGGTCTTAACCGTGTAACTCGAGGCTAATGAGTTCTGAGAAGCTAGAGAAGCTTAGGATATCCTTTCAACTATTGAGTTCTTGAAATCCTCTAACAAGGTGACCCTACCAGGTTTAACCCTTAACCAAGTATCCATTAACCGGGTGATCCTTAACAGGATCGGTTCCTACTAGAACCTATTGTAATGTCCTTAACCAGACAAGGCTCCTAACAGAGCAGACTTCTAAAGAGTTCAAAAAGAAGCTTGTGGGTATTCATCCCCGCTGTGGTTTTTCCTAGTTGGGTTTCCACATGAAAAATATGTGTGTCATGTGAAATGCTTTTGTCTTGCGATTCCTTGTTTTACCTGTTAAGCACATGAAGGTTCTATGTTTTATGCCTGTCTATAAAACATATTGAACTCATTGTTGTGAAGATCAAATGGTCAAGTTTACTGGTTTATGATGAGAATATAATGATACTGTAGTATTGAGCTAAGAGGAAAGCTTATTGAGTGACCGGTTCATGATTGATTGAGCTATACTAGATGTTACCGGTTGCACTCTGCTTTACCGATATCCCTATTTGTCAGTCATTTGGAGCATTTGCTATCAAACCAGTTTTTGACTGTATTTGTGTTTGTACTGATTCACCACCCCCACCTCTCAGTACCGGTTTGGTACTAGTGGTTCATCATTGACCTATCAATTGGTATCAAAGCACTCCAGGTCCTCTGTGTTGTAAGCTTAATAGCTTGAGTAAAAGATCCTAGTCAAATGATGAAGAGGGAAGGTCCAAAGTTTAACAGGGAAAATTTTGGTATATGGAAAGACAGGATGAAGATATTCATCAAAAGCATGGGTGTTCAACACTGGAGTTATGTTGAAAATGTATATGTTGTTCCTATCGATACTCTCACCGATGACCAAAAGAGAGAGATACAAGAAAATGGGCAAGTCATGGAAGCCCTCATCAGTAGCCTATCTGACATTGAATTTATTGTTGTTCAGGACAAGGCAAATCCCAAAGAGGTATGGGATGCTCTTGAAAATATCTATGGTGGTGATGAGCATGTAAAACAGGCTAAGGAAGAGAGCTTGAGAGGAAATTTTGAAGACATGCAGATGGTTGAAGGAGAGACCATTTAGCAGTATGGAATAAGAATCAAAATAGTTGTTGGAGAAATAAAGAGTGCAGGTGGCAAAATAGAAGATTCCACTGTGGTAAGCAAAGTCCTGAGATCCCTGTTGCTGGTCTATGCAATAAGGGTTGCTGCTATTCAGGAGCTGAGATCAATAGAATAGTCTAAGGCGTCCTTGGATTCCATCATAGCCAAGTTGACAGCCTATGAGTTGAATAGTTTTGATGGTCGTGTTCAAAAGATAGAATCAACTTTTAAAGCTTCTACTATACCATCCAAAAAAGGAAAAGAGGCTAGCACTAGTGGGGAACCTAATTAGAATAGAGAAATGAAGGATGAAGAGTTTTTGATGGAAATTGAAGCTTTTCTTGCTAGGAGATTTCCAAAAGGGACTGGAAAATACAAAGGTAAGCTTCTTTTGAAATGTTTCTCTTGTAACCGGATAGGACATATTGCTATGAACTGTCCTAATAGTGACAACAAGGATAAACCAGATAGGTTAAAGAAATTCAAAGGAGGAAACCAGAGAAATTTTTTTGTGGCAGTTGATGAAGGTGTCACAGATGAGGAATCAAAAGATGAAGAGAATGAAGACATTGTGTTTGTTGCTATAAAGGAAGATGTGGTAGACAAGAAGGCTCTTGTCTCCTGATTTGATGATTCCAATGAGTGGATCATTGACAGTGGTTGTTCTCATCAAATGACTGGTGACCGGAGCAAGTTTCTATCCTTAGAGGAGTATGATGGTGGTGTGGTTCGCTTTGGCAATGATGCACCATGCATGGTCAAAGGCAGAGGGTCCATCTCTTTGAATGGAAAGAGTGGTGCTGACAATGTGTACTGGGTTGATGGTCTCAAACACAACCTTCTAAGTGTTGCCCAGCTAAATGACAGTGGTCTCACTCTACAATTTAAGAATGGAGTTTGTAGAATCAAAGGTAAAGATGGTAAATTGGTAGCCACCGGCATGTAGATTAAAGGTAACCTATTTCATCTGAATGCAAATATAAGTACATGTCTTATGGCTAAGCTCGATGATAGCTGGATATGGCATAGGAGACTCTGCCACGTGAACTTTGATAACATTGTGAAGGCTAGTAAGATCAAGGCAGTTAGAGGGTTGCCGGTGCTGAGCAAACCAGATAATACCTTGTGTAGAGAATGTCAATTGGGGAAAATGTCTTCCTCAACCTTTAAAGGTAAATTCTTCACTACTGACAACTTGCTTGATCTTGTGCATACTGATTTATGTGGTCCTATGAAAACTAGAAGTGTGCAGGGTGATAGGTACTTCATGATTCTCACTGATGACTGCTCAAGAATGATGTGGGTCACATTCTTGAAAGACAAGTCTGAAGCTTTTGGGAAATTCAAAGCTTTTAGAGAATTAGTGGAGAAGGAAAGCAGTAAAAGGATCAAATGTCTCAGAACTGATCAAGGAGGGGAATTCACTTCTAGTGAATTCAACAAGTATTGTGAAGAATTTGGCATCAAGAGACAACTGTCTGCCCCCTGGACTCCACAGTAGAATGGCCTAGTAGAGAGGAATAACCAGACTGTGGTTGAAGCAGCTAGAACCATGTTGATCCAAGGAAAGGTTGATCACACCTTTTGGAGAGAAGCGGTGAGCACTACAGTCTACACTACGAACTGGGTACTCATCAAAAAGGGTAAGGACAAAACTCCTTATGAGTATTGGACTGGTAAGACACCTGTGGTTAACTACTTTAAGGTATTTGGTAGCAAATGTTACATCAAGAGGAGTGAACATCAAGGCAAATTTGAAGCTAAATGTGATAAAGGAATATTTCTTGGATATTCCACCAAGAGTAAAGCTTTCAAGTGCTACAACAATAGGACTCAGAGAATTATGGAAAGCATCAATGTAAGAGTTGATGAATCCTCTGAGAAGACTGAGGAAACCGGCAGTGAGAAAGTTGTAAATGAATCGGTTGCAACCTTTTGGGAACCGGTTGTCAGTCAACTGAGTACCAGTAACAGTTTTCCTGAACCGGTGAATGCTGATACTGATGAAGATGAGGATGAAGAAGAAAAGAAAGAAGAACTAGTTAAGACCATTCCTCAGTATGTCAAGTTGAATCATGATCCCAAGTAGATCATAGGTGATAAGGATGCAGGAATCATTACCAGAAGAAAGATCAGAGAAAACTCATGTATGATCTCTGAATTTGAGCCTAAGTCATTCAAAGAGGCTCATAAAGATGAAGACTGGATCAAGGCAATGGAAGAAGAACTTGACCAGATAGAGAAAAATGGTACATGGTCCTTGGTACCCAGATCAGAGCATAAAAATGTCATTGGCACCAAATGGGTGTTCAGAAATAAGTTGAATGAGGATGGCTCAATGATTAGGAATAAAGCCAGACTGGTATGTAAAGGATATGCTCAAGAAGAAGGTGAAGACTATGGGGAAACCTTTGCTCCTGTAGTTAGATTGGAAGGAGTTCATATGCTTCTTGCATATGAACCTTTTAAGAGATTCAAGGTATATCAAATGGATGTAAAATCTGCATTCCTAAATGGTGTACTTGAAGAGGAGGTGTATATTGAGCAACCAAATGGGTTTACCCTATTTGAAGAAAGTGACTTGGTATGTAGGCTACATAAAGCATTATATGGTCTAAAGCAAACACCTAGGGCATGGTATGAGCGCCTACATTCCCATCTTGTGAAGATTGGATTTGAGAGAACAAGTGAAGATAGCAATATCTACTTGAAGTCTAAAGGAGATGAGATTCTGATCTATGAAGTTTTTGTTGATGATATCATCTTTGGTGGAGATGACAAGATGAGTCATGAGTTTGCTGATGAGATGAAGAAAGAGTTTGAGATGTCACTCATAGGGGAGATTAAGTTCTTCATTGGACTATAGATCTAGTAGATGGAAGATGGAATCTTCATCACTCAGTCCAAATATGTCAATGAGGTGTTGAAGACTTTTGGCATGGACGACAGCAAACTAGTTGGTACACCGATGGTGATCGGTTGCAAATTGACAAAGGAGGATGATTCCACACTAGTTGATGAGAAGGAATACCAGTCAATGATTGGTAAGTTGCATTATGTAGTGCATAGCAGACCGGATATTGCACATGCAGTTGGCATCACTGCAAGGTTCTAGAAGAGTCCAAGAGAATCTCACTTGATTGCGGTCAAGCAGATTCTTAGGTATCTAAAGGGAACAGTTGACTATGGATTGTGGTACCCATACAACAATAATTTCAATCTGAAAGTGTTCACAGATGCTAATTAGGCCGGTAATGTGGATGACTAGAAGAGCACAACCGGTGGTGCATTCTTTCTCGATGGTAGACTGGTCTCATGGATGAGTAAAAAGTAGAGTTGTATCTCTCAGTCTACAGTGGAAGTAGAGTATGTTGCAGCTTTCATGAACTACACTCAGACAATCTGGATGAAGCATGTACTAGAAAGCTTCAAGATCCCTGTATTTGAACCGGTAAGTATATTCTATGATAACACAAGTGCTATCAATATATCAAAGAATCCAGTTTTACATTCTAGAACCAAACATTTTGAGCTTAAGTATCATTTCTTGAGAGAAAAGGTTCAGAATAAAGAAATTGCACTGGAGCATGTGTTCAGTAAGGAACAGTTAGCAGACATATTCACCAAGCCTCTCCCAAAGACAACTTTTGTGCATTTGAGAGGTGAATTAGGGGTATTACCCCTTTAGGAGGTGAACTAAAAGTGATTGTTCCACATCAGTCAGGTATTGGAAAGACAAAGTTTTGATTGATTGGTGTGTTGAAGGATGCTACTCCTCAGGGGGGAGCATCATGATGGAACAGTGATGATTGTACCTCCACTTTGGCATTGTTGTCAAAGGGGGAGAAGGATTGAATCGAAAAGATATCTACAGTAAATGGGGAGAAGATGTGAAGCAGAGAAGATATCTTTTGTATATTGCCATCAATGCCAAAGGGGGAGATTGTTGGCATTATGTAAACCGGCATGAAGACATAATGATATTATATGTTCTCATTGATGTCAATATGGGACATAGTGTGAACCGGCACATGTGATAAGTGAAGAGAGAGGAACCGGCATATGTATGAACCGGTTTATATGCCAAAGTGAAGCGGCATATTTGTTCAAGGAAAGTGAAGCGGCATATTTGTTCAAGGTGAACCAGCATTTAGTTATGGGAACCGAAACATGGAAGCATTGTATGACTACTGGTTGGTAGGTAGCTTCCACTTAGAGGTTTCTGGTTGGAGTACCTCAAGTCTATGTGACTCAATTGGTGATCTTTGTGTGATGAGTTAGCAGTATGATGAAGGACAGATCGTGTTGACACGTAAGCTCTATGTGCATGAAGGATCTTGCATGAAGATGACTATTCCTATCTACCTTGAGAATGTGTGAAGTCTGTCAAGCGGTGATAACGCGTGATGGGTTATCAGCCACCATGAAAATGATGGATAATGGTCGATGGAGAATGTCTTGAGATCAATTCAAGATTGTCACATTTAATGTAGCATGATTCAATGGTCAGGATCGAACCATTTGAATTGCTTAACCTAACAAGTTTAGTGTTTAGGGTTTTTGCTACCAACCTGTATGTTTCCTATAAGGTCGATGTTGGGTTTCTTTCTGAGGTTGTTGGCAAAAATTGTGAGTGTGTATCTAAGGAAAGTGATATGTGATTCTTGCCAGACCAAAGGAGAGAAGAGATACCTGCAAAGTGAATGTGCAGAAGGAAAACAGGAGCCTAAACGGATCTGCATTAGCATTAAGTGTTGTTAACAGATCATTGTAATAATTGTTGATCTCTAACCACTTCAATAGTTGTAAAATCCCCTAACAGGGTAGCCTTAACTGGCTTGATTCAAAATCCCTTAAATCGGGTGGTCTTAACCGGCTTGTTTCAAATCCCTTAACTGGGTAACTCGAGGCTAATGAGTTCTGAGAAGCTAGAGAAGCTTAGGAGATCCTTTTAGCTATTGAGTTCTTGAAATCCTCTAACAAGGTGACCCTACTAGGTTTAACCCTTAACCAGGTATCCGTTAACTAGGTGATCCTTAACAGGATCAGTTCCTACCAGAACCTATTGTAATGTCCTTAACCAGACAAGGCTCCTAACAGAGTGGACTTCTAAAGAGTTCAAAAAGTAGCTTGTGGGTATTCATCCCCACTGTGGTTTTTCCTAGTTGGGTTTCCACGTGAAAAATATGTGTGTCATGTGAAATGCTTCTATCTTGTGATGCTTTGTTTTACCTATTAAGCACATGAAGGTTATATGTTTTATGCCTGTCTATAAAAAATATTGAACTCATTGGTGTGAAGATCTGATGGTCAAGTTTACTGGTTTATGCATGAGAATATAATGATACTGTAGTATTGAGCTAAGAGAAAAGCTTATTGAGTGACCGGTTCATGACTGATTGAGCTATACTGGATGTTACTGGTTGCACTCTACTTTACCGGTATCCCTGTTTGTCAGTCATTTGGAGCATTTGTTGTCAAACCAGTTTTTGACTATATTTGTGTTTGTACTGATTCACCCCCCCCCCCCCCCCCCCCGTCTCAATACCGGTTTGGTACTAGTGGTTCATCATTGGCCTATCAAAATCTGCCAAAGAAGACAAAGGAATAGTTCAAAGAAAAGCCTTGGCTTTCCAAACCTAAGAATGATTTTACTCCTCTTGAAGAATCATCTGAATCCACTTTCAAAACTTTTTTGGCAAACAACTTGATAACACTACCAGATAACTCTAGACCATATGATCCGGATGTCAAGCCAAGATGGTGGAGAGAAAATGAATACTATGACTTCCATTGGAATAAGGGTTATAACATAAACAATTGCATGGAGTGAAAACATGAGATTCAAGATCTCATAGACACTGGTAAAGTTGTTGTTGGGAATCATCCAACCAATGCTGATCATAAAGCATTTAAAGACCCTTTGCCTGCTTACGAACAAGGTGATTCCTCAAAGACCAAAGGAGGTGCCAAGGTAAATTATACTTATGCCAGCCAGGACAACGTTATCAACATGATTGAATCTTCACACTTAGAATATTGTAATGTGATTATAGTTCAAGATAAACCAAATGAATCACAATATGCAAAATCTCTGACTAGATCTCAAAAGAAAGTTACCCTCCAAGGAGCTAGTTCTTCCAACTTGGCTCAAGAAATATCAAATCCAATAGCCTTGCCAAACAAACAAAAGGAATCAACCTTGGATAAATTTAAAAGATTAACCTCATCATCATCCTCTGGATACAGTGTGGTTGAATAGTTAAAAAAGACAAATGCTCAAATTTCAATTTTTGAATTGCTACAGCTATCATCTACTCACAAGGAAATCCTAGACAAAGCATTGCTCACTACCAATGTTCCAAAAGATTTAGACATTGATTGGTTTCAGTCTATGGTGAGTCATCTGACTTCACCTCACTATCTGACCTTCTTTGAAGAAGATGACAATTCATTAAATCATCCACATAACTAGTCGTTGCATATTGAAGCCATGATCCACAAACACAGAGTTAAACGTGTTTTGATAGATGAAGGCATGGGGTTGAATATATGTACTTATCATTTTCTTACACAACTAGGATTCTCTGAAAATGTCATTGATCCAGGCAAGAAAATAAAAATTAAAGCCTATGATGAAAAAGAGAGGACGTCCAAAGGTCTGGTATCATTACCAATCAGAGTGGGACCGGTAGAGAGAGATGTCCTTTTCTAGGTTCTCGATATTCCATTGTCATACAATATATTATTGGGCAGGCCATGGATTCATGAAATGAAGGCAGTACCATCAACATATCACCAATGCTTAAAGTTTCCTTATAACAGAGCTGAAGTCAGTATTCCTGTTGATACAAATGTCATCTATAATGCATTGAAAAAAGGTGAAGATACTTTTGTGCCTCATAATAGGGCAGCCTCTCCAAATGAAGATATAGAAACATTGATGAAAGACTTAGAAAAGAGATTGAAGATTACAGATATCGGCATGGATGGCTACAAGATAGAACTGGTACTATCATTAGTTTCTCTTCCTCCATCACCAAAACAGTTGGGCAAGCCATTAGAGGCTATGAGGACACAAACTTCGGCTCTGAATACTATATATGATGGTCTCTTCATACAGTCTTCTACCTCCTTGGCGGATGAAATTGAAGAGGATGTCATGCTTAACTGGCTCTTTAAGGAAGATAGTCCAAATGAGGAGGTACGACATTGTGAGATTTCCTCAAACCAATATGGTCATGGTTACAAAATGATTCAGCGCATGGGTTACTCAGGTATTGGTCCTTTGGGCAAACAAAAAGAAGGTATTACTGAACCAATTCAGCTACAAACCAAATCCACACATGATAAGTCTGGATTGGGATACAATCCTAAAAAGACATCCAAACAAAAACATGTTTCTAAGTCTAAAGGCTCGAAAAAGATATCGCCTTTAACATTACATGAAGCAGACACTAAACAAACAAAAGTAGAGTGTAGAAAAGAGAAAGAGGAATCAACGGTCAACAAAGAAGAAATAGTCAGTGTTCAAGCTTCGATGGTATTAGCTATGATAATACAAGAAGTTGAGGTCCCTAAGGATATAAGAGGTGAAGTTGTAAGAATCAAAGAATTGTTTGCACCATTAAAAGTTCTAGTCACATATAATGGCAGGCAACAAGTAGATGATTCGGAGATTGATTCAAATGAGTATGAATGAGTTCTTGACTATCTTTCAGACACATCCCCTACAGAAACTCCAGAAGAATCTAGTGGTGTCATAGATGATACTCAAGAGCTGATGCGCATAAAACTAGAGAGGAAAATACAACAAATTAGACAAAAGAGGCAAGCAAATTATGAACAAGCATTGAAAGAAGGAACAATACTAGAAAGCTTCTCATCTATGTGTCCTTATCCTAAAATAGAACAAATCAGTTATAGCACTACATAGGAAGAGTTAGAAGCTACAGAACAAGAACTAGTCATCAGTCCAAAAGAAGCTGAATGGAGTAGACGATAAAAAATCACATAAACAATGAGATCATGTCAACAGGTGTGTCGGATACAAATGACAAATGAACCACAATATGAAGGAACTTGTAGCATTAAAGATGTTAGTATTGATACCATACATATGCTTACTAAATCACTTGAAAGAGACTTGGAAACTTCATCCAATGACTCTGATGACTCTGATGACAGTCCTGTTCATGATGATACCCACTCAGCCTCAAATTCTGAATCATCTGATACAAACAATGAAAAGTTGCCTACTAGTCTTATTATTGTTAAACCATGATATGACATCCAGTCCAGCGTAGTAAATGATGTTACAAGTATGTCTATTGGATTAGATCGATTAAATATTAACATGAACTTTAATAATCATGATCTGACTCTTCCTGGTCTCAAGACACTTACATAAGGTATCATTCTGAAACTCGACTTTTTGATCTGCAGTTGTAATAAGAAATATCGTGAACACTCTTGAACCTATCCAAAATTTGTCCTTAGTACATCCTGAATTGATTAACTGTACTTTACAAAATCAACCCATGGATATACCTACTTTTGTCAATGACTATACATTATCCTATTATCTCAATGCAGTCAAACCTATGAAATCTTCCACCAGTGAACAGAGTGAAAATATGACTGAAGAGGATATCAAGTATCTTAGTCACAAAAACAAGAAAAATAAAAATAAAAAATCTGATGGTGAAAACCATATTGTGGCAATGCCAGAATCTAAAAAAGAGAAAATAAAGGATGTACCTAAAGGTGAAAACCTCTTTGAGGCGCCCGAAGGTGAGATACTTGGTATACTGCCCAATCATTTCCAGGAGCAGTCTTCCATATTGATCAAGCCAACTCAGTCAGTGAATATCGGGAATCAAGAGACACCACAAATTATTCACATAGCTCAATCACTATCAGCAGAGGAATTAAAGGATTTCACTTAGCTGTTCTTAGAGAAGAAAATAAACTTTGCATGGATGTACTCTGATATGCTAGGCTTGGATCTTGATCTCATTATGCACCATCTCTCAATCACACCAGGAGTAAAACCAATTAAATAAAAACTCTATAAGATGCACCCGCATGTCGCACTATTGGTCAAAGCTGAACTAGAGAAACTACTCAAAACTGGATTTATCATAGCAATAGATTATGCTGAATGGATTTCCAACATAGTACCTATGTCGAAGGCAAATTTTAGAGATCTCAACAAATCATGTTCGAAAGATGACTTTCCATTGCCAAATATTGATATGATAGTCAACATGATAGTTGGGTATGAGATGTACTCACTAATGGATGGATTTTTTGGCTACAATCAGATTAAAATCGCTCCTAGAGATCAAGAAAAGACAGGTTTCACCTGTGCATGGGGAACCTTTTGTTGGAACGTTATGCCATTTGGGTTAAAGAACGCAGGGGCGACCTATCAAAGAGTAGTTACAACTATCTTTCATGACATGATGCATAAGAATATGGAAGATTATGTTGATGACACCTTAGTGAAGACTATGAAAAGATCAACGTATATTCAAGAGTTAGGTCCTATACTTGACAGAATGGAAAAGTTCAAGCTCCGATTAAATCCAAAGAAGTGTGCATTCGGAGTGACATCTGGTAAACTACTTGGCTACATCATTTCAAAGAAGGGCATCAAGGTTGATTGTGAGAAGGTCCAAGCTATAATAGAAATACTGCCTCCAAAGAACGTCAGTCAAATGAGAAGTCTACAGGGACGTCTCCAATCCATTAGAAGATTCATTTCTCAACTAGCAGACAAGGCCCAACTTTTTACAAAAGTATTGAGAAAAGGAATAATATACAATTGGGATTAGCAGTGTGAACAACATCTTTAGTAGATAAAAGAGTACCTGTCTAATCCACCGATATTGATGCCACCTATTCAGGGTGAGCCACTAATCTTATATATATCAGCAACTGATCCATTACTGGGGGCACTTCTGGCGCAACAGGATGACAACAAAAAAGAATGAACTATTTATTACATCAGTAGGACATTGGTGTCTTATGAAATGAGCTAAAGTATAATAGAAAAAGCATGATTGGCATTAGTCTTTGTATCACAGAAACTGAGGCACTATATGCTAGCACATTCAGTCAAGTTGGTGGTCAAAATTGATCCACTCAAGTATCTTCTTAATAAAGCAACACTCACCGGAAGATTGGCATAGTGGGTAATGATCCTTACAGAGTTTGACATTGAATATGTGGAACACAAAGCCATAAAAGGATAGGTAATTTCTGATCAACTTACTGAAGCTCCACTTGAGGATACTCAACCACTACACATCGAGTTCCCAGATGAATCAATAATGCATCTTACTCAACAACCCTGGAAGATGTTCTTTGATGGTTCCTTTACTCAAAATGGTTCAGGAGCTGGCATACTAATCATTACTCCTCAGAAGTATTCAATTCCAAAGTCTTATAAGACTATATTCCCTTGCACAAACAACATTGCAGAATATGAAGCTTTGGTGAATGGAATAAAACTAGCCATTGAATGGAAGGTTGCTGAATTAAATATCTATGGAGATTCTCAGCTGGTCATCAATCAAATCAATGATACATATCAAACTCAAGATGAGAAATTTGTTGGTATTTTGGTATGGTTTTGTCATTGATGTCAACACCTACTAAATACACCTACTTTGAAGATCCAACAACATTCACTAGCAATCAGTAAACTGTTCAAATAATCACTAGTATATGGTTAACCAGCAGGATATAATGTTCACTGGTACCTGCAATGACATGGAAGACACTTGGTAATGCCAAAGACATCATGTGGACACTTTTCCTTGAAGTAATATCATTGGTATATTCTTATTTGCATATTTTCTTTTACCGACAAATAAGTCCAGGTTATCTAGGGTTACACTAGTAGATTTATCTTTTCCAGATCAGCATGGCACACTATGGAGATGATTTATTATTGTTATAAAAGCATTAAGATGACATGCTCAATTGGTTATTGCATCAGATATTGTATTATTTGTAAAATATTTTATTGTAATATCTTGTAGAGCCAACCTACAAAAATTGGTCTTAGGGTATGGTATAAATGTAAAATCTTATTTGTAAGATCAAATGTGGAATGCAAAAAAGATTTAAGGAAGGATATATGTGAGATCAAGCAGAGATATACAAGAAGACATCATTTGAAGGTGAAGTTAGGTTTTTGTAGAAGCATATCAGCATTACACCAGTACTGAATCTAGCATATGAAGATGATATTTTGTGTAGTACATTCTCATTGGATTTAACCATCCAACTGTAGTCAGTGTGACTCCCATTTGTGTTTGAGTAGTGAGCTCTAGGCTATTGGCCTTTCTGCATGTGCAAACCCCTCTTTGTACACTTACTATCTGCAGTAGTATCATCTGATTGTGGGTAAGGTTTCCCACCATGGTTTTTCCCCTTACAGGGTTTCCACGTACAAATATTTGTGTCATGTGTTGTGGTTGACTTTGTACTTATGTTTCATGCATTAATTCTTACTAGTACAACATTTCTTGTTAACACTGTTTATCGATACATTTCACTTTCTTACCGGTATTAAGCATTAAGTTGGTTAATAAGATTTTGGTTTGGATTTATTAGACAACTGATTCACCCCCCCCCTCTCAGTTGTCCTCAGGACCTACAATTGGTATCAGAGCCTAGTCCTCTTGTTTTTGCAGAAGTTTAACAACTTGAGGAGATCCAATGTCTACTAATTATTTCAGAAAGGATAGTCCTAAACTTGATGGAACCAACTATGGAATATGGAAAATCAGAATGGAGACACATCTGAATTGCATTGGTAAAGACATCTGGGAAGTTACTAAGAATGGTTATATTGCTGTTGTAGCTGGTCAGCCTACTCCTATTACTTTAGCTAAAGATGAAGAAAATGATTGCAAAGCAAGAGAAGCACTTTTGAGTGCATTATCGGATAGATCTACTGCAAAAGCTATTTGGGATCATTTGGAAACACTAAATGAAGGGGATTCCATAGTCAAAATTGCAAAACTTGAAAGCTTCCAAGTCAGGTATGAACATTTGAAAATGGAAGAAGATGAAAGAATTTCTGCTTTTATGGAAAGAGTAAATGAAATTGTTTAAGGTATCAAATGTTGTGGAGGAACCTTGAGTGAAGATGAGATTGTTTCAAAAATCTTAAGAGGTTTGCCACCGGCATATAAAATGAAGGTTACTGCTATTAATGAGTTGAGAACAATGCCTAGTACATTAGTAACTAGGGATACATTGATTGGAATACTTTCAGCTTTTGAAATTGAAGAATTTGGTCCTGTTGCTAATATAAAAATTGATTTGGCCTTCAAAGCATCAACATCATCTACTCCATCTTTTGACAAATCAGACTAGAGAGCCTTTTATGCAAGAGAACTTGAAGAAACCAGGAAGGAGAATGAAGAGCTTGACAAACTTGAAGCACTATTTGCAAGAAAAATGCCAAAAGGTCCAATTGGAAGTAAGTATGAAGGTAAAGCACCCTTTAAATGTTTCAACTACAATAAGATTGGTCATATGGCTTCAAGATGCCCTGATAGACATGCTAGACTAAGAGAAGAAGCTAGAAGGACATACAAACCTAATCCTGAATATCAGAGATACAGATTCAAGAAAAATAAAGATAAATCTTGTTACATTGCTGATGAAGGTGTGACTGATGATTCTGATGAGGATTTAGCAGATAATGGATGGGTCTTTGTTGCTATAATAGAAAATCAACCGGTACCTATTACTCAACCGGTAGAACAAGCCCTAGCAGCTAAAGTTGAATCAAAGGATGAATGGATTATTGACTCAGGATGCTCACATCACATGATTGGAGACAAAGGCAAATTCTTGAACTTTCAAGAATACAATGGAGGTTTAGTAAGATTCGAAGATGACAAAGCCTGTTCAATCAAAGGTAAGGGTTCAATATCTTTTGATGGTAAACATAACACTGACAATGTTTAGTATGTTGAAGGATTAAAACATAATCTTTTAAGTGTTGGTCAATTAGTTGAGAAAGGTTTTCAGTTACAATTTAAAAATGGAAAATGCAAAATCATGAATAGAACTGGTTTGGAAATTGCAACTGGTAATCAGACTAGAGGTAATATCTTTCATTTGAATAATAGTGAAAAGGCATGCTTAATTGCACATATAGATGAAAGTTGGCTATGGCATAAAAGACTATGTCATGTAAATTTTGATTGCATGGTAAAAGTCAGTACTTCTAAGGCAGTTAGAGATCTACCTAAAATTATGAAACCTCAGAATACAATTTGCAAGGACTATCAATTTGGAAAACAAGTTAGACTAGTTTCAAAAGTATTCCAGAAATATCCAATAATGCTCTTGATTTAATTCACACTAATTTATGTGGTCCGACTAGAACTAAAAGCTTACAAGGTGATAGATATTTCATGCTAATTATTGATGATTATTCTAGAATGTGTTGGGTTACTTTTCTTAGGGAAAAATCAGAAGCACTTGGGAAGTTCAAACTATTCAAAGCAATGGTTGAAAATGAAACCGGTAATAAAATTAAATGTTTAAGATCAGATCAAGGAGGCGAATTCACATCTAGAAATTTTAATACATTCTGTGAAGTAAATGGAATCAAAAGACAGTTATCAGCACCTCGGACACCACAACAGAATGGAGTTGTTGAAAGAAAAAATAGAACTATTTTGGATGCAGCAAGAAGTATGTTATCAGAAGCAAATCTACCACATGTGTACTGGAGAGAGGGAGTAAGCACTGCTGTCTATACATTCAACAAAGTTCACATCAAAGGTGAAACCAGTAAAACCCCTCATGAACTATGGTTTGGTAATACTCCTACTCTTAAGTATTTCTGAATTTTTGGAAGTAAATGTTATATTAGAAGAGATGAGTATATTGGCAAGTTTGATCCTAGAAGTGATGAAGGAATATTTCTTGGTTATTCATCTAAGAGTAAAGCATATAGATGATTTAATAAAAAATTACAGAAAATTGTTGAGAGTACAAATGTAAAGATTGATGAACAATTCAGAGGAACTTCAAGGTATATAGACTCTGAACGGGGAACATAAATTATGACAAATGAACCTACAATAAATCCACCGGTATAGAATGATGATCCAATTACTCCGATATCATCAGAGGATTCCACAGTAATTGAAGAACAACAACAAACTAAGACACCTTGGTATGTAAGACTGAATCATTCTGAAGATCAAATAATTGGAAGCAAATTTAAAGGAGTCATGACAAGAGGAAGATTGGCAAATGAAGAGGTATGTCTTATTTCTCAAATTGAACCATTATCTATCAATGAAGCATGTGAAGATAAATTTTGGATTAAAGCTATGCAAGAAGAATTAGGACAAATTGAGAAAAATAATACTTGGACATTAGTTCCCGGGCCTAAAAATAAAAATGTAATTGGAACAAAATGGGTATTTAGAAACAAACTCAATGAAGATGGTAAGGTTGTCAGAAATAAAGCATGACTAGTGTGTAAGGGATATTCTCAGAAAGAAGGAGTTCATTACAATGAAACCTTTGCACCGGTAGCCAGAATTGAGGCAGTTAGATTATTCTTGGCCTTTGCAGCTCACAAGGATTACAAAGTTTATCAAATGGATATCAAATGTGCATTTTTGAATGGAGATCTTGAAGAGGAAGTCTATATTGAACAACCTAATGGATTTTCCTTGACAGATGACAATGATATGGTTTGCAGATTAAGAAAAGCTCTGTATGGATTAAAAAAAGCTCCAAGAGCTTGGTATGCATGATTGGATAAGTATCTTTTAAATATTGGTTTTACTAAAGGAAATGCAGATAGCAATTTATATTACAAAGTAACTAATGATGACATCTTGATTATGGAAGTATTTGTTGATGATATAATCTTTGGAGGAGAGGATGGATTATGCAAATAATTTTCTCTTGAAATGCAGCATGAATTTGAAATGTCTATGATCGAAGAAATAAAATTCTTTTTAGGATTGCAGATTTTATAGACTGATAAAGGCATATTTTTGAGTCAATCTAAGTACTTGAAATAACTACTTAAGAAATTTGGGATACAAAACTCTAAACCGATAAGCACACCTATGACTACAAATGATAAATTATCTCAAAGGGATGAATCTACACCTGTTAATCCAACTAGATACAAATCTATGATAGGAGGTTTGTTGTATTTGACACAAACCAGACCTGATATTATGAATGCAGTATGTATAGTTTCTAGATTTCAGAGTAATCCTAGGGAAAATCATGAATCAACAGTAAAAAGGATTTTCTGGTACTTACAAGGCATAGCAAATCTTGGATTATGGTATCCTAAAGATGAAAATTTTGATCTATATGCATACACAAATGCAAATTGGGCAGGAGATGTGGATGATAGAAAAAGCACCACTGGAGGAGCATTCTTTCTTGGAAAGAGATTAGTTTCTTGGTTAAGTAAGAAATAGAGTTGTACATCTTTATCAACAGCAGAATCAAAATATGTTGCAGCAGCAACAAACTGTACACAGGTACTTTGGCTTAAGCAAATGTTGAAAGACATAAAGGTAAAATGCAAGGAACCTATTACTATATATTGTGATAACACTGCAGCAATTGATATATCTAAGAATCTAGTATTACATTCTAAAACAAAACATGTTTCTATCAAACTGAATTTTCTAAGGGAAAAAGTTGAAGAAAAGGAGATAAAACTAGTTTATGTGAATACTAATGAACAACTTGCAGATATTTTCACAAAACCTTTGCCTAAGGAAACTTTTGAGTATCTCAGAGATCAGCTCGGAGTCTTACCTCCACCGGTAGAGACTTAGACAGTTGATGATTATCATCAACCGATAGAATTAAATGGACAAATCTTTTATTCTGGTATTTGATCAGGAAGCTACTTCTTAGGGGGAGTAGTTGGTATATTGAATTGGTTGGTATTTTGTATGAACTTGACTTTTTGTGACTTTGGCATTTCATGTCAAAGGGGGAGAGATATATGGAAAAACATTGGGGAGAGATATATGGAAAAATGCATTATCTTTTTGAGGAGAGATTGGTATTGAAAATAAATCTTTGGATAAACACATGTTATTCCCAGGGGGAGAGATGGAGATTGTTGGTTTTCATACTTGGCATTTCTGCTTTGGCACTTTGATGGTTTTTCCATCTTGTATTGCCATCAATGCCAAAGGGGGAGATTGTTGGTATTTTGGTATAGTTTTTTCATTGATGTCAACACCTACTAAATACACCTACTTTGGAGATCCAACAACATTCACTGACAAACAGTAAATTGTGCAACAGTTACCAGTATATGGTTAACCGGCAGGATATAATGTTCACCGATACCTGCAATGACATGGAAGACACTTGGTAATGTCGAAGACATCATGTGGACACTTTATTTTGAAGTAATAATCATTGGTATATTCTTATTTGCATATTTGCTTTTACCGACAAATAGGTCTAGGTTATCTAGGGTTACACCGACAGGTTTATCTTTTCTAGATCAGCATGGCATGCTATGGAGATGATTTATTATTGTTGTAAATGCATTAAACTGACATGTTCAATCAGTTATTGCATCGGATATTGTATTGTTTGTAAAATGTTTTTATTGTAATATCTTGTAGAGCCAACCTACTAAAATTGGTCTTAGGGTATGGTATAAATGTAAGATCTTATTTGTAAGATCAAGTGTGGAATGCAAAAAAGATTTAAGGAAGGGTATATGCGAGATCAAGCAGGGATATACACAAAGACATCATTTGAAGGTGAAGTTAGGTTTTTGTAGAAGCATATCAACATTACACTGGTACTGAATCCAACATATGAAGATGCTATTTTGTGCAGTACATTCTCATTGGATTTAACCATCCAACTGTAGTCAGTGTGACTCCCATTTGTGATTGAGTAGTGAGCTCTAGGCTGTTGGCCTTTCTACATGTGCAAACCCCTTTTGTACACTTACTATTTGTAGTAGTATCATCTGATTGTGGCTAAGGTTTCCCACCATGGTTTTTCCCCTTACAGGGTTTCCACATACAAATATTGGTGTCATGTGTTGTGGATGACTTTGTGCTTATGTTTCATGCATTAATTGTTGGAGGTTTGGACGGTACTTTTCTTAGATGTCTAGAAACCGAAGAATCTAAATGTGCATTATCGGAAGTCCATGAAGGTATTTGTGGATCTAATTCGAATGGTTTTACTTTAGCTCAGAAACTATTATGGGCTGACTACTACTGGCCAGATATGGAAAAAGATGCCATAAAATTTGCTAAGACTTGTGAGAAATGTTAGTGTAGACACCTTAAAATGGTCAACGCTTGCAGAGTCATACTTTAACATTTGCGCATTGCCTCATTTTAGGTTTTTGCATCGCATTAACATTTCTCCTATGTCACACAATTGGTCTTTATCATTTGCGAGCATCGAGTCCTTCTTCTTCATCTATCTCGCTTTCGAATTTGGTCTTGTCGACAACAATCTTCAGTCATGATTTTGGTCGATCTTTGTCCTTGTCAATCTTGTCATATTGTGATCAATTCATCATCGATCCTTGTCCTTTTCAATCATATCAATTTGGTCTCTTTATCAATATTGATCAATTTGTCAATCAATCTCAATCAAATCATTTATCAATCCAAAATCATGATCGAATCGATATCAATTATCCTTTGTCAAGACCTAATTGTCATCTTTGCATTTCTAATTCATCTTCCAAGGTTTTATGATTTATTCATTTAATCTTGTTTGGCATTTTCCCTCTAGGTTAAATAATTTATTTATTTATCCTAAGTCTTCTTGTCACAATTAAATGTTTATTTAATTGGCTAATTAATTCCTCCTATTTTTGTAAATTAATTAATGAATGAGAAATTATTAATTAATTTACCTAATTTGCATCAATTTCCTAATTTCCAAGTCATCATTTCTAACCTAATTTTCTAATTTCTCCTAAATTCCTAAATGTCTATTTCTATTTCAAATTCATGTCATAAATCCTTGCATAGCAATTTGTCATACACATGTCATAATTTTGCTATTCTTGATTTGAATTTCCATTCGAATCACTATCATGCTAATTTGATCTTTTTCTCCAATTTCTCTATAAATTGGATGAATTTCTTCAATCAAAGCCCTTGATTAATAATTGGTAATCAGACTATCGAATTTCTAGTCAATCACATTTCTAGTACTCTTGATCAATAATCTTGTCTACTTGCTTTCAATTGTGTGTGTGCACTTGTAGGTGAGATCCACAACCAAACCATTTGAGGAGGAAAGAAGAACAATGGAGCCGCATGAAGGGAACATCTGGTTTGCATAATCTTTTTGAATGTTTTATCTTCATGTCTCTATTGAGTGTTGTTTAGGATAGATCATTACATTTGAGCTTTCATGATTGAGCTAATGATTAGTATGTTTATCTTGCTTGTGATGATTTCCTATTTCCTAACGTACATTAATTGGTGAACCTGACGTGAACACTAACCTTCTAACCTCTTTATGGTGTTTTTGAGTGCTTTCAAGTTGATTTGCAGGCCAAAAAAACCCAAAAACAGGGTCGTGCAGGGTTTTCTGGAGACTTCTGCGCCTATGTTGAGCAACCTGCGCCTATGTTGAGCATTCTGCGCTTGTGTTAAAGACATTCTGTGCTTGTGTCATGGGTTCTGCACCTGTGTCATGGGTTCTGTGCCTGTGTAAAGTCCAGAACAGGGGTAAAAATGCAATGTTTTACTTGAAATTGGTTTAGTTTTTGCATTCTATTTTCTGTGCTTTGGATTTTGGTACTAATTATCTATGCATAATCTTGGCATATGCATGGCAAAGACAATAAATCAAACTACTAACATGTGTTATGTAGAATCGATAGTCAAAGATAAGAAATCAAACTTCTAACTTGGGTTTTGGAGGTTGCCTTGGAGAAACAATTAAACTTGGTGTTTGTCTTTAAATGTTTTAGGCACCTAGTGATTTCTAATAGGTTGGAATGAACATGTTTTTGCTTTGATTGTTGAGTGTGACATTGGAGTAGGAGAGTATGCTCTCATCCTTTCAGGGTGATCAGAAATCCAGATCTTCGATACCATGCTTTTGTCTTTGATTGTGTGTCTCCTTTAGAGGGCCTGCCTTCCCGACCACTTTGCTTTTACAAGCAAGTGATAATCGTGAGAAGGGAACGACCCAAAGTGAGTATGGCTAGAATTCCTTGGCATTCTAACTCACTATAAAAAAATACCCGATGAGCAAAAGCTTTGAAGGAAGTGTTACGTGGGAATTGCAATTACTTGGGAAGTGATGACCCTTGAACTCTTTCTCATATCAACATCTAAGTAGGGCCTCTTGGTCTAAATCATGCTTGCATGACTACATTTGTTTGGTACCTTGATGGGCTTAATGTCTCAATCACACTTGCGTGACATCAAGGAGTAACGCTTAATAGAAATCCTTACTACATACCTTGTTTTTAGAGGCCAAAAACCCTTCTAGTTGCTTGAGAAGGACAAATTCGGATACTTGGAAGAGATAATAAGTTCGCCATGGGGAGATTTCCATGGGGACTGATGCTTGGCTGCCCTAAGAAGTGAGTGCCGTGGAGGGGAGCCCATGGGGTCAAGCATCTATGTATTCTCCTTGAATCCCATAATGAGTCTACCTCTCAAGTACCTAATGTCTTTGCCTACCATAAGAAATGTGGAAATGAGCATGATTGTCTTGAGTCTAAGTTGCAATATCTTGTATTCTTTGCTTGTCAAAAGTTGAATTGTATCTCATTTCAAGAACAAAACAAATTGATCCAACATAAGGTTAAACATAAGAGCATTTCATCCAACAAACTTCAAAACACTTTCAAACATGGTTGTCAAACATTGTTCAAAATCTTGTCTTAACATTCATGTCACTTACATTTAGGTTCATCCTAGGTTGCATTTTGCAAAGTTCATTGTCAAGTACCAAGGTTAGGTTTCACCTAAGTCATACTCATTTGCATATCAATAAGGGTCATCCATTTGCATGTGTCCTCTTGCATTAAAGTCATACCATTGTCATACATTCAAAAATAGGTTTTGTCATACTTGAGGAATCCAAATCTTTGATGCAACCCTAAGTCATTGTTAAGAAGTCTAGACCTTATCAAATCTTTTGTCCTTTTGTCATCAATATCATTTGGTCAAACCTAGCTTAGTATCCAAGCATATAGGGGAGACTTTGTCATTTGTCCTTTGAGGTCTAGACATCATTCCAATTTCCTGAGGGTCTCTTTTTAGATTTGCATTTCAAAAGTTTGTCAAAATCTTCAAAACAACCAAAAACATAGATTGCACTCTTGCCATAGATTGCATTTTCATATATTTAGTTTGCATTTAGTTGCATATCATACATTATCCTTGAAAAATTCCAAAAAAAGTTGCATTTGCATAGTGACATGTCTATTGAAACGAGGTTCCAAGCACCAATGATGCAACAAAGTTTGACATATCAACCAATAATGCAATCACAATTCTATCCAACCCAACAACAAAGCAACATTGATCAAACTTTTTATGATGAAACAAGTCTCCAAATACAAAAACTAGAGGAGAAACTAGCTCAAGAAGAAGAGATATTGGAACAAAGAGTGAAAAACATTGAGAAGAATAGATCACAAATGTCCAAAGTGTTTCAAAAATTTCTAGGTCGAAATCCAAAGGTTGAGCCAATTGATGTAAGATCTCTTCTTGAACAATCAGACATACCAGCTCTCCTCTCCCAAATAGAGATGATGAAACAATTTCAAGAAAGGAGACAACATCAATTTCAACATTATGTGCCTCCACAACAAGAACAAGAAGGTGTTTACTATCAATCTGATTTTCAACCAATACAACCAATGGTTCAACCAATTGTCCAACATATTCAACCAATGCAATCAATGGTCCAATTTCAACAATATGTCCAACCAACTATACAATGTCAACAAATAGTTCAACCAATGGTGGAATATCAACAAGTTCAATCAACATATCAATGTCAACAACCACCACCAAACATTCAAAAACAAAGGTTGCAGCACACACCAACCCAAGTTTCAAACATGTCAGAACAATTGAACCAAGTCCAATATCAAAACACGACATCAGACCAGAACCAAATTCTTTCCAAACAAGTTCAAATTCCAGATATAACTATGTCAAAACCTCGAAAGAAAGGTGGCTTTATTGCAATGCTCTTAAGGAAATTACCAAGTGAGTTCTTTGAGGAAGATCCAGATAATACACTTATGTCTAGCAATGCCTCATCTCCCCACAAGCAAATTGACTCTCCAGTGGCATCTATCCTTACACCTCTAGAAGTTTCACAAGAACCTTCCATATTGTCCTCATCAAACAATACACCCAAGGATGCAATTATCCAAGAGCTATCCATAATTGATTTCCAAGATAATCCAATTCATGATGCACATCCTTGTCATGTTTCAGAAATACAAGACCCAATGCCACCATGCAGTTTATTGCCATTACCTGTTTTAGAGGACCCCATTCAAAGTCCCTCTTCCTCATGTTCAAGCATTGATTCCTTGCCAGAATCCATCACAAATGTTCAAAGTGCATTTCCTTCATGCCAAAACATTGATCCCTTGTCAGAATTCCCCATGCATATCCAAAGTCCAACCTCATGTCAAGAGGATAATTTAGGGCATGAAGAAACGTGTCTTAAAACAGATCAAGATCAAACCTTATCATCCCATCCAATTGTTGACCAGAACCCCATGTTCCTAGACACTCACAATGATTCCATTTTTCCTGTCCATTCTATCCAAGAACATAACACCCTTTCAAATCCCATTGGTATTCCACTTCCTAAGAAAGATCAAGATATCTTTTCCATCCTTTATGATGATCCCATTAAAAGTCCAGAGCAAAGCAACTTTAAAGAGGATTCCAATGATCTTCCTCCTTGTCAAGATCAAATTATTCCTTTAAATCCTCCACAAGATCCTTTTGTTCCTCCATCTCCTTGTCCTAATCCAGCATATCCACTCCAAGATCGCATTTCTTTTGATGATCCCATTATTTCTCCCATTCCATCTCTTGAAGAGCTTGTCATTGAACCATGTCCACTACACAATCCCAGTCTCTCTTGTGATCCTGATACCCCTCATGATTCTAATGTGTCAGTGTAAGATTTTCATGAACCCTTGACATGCATAATGGGTTCTTCCACTCTGGTGCAATCCAATCCACTTCAAGATCTCATTATTTCTCTCATATCATATCCACCTCATAATGGACTCGCATCTTCTTCCCAAAGAAAAGAGTATCCTACAAGTCAAGATATTCATAAAGGCAAAGGAGTAGACCTTCATGAGCAAGAACCCCTTCATATCAAAGAATATACTAATGGTCATGGCTACAAATCTCACACTCAAGGCGTTGGTATCCCTTCAAAGTCAAAATCCAAATGTCCACCTTCCCCATCATCACTTCCATCCATTCTAGGTCCTTATATCCCTTCGTCCTCTATGCAAGGTCAGAAAAGGCACACATCCTTGAGTAAATTTCATCCATCCAAAAGAACTCCATTTCATTCATATCCATCCATGCATTCCTTTCCCCCTCCAAGCAATTTGGATGCCAAGTATAAAAGTCATAAGTCTAGAAATCCACATGTATCCAAGGATCAACATGTCCAATCTAATCAACATGTCAAAGAAAAGAAAAATATGATCCAAAAAGAAAAGGAAAAATCCAAAAGGTCACAAAGGCCCACTGAGCAAAATAAAGCAAAGTCAAAATATATATGGGTTCCTAAATCCCTTATGCAAGCAATGCACTCCAAGGAACCACAAAAGCATGAAAAATCAAAAACCATGTGGATCCCTAAGCGGCTCCTTGAAGCACAAAAGCCTAAAGAAACATCCAACTTGGCATCCAAAATTGCTATTCCTCCATCCAACCCTCTCAAATTTGTTCCTCCATCACCTTCTTTATCCATTTTGGGCCCTTATGTCCCAAAATCCATAGCCTTTCTTTCGTCAAAATCTCAATATCCAAAATACATTTGTCCTCCATCAGTCCATCACCCCTCAAGGTGTGTGCCAATGTCAATCTTTCCTTCATTTCCATCCACTGAAGCCCAATTCTTCCAATACCCTATCCATTATCCAATGCGTATTTTCCATCCTTCCATCCCTTTGATCCAATCCTTTGCATAAATCCTTGCCTTAGTTTCATCTCATTTTCCATGTCCTTATCCTACCAACGTCTTTGAGCATACTTTTAAAGGTCATGGTCCATTTTTTTCAAGGCTACTATCCAAACAAAATGATGTTTGAGTCCTTCTTCCATCCCCTATCATGTGTCCATATTCTATTGAAAAAGTCAAAATACAAAAAAATCAAAAAAAGTGAAAAAAAAAAGAGACAAAAAAAAAAAGTAAAGCAAAAATAATTCGTCCACTAGTGAAAACCTGGCAAACAGGAGCCTTGGGCAAGTACCATGATGAAAACCTGGCAAGTAGGCATCATGCATAATCTATGAACTTCTTGCACACCACACTTGGGGGTAAGTCTCCTCCTTCATATCCTATTGCCCTCCATTATCCTATCAAACCCATGTCCTATTACCCTTCCTTGTCCTATCATCCCTCATGTCCAGTTTCCCTTTCCACCTTTGATCTTGACAAGGCTGAGGATCATCATGAGCATCATGCATCTTATTTGCAGCTTTCAGTCTATCATAGCTTTTGGTCTTTATCCATTTGCTTATTATAACCTTTCATCCATATTCCCTAGCTTATTGCAACTTTCTGCCACTATCCCGTATCCTATCCCAACCTTCAATCCATGTCCCTTATCCATTCTTGGTCTTGCTTATCCTATCCATATCTTATCACTATCCATACACTCTTTTTCATTCCTTGATCTTGATCCAACATAAGGACGGAAAATTTAAACATGGTTTCAAAAAGCTCTTGACATGTCCCTCATGCCATGTTCCTGCTTTACATTATCATATCCAGTCTCTTGTCCCATCATGTCATAGCCCTTGGAAATTGCATCTGTATTGTCTCCATGATGAAAGGCCTTTGTCTTCCCTCTATCCACCATCATTTTAGCAAGCCTATTTATTCACTTGTCATATTCCTTGCCTTGCTAGACATTGGGGGCAAAATAAAAAAAATCAAATAATGTCCTGAAAAAATCTTCAAAAAATTTAAAAATGTCCTGAAATAATCCAAAAAAAATTTAAAAATGTACTGAAAAAATCTCAAAAACATTTAAAATAGAGTCCTGAAAAAATCTTCCAACAAAAAAAATCGAATAAAGTCCTGAAAAAAGTATCTAAAAATTGACAAGTGAAAATCCCTAAAAATCATAAAAAGTCCTGAAAAAATGAACAAATTTTTTTTTTCAAAACATTAAAATCCAAAAACAAGCATTTTGCAATAAATGATCCCTTTGTGCATAAGACAAATCACTGAGCATCCCTCCAATGACTCACAATCCAATGCTACACTTTAATGAAATCACGCTTTAATAGATGAACTTTTTCATTCAGACCAGACATTCAAACTGATCAACATTGTCATATCAATCAACCTCAAAATCATTCATCCTTGTCTCTACTATCATGGGTCTTATACAGGGTGTGGTATACTCGAAACCAGACTGTGTCCTGTCTTAGACGGGGTACCGCATGTCCTGAAACTAGACAGCATGATTGTCCTATCAACGCTTTCAACTTTTGACAATGAAGATCAAGATGTTTGTTTGATTAATTGGAATTTGTGCATCTTGTCTTTTTACTGATTTATCTTTGGCTTCAGTCATGTTCCTATGTTGCTTGATGATGTCACTGAGTGATTTAGAGTGACCAAGATGGTTCATGGTCCTTTTCCTTTTTGTTGTGATTGTTGTTTGTCTGCGATGTGTCTGTCTTTTGCAAAAAGGGTTGCATTTCAGCTCTGGCCTTCAATGCCATGATGCTACGCATCCATTTTGCCATATCAAATAAAGGTTCTCACCTACAAAGTGCATTATTGAAAGCAAGTTTTTCTTCATCTCTACCTGTCCTCTGTCTAATTTCTGCTTACTAACATTTCTTCCATCAATCTTGTCAGTCTATTTGCTCCTATCATTTTCTATCATTTTTATCGATCAATTGGCCTCTTCTCTACCTATTTCCGGCCAATTCCTCGAGGGGGCATGCATATGTCATTATTATTGTCTGGGGCATTTTCATTATTGTTCTTTGAAACAACGCTTAAAATTGCATTGTGTCAAAGAGGGGCAAAATGTAGACACCTAAAAATGGTCAACGCTTGCAGAGTCATACTTTAACATTTGCGCATTGCCTCATTTTAGGTTTTTGCGTCGCATTAACATTTCTCCTATGTCACACACTTGGTCTTTATCATTTGCGAGCATCGAGTCCTTCTTCTACATCTATCTCGCTTTCGAATTTGGTCTTGTCGACAACAATCTTCAGTCATGATTTTGGTCGATCTTTGTCCTTGTCAATCTTGTCATATTGCAATCGATTCGTCATCGATCCTTGTCCTTTTCAATCATATCAATTTGGTCTCTTTATCAATATTGATCAATTTGTCAATCAATCTCAATCAAATCATTTATCAATCCAAAATCATGATCGAATCGATATCAATTATCCTTTGTCAAGACCTAATTGTCATCTTTGCATTTCTAATTCATCTTCCAAGGTTTTATGATTTATTCATTTAATCTTGTTTGGCATTTTCCCTCTAGGTTAAATAATTTATTTATTTATCCTAAGTCTTCTTGTCACAATTAAATGTTTTATTAATTGGCTAATTAATTCTTCCTATTTTTGTAAATTAATTAATGAATGAGAAATTATTAATTAATTTACCTAATTTGCATCAATTTCCTAATTTCCAAGTCATCATTTCTAACCTAATTTTCTAATTTCTCCTAAATTCCTAAATGTCTATTTCTATTTCAAATTCATGTCATAAATCCTTGCATAGCAATTTGTCATACACATGTCATAATTTTGCTATTCTTGATTTGAATTTCCATTCGAATCACTATCATGCTAATTTGATCTTTTTCTTCAATCAAAGCTCTGGATTCTTAATTGGTAATCAGACTATCGAATTTCTAGTACTCTTGATCAATAATCTTGTCTACTTGCTTTCAATCATGTATGTGCACTTGTAGGTGAGATCCACAACCAAACCATTTGAAGAGGAAAGAAGAACAATGGAGCCGCATGAAGGAGCATTCAAATCACATCTTTGGTTTGCATAATCTTTGCTTTTGAATGTTTTTATTTCATGTCTCTATTGAATGTGTGTAGGATAGATCATTGCAATGAATGCTTTTGTGATTGAGCTATTACGTTTATCTTGTTTGTGATGATTTCCTATTTCCTAACGTATAGTTAGCTTCATGGAAATCTCATACATGCCCCAGCAAGGGACCTCATACCATTTATAACACACTGGCCTTTTCAGCAATGGGCCTTTGATCTCATTGGTTAGATATATCTGGCTTCATCCAACAGACATAAATTCACCATAACTGCCACTGAGTATTTCACCAAGTGGGTAGAGGTAGTTCCGCTCACCAAGGCAACTGGTAAACAAGTCACCTTATTCATCCTAAACTATATAATTTGCAGGTATGGGATACCTTCGTCCATCGTGACTGATAATGGAGGAAAATTCAAGAATAAAGATCTGGTGAGCTTTGTGAGAAATTCAAAATAAAGCAACACTAGTCATTAGTATATTACCCTCAAGGTAATGGACAAGCTGAGGTGTTTAACAAAAACCTACTAACTATCTTGCACAGAATAGTGAACAAGTCTGGGAAGGATTGACATCTGCAGCTCAATCCTACACTATGGGCTTACAAAACCAGTATCAGAACACCTACTGGGGCTACACCTTTTTCTTTGGTGTACGGGTCCAAAGCAGTATTACCTATTAAAGTAGAAATACCATCTCTAAGAGTTTCATTGCAAGGTCTTGTTCTGATGAAGATCATAGAATATCTAGATTGCAAGAACTCGAATTGCTGGATGAGCATCAACAAGTGGCGTTTGATCATCTCAGAGTGTATCAGAAGAGAATGTCCAGAGGGTATAACAAGGAAGTTCGACAAAGAGAATTTTAAGTTGGTGACCTAGTTTTGAGAGAAAATCCAAAAAATCAATAGTTTCACGACAATAAAGGGAAATTTGAACCCAATTGGTTGGGTCCCTACATTGTTACTGCAGTATTCGGCTCTGGTGCCTATCAACTATCAATCTCGGAAGGAGAATAGCTCCGTGAACTGATTAACACCATCCACTTGAAGAAATCCTTCGCTTAGCACTCTCAGCTCCAGCAAACTTGTACAGTTGGAAAAAGTCCTTAAAAAAATCCTAAAAATCAGAAAAAGTCCTGAAGAAATCCAAAAAAAAAAGAAAAAATAGAAAATAAAAGAAAAAGAAAAAAAAAGAGAGAGAAATTGCCCTAGTGAAAACCTAGTAAACAGGTACCTTGGTAAAAAAAAAATGAATCTCTGCCAAGCAGGTGAAAACCTGGCAAACAGGCACCTCTTATACTCAATCGCTCCATCTATCAACGCAACGTTGGCATTTCCCGCTTTCAAGCATCTTTTTCTTTCACTTGTACATATTTTCAGTCACTTTTGTGACATCCTAGTTCATTAGAACCCTCATGACTTGAAACTGATCAACATCCTAGTCTTAGGTTACTCGATAGAGCACATTACATATCCTAAGCAGTGTCAACCAAGTCATTATTCCATCAGTGAAACCTGGTCATCCACTCCGAGTTAGTTACTTATCTTCTGACTACTACAGAGTTTTTATCATTGAGTTCACAAGCAAAACAACATAACGGAAAACAATTACTAAACAGTTTGAGCTATGAATGCAAATTTTCTTTGTATGTTGTCTTTTATATTGATTTTTGATTATTGTCCCTCTGAGTAACTTGAGGAAGTCTATTGACTAAGAGGAACAAGGATTGGGGGCATAATATTTTGTTTGTTTTCTGCTTGTAGGAATGATCCCGATGATCTGGAAACATATAAATTAGCTGGGTGTCTGTGATAAAAGCCTTCACATTAAGGTGAAATCGCCCCACATACCTCAACTCCGCTTATTTGTATGCTACAAGGAGGTCCACATTATTTCTTTGTTTGTTTTGAGGGAATTTCTTTATGATACAATTCGAGTCCCTGCGAAATCTGTCCAAGGATATGAATGAAAAAAGGGTCATTGCAGACAAGATAATTAATATTGCACATTGAAAAAGAAAGGAACTCTAATCTACCTGTTGTGTTCATTATGCTCAGTGATGAATCTTAAGTATTTTAAATCCAGTGACTAGGATCAAGTTGCATTTCGCATATCATTTTGCATTTCATTCTGCATTTTTGTGAATCTAGAGTGGTTTCGATATAATAATAATCTCTTTATCTTCCGAATGAGAGCTGAAAGCATCATCATTTCTTACACTAAGTGGTCTTTTTATCATTATTTCTTTAATTGAGTACTTGTTTTTTGCGATGTTTAGCTGCATACATAACATTTCATATAGATTCATTCATTTCATTTCATTATTATTCATTTACACTGATCTTATTGCATAGAAAAATGAAAAAATTGCATTACTCATTTTCATTCATTCATTTATTTGCATATAAAAAGAAACCAAAACATAGACATCCATATTCATTTGCATTACATACATTCATGCTGAAATAAATGCATACATATAGAATAAAGCATATAGAAACATCTCATAGTCGATCAACACAAGTACAATGAAGTCAAATCAGATCTCGTATATATATAATGTCAAGTATAAGGGTACAAAATGATGTCCAATGACATATACAAACTCCCATCAGAGCAAGAATCGTATCGACTACAAAAAAATGGGTGTTTATACAAAAAATATCCCAGCTACAAAAAGAATCATCTAGCTGGTGCCCTCTCCCTCATCACCTGGTGGAGGAGGAGGAGCCTGATGCCTGGGATCCTGGCGTGGTGCTCGTGCTCCCTCTGATCTAGCCATATACTGTGAATAGGGTTGCACCTACTGTGCAACAGGAACTGCGACACTATATGCTACCACATAATATGAAGCCCTACTGCTCTAGAGAAGCACCTCCTATCAAAGAGACTCTATCTCTGCTCTCAACTCGACTCTCAATGCTGTGATCTAGAGATCATGCTCGGCCCTAACCTCGACAACCTGTCGGTCTTGCTCCACCAACTGAGTCTAAGCCACTGTCAACTGTGACCATAGCTTAGCAAGGCGTGCTCTCATGGACTGTCCCATGTCAACCCCCTACTCTCTCGCAGGCTCCCCGCCACCATCTCCACCTGTGGCTCCACCTTGCTCATCCTGTCACTGTCGAACCTGCCTCGGAGCTGCTCGCTCCTCCTCTCTACCACCTAACCTCATGCCTACTCTCCCAAGGGATCCAACCTCACCCCTCTATTGTCCAACATCAGCTCGCACTCTGTTACTACTAGCACCAGGATCACCACCAGTCCATCGTGGAACATCTGGTCTCTGGCCTTGTCCCTGCCTATGGCCCTGTCTCTGTGCCTATCCTTGTGCCGGTGCAAGGGCATCATCCTCCACATCCTTAATATGAGGAGCATGTTCTCCTAGATCTATAAACCAAGGGAATGGATGCTGCTGAAAGTAATCCCTATATTGGGGCAATACCCTCGCATCTACTATATCATCCAGGTAATCCCACCTCATACGGTGTAAACTTGTCAGCTCCTACATCACTAAAGCATAGGATAGCCTAGGTGACCATCCCTATCTCTTCTCATTGATGTATCGAGCATATGCTGTATACTCTTGAGAGATACCCTGAGGCCGGCCGTACTGCCTCATCACTCGTGAAATGATGAATCACTCCACAACAGTCTATGACCTCCCAATCAGTGGGCATGTAACAAAAAGATCTCTCTAAACTGCTCGCCACTCATCCCATGACTCCAACCCCCTGTATGGTCTCCATATGACAACTATCAGATCATCGAGCTATCGTCGCTAGAAGTCTGTCTTGCCCAGATGGGACTGTGTAATATATCTGGCATACCTATAAATAATTAGCTGTCTTGGCTCTCTGCTATCATCAACTATCGACTGACAAACGGGAAGGTGATCCCAAGCCCATACCTATAAAATGTACACCCCTGTAGCCATGCTCCACCCATCTCTATAGACAATCTCATGCGTCTCCCGATACATGTGGGCCAACAAACAAGAGCCCAAGCCAAGTCTCTGAGGGGTCTCTATCAACCTCTCCAGCATACGGCCCCATCCACTCTGAAAACCCTGTTGCCCTCTATCTGGCATCAAGAAGCAACCAATGAAACCTTCTAGGACACATGCCAGTGAATACTCCTCACTATACCTGCCCATCAATATATCCCAACTCATAGAACGAGTCAAGATATCGGGATCCCTGAATACGTTCCTAAGAGCCCGTAGTCCAAGTAACAATGCAGTATCATAATCCACCTTATCCCCAACAAAAGGGATACGAAGGATCCTGTACACATCCTCGGGAGTGATAGTCAACTCCCCAACTGGTAAATGAAAGGTATTATGCTCTGAATGAAACCGCTCTACCAACCCTGTGAGCATCCCATGGTTCACATAGATATTAGGTAACCTCATTAGGTGAGTCAAGCTACACATATCAACATGAGCTTGCTCAACCTCAGACAAATCATGAACCAAAGCCATAGTGGGAGGATATACATATCTGAAGAGCACAGGAGGTACCTGCAGAAAAAAAACCAACAACGATCATCAGAAAACATTCCAAATGAGTCTACAAGAGAAGTTAAACATCACACAAATCCAACTAAGTCAAATGCAAAAGAAAAATTTCATGTTTACACTTTCAAAAATGATCACTATTTTCTGAATGACAAAACATAGTCAAACAGAATCTCGTACCAGTCAGGAATGGCTCTCGTATGAGTAAATAGCCTCGAACGACAAACTTTTACACATCGCATAACAAAATGGTCTTTTAACAGACCTATCGTACGACATGAGGGTAAATCTCGTATGACAAATCTAATGGCTTTAAATGATAAAAGACAATTTACCAAATTCTCGTACGAGACAAGATCTTGTCTCGCATGATAAACTGCGACACCCAACCCAAAACCCATGAAAAACGTGAAAAATAAACAAAAAATTTCAAAATTGGAAATATAAAGAGGCTAAAGATCGATCACTTACCACTGGCTCGTAGTTTCAGGGTCGATTGTGACGTCTCTGGCGCTCAAATCGATGTTGACGAGTAGAGACCACCATTTTTCTTCACAGAAGGCTATTTGAATTTTCAAACTTGGAGGGTTAAAATGAATTGAAAATGACACTTTCATCCTATATATAGCCTAAAAACCTAATTTTTCAACTTTCTTCGATGGTTATGAAAATTGTACCCTTAGCTAATGTGCCTACTCTGATTCCATTTTTGGGATCGAAATCGAAATTTGAGATCATCTTGCTAGTCAATTTCACAATTTTGACCACTTAGCGCTTTTTTCATCAAATGCTCATTCTTTCTTCAAATTGCGCTCAATTTCAACGTTGAATCTTAATTCAATTTCATTTTACACATCAACATTACAATCAACTCTACACTCAATTTCTTATCAATCATCGCCAGAATTTTCAAAAAAAAAAAATCCTCAGAATCAATTTGTGCTCAAATAAGTTATTTTTGCCACACAATTGCCTATAATCAATCCCTCGCTATCTTTCGATTTCGCTCCCGAGGGGGCATACTCATGACCTTATGACTTCACATCTCACAAGTCAAGAAATTTTTCAAATCTTCATCAAAAGTCAAGCATTGTCTTTCCAATTAAAGAAAAAAATCCTTGCTGCGAGGGCCTAACAGCATAAAGAATAAGAATGAAAGCCGCTATCGATTGACTGCTACTAAGGTCCATGGGCAGAACCTTTTCCTTCCTTCCAAAGTATACTCTCAATCCATTGGTTCACATCTCATCGATGGGTGGGTGGGAGGCAATAGTAAGAGCTTGGGTGGGAAGATATAGTTGAGGTGGGAATGAAGGCACGGAAGAGGTTCGTTCAGGTGGGAAACTATAGTTGGGCCTTAACTGGCAGGTCGAGCTTGATTGTTGCTTGTTCATATTGATATTGATGACCTCCTTGTTTCGAAGGCACTCTCCAGCCCTATTCCTATTCTTATTGTCGAATTGGTCTGCCCCTCTTGATTTCTCCTCATCGTGAGCTAAGGGGCATCTCAACTTCATCGCTTCACATCAAGTTGAGATCTCTTGATCATCTGAATCAAATCAATCGCTAGGGGCATATCAGTTTCATCACTTCAAATCAAGCTGATATTTGTCTTTTATCTGAATTAATCTCTTAACGTTAATCAGTTTCATCATTTCAAATCAAATTGATTATTCGTTTAAACTCAATCAAAAGTTTAAAGAGTTTCTTTGATCACACTAAATCTAAGTAGGTGTTCAATATTCATTTCTTGATCAAGATGAACGGTTTATTCTTCACTCATCGTGTCTTGATCAATCAAGTTCAAGATCGATTTTTTTTTATCATCACTCACTACATCTAAGATCAATCAAGTTCTAGATCAGTAAGATCCGCTTCTTGATCAATCAAGTTCAAGTTCAGTATCTTTGTTTTCTATCGTTCCCCAGTTCAATCAAGTTCGGGATCGGTATCACTTTAATCAGTCTTCATTTACCTTTGTCGCTTCGAATCAAGCTAAACACCTTGCTTTTCATCTAGTTCATGATCAATCAAGTTCAGAACTGACATCTCCTAGACATCACACATTCTTTGAATCAAAGCGTTGCTCGCACATTAATTCAAAGAGGGGCAATTGTAATACCCTAAAATTGGTCATCTAAACCATGGGCCCCTAATCTCGACAACATCACCAAGGTCCTAACCAAAGGCAATTAAATTAATCTTGAGCACATTATTAATTCTTTAATTATCAAAAATCACATGGCAAATCAACTACTCAACATTAATTAAATATTTAAATATTTATTTAATTAATCAAATCATTTCCAAGAATATCATTTTGATCAATTATCCCATTTTAATTTATTAAATATCCTTGCATATTTAATTAATTAATAAATTTGCCATTCAATCATGCAAAAAGGATTAATTTATTACAAAAGGATTAATTTATTACAAAGAGTTGAATTGAAAATAAAACAAAAAGAATTGAATTGAGAGAGAAATCAAACTTGAGATATTATTTCTTTTTCTAAATTTAGAACTTGAAATCAGAAAAGCAATTTAATTGAATTATTCTCTAAAATTGGAACTTAAAGCTTTTCAAAAACAGAAAAAGAAGTTCAGTTGCATTGAAAAGACCTTTTTCTTGAATAAATTAAAGAATTATCTATTTGTATCAGATATGCATGGAATTAATTTATTATTATTTTCCAATGCAACTTGGACTTCTAATTTGAATGCATTTCAATTAAACTATAATTGGAATCTATCTCAAGGTTAACTGAACATGATTTCTCAATTATTTCAATTAATCCTAAATTGAGCTTTGTCTCTTGTGATTCTCTATAAATTCAGTCTTCAACTCTCATTCCAAACCACCCCAGAGATTTTTGAGAACACGCTTGGAGATTATTATCATGCTAATTTCGCTCTGGAGTTATTGAAAATTATTGTGTTTTTTTAGATTATTTGCATCCATTTTACATTCATTATTGCTTGCATCCATTGTTGCTTGAATTGGTTATTATTTCTTGAATTATTCATCCATCTTTCATCCATATGGTTTAATATCATATAGATTAAATCCTTCTTCTTGGTGTAGTCTAGTCATTGGTATTGCTTATAAAAAAAATTTGAGAGCAATCTTATCCTCACATCTTTTAGAAGGCAATTAGTCGCCTTGCTATGGTTTATTTCTTATTGATTATTGATTACTAACCATGCATATAATGACTTAATTGAAGTGTTGTGCTTGCAGCTATAGGCTCACTTTTTCACACACACAAGTGTTAGTGTGATTGATTATTGAACCAAAAGGAGTATCTGCAGTATGTGTGAAGGTAGATAGGAACATGAAAAGGATCTAATCAAGAAGAGTAGTGCTATTTACCATAGCAGTAGAACCTTGTTGTTCTCTAACAATTACAACAGTTAAATCCCTTAACTAGGTAAGCTTTAACAGGCTTATTTCTTTCTAGATCCTCTAACAAGGTGATCCATCAGTTTGGATTTCAAATCCTCTATCTATATTACTCTTAAGAGGGTATTGCTTTTAATAGGGCATTGTGGTCAATCCCTTAACCTGGTGGTCTCTAACATGTTTTTTTCCTAACAGGACATTTTTGTGAAGCTTTAACAGGCTTGGCTCCTAATAGGGCAAAATTCAGAAGAGTTCAGAATACTTGTGGGTATTCATCCCCACCGTATTTTTTACCATTTGGGTTTCCACATCAAAAATCATTGTGTCAAGTGGTGAATGGTTTTTGTGGTTATGTTTTGATATGGTTAATTTGTTTAATTGGTAAATCCACTTTAGATGTGTTAAGATGACCAACAGTAATCTGAAATGTACTTTTACTATTGTTAGTAAAGTGGTTTGATATTTTGGTTTAATGGTTTGAGAGTTTCAAATCTATTATACTGTTATTTTTTTATGCCAGTCAACCGCTAAACCTGGCAGTGCAGTTGCAGTTTGTAGTTTAGTGTTTGAACCAGTTAGTTTAGAGATTGATTTATGAGTTGGGTTTTGAGTTTGGTGAAAGTTTAGTTAGTTATTCTATCTACTAATTCACCCCCCCTCTCAGTAGTTGCCTGGATCCTTATTAATTCATCATATCATCACAAACTATCCTATAAACCTCTGGTACAAGATTAGATCCAAAAAGAAAGACAAAAAAGGAAAAATAGGTGGGATTACCTTTATAGGACAAAACCACGTATTACAGTGCTTTCACATTATGTTTTAGCATTTAACATTGTAGTTTAGCCCTTATATTATAGTTTAGCACCTGCGCAGCTAAAGACAACGCTTTTACATAGAAGACAACACAAATACATCGAAGGAAAATGCAAATACATTGAAGGACAACACAAACACAATGCATTTACAAAATTAGCGCTTTTAAATAAATTGATACAGAAAACAGAGAACTTTTAGCAAAGATTAAAAATTAAAATTTAAACATAAAGCTTAAAAAAATATATACAGTCACCTAGAACAATAGATTAAATGGGCATAAATGAAATACATAATAAACATTTGTAAACCAAGATTCAACTAAAACTTATTTCATGACATAATACTCAGAAAACACTAGAAGAACAAATGCAGACTCTCAACAATCCCAAAATGCACACACCAAATCTTCATACTCAAAATGAGGGTAAAAATTCACCCTGAAACAAAGCAAATCGAATCAAGGAAGAGAGACCATAGAGAATGAGCATTCTCAGAGCCATGAACGACATTTATAGACAACCTAGAAATATAAATATTTTCCCACAAACTATAGAGTAAAACTTTATAATAAATTTATGCATTCAAATTTTTCTTCCCAAACTCTACAAAACTATAAATTTATTTTTCCCAAGCTCACACATACCATCTGTAGACACGGTGCATACAAGAAACTGTAAAACAAAATACGAAAAGGAGAAAACATCACCAACCTGCAACCCATGTGATGGGAAGAAGCTGAAGAAAAGCTCCCCAAATCCAAAAACCAAATCAACAAGCTCCAACAACAATCCAAGCCAAAACCCAAAGGAAAATATTGCAGAGAAAATTTTACAAAGAAGAAGCCAACCCAAAACACATCACGGGAATGAAATAAAAAGCCAAACAATAACTAAAACCCTATCCTCAACATGGGCCAATCAGAATATTCGATTCTATAATATATTTTACCAACCCCACCATATAATATAATTTTACCTCCCTTTTCAAATTCAACCAATGAGAGAAGAAGGTAGGTAAGATAAATATAAATCATGTTTTTACAATTAGGCGGGAATATTTTATTATTTCATTTTAAAGTGTATTTATACATCCCACTAAACATAAAAGTCAAACTAATAAATAAAACATGAGCCACAATTAAATAAATCAAATGGGGGAATTGAATTAAATAAACCAAAGGCTCATAAATGAATTAAATTGCTAAATAAATATTAAATACCAAATAAATATTAAACCATAGATGATTAAATAAATAAATAAACAATTAAATACCAATAAAGGTAAAATCACAAATATCAAATAAATATAAAACCACAACATAAGCTAAACAATAAATATTAAATCATCATTAAAATGAATAAACATTAAGTATCAAGTAATTAAATACCCAAAAAGCCAATAATCTAATGAATTAAATTAAACATTAGATAATCAAATAATTAGTCTCAACATTAATAAACACATCATCTCACATAATAGAATTAACCAGCCAATACTAACTGACATGGTGACTTACGCCAAGATGTTGACGACTCACAGTGAACAACTTAGACCTAGAGTATGTGAGGGGAACTTGTGTCAACTCCGAACCACATGCCATTGGGATTTAAAGACACACTCAGACCTTAGGAACTAGGTGGAGTCGATGTCTGGTACCTGCAAATCCTGCATCTACAAAGAAATGATATGACATATGCATATATATTATAATAGACAAGGGTTAGAGAATCACAACGACACATCTCGCTCGCAATGAGTGATGTGACATTGTCTCTATCTCGAAGACAGTCATACAACAATCAAACACACCATATCATCAACTCATCATAGATAATCATTAAATATGGTCAGTACATCAAAATATAATCAAGTGCATGATTAGTATAATTCATCAATATAATAAGGCATGCAAAATCCATCAAGCATATGAACACATATAAGATCCATCAACACCTATTTTCATCAAGTCACATGATCAATAGAGATAGTACCATCATCCATATAAACCAAAATAGCATATATCTGGACATAAGTCATCAAAATATCATATCATCCAATAATGCCTTACATCATAATGAGTATTTTCAATGTAAATAGAGTCACGATCATAATCTAAATATCATAAATAGCACCTCTAATATGAATAGAGTCATAAGCAATCATCAGAGTATCATCAATATGTCTAAATAAGTGTTATCGACGCATAGATCAAAAGATAAACTAAGGAGGAACACCACATAAAACTATGAATACAAACATCTAATATAGTTTATCCCAAAATGATTCCAATAATATGAATAAAATAACAATAGCTATTCAACTTCAAACAAGAAATGTACAGAGATGAGGCCATTGTCATGAACAACATTCTACAGGCAACTAAAAATGCATACAACTAGCAACTCAGTATATACACAAATAAATTTCCTCCCTCTATTCATTGCAATAAGAATATATGTAATACAAATACATTCTCTCCAAATTCCCAGCAAGCAAAAACATTCACAGAGAAGACACAAAGACCAAAATACAGAGAGAAAACAAAGGCTACAGATCAATGACCTTCACCCTGTGTAATGGAAAAGCAAGAGGTTGAAGAAGAGCCTCCTCACTCCTTTAGCAGCCAGAAAATCCTAGCCAATCCAAACTCCAAGATCAAACCAAAAAAATTTCAGAAGAGCAAGAATTTTTACAGGAGAAAAACATGAAGGAAGAAGCCACAAAAATTCACGGTGAGAGAATAAAAAGCAAAGCCAATACTAAAAAACCCTAGCCAAAATTCTAGCTAATGAAATATTTTAAAATAATCTCATTCAAAACTTAGGGTTAGAAATATTATATTTTATTTTATTTCCCTGCCATTGACTTTCCAATGGAAATTTTATAATCAAAAGAGAGAAAATGGAATGCATTAATATTACAAGTGGGGGTAATTATATTTATTTATTTTAACTTATAGTTTTATTTCCCCCGAATAAATATTAAACATTTACACTAAATAAATAGAACACCAATTCAATATTTAATAAATCACAAAGGTAAGGTCATAAATAATTATTAAAGCTCAATAATTAAAATAGAAATATTATTAAATAATATTCAAACCAAGACATTGATATATATTTAAATAAATAAATATAAAGTATAGGAAATTAATAATTATAAATAAATAGATCAAGCAATTAAATATTAAATAAATTTCAAACAACCTTAATAAATAAATATCAATAATCCAAAACCAATTAAATCAATAAACCAATATAAACATATGATCACAAAATAATTAATCTAATCATATAAATCACATAAGCAACTAAATCATACCACATACTCATGACCAAGGCGACCAATTGACAACTCACATGGCAAATATGCCAACACTGACAACCACACAAGTGTCAACATAAACCTAGAGTGCAAAATGGGAACTGTCGTCTTCTCCGAACCACATATTTACTATTGGGAAAAGACACGCTTGCACTTGGTTGCCCAGGAGGGATAAATGTCTGGCACCTGCAAGTCCTGCAACCACTAATGATGACATATATATATATATATATATACATATATATATATATATACACACATATATATATATATACACATATATGTATATGTATATGTATACATATATCTATATGTATATGTATACATATACATATATATATATATACATATACATATATATATATATATATATGTATATATATATATATATGTATATATATATATATATATACATATATATATACATATATATATATATATATACATATATATATACATATATATATATATATATGTATATGTATATAAGTGATGTGACGTTGATTCCCCACGAATACAGTTAGACAATGTACAACCAATGATTATCACACATACATATAATCAAGGGTTAGGGTTAGCACTATTAAGCATCATCAAGGCATAAATAGTGTAATCCATCTAACACATATGAATGTGTGTAAAACCATCAAATCATGTAATCATCAAGATAACATCATCATAAAATAGTATGAACACACATGGTATCTATCATCATACTAATCAACAAAAACATATAAAGTATCATATCTTGATCATGATCCATAGCAAAAAAATATGTCTAATCATGTCTAAACATATCCATCCTGCATAAAATATAGGTCTAAGTATGTCTATCAAAATGAAATATATGTCTGGTCAAGGGTGGACACTACAACTTAGGTTATTTTTTTATGTTCTTTCTTTTTATGGTGATTTTTTAATTTTTAATTTTTTAAAAAAAATAAAAAAATTTATTTTTTAATATTTTTTAATTTTAACTTTTTTTTTTTTTTTTTACTTTTGACTTTGACCTTTTATTTTTTGTATATGCATTTTTATTTATTTATAATCTTATTTAAATTTTTATTTATTTATTTACTTATTGCTAACATACATGAACTTGGGACCTAGGGACTTGGTGATATTGCTGGACATTGCAAGACAAGCTATAAGTCAAGCCAAAAGGGGGGTCCTTATTTTGCTGAGAGCGGAATGGGGCATGTTGTGTAACACACAAAAAATACATATGATGATGAGCATCAACCCTTGATATTCTTATGCATGTCCTCCTTTTTGTAATTTCATATTACTATTTTTCCACTTATGTTAGTAATATGACTATGGAGATTGTCATTTCTTTGGCAATCATCCATGTAAGATTATTATATGTTCTTCTACTCTATTTGTCATTTTACTATAATCTCACTTAACTCTTTACATTTTCCTACATATGATTCTTCTTCTTCTTACATGTCACTCTGCTAAAATCATCCACACAATATTTTGAGCACATTTATTACTCTTTTTTACATCTCTATTTCTATATGTCTCACCTACCACCTTACATATATTTGTATGTTAAATTTATTTATTTATTTTCATGTAATATCTTCATTTAGTTGTTTTCCTTAGTAGTACATTCCTTTACATGACATGCTAGAGATGATGTAAAATAATAGGGTATCTCTTACCTTATACATGTTGACCCGCATATTTCATGTACATATTTGCACCTTATGTCTTGTTTCCTACCTCTTTTAGCCAACATATTTCTTTGTGTTGTTGATCTATTCCTATTGTGAATGATGGCATACAATATTAAATCATGACGCTTTACCATACATTCCATTTTATAGGCCTATAATATATAGATTCCTTTTTGTTGTACATGGCTCCTATGTGACTTGATCCTTTCTATTTAATCATTTTATAAAGCATGCCTATCATCCTACTATTATTTCTATCTTACAATAGATTATTATGTTGCTTGCTACTATTCACCTTTCTCATGGTCGAAATTTCTATTTCTATTTTCTTGGTTTTGTCATTTCTCTTTTTGTGTTATCATAAATTTGTTCTGTGACTGATTTCTCTTTTCTCTTACCTTAGGAGTAACTTTAGGCTTATGTTATAGGTAACCTTTACTCAAGTTCCTTACAATTTTTTATCATTATACACATCTATTCTATCATGTTGCTACTCTCATTTATTGTAGGGAACATGTATTTGGATGAAACTCGTCTTATGTTTTTCATTAATTTTGGTGTTCTTTCTCCTACTCATGTTTTAGTTACCATTTTTACAATATCTAGTGAGCTAAGTAGTACCTTGTGCAGGAGCACCTCATCCTTTCAAGGGCCTATATGAGGGGCATGATTTAGTTTTTTTTTTTTATGTTCAAATAAGGTCTATTTAGACCCAACATGATGTAATAAGGCCAATAGTGCCAATAAAATGTAAAGGTTGAGTCAGTTGAGTCATATGTCCTGAAAAATTGTCAAATTGCTCACATAGGGCCTAGTGGTCAAAACAAGTCAAAATGGTAATATCAAGGTTGTGGGGAGTATTTTGTGTCATTTTTAATGTTAGAACATGTTATTTAACCTATTTGGGGTATTGGATGATCAAGAAGTACAATAAACCAAAATTTGTCAAAAAGCAAGAAATGATGTCAATGCAACTTTCCAAAGTTGCTTGACAACATTTGCAAAAAGGTTAGTTTTGGGTGGTTATAGCTGGTTGGTCAGTTGGGAATATTTATAACTCTATAAATATGGTGAAAACACTCCTAAAAATATTTAATTTTTGAAATTGAATTTTTTGGCAATAATAGTAAATGGTTTCCTTGCACATTCTGTATTTTTTTCCTGAACTTTCCTCACATTCAGTCTACAATTTGTTAGTTTTCACCATTGTTATGCATTGAAGGTTCATTAAAATGGTTTGAGGGTTTAATAATATTAAATTACCTTTCATTTCCTTCAGGTTTCACATCATTTGGTATTGTTTTGGCAAAGATACAATAAGTTTTCTAAAAATTGTCAAAACCTAGAATTGAGGCAAACCGAGACAAAGATAATGCTATATCTTTTTGTTCCTGGTTGATCAAGCCACAAAAATTGGTGGAAACATGTAATATTATGTATATTATCATTCAATTATTGTTTCAGGGTTCCATGATAGGTTTGCACATGGTTTGAGGCATGAAAGTGACTGAAAACCTGCCTCAGGAAGGTTTGACTATCATAAGAAATACAGTCCTGATACGGGGTCAATATCTCAATATTTAATCGTTGGATCTTCCTAATTTGTTTTTATGTTCTTCATACCCAAGTTGTCTAGTGTCCTACTATAGGGATCTACAAAATATGTCCAATTGAAAAATTTATTCATCTTTGAGTGCGCATGTGTCAAAGAGGCCAGTAAGTTCTTGTTTAACAGTAATCTTTTGTACATGTTGAGGGTTGGATCAGAGTACATGGTGTTTGATAATTAAGGGTTGATATATGTTTTGAGAGGGTGTGTGGAAGTTTGAAGGCCTTATAGAAATTTATGGTATCCTTCAAACAAACTTAAACTCCCTTTGGTTTATGACTGTCCTCAATGCCAAGAAACCTATCCTAGTTGGTCTAGAAGGTATGATTGAGTTCATAGGCAAGAGCAATATGTGTGGAGTTTTATTAAATATTATGGAAAACCTTCATAAGGGGAAGTGTTTAATCATTTTGAAACCTCAACAATGTGAGGTAGATTCCTAAAAGCTATAGAGCTTGTGTGTGTGGGTGTGGATGCTCTGCATCAGATTGGTATCAGAGCAAGGGAGTAGTTCTTATTGAAGGTTGAAGGGAGTGAGACAAGATGCCTCCAAAGAATGCAGGTACAGCAAGGGAGATCCAAGAATTGAAGGAGAAGAACACAAGGTTACAAGAGTCCTATAATGCCCTCTTAGCAAGGCTTGAAGCCTTGGAGACTAGTCAGAGAAGAAATGTTGATGTAGGGGATGTTAGTGAAGAAGAGGAAGGAGATGAAGAGTTCCATGAGGAAAAGGAAGAAATTGAAGAGCAGATAGACCCTGAAGAACAAAGAACACTCAGACTTCTTAAGGCAATAAAAGGAGACAAGTACAAGGTAAGGGGTGATATACCAATGTATGATGGTAGTTTGAAAGAGGAAGAACTTTTGGATTGGATAGCAGCAATGGATGCTTATTTTGATGGAGAAGGCGTACCTGATGAACAAAAGGTCAGATTGGCAAAGACAAAAATCAAGGGGCATGCACTCCTATGGTGGGATCATGAAGAAGTTGATAGAAGAAAGAGAGGAAAGACCAAGATTACTTCTTGGGATTGGATGGTGGCTAAACTAAAAGGTAATTTCCTTCCTAAAGACTATGTAATTCAATTGTATAAGAGATTGCAAGGGTTAAGGCAAAAGGAACAAGATGTTAAGGCATATAATGTTGAATTTTTAAAGTTGAGTATAAGGTCTGGTAGAGAAGAAGATGAAGTTGTTAAAGTTGCTAGATACCTAGGAGGTTTGAGATTTAATATTCAAGATGAGTTGGTTGTGGCTAACCCCTTTAATGTCAAGGAATGTTATCAATTAGCTCTCAAGGTGGAAGAAAAGATGAAGAGGAGACAAGATAAGGCTGCAAGAGGTAGAGGCAATAACAATGGCATAGGTAGAGGTATATTTCCTTCACATAAACCAAACAATGAGGAAGAAGGTGAAGTAAATAAAGGTAAAGAGTAGTCATTTTCTGATTTTAGAGGTGGTTTTGGTGGTAATAGAGGTAGATTTGGTAGGGGTTTTAACAAATTTTTTAGGGAGATATTACAACTGTAATGAGTATGGGCATCCTTCTTTCAAATGTCCTAAGAAGGGAGCAACATCATCATCATCCTCTAGAAGGGTTGCATATGCTCAAGAGGAATAGGTTAGTGATAGTCCAAAGGCAATTGTGTGTACGGGAGAATTTGGTGAGTGTTTGATGATAAAGAAGTCCCTGTTGAAGATGTCAACATGACATGAACCCATTCAAAGGAGAAACCTCTTTAGGACAAAGTGTAAGTGCAAAGGTAAAGTTTGTACTTTGGTTGTTGATTTAGGTTCAAGTGATAATATGGTTTCAAATGAAATGGTTGAGAAAATACAATTAGAGAGGATACCTCATAAGAATCCATATAAAGTATCTTGGGTTAATGATGATATTAGTTTGTTGGTTAAAGAGCAGGCAAGAGTTGATTTTCAGGTTGGTGAATACAAGGAAAGTGTTCTATGTGATGTTTTACCCATGGAGTGTAGCCATATCTTACTTGGTAGACCATGGCAATATGACAACCATACACTCTACAATGGTAGGGAGAACACTTATACTCTTGAGAAGAATGGAGTACAATATACATTGTTGCCCATGAGTGAGGATGTTAAGGGTAAAGGTAGGATTGTGATGTTTGGTAAGAAGACATTGGTTCAAGCCAAGGAAATTGAAAAAAAACCTACACAAGAGAAGGTAGACCACAAGGATAGCGTAGGGGTAATGATTGGTTCTATTTGGTTTCCTACTAAACCCACTTAGATCAGTACACCTATTATGAAAAGTGATCCAAATCAGAGTGTTCTAGAGAAGCCACATGAACCAAGCCAACCAGTTCAAGTTTCTACACATGCACATACCGGTTGCCTACCAATGGGAAAGTTCTTTTCTGATCCTTATTGTGTGAATTGGATTGCAGGTTCTTATCCTTTTTTTGTTGCAAGATATCAAATGATTCAAGGTCCCTTTCATGATGGATACTCATGGGGCATGAGTTCTTTTCCAAGGGGAGTATGGTGCAGGAGCACCTCATCCTTTCAAGGGCCCATATGTGGGGCATGATTTAGTTTTTTTTTTTTTGCTCAAATAAGGTCTATTTAGACCCAACATGATGTAATAAGGCCAATAGTGCCAATAAAATTTAAAGGTTGAGTCAGTTGAGTCATATGTCCTGAAAATTGTCAAATTGCTCACATAGGGCCTAGTGGTCAAAACAAGTCAAAATGGCAATATCAAGGTTGTGGGGAGTATTTTGTGTCATTTTTAATGTTAGAAAATGTTATTTAACCTATTTTGGGTATTGGATGATCAAGAAGTACAATAAACCAAAATTTGTCAAAAAGCAAGAAATGATGTCAATGCAACTTTTCAAAGTTGCTTGACAACATTTGCAAAAAGGTTAGTTTTGGGTGGTTATAGTTGGTTGGTTAGTTGGGAATATTTATAACTCTATAAATATGGTGAAAACACTCCTCAAAAGATGCAATTTTTGAAATTGAAGTTTTTGGCAATAATAGTAAATGGTTTCCTTGCACATTCTGTGTTTTTTCCTGAACTTTCCTCACATTCAGTTTGCAATTTGTTAGTTTTCACCATTGCTATGCATTCAAGGTTCATTAACATGGTTTGAGGGTTTAAGCTTATTAAATTACCTTTCATTTCCTTCAGGTTTCATGTCATTTGGTATTGTTTTGGCAAAGATACAATAAGTTTTCTAAAAATTGTCAAAACCTAGAACTGAGGCAAACTGAGACAAAGATAATGCTATATCTTTTTGTTCCTGGTTGATCAAGCCAAAAAAATTGGTGGAAACATGTAATATTATGTATATTATCATTCCATTATTGTGGTAGGGTTCTATGATAGGTTTGCATGTGGTTTGAGACATGAAAGTGACTGAAAACCTACCTCAGGAAGGTTTGATTGTCATAAGAAATACAGTCCTGATACGGGGTCAATATCTCAATATTTAACTGTTGGATCTTTCTGATTTTTTTATATGTTCTTCATACACAAGTTGTCTAGAGGCCCACTAGAGGAATCTACAAAATATGTCCAATTGAAAAAAAAAATCATCTCTGAGTGCACGTGTGTCAAAGAGGCCAATAAGTTCTTGTTTAACAGTAATTTTTTGTACATGTTGAGAGTTGGATCAGAGTACATGGTGTTTGATAATTAAGGGTTGATATGAGTTTTGAGAGGGTGTGTGGAAGTCTCAAGGCCCTGTAGAAATTTATGGTATCCTTCACACAAACTTAAACTCCCTTTGGTTTATGACTGTCCTCAATGCCAAGAAACCTATGATAGTTGGTCTAGAAGGTATGATTGAGTTCATAGGCAAGAGCAATATGTGTGGAGTTTTATTAAATATTATGGAAAACCTTCATAAGGGGAAGTGTTTAATAATTTTGAAACCTCAACAATGTGAGGTAGAATCCTAAAAGCTGTAGAGCTTGTGTGTGTGGGTGTGGATGCTCTGCTTTAGTACCCCTCCTCAATCAACCTCTTTTTGTATGTTTTGATTTACTTCAGTGACTATTCAATGGAACATTATTGTATATTGATTTAGATTTTATGCGATGTTATTTCATGCTTTATCTGGATGTATGGTGTATGCTTTTATGTGGTACCTCAGTGCTTATGTTTAATGTTATTTTATTGATCATTATCATGGACTGACACTTTTACCTTATATTGTGATGCGTTATTTATATGTTGTGTGTTTGCAAGTGTATTGGGATGTGAGGGGATTATTTTCCTTCACTCACTCCGGTGAGATAGGGAATGTCATGATTCTCCTTCATCGGTGTGCATGTTGTGTCTGTATATATTGAATATTTGTCTATATGCACGTATGGATTCTTTTGGTGCAGGACATTGCAGGTACTAGTACCAGGTAGGTACGGGGTATCAACTCCACCTAGTTTTATAGGTCTGAGAATGCCTCATATGTCCAATGGGAGTGGAGGAGATAGTTTTTTTACCCTAACTTGACCCGCAATTACACTATTATGAGTGTTGTCAGTCGGTTGTCTTTCCTGTCTGGCTAGTATGCGAATCATAGTGCTTTGGTTTGGTCAGTTGTGAGTCGTCATTTGATCATCCTTTGTTTTGCATGCTTCCATTTATTTTAATGGTTATTTAATTAAATCGATGATGCTATCTTATGTTGGCATAATTAGTTAATTATTATGCCCCATGATTATTGATTTAATTTAATTAATGATTTGCTAGATTAAATGGTTAAATGGCTCACTTCATTGTGTAAAGTTGCATTAATATATTTTGTGGAAGGAAATAAATAATTGCCTAGCCATTTAAATGATATATGCTTATGTTGAAAGGAAGTATTTTGGAAAATAGGAAATAAAATAAAAAGCTTTTCCCTTTTTACCTTTCCTGTTGACTTTTTCATTTTAATTGTTGGAAAAGAATTGTTTTTGGGAAAAGGTAAACCTAATTTCTTTTTACTTTTAAAAATATTTAAATCTGATTGGACGGAAAAACTTTCAACCTAGAAAGTTTAGGTTAAAATTTATTTTTCCATATATGCCTGGAAATTCATGGGAAGAGGGGCAGAATTTCGGGAGAGAAATTTGGAAAACTATTTTGGAAGGAGGAGGTGGAATTCGAATTGGTTTGCAAGGATTGGGATTCTTCCTTCATTATGCTTGCTAGTTTGATTCCAGGTTGGATAATCTATTCTTGTTTTATCTTTGATTTTGGATTATTTAGTTGCTTCCTGTGTGTTGAAAATATGCAAATCTTCTTGTAGATTCTTGTGGAATGATTGGAATGGAAGAGAGTGTTTATTATTGTTGATTTTGTAACAACTCATACCATATGTTTGCAGAAAAGAAAGAAATGTTTCATTTGTCTATTTGTTGTTTGTTGTGTTCTTGGAAATCAACTTCTGGAAACACCTCTTCTATTTGGAAAGAATGAACTAGATTTAGCTCGTTGTGTGATTTCTAGTTTCTAGTTGCCCAAGATTTGGAGGTCTTGTGGAGTTTTATTTCACCATTTGCCTTATTGGTAAATATCCATTTAAAATTTGGATTTGGCATTGTGTGTGTGCCCGTGAAATGATTTGGGAATGAATGTTTTTCATGTTTAAGCGATTTTGGGCATATGGATTTTTAATGCTTTGGATGGCATGTATTTTTTTTGCTTATTGTTGACCTTAGCTTACCCCATGGCGAGATAGTCCAACCACGTGGGTCGGTAGTGTCTGCTACCTGCAGGTAGCAGTGCTACCGGTCGGTAGTGGATGCTACCAGCGGTAGTGGTACTACTAGTTGGCAGTACCGCTACCAGTTGGTAGAAGTGCTACCAGTCGGCAGCAACTGCTACCGGTCATAGCAGCACTACCGGTCGGTAGGCCTGCTACTAGCGGTAGTAGTACTACCGACATGTAGTGTTTGCTGCCTTGATAACAACACTACCATGGGTTGGCTTGACCCTTGCTTGATCTTATACCCTTACAGGTACAAATCGGTTTATGCAATGAAGTTAATTTTTATAAAATGAAATATATTTTAAAGTGGTTTTAGTGTTAAATTAAATGGTGATTTTTATTATGTAGTTTAATAAATTTATCAATGGAAATCGAGGCATGAATTAGGAATTCAATTGGTTAATTTAAATATATTCTAGAAATGAATGCTTGTTGGGAAATCATGTTTTTTTTATTCGGTTGAGTATTTGACATGAATATTATCCTTGATGGAATATTTCTTTGGAAATTGAATGGATGTGAATGGTAAAAGAGTGTTTTATTTAATTTTCAATTAATGATGTTGCAAGTGCTTATGATGCTGATTTTCTCGAAGATTATTTGAGTATGGACTTAGTGAAATTAGTTTTCCTTGCAAGAGTTATATTATGTTATGTTTGGTCTGTGGTCCAATCGTCTTGTGGTGGCATATTTGGTACCTTTGACCAAGTGATATATGATGACTTTGTTGTCTTAAACATGTAGTGTCTTTTCCTTATGGTTAACCAAGAGTCAATATGTCATTATTTTGACCACTTGTTCTGGATAGTAATGTTATGGTTGTCTGCTTCGCCATAGGGTTCTCGGGGAGTGACTATGTTTGTTTAGTGTCCTTTGAGAGAGTGGCTTTTTCTTGGGGGTTGCATCGAAAGTGGTAGGCATTATGACCCAATGAAAGTCAAATAATAAGTGATAATATAATTAATTGATTAGGTGGGTAGTTCTCAACATTAATAAAGATATTGTACCTCGCTCATAGGTGAGTGCTTCTTTTGAGGCTCATAATGTAGTGAGAAGTCCAGGAATGGCAAACCGACCACCTTGTTTTCACGAAAGGTTGGAAGGGTCCGCATGAGACTTAGTTGGAGTCAGAGGTTCGGGAGAGGTTACCAGGACAAAGAGCTAGGACCTACCAGGGCCTATCGAGGTAACCATCAAGCTATGCGATGACACTCTCTCTTTAGGTTCACTTATGTGTGTGATGTTGGTTCACCTGTGTTATGTGATATTGAGTCACTTGTGTAATTGTTATGTTGAGCCACCTGGATTATTGTGGAATCTCTTTGTGTTGTCATGGAGTCATATTGTTTTGTTGATGATGTCATGCCTTTTCTTTCTTTAGGGTCCTCAGCTATCTCCTAGCATGGTGGGGTGATTCCATTTTGGGAATTACATGGTTGCGTGGTAGTGCCACTTCCCATCGGATGTTCTTGTTCATATCTTCATGCGAGGATTGGCTTCGTAGGTGCTTTTGTGGTTCATGGCTCATGCATAATCTCATGTTGAAGATTATTATTCTTTGGAGAGCCATGTGGTCATTGTATCATGATATTTTGTAACCTTCTAATTGGTTACATTGTATCTTTATATGTATATTGATAAGCTATGTATTGGAAGAACAATGTAATTCTAAGATTGGGATGCTATTGATTAGTTTCCTTTATGATATGTGTAAATGCTTATTGAAGTGAAATAATATTGTATCCTTTTAATCTTTCAATGGTGTATCTATATTTTCATATGGCTTCTTGTGATCAGTAAGTTAAAGATGGATATTGGATTAATCTTAATTGTGGAATTTATCTTTTGGTTTAATTCTTCATTGGTAACCCTTAAGGAATTTTGGTGTAAGTCTTCTGCTTGTGTTATCATGCATGTTGTGTGTTATGGACTTATTATGTTTATACTTTGAAAAAAAAAATGTTTCACCCTTGTTGTGGGTTTTCCTTTGGGGTTCTTGGTAAGGCACTACATTTGGTATTAGAGCCCATGTTTCAACACTGGGTACTCTGGGTTTGTAGTGAGCCCATTTGCCTTGACTTTTTGTGTAGGTCTTGTGGTGTGACTTCCCTACTTCTTTCCTTGCCTTGATCTGAACCTTTTTCTCTTGTGTAGTGTTAGGTCATGGCTAGGAAAGCCAAGGGAGGTGGTCGTGTTAGTGGCCACACCAGAGGTAGAGGAGGAGGACGGGGTCAAGGTTCTAACCACCATAGTCCTTCCCAACCACCCACTCATGCGAGTGTGGATAGAGATCACTCAGTTCATTAGGAGGGACCACATTCAGGAGAGAAGATTTGCCGAAAGGGAAGAGCTGTGGCAGATTTTTCAGGAGGTGCTAGCTAGACTAGGCCCCAAACTTGAGGTGGATCATCCCATGCATGCCTAGGTAGTGGAGTCACTTTAGCAGGTTCTAGAGAGAGAGAGAGAGAGAGAGAGAGAGAGAGAGAGAGATCTGTTAGAAGGAGAGAGGTCCTAGTGGACCAGGATCCATCTATCATGGGGCACATGAGGGACTTGATGGGGTCCAACCCTCCTTTCTTTGATGGCAAGGTACCGGTCTTGAGGCAGAGACTTGGCTTATCAGTTTAGATTGGTGTTTCGCCATGTATCCATATGGTAGCAATACCAAGGGGAGATGCACTATCATGCATCTCGAGAGCTTTGAATCTATCTAGTGGAGATTAGAGGAGGAGAGGATAGGTGTGAACATTAACACCACATCTTGGGAGATCTTTCTAGAGAGATTTAGGGCATGATTTCTGTCACCTAAGTGGAGGCAATCATGAGTAGATGAGTTTTATGCTCTGTGCCAGTTTGGGTCATCAGTAGATCATTTTAAGCATAGGTTTTATGAGCTCATTCAGTGTGTCAGGATCGGCAATGATGAGGCTATGCTTGTTCAACACTTCTTGAGGGGTCTTAATGACCGCATTAGTGGAGTGAGAGTTTTTGAGCCTGCTTTAGTAGAGGTAGCCGTGGCAAAAGCCAGGCTGGTGGAGCAGAACCTTAGCCATGCTCATGGCGGCCAGGCTAGAGTTCAGATCGGGAGTGATCCTTTCAATGGGTCTAGAGGGAGAGGGAATCAATCTTAGACTGCTGCACCTTTTAGGGGTCCTGAAGCACCTGCTAAGGGTGGTCAGTAGATGCTGAGACCAAAGCAGTCTCAGGGCCAGCATGGTGGAAACTCTCAAGTTCAGAAGAGTAGGTTCTAGAAGAAGGGTAGGCAAACTTTTCTAGGACAATCTTCTTAGGGAGCATCTCAAGCCCCTAGTGAGGAGAGCTTTCAGTAGTCCAGTGGATCATTTGGAAGTAGAGGACCTGGTAGTGGAGCTTGCTTCACCTATGGTCAGCTTGGCCACAAGGTCACTTAGTGCCGTCAACGTTCTCACCAGACGAGTAGCTAGAGGCTAGCCATATCAGAGCCGACAGTGGGGGATACAGGTAGATCCCATTGAGTATTTGCAGTGGTGGATGACCACTAGGCTGAGTATCAGAGTACCATGATTGAGACCATAGGTGTGTTGTGTGGTTTTCTTATCTTTGTACTTTTTGATTCCAGTGCTTTAGATTCTTTTATTTCTTCATCCATTGTAGAGTGGTGTGGGCTTGTGTCTGCTAAGTAGGCAGATAGGTGGCAAGTAGAGTTGCCTACTGATGTGTGAGTGTTTGTAGATGCCTTCATTCCAAGTTGTGAATTGAACCTAGGACCCTTTGTCACTTCAGTTGACCTTCGAGTCATTCCTTTGGGGTCCTATGAAGTTGTGTTGGGGATGGATTGGTTATCATCTCACAACGCTCGTGTAGACTGTCATTTGAAGATAATAGAATGTTTAGATGACCATGGCAAGAGAGTTGGGATCATTGGAGTTTAGTGATCAATATCCTTATGTATGATTTCTGCTATGCAACATAGGCAGTGCATGCTTCAAGGGTATCAGCTTTTTGCAGTTGCTCTTGAGGATGTGGATGAAGAAGAGAGTCAAGAAATCGCTCTTGATGGTCATCCTATTCTTCAAGATTATGTTGATGTGTTTCCTTTAGATATTCTTATTATGCCTCCAAAGAAAGACATAGACTTTCACATTGACATGGTTCCTGGTGTGGAACCTATTTCGAGAGCACCATTGGTGCAGGAGTACCTATGGAGCACCTATGAAGACCTATGGAGGAAAGGTGCACTAGGGTCACTGATAGGCCCTCATGGAGAAGCAATGAGTAATGAAGTCAAAAAGGCCTTTAAGGTCTTCAAACAATGTAATCATGGTCATTAGAGCCAATAAATGCAATTAAATGTAATAGAAAGGTCAAAAAGTGTAAAATTGTCAAAATTGGCAATTAGGCCTAGAAAAGGCTAAAATTGGGTTTTGAAGGGTAGAATAGTTTTGTGAGGAATAAAACATGTTTAAAATGTTTGTAAGGTCATATTAAGACCATTTTTATATGTTGGTAGAGTTAGGGGTCAATTTTGTTCATGTTGACAACTTTGTTTGTCAAATGACAACTTTTTGAGCAACTTTTATTGTCAAAATTGCAAAAATGACAAAAATAGTTGGTTAGAGGTAGTTGGGTGGTTATGGTTTGGTATTGAAGGCCAAAAATACTATAAAATGATGTAAAATAAATACATGAGGGATATTGTGAGTGTTTGGTCAAAAACAATCAATTGGAGCAATAAAAACCATATTTTCATGTGCATTTTCTGAGTTTTCAATGTGGACAGTCGGATCTTTTGTTAATTTTGATACATTTTATTCTTGTATTTTGAAATATTCTTGTTTGGGGATGATAAAGGAATGATTTAAAATGTATGTGGAAGTAGTGGAATTCATTTTTATTGTGTTTAGAAAAAGTTCTTTGCATTTTACTAAAATCTACCAAAACCTTGGCTTAGGGTAACCCGTGACCTTATAAATGTGATATCTTTTATTTTAATGATTATAAAAACCTCAATTTGGGCTGGGATGAGGGAAAGGATGCATAATACCTATCCATGGTATTTTTAGGGTTCCATGAAGGATTTGGCATGTGCATGCAAGAGGTTTTTATGGTTGTTTCTGTCACAGGAGTAGATTGACTGTTACAGTCAAATGATAGAGTCTTTGTTTCATATGACAAAGTGTGTGATGGCCAAGAAGGCTTAGGGGAGTGTTGGTTGGTGTGTTGAAAAACTTCCTAAGGTTTTGGAGTAAGTGGAGTGCCCAAGGAAGGGCTTAAACCAGTGGGTTTCCAAAGAGAGCAACAGATTGTCATACTGTGATAGAATGCCAGTCACAGAAAATGTAGCCTGTTGCAGGGGCCATATCTCAGAGTTGAACCGTTGGATTTGTCTCAATTTTGGATATGTTGTTTCAAATAAAGTTATTCATAATCTCATTGGAGAGATTGATAATTTATGAACCGATTAAAAATTTATATACCTCTGTGTATTGGTATATCTAAGAGGACAACAAGAAGGTAACTTTGGTTTTATTTAATCAAAGTGTTAAGCATTTTTGGCTTGTGAACCTAGTTTGGAGTCTAGTGGATTGTAGGGATTTAAAATGAAATGTGGGAAGGTTCTACCTTGGAGTTAGGGTATGGAGAGGCCTAAGAGTCAAGTTTTGATCCTTGAGTAGGGTCCAAAGGAGTGACTAGGAGGTATCAAAACCTTGAAAGTACAGTCTTAGTCATATTGATGAGATGATCAATCATGATCAATAGAAGTTGGAATGGGAAGTTGGTTTCACCTAGAATGTAGAAGGATCTTCTAGAGTGTCACCTTGAGTGACTAAACCCTTGAGAGGTATAGAGAAGAAGATCCCTCTGCATCAACCATATTGGATTACTACTCAGGAGTTGAGTGAGTTGAAGTTTCAGGTTGAGTAATTGTTGGCCAAGGGATTCATTTGTCCTAGTGTTTATCCTTGGGGTGCGCTGGTTATCTTTGTTAAGAAGAAGGATGGTTCTCTTTGATTGTGTATTTATTATCGATAATTGAATAAGGTAACCATCTGGAATCAATATCCATTGCCTCAAATTGATGATCTTTTTGATCAGGTAAAGGGAGCCAAGGTGTTCTCACAGATAGATCTGAAATTTGGGTATCATCAGTTGCACAATCATGATGAAAACATTCATAAGATGGTGTTTCGTACTCGTTATGGCCACTATGAGTTCACAGTGGTTCCATTTGGGTTGACGGACGCACCTTCAGTATTCATGAGTCTTATGAATGGGGTTTTTTGCACCTACCTTGACCACTTTTTCCTTGTGTTCTTGGATGACATATTGATTTATTCTAGATCTATGGAAGAGCATGAGGGTCACTTGCATCAGGTATTCCAGTGCTTGAGGGAGAATCAGCTTTTTGCGAATTTGGTGAAGTGTGATTTCTTCAAGCCAGAGGTGGTCTATCTTGGTCATATAGTTTTGGGAGAAGGTGTATCCATGGATCCTTCTAAGATCCAAGCCATTGTTGATTGGCCAGTGCTGACCAATGTTTTTGAAGTTTTAAGTTTCATGGATTTGGTCAGATATTACCATTGCTTTGTTCAGAGTTTTTCTAGGATAGGCCATTTGATTAATTCTCTTCAGAGGAAAGGGAGGAAGTTTGTTTGGTCAGAGCAATGTGAATTAGCTTTTTGTACCTTGAAGGAACTCCTTGTTAGTGCTCTGATTTTGGTAGTTCTTGACCCATCTGGAGATTTCATGGTATGCACAGATGCCTCTTTAGAAGGTATAGGTGTAGTGCTTATACAAGATGGTCGTGTGGTTTCCTATGAGTCTTGCAAACTCAAGGATCATGAGTTGAACTATCCAGTTCATGACTTGGAGTTGGCAACTGTAGTGCATGCACTGGTTAGATGGAGACATTTCCTATTGGGGCGTCAGTTTGAGTTGCATAGTGATCACCGCAGTTTGCAGTATATTTTCACACGACCAAACTTGAATGCTCGATAGCGAAGATGGATGGAATTCCTCTGCGAGTATGATTTTGAGGTTCTTTATATTCAAGGGACATAGAATGTAGTAGTAGATTCTTTGAGCCGTAGGCAGCACGAGGTTGTAGCATTGTCCCTTGGTGTGGAGTTGAGTGAGAAAATTCTTGGAGTTCTTCCTTAGGACACCTAGTATCAAGATGTTTGAGCCATGGTAGAATCTGGAAAACCATTGGAGGGTAGATATTCTTGATATACTCTTGAGTCAGATGGTCTTCTTTGACATATTGGACAGATCTATGTACCTCCTTTGGAGGGTCTTCACATTTTAATCATGACTAAGGCCCATTGTGCACCTTATTCAGCACACCCTGGTGTCAAGAAGATGCACACAGATCTTAGACAGATATATCATTGGGCTGGTATGAAACATGACATTGCTGATTTTGTGTCGAAATGCTTAGAATGTTAGAGAGTGAAGGCAGAGCATCAGCACCTTGCAAGGCTTTTATAGCCTAATTTGATACCAAATTAGAAAGGGGATATCATTTCCATGGATTTCATTGTGGGGTTGTGTGTTTCCTTGCATCATCATGATGCCATCATGGTCATTGTTGATAGATTGACCAAAGTTGCTCATTTTGTTCCTAATCAATCTTCTTAAATAGCAGCAGTGGTGGCACGAGTCTTCTTGGAAGACGTGGTGAGGTTGCATGGGATCCTAAGGTGGATCATTTCTAATAGAGACCCTGTCTTTACTTTAGCCTTGTGGACCTCACTTCAACATGCTTTGGGAACCCAGTTGAACTTTAGTTCATCTTATCACCAAAGACCACCAGTCAAACCGAGCTTGTGAATCAGGTTTTGGAGGACATGCTTCACATGTATGTTATGGACCAGTAGTCGTGCTTGGAGGAATATCTTTGCCTTATGGAGTTTGCATATAACAATAGATATCACAGCTCTATAGGCATGTCTCCCTTTTAGGCCTTGTATGGTTGTCTTTGCTGTACTCCTTTGAGTTGGGATCAGTTGGAGGATAGGGTGTGTTTAGGCCCGGATATGCTTCGTGAGATGGAGCAGCAGGTTGAGCAGATTCATGGACATTTGGTTGCAGCTCAGGATAGGCAGAAGAAGTATGTTGATGCCGATAGAGTAGATCATCATTTTTCTATTGGCGACCATGTATTTTTGAGAGTGCATCTGTAGAAGATTCTGATTCATTATGGAAAGGGTTCTAAGTTGGCGCCTCATTTTGTAGGCCCTTTTGAGATCCTTGAGAGGATAGGACCTATTGCCTACCATCTTGCCTTGCCATCAAGTCTATCCCACATCCACAATGTCTTTCATGTTTCAGTTCTTTGACCTTATCATCCTGGTGTGACCCATGTTCTTGATTGGAATGCTTTGCAGGTCGAGGACGACCAACTTTCCATGGAGCTAGTGTGCATTCTTTAGTAACGAGATTTGACCCTAAGGGGTTGTACCATCGAGAAAGTAAGGGTCCTATGGGACCCAAGTGATGAGACCTTAGTGATTTGGGAAGATGAAGTAAAGATGAGGGAGATTTATTCTTATCTGTTTTAGGCTTCCAGGAGTAAGCCTAGGCTTGGGCGGGACGATGTAGTACCCCTCCTCGATTAGCCTCTTTTTGTATGTTTTGATTTACTTCAGTGACTGTTCAGTGGAACATTGTTGTATATTGATTCAGATTTTATGCAATGTTATTTCATGCTTTATCTGGATGTATCATGTATGCTTTTATGCAGTATCTTAGTGCTTATGTTCAATGTTATTTTATGGATCATTATCATGGACTGACACTTTTACCTTATATTGTGATGCATTATTTATATGTTGTGTGTTTGCAAGTGTATTGGGATGCGAGGGGATTATTTTCCTTCACTCACTGCGGTGAGACAGGGAACGTCACGATTCTCCTTCATCGGTGTACATGTCGTGTCTGTATATATATGAATATTTGTCTATATGCACATATGGATTCTTTTGGTGCAGGACATTGCAGGTACTAGTATTGGGTAGGTATGGGGTATCAACTCCACCTAGTTTTAAAGGTCTAAGAATGCCTCATATGTCCAATGGGAGTGGAGGAGATTGTTTTTTTACCCTAACTTGACCCCCAGTTACACTATTGTGAGTGTTGTCAGTCGGTTATCTTTCCTGTCTGGCTGGTATGTAAATCATAGTGCTTTGGTTTGGTCAGTTGTGAGTCGTCATTTGATCATCCTTTGTTTTGCGTGCTTCTGTTTATTTAAATGGTTATTTAATTAAATCAATGATGCTATCTTATGTTGGCATAATTAGTTAATTATTATGCCCCATGATTATTGATTTAATTTAATTAATGATTTGCTAGATTAAATGGTTAAATGGCTTATTTCATTGTGTAAAGTTGCATTAATATATTTTGTGGAAGGAAATAAATAATTGCCTAGCCATTTAAATGATATATGCTTATATTGAAAGGAAGTATTTTGGAAAATAGGAAATAAAATAAGGCTTTTCCCTTTTTACCTTTCCTATTGAATTTTTCATTTTAATTGTTGGAAAAGAATTGTTTATGGGAAAAAGTAAACCTAATTTCTTTTTACTTTTAAAAATATTTAAATCTGATTGGATGGAAAAACTTTCAACCTAGAAAGTTTAGGTTAAAATTTGTTTTTCCATATATGCCTGGAAATTCATGGGAAGAGGGGAAGAATTTCGGGAGAGAAATTTGGAATACTATTCTCGAAGGAGGTGGTGGAATTCGAATTGGTTTGGAAGGATTGGGATTCTTCCTTCATTGTGCTTTCTAGTTTGATTCCAGGTTGGATAATCTGTTCTTGTTTTATATTTGATTTTGGATTATTCAGTTGCTTCCTGTGTGTTGAAAATATGCAAATCTTCCTGTAGATTCTTGTGGAATGATTGGAATGGAAGAGAGAGTGTTTATTATTGTTGATTTTGTAAAAACTCATACCATATGTTTGCATAAAAGAAAGAAATGGTTCATTTCTCTATTTTTTGTTTGTTGTGTTCTTGGAAGCCAACTTCTGGAAATACCTCTTCTATTTGGAAAGAATGAACTAGATTTAGCATGTTGTGTGATTTCTAGTATCTAGTTGCCCAAGATTTGGAGTTCTTGTGGGGTTTATTTCACCATTTGCCTTATTGGTAAATACCCATTTTAAATTTGGATTTGGCACTATGTGTGTGTGCCAGTGAAATGATTTGGGAATGAATCATTTTCATATTTAAGTGATTTTGGGCATATGGATTTCTAATGCTTTGGATGGCATGCATTTTATTTGCTTATCGTTGACCTTACCTTACCCTATGGTGGGCTAGTCCCACCATGTGTGTCGGTAGTTTCTGCTACCTATAGGTAGCAGTACTACTAGTCGACAGTACTTCTACTGCTACCGGTTTGTAGCAGTGCTACCGGTCAGTAGTGATGGCTACTAGTGGTAGAAGCACTACCGGTCAATAGGCCTGCTACCAACGGTAGCAGTACTACTGGAAGGTAGTGTCTATTGCCTTGGCAACAACACTAATGTGGGTTGGCTTGACCCCCACTTGATCTTGTACCCTTATCGGTACAAACTGGTTTATGCAATGAAGTTAATTTTTGTAAAATGAAATATATTTTCAAGTGGTTTTAGTGTTAAATGAAATGGTGATTTTTCATGTGATTTTTATTATGTAGTTTAATAAATTTATCAATGGAAATCGAGGCATGAATTAAGAATTCAATTGGTTAATTTGGATTTATTCTGGAAATGAATGTCTGTTGGGAATTCATGTTTTTTTTATTCAGTTGAGTATTTGATGTGAATTTTATCCTTGATGGAATATTGCTTTGGAAATTGAATGGATGTGAATGGTAAAAGAGTGTTTTATTTAATTTTCAATCAATGATGTTGCAAGTTCATATGATGCTGATTTTCTCGAAGATTGTCTGAGTATGGACTTAGTGAAATTAGTTTTCCTTGCAAGAGTTATATTGTGTTATGTTTGGTGTTGGCATATGTGTAGAGTATGATGACATGATGATATTGTATGTTGTCATTGATGTCAATATGCTGAAGAGTGAACCGGTATGATGTTGTCAACCGGTATATGTGAAAAAGTGAAGCACTATGTCTATCCAAGTGAACCGGTATGTTGGAATGTGAACCGATATATGGAATGTTTTGTATCAAGGTTTCATATGGTATGACTACCGGTTGGTAGTCTTAGCTTCAGGGTTTCCGGTTGAAGTATTCCAAGCCTATGTGATTCAACTGATGACATCGTGTGATGAGTTAGCATTGTAATGAAGAATAGATTGTGTTGCCACATTAGCCTTGTGCACGTGAAGGATCTTGCATGAAGGAGATTGATCCTATCTACCTCAGGAATGTGCGAAGTCTCTGTAAATAGTGGAGAATGCATGATGGGTTTTCAACCTCCTAGAAGCGGTGAAGAACGAACGATGGAGAACATCTTGAGATCTATTCAAGACTTTTGTAATCAGTGCAATATGTTTAATGGTTAGGATTGAACCGACTAAATAGCTTAGCCTAAATGTTTAGTGTTAAGGGTTTATGCTACCAACCTATCTTTCCTATAAGGTCGATGTTGTTTTTCATGTTGAGGTTGTTGGCAAATGTTGTGTGTGTATCTAAGTGCAGAGATACATGATTCTTGCCAGACCAAATAAGAGAATAGATACCTGCAGAGTGTGATTGCAGAAGGAAGGAACTAAAGAGGATTTGCATTGGCATTGAAGTGTTGTTACCAGATCATTGTAATACCTGTTGACCTCTATCCACTTCAACAGTTGGAAAATCCCTTAACAAGGTAGCTTTAATTGACTTGCTGTAAATCCTTTAATAGGATGACTCAAAATCATTGAGTTCTTAAAATCTTCTAACAAGGTTTAACCCCTTTTCCAAGCCTCTAGACGTCTTAGGCAAGGGGATCCTATTTCCCCAATCCTCTTCATTATTATGCCAGAATTTTTTGAAAGGAGTATGGAAAATTTGGTTTTGCAAGGCTCCTTTAAGGGTCTCCACCCCTCCTCAGTGGATCTTGTTTGTTCTCAGCAACAATTTGTTGATGATACTATTATCATGGGGGAATGTAGTATTTCTGAAGCTAAAACTTTGAAGAGTACTCTTTGTAAGTTTGCCTCTGCATCGGGCCAACTTATCAATTGGACTAAAAGTGAAGTTTTTTTCATCAATACCCCAGAGAGAAGATAACAAAGAATCAGTAGAATCCCGGAGTGTAGGATTGTTGATCTTCCTACAAACTACCTTGGTCTCCCTATGGGCACTTCTCCTCTTGACTCCTTTTGGAGTTCTCTAGTGGACAAATTCCAGAAAAAAGTTAGTTGGATGGAAAGGACCCCTCCTAAGTCAGGCTAGAAAGCTCCAACTTCTAACAACTTCTCTTCTAAGTATTTCAATATATGCTCTTAGCCTTTTTGGAATTCCAGTTAAGTATGTTGATGCTATCGAGAAAATCCAAAGAAGATTCCTTTGGTCTAGGCTTGAGGACAAGAAAAGAATGTCCTTGGTGGCTTGGGACTAGGTATGTAAACCAAAGAGCCATGGCGGTCTAGGCCTGAGGAGGATCCGAGCCCTAAATGAAACTCTTCTATCCAAATAAGTCTGGAGAATGTTTCATCTTGATACTGAATGGTGTAAAATTTGGCAAAGTAAGTACTCTCTTCAGTCCTCTTCCCTTTCTTCTTTTATCAATTTGGATATTAGTATTAATGGCTCCCACATATGGAATTATGCGTCTAAATGTAAAGAAAGTATAGCTAAAGGTGTGATCTGGAAAGTTGGAAATGGTAGGAAAGTTAAATTCTGGGAGGATCCCTGGCTTTTTAATAAACCTTTGATAGAAATCAATGAATGGGCCCCATATGCTCCCTCTTGTATAAGATCTTTTGTCTCCTTAGTTGCTGAGTACTGGACTGGTAATGAATGGCAAAATATTGAAAGCATCCACCCAAGCCTCTCTAAGCTCAAGATCCATTTGTCTGCAGTTTGGTTGAACAAAGAGGTTGACTCCTTGATCTGGAAACATGATCCCAAAGGTACCCTTACTATTTCCTCTATGTATTGTGTTCCATCCCCTGATCCTTTAGGTAATACCTTCTAGTCTAAAGTATGGATTAGAGGCCTAACCCCCAAGATCAATTTCTTCTTCTGGACCATCCTCCATAATAAAATCTTGACCCTTGACAACATGAAATGCAGAGGCTTTGCTATCACTAATAAATGTGCTCTATTCCTTTGGGAAGAAGAGTCTGTGGACCACCTTTCCATTCACTACCCCTTCTCAGCCTCAATATGGGAAAGATTTCTCAGTAGTTTTAGCATTTCCTCGGTGTTTCTTAACACCATCACAGATCTATTTTCCTCTTGGAACATAAAATGGACTAATTCTTTTTTGAGATCTTTGTGGTAGCTCTCGCTTCCTCACATTCTATGGGGACTATGGAAAGAAAGAAATAATTGAATCTTCAGGGATATTTCCCTTAATCAGGATATTGTGTTCCAGAAAATCCAATGGGCGATTCAGGAAAATATAGAGATCATTGAGGGTCCTTGTTTTTCGAACAATACACTAGAAGCAAATATTTTAAGGGTGTGGAAAATGAAGAGTACCGATAGTCCAAACCTCACTCATAACAAAAGGCCTGAAGTTAAATGGAAAAGCCCCCGTCATGGTTGGTTCAAAGTTAATTTTGATGGTGCTGCCAAAGGTAACCTAGGTCCTTTAGGTTGTGGAGCTGTTCTAAGAGATGACAAAGGAATGTGTAAGGAAATGGTTATTGTCCCTATTGGAATTCAAACTAATAATAAAGCTGAAGTGATGGCTTCTCTTCAAGGTATCCTCCTAGCAAAAAAATGGAATTGTCCCCACCTATGGATTGAAGGGGACTCAAACAATATTATTAACTTTCTTGAGGGGGTCTCAAAACCTTCATGGTCAATCAACAACATTATCGTCTCTGCTAGAGACTTTATTAGCACCTTTAAAAAAAGCTACATATCCCACATTTACCGAGAGGCCAATGGATTTGCTGACTGTTCTACCATTGTGGCGGTTAACAAGGAAGCAATTACCATGTGGACGGGAGAATAAGGACTCCCCGAAGATGTCAAACAAATCATTTGCTATGATCGTTATAGAAGTACTCCTAAGATATTTGATGGACAAGATAATTATGAAAAGAACTAACTTGAGTACTTTGAGTCATTATAATAATGAGAGAATCATTTATTATATTACCAATGTCATAAGTTCCCACGCTTTCTGGGTGACTTTGATAGTTCTGAAAAGCTCACCGGCTAATCTGCTCCGCAAGTTTCAAAATTTGGTGTTGAACAACGACAATATGGGTGGTAACAGGAGGCAATATAAACCAAGTAGTTGTAAAGAATGGAAACAGAAAGAGGAGGTTTGGGGTATTCTGCAGAAGGGTGGCTTCTCAAAATTTATGGAGAGACTCCATGGTCGTGACGATATGATCACCAATTTTTCTATAAAAATTGGAAAAAGGGCATGCTAAAAATGGGAGACCAAACTATAGAAATCGATGAAGATTTAATTGCTCAAGCTATGGGCCTTACAAGAGAAGGGTGAAACTTCTACAGAGATAGGAAAGTTAGTAGGGAAGCTATTGAAAGATACCCGAACACTGAGAAAGAGAACAAACAATTGGTAAAGTTGAGCAAAACCTACTACCCACCCAGGGCTTTTGCCAAACCCTAGCAGGAAGTCCTCTTTGTTTTAATGCGATACATCACTCTAGATGGTAGGTTCACTAAAGTTTATGGTTATCACTTTGTTTTAGTGAATCACTTTAGGCACAATGATAAGGTTAACTTCCCTTATTTTCTACTCTATTCGATGAATGTGTCCCTCAAGGCCTACAAAGAGAACCCATGGAATGATACGACCATGCACCAAGGCCTTATGGTACTAATATATGACCATCTTAAGGCCAACCAAATTGCTCGGATGCAGCCCTCTATGGATTCTGAGGATGAGGGGTCTGACCTTGCCTTCTTAGAGGAAGAGGAGTCTGAAAGTGACCCTTCGACTGATACTGAGGATAGCATGGATGTCTCGAATTATGAAAGTGGGAAGAAGAGGAAATACATCAAAACCAGACCCTCATCCTCTAAGGGAAAAAATCCTAAAGGTAGACTCCTGATTAGCATTTCTTCGGAAGAGGAGACTTCGGATGACTCTGAGGAGGAGTACCCTCAAGGGTGGCTGAAGAAGAAGACTAAAGCTCACACCCAGGCAAGGAAAATGCACAAGAAGAAAGAGGAGACTGTTAAGGAACCAGAAGCCCACAAGCAGGTAAGGGCCCTGGAAGATGATCAAAATCTAGAAAAGGAGACCATGGAAGAGGTTCTTAGGGCTATTGACACAACCATCCAACACACCCCTAAAGAGGAAAAGGCAACCCCTGGAAAAGTAGACCCCCCCTCTAACCCTCCCCTCGAGGGTTTGCAAGGTTTCATGGAAACTATGGAGTGGCTCATCAATGGTTACAAGAAAGTTGTGGATAAAAATAAAAAACTCTGTAATAGAATCTTGATCCTGGAAACCATCAATATAGGGCAAGGGAAGACCATGGCCAACTTCATAGAGGACCTGAAAAGTAGCATCGCCAAAGTTGAAGACATAAGAGATGCTTTCAACCCCAGGTTCGAAAAAATTGAGAAGGATTTGCTAGAAAGAAAGAATCTTGCTGACACTAATGACCACACTCTCACGGAAACTATCAACAAAATTGGTAAAATTGAGGAGTGCCTGAAGAACATTGCTGAACAGAGCCTTAGCATCCTGAAGATTTCAGCCAACAACACCAACACTCTCATCAATAAACTGTATGATGAAAAGGAAATCCTAGACATTGACCCAGAAATGGAAGGAACAGGGGAAGCTCAAGGCCCTAGAACCCGCACCAGAGGCAAAAAGAAGGAAAAAAACCTAACAAGGATCTGGAAGACCTTAAAGCTATCGAGGCTTCTTATGATGAGTTGGTGACAAAGGCGAAGGACTTGTTGAAGAAAATTTTTGTGTAGCACCTTCTCAGTTTCTTTGTTGTTGTTAGTTTTGCTGTCCTTTCTGTTCACTGGCTTTTTGCCAGTCTTTTTGTATGTGGTTGTTAAGCTCTGATCTTTTTGGTGTCTTATCTTAAATCTTATGTTAAAGGTTTTGGGTCCTGAAAACCTACTTTTTTAATTAATCAGAACAGGGTTTAACCCTTAATCGGGTATTTTAGCCATCCCTTAACTAGGTGATCCCTAGTAGGATCAGTTCCTAACAAAACCTATTGTATAGTCTTTAACCGAACTAGGATCCTAGCAGAGCAAACTTCAAAAGGGTTCAAAGAATAGCTTGTGGGTATTCATCCCCACCGTGGATTTTCCCAGTTGGGTTTGCACGTGAAAAATATGTATGTTATGTGTGATGCTTTGTTATTCTCTGTCAAGCTATAAAGCATGTTGACCAGCAAGTCATTACATTTTTGTTGATGCATTACTAGTGTATGCATATGGGTGAAATGGAAATAAGATGTTAGACTGTGTGGAAAGCTAAGAGTTACCAGTTTATGTCTTTCACATTCTACTATGTTTAATCGGTAGTAATCTAATTTAGACCAGTGTTATTGCTTGCCAGTTAAGTGCAGTGTTCTTAGTCAAACCAGTTCAAGGAAAAGGGTTTTTGTCAGTATTGATTCACCCCCCCTCTTAGTACCGGTATGGTACTAACTATTCATCATTGATTCATCATTTGGTCTGTGGTTCAATCGTCCTATGGTGGTGTATTTGGTAACTTTGACCAAGTGATATAGGATGATTTTGTTGTCTTAACCATGTAGTGTCTTTACCTTATGGTTAACTAGGAGCTAACATGTCATTATTTTGACCACTTGTTCTGGATAGTGGTGTTATGGTTGTCTTCTTCACCATAGGGTCCTCGGGGAGTGACCGTGTTTTTTTAGTGTCCTTTGAGAGAGTGGCTTTCACTTGGGGGTTGCGCCCAAAGTGGTAGGCATTATGACCCAACAAAAGTTAGATAATAAGTCATAATTTAATTAATTGATTAGGTGGGTAGTTCTAAACATTAATAAAGATATTTTACCTTGCGCATAGGTGAGTGTTTGTTTTGAGGCTCATAATTTATTGAGAAGGCCTGGAATGGCAAAGTGACCACCTTGTTTTCACAAAAGGTTGGAAGGGTCCGCATGAGACTTAGTTGTAGCTGGAGGTTCAGGAGAAGTTACCAGGATAGAGAGTCGGGACCTATGAGGGCCTACTGATGTAACCATCAAGCTATGCGATGACACTCTCTCTTTAGGTTCACTTGTGTGTGTGTGATGTTGGTTCACTTGTGTTTTGTGATATTGAGTCACTTGTGTAATTGTGATGTTGAGCCACCTAGATTATTGTGGAATCTCTTTGTGTTGTCATGGAGTCATATTGTTTTGTTGACCATGTCATACCTTTGCTTGCTTGAGGGTCCTCAACTATCTCCTAGCATGGTGGGGTGATTACATTTTGGGAATTACATGTTCGGGTGGTAGTGCCACTTCCCATCGAATATTCTTGTTCATATCTTCATGTGAGGATTGGCTTCGCAGGTGCTTTTGTGGTTTGTGGCTCATGCATAATCTCATGTTGGAGATTATTATTTTTTGGAGACCTATGTGGTCATTGTATCATGAACTTTTGTAACCTTGTAATTGGTTAAGTTGTATCTTTATATGTATATTGAGAAGCTATGTATTGGAAGAAAAATGCAGTCCTAAGATTGGGATGTTATTTATCAGTTTCCTTTATGATATGTGTAAATGCTTATTGAAGTGGAATTATATTGTATCCTTTCAATCTTTCAATGGTGTATCTATATTTGCATACAGCTTCTTGTGATCATTAAGTGAATGATGGATATTGGATTAATCTTAACTATGGAATTTATCTTTTGGTTTAATTCTTCATTGGTAACCATTAAGGAATTCTAGTGTAAGTCTTCCGCTTGTGTTATCGTGCATGTTGTGTGTTATGCACTTATTATGTTTATACTTTAAAAAAAAATGCTTCACCCTTGTTGTAGGTTTTCCTTCGAGGTTCCTGGTAGGGCACTACAAGCTACAAAAGCACAAAAAAAAATTATTTTCTATATCAAACCTCACCTTGAAACCTTGAGTGTTGGTTTCTAAAGGATACAACTTCCATAAGTTCTAGTGTTCTTAAAAAAAAATTAATTGTTTTCTTCAATCTCTTAAACATTAATATTAGTCCTAATAGCTTTAAAATGGAATATTTACCTAAAATAATCTATATAAATATTTGAAAAAATAATCTTGTAGCTCTAGTTGATTGTGTTTTACAAAAATCTTAGTAAGTTTTATCTTTAAGGTTTAATACTATTTTTTTTAGATATCTACCATATACTTACATTGATTCATGTATAAACTTTAAAATACTTCATTATTAAATATATATTTGGATTTTTATCTTCCTCTCTACTCTTAAATGTATATATTGATTGAAATCCTCTCCTGCAATCACTAGGGCTTTCCTTTTCAATATCTCTCATACCAATTCTCTACTATTGTAGAGTTCTATATCCAAAACCTCCTCAAAGTAAGTCACTTATCTCACTAGATATTTTCATCTCCTCACCTCCAGTGTACAAGAACAAACCACCATAGTTATACATCATGTTAGATTTACTTGGTATCTACAATTTGTTGCACACAAATAAAAAACTAGACTTAGGAATACACAAAACCATCACTTGATGTGTTATTGTAGCTGGCGAAAAGACCAAATAGAGGGTAGAGTAAGGTAATTTCCTATCTAACACTAACCATTTCACCCTTAAATTTAAAAATTATTTTAGTTTATTAAATACACTTTAATACTTGTCTTAAGAACAACTTAAAGGACAACCAAAATTATGACTATGATGTCGATGTGGCTAGTCAAAATTTTACTAGCATTCCTATTTTGGACACTACTAGAAATTTTACACAACTAGTCAATTGATATGATTCATAATGTTCTTATTAACAATTCATGTAGATTATAGATAATTCAAGCACCTAATTCTAATATTACTTCATATATAATTATTATTACCTCTATCTCCTTTCCCACTTCTATCATTGATGATCCATTTTATGCTAAATTTGCATCTACTATCACTCATCATTATAGTACTACCACTTATACTATTTTACCACATAGTGCTTATCCCTTCTCCAAATTCACTCCTCAATAAGGCCTTCCTTCCAATTTTAATCTTCTTGAGATATTTTTGTCCCACAATATGTATTATATATATCCATGCCTATCTCATACACTAGAATGTATAAATCCATCTAGTTTTTCATGTGTTTATTTGTCATGTATTTGTATGAGTGATTTACATTTTAAATTTATTAAATTAAACGTAACTTAGTAAATTTAAATATAAGCAACCTTGATCACATGTGTTGTATTAAATTGTGCATGTTTTTACTTATAAATATATTTTTTGTAATATGTAAATAGATTCTTGAACTTGTAATTTTGTATATAATTTATGTATATTTATATATATATGTAGGTTCTATCTTTATCATGGATGTCTTTGACATAGTTGATTTGTTAGAACAAAATCCCCCACCTCAATCCCCCAACCTCAAAACCCTCCACCTCCACCTCCAACCCCTCCACCTCCACCTCCACCTCCAACACCACACCCTAGATCAGACGAGGCTCAATTGAGAGCACAAATAAATGAAAACCTCAAGATCATAAAACAAAATATTAATGCAGTCTAAAATGAGCTTTTCACCCCCCTCATCTTCTAAAGGTTGCAACTTGAATGCAAGCTATTGTAAACTGTTCAATCCATTTATATAGAGTTAGATCTATTCCACCAGTAGAAAGAGCAGTTGTGTTAGTTTTATGTTGATGGATAGACTTATAAGCAAATAAATAATCTCAAAATCACCAAGACACATATAGCCCTATATTTCATTAACCCTCAAATATGAAAACCCATTCCTACCACCCAAAAAAGGATTTCAATTAGGTGGTGTCAGCATCCACAAATATCTGCACATTTCTGGGATAGGTGGTGGATGGTTTTGATCATCCACCACATTGCAGTTATGAGGTGCCTTTTCAATTTTTGAATAAATTTTATTGTGAGTTTGTATGGGTATAAAACCCAAGTATTTTAACATGAGGTCATTTCAGGGTGCTGGTGGTGACATGCCACAACACAAATTGCGAGTACATACTATTACACCCTTACTCTCTTCACCCATTGTTCCACCTATTACTACTATAGACACCTAGAAATGTCTCATTGATCACAAACTAATTATTCCTCTAATTGATTAAATAATTCTTTAATTCTTTAATTAAGTTAATTAATCTTATTCTTCTAATTTCATATTTCCTCATAATCTTACTAATCATCCTATTTCTTATTCTTTCATCATTTAATCATTTTAACAATTTTCTAATGTTAATTAAATATTTATTATTTAATTAATTCTGATTAATTCCCCAATTTAAATAATCTTTATTATTTAAATAAATTAATTTTCAATTTCTATCTCTAATCAATTAATCATTCAACTATTTTCTAAATATTAATTAAATATTTATTATTTAATTAATTGTGATTTAATCCTTTAATTTAAATAATCTTTATTATTTAATTAAATTCCATTTCTAAAAATAATTAAATAGTTTATTTAAATTATTTAATTAGCTAATTAATTATTCAATTCCAAATCCCCAAATTCTAATTTCATTTAATTTCAAATTCTTCTAATTTCTTCCAAATTCAATAACATGTGCATGATTTCAAAAAGAAAGTTGAAAATCAAAGTCAAGTTCTAAATATAATCAAATACTAAATTGAATTTTTAAAAAAATCAATTATTTGAATTACATTTCATGCAAACATTAAATTGAAAATCTAAGTTAAAGTGCAAGCACATGCTACATTAATTAATTCAATCAATCAATTAATTAAATCATTTATCTCTCCAATCTCTATTTCCATCTTTTAGTTAGCTTTGTCATCTTCTTAATTTCCCCCAATCATTTTTTTTCTTCTTTCAGTTAGCTTTTTCTCAATCAGTTGACTCAATTAATCTATTCAATCTATTCAATCTCACCTCTAAATCAGTAGTTTAACTATCAATTTTCATGTGAGCTCACCTAAGTTCCACCTCTTGATCAATTTGTTCCACCTTTCAATCAATCTTCTCCAATAATCTATAAATTGAGCATTCAATCTCCATTTTCAACAATCACGAACTTTGAATCTTTGTGTCAATTGCAGGTTGTCAGCGCAATATCTGAGAGCCACCATACTAGAGAGAGGAGAATAACAATGGAAGTTATACACATTCACATAATAGGGAGTTTTGATTGAATTACTTTATAATTCCTATTTTGATTTGATTGTGTTATTTCATTGTTTGTTTGTTTGAATTCTTTGATTAGATAGGGATTCATGATTTCCCTTTGAATTCTAATTGATGCTTTAAAGATGAATTCTTTTACATGCGACATTTTGGTTAACCCGACGTGAACAACATCTAATTAACCTTCTCTATTTTTTGTGTTATTTTTGTAGATTGTATGGATTTATTCCTTTTTTTGTAGGTTTTGCATGGAATTTAAAAAAGATCTCTTCATCATGCATTCACAGTTGCATCATTACTCAATCGCATACACAGAACTATGCAATCGACCTTTCAGGGCCACGCAATCGACCTTTCAGGATCATGCATTTGCTCTAAGATTATTACGCATTCGTTAGGAAAATTGTTGTTCTGTTATTTTTATTCTTATTTCCTTTCTGTTCTCTGATCTAAGTAATTCTACATGAAATTGAGTAAATCTGGAAATAGATTATTTTTATTGCATGTTTTTGTTATAACAATTTATGGCACGTAAGGTACAATTCAGGATATCAGGTGCCGGAAGGACAAAGGAGCAAAGAAGATAGGCTAGATGTTATCAGAGAATTCTCAAAGAAGAAAAGAAGATACAAGATTGGGAAGAACAACCAACCATTGATATATACAACATCTTAGTTCTCTCATATCGGGTGAAATATGATTTGGTTAACATTGAATGGATGATGAGAGATCTAGCTAGAGCCTCACAATCTGTTTTGTAGGTTTCTGATCAAATTTAGCTTCAATTTTTTATTTTTGTGTTATTCACATGTGTGTCACACAATTGCCTTGTTATCATCACACAATCGACCTGTTAGGATCACACATTCACTCTATCAGGATCACGCAATCAATCTGACAGAATTACGCAATCACCTATTCAGGGTCACACAATTGCGCAGGTATCATCACACATTCATTTATGTTAATTTTGGGTTCTTTGTTTTTTGTTGATTTAATTTTACTACTAATCATCTGTTTGCAACCTGTGGTGAATTTACATAAAGGATCAGATTATTATTAGATTAATTGCACTCATGCTCTCACACTTCATTTTTTGGTGCTTAAAATCAACATTGCTTAAAATTTACATGCATGTATAACACTTCAATTTGGGCTTAAAATCAACAATGGTTAAAATTGACATGCATGCCTTCACATTTCAGTTTGGTGTTTAATATTGACATGCACATGCATATTCAACACCTCAATTTGGGCTTTAAAATGAATGTGAATTAGGCTGCATATAGATTAAATCACATTTTATTTTCTTAAGGGAAATAACTTTTATCGTGTTTGGGGTGGACCTACTGTTGAATTAACTAACTTTCCACCCACCTTCAAGGTCTTGGGACAAAGGAAGGAGGTGACAACGACACTCAATTTTATTTTATTTCACGTAGAGAGGGTTATCTTTGACTAGGGATTTCATCGCCACATAGAGGTACTTTGAATTAGGATGCGTTGGGGGTATCATCTCTCCCAGTGTAGTCTCAAGCGGGTTTTTTGAGCCACTATATAAATATACTGGTTAGGCGGCTAGAGTGTTGAGTGAATTCGATGTATGTGGGGGCCTTCCCTACACCAATAAGCTCAACGAAAGTCTTAAGTGGCTTGCTCTGAGAATCCATCGCTGGATCGGGACCCCTCAAAATTTTACAATAAGGACCAACTTAGTAGCCCAAAATCCTACATTCAGCGATTCCAGGAGTGCGGATCATACTTGATAGATACCCCTCATGTACCTTGCATTATGAGATAGAAATACCTTGGTAAAAAGATCTTCGTATCTTCGGGGTAAGAGAGACTGGCATGCCCAAGAAGTGTATGTCATGAAGTAGAGCCAGTGTTGCTAGACTTTCTATATGTCCATCTTGTTTCGGTATTTTGCTGTGGGGGCCTCATTTGAATGGTTTCCAATTTCTAGCCTAAGATTGTCTTTTGTGTCTTTTTATGTATCATTGTATCAGACCAGTATTGAGTTAGTTATTTGGGCTATTTCTAGCCATATCCTGTGTATCTCTAGATTCTCTGAGATTGTTTGAAAAACCAGTTCAGTTAGCTATATCTACCTCCAAAAAATTGTTCTTAGACTTGGAAGACCACAAAACTTGTCCTACACACAAAATTACTGAAAACAAAATCCGTTTTGAAACATCAGATAGTCCTGCAAACTCAAAGAAATACACACTTGTGACCATAGTTAGTCCTTGCATAAACCCTTGCATAGTCCTCATTTTACATCCTTATCATCATTCTCATATACGTCCTTTGTCCTCACATAGTCCTTGCATAGTCATTATTTAAGTCATTATCATCCATAGTCCTCACATAAACCCTTGCATAGTCCTTATTTACGTCCTCATGTATGTCTATCTTAGTCCATCATCATATGCACAGTCATACTAGAAAGTCATACCCCAAATGTCCAAAACACAATTAGAGGATCAATCAAAATCAACCTCAACTCAAAGAAGTTGGTCAAGTTCAATCAAACATTGCCACATTCAGAGAAATGGAGAAAACATCTTACATGTTGTGATCCTAGGTCCAAACCAATCAAGAAAACATCATGGATTGGCATTATACATTTAGTAGAGAAGGTGGAAGATTCATCCCTTCCATTCCTATTCCATCGCCATCCTTAGAAACATTAGCTCAACAGATCAAGACTTTGCAACAATAAGTGATAGACATGACTAATCCTAACAACCATAGGGGCTGGTTAGAAAACATGATGAGAGAAGTGATGACCATGCGGGGATCGGTATCAAGCCAACCTTCTTCTTTTGGTGAGACCATTAAAACATGCCAACCTTCATTCTTCAACAAAATTGTTCCTACCTCAGTTCAACCAACATTAGAGTCATGTAAACCTTCTTTTTCTTTTAACCCACTATATTAATCATACCAATCAAACCAACCCAACATTCAAAGTACCTCTTTCAACCAAAATCAAACCCCATTCAACCAAAGTCCAAATCAAAATTCACACCAACCCAACATTCAAAGTACCCCTTTCAACCAAAATCAAACCCCTTTTAACCAAAGTCCAAATCAAAATTCACACCAACCCAACATTCAAACCTCATTCAACTAAAATCAAACCTTTTTCACCCAAAATCATACTCCTTTCAACCAAAATCAAATCCCTTTCAACCAAAGCCCAAATCAGCCATATCTATCCACCATTTCATCATCCCTTGAAGTCATATAAGACCAATCCATGCCATCTCTATCTAATAACACAACCTCCCAATCACTATCCATCGTACAAATCTAATCTAATTCAAGTAATGATTCAGAGCATCTCATTCAAAATCCTTCTTCATCAGGCCAAATTATTGAAACATTCCAACAATCTCCCATGCATTTCCAAACTCCTTCCCCATGTCAAGAGGATGATCCAAAATCAAAAGAAATGAGTCCTAAAACAAATAAAGATAAAAATCAACCACTTCCATCCTACCCAATTTTTTATCAAGATCCCACCGACCAAAAATATTATGATGATCCCCTCGCTCTTTTCTATTCCATTCATAATCAAACCCTTCCATATTAAGAACAAAGTGTCATTTCAAGTCCCATCCAACATCCACCTCTTAAACAAGATCAAGACATCTCTTCCATCCTTCATAATAATCCCTTTCCAAGACAAGATAAAAGCATACCTTTACCTTCATGTCCTAAAGAAGATCCCATTATTTCTCCAAATCCCAATCAAGATCCCTCCATCCCTTCATCTCCATGTCATAATTCTTGATGTTCTTCACAACATTACCTCTCAAATGAACTTACCATTTCTTCTAATGATCCCAATCCCTCTACACAAGTTGTTCGTGAACCCCTTATCATTGAAATCACTAATCCAAATCATACTATATAGAGCAACTTGTCAACAATTGTATGTGTGCCATCATCAAATGCTAATGAAGTGCCAAAAACAAGCATAACACCAACTAATGAGATCAACACCTGGTTGACTTCATCATCCTCTTCAAGTGCATCAATAAAAATTAGCATAACACCCACTCATGTCACAAATTCAGAACTAGAATCTATTTGCCTCATAGATTGGGGGAAAGAGGATCTACCACAGTTGGATTGCATTTAAAATCATAAGGCTATAGCTGACTTCACGGGTTGTAGAGCTAGATTTCCATATGATGATCAACAAAATCCAAAAACTAAAGAAATCAACATTGGAGATATTGAACGTGTACACTTAGTTGAGTCCTTATATCCTATTGGAAAAGACATCTTAATCCAACTCTTCAAACAAAGAGCAATGATCTATCTACATAAAATTTATATCGACCCTATGAACTACCTACACAAAACTCCTTGACCCTATTATACCTAAGGGCTAGGTTAGTTTAGGTTTTACTTTCCGCATTGCATATCATTTTATTCAAACCACTGCATTACATATAGTTTCTTTCTAAGCACATCATATTCATAACTTTTATAACATAAGTTTCTACATTTTCATATAGTAGCACCAATAAAACAAGACAACTGTCCAAGTTTGTCATTTGTTTGCATCTAAGAGAAACAAGGGTCATCTCCTTTCTTAGATATTGAGACATGAAGTCTTTAAGGTTCTAAGATCATTCATTTTCAACATTACCCTTTGATAATGCTTTACTTATGATTGGGTGGTGATTTCACTATTTGAGACTTGTTAACCCAAAATCTATCAATTGCTATATCTCAAACATATTAAGAAAATCTCTAATTCATTCTAGACACCTAGTTGATCATATGAATAGTGAAAAATCTAAAATTCTACTTCAGCACCACTATAATTGTCACACCCAAGTAGGTTTCATTACTTACAAAGTCAAGGAAAGAAAATAAAAAGAAAAAAGAGCTATGCCAAATATTCATCTCAAGAAAAAAGAGCAATGATATATAACTGAAATATCACGCATACAAAGTGCGACAAAAAGCTTGACTATGGGAACATGCAAGTAACTCCATCAAAGCTTTGAACACCTGCTAGAAATGGAGAAATATTTAAGAAATTAAAGTCTATAAACTCTTCGGAGCTCTAAAGCTTGCTGGCAGTGAGGCTCTATTCAGGATGCTTTTGAAGTTTGGATAATCCATGTAGCTAGTCATATAGGATGCAAGGATCTTTAGTGAATACAAGAGAGGGAATTAACTCATCTCCACACACATGGGCAAAAGAAGATCACATATCTTGTTAATCAATTTATTGATCAAATTCTATCAAAAATCAGCATGTCTTATACAGGGAAGGGTACACTCGAAACTAGACAAATTAGTTTTACATGGAGTATTCACTCTTTGAAACCAGACATTCCTATCAATGATCACACAAATCAAAACAATGACATAGATCAGTATGACTGCTAGATTTAGTCTAAGTTAGTCTTATCTTTATCAATTAATGGTAGGTCATGCTTCGAAAAATCCAAACAAAATCATAAAAGGTCTTGAAAAAATCAATCAAAAACATTCAAACATTGGAAAATCCTTCAAAAAATCCAAAATATTCGGAAAGAGTAGCAAAAATACCCAAAAAAATCACATAACATTCTTTGCGAAATATCAAAAACATCTGGAAAATGTCCTAAAAAAATCAATAAAAAACATTCAAATATCCATCCACATAATCCAAAAATATCAAAAAAGATCTTGGAAAAGAACTGAACAATCGAAAATAAAAAATCAATAAAAAAACTTGCAATAAATTGTCTCACAAGAAATAAGAACCCTAGCAGATATCCAGCAAATGCTTCACACGAAGTTAACAAAGGATACGACTACCCAGTCAAACATCTGCAATCAACTAATCAAATTGTCTTATCAATCGTATCATATCCATATCAAGTGATCATTATCTTGTCTTAAACATAAGAGGATACACTTGGAATCAGATAGGTCAGTCTTAAATGGGGTCCGTAACTTTCTAAGATTAGAAATTATTAACCATCACATCAAGCAACTGAGAACAAAGGCACAAGGTCAGTATAGCTGCTGAAATTTTGTCCGGGTCATTCTTTATCTTTTATTATTTGGCGACAGATTATGTTCCTATGCTACTCAAGAATGTCTACAAGTGACTAGAGGAGCCATGATGGGCATTATCTCTTTCTTTGTTTGTTGTTTATGGTATGAACTGATGAAGTTCTAGGGAAATTGCCCTAGTGGGTGTTTGTGATAGGAGCATTCAGCTATTGAATGCCACACATACCTCAACCCCTAGTGTATTTCCTAGAATGGAGGGTTCACTCCTTATTTGCTATGTGTTTGTTTCTTCAATGAGATATCTTTACATCTTGGTTCCTTATACCCTAATGTGCTAAGCTTCACTATTCAATAATAAGGCTCAGTGATGAATATATATTGTGCAATAAAATAAATGACACATGTTCATGATTCATTCAATTTCATTTTCATCTCATTTGCTTCTTGCTAGTTTGCTGATTCTTTTCTCATCATCTCTTTCTAGATTATTTTCTATCATCTAATATTATTCTATTTCATTCTAAGGTTCATTCTCTCATATTCTATCTCAATATCTTCACATCACCTATCTCTATCTCTAATCAACTAGCCATTCTTCTATCTTTCATCTCACATTCTTGTTTTTTTGAGAGATCATCCATGTCTTTAATGCAAAAACAATCTCTCGAGGGGGCATTACACCCTAATTGTCGTCGGCGCATACTAGGGCAGAATTTTCATTTTCTTCGAAACAATGTTGATCTGACATTGTCTCGAAGAGGGGCAAATGTAGACACCTAAAAATGTCTCAATGATCATATATTAATTATTCCTCTAATTGATTAAATAATTATTTAATTATTTAAATAAGTTAATTAATCTTATTCTTCGAATTTCATATTTCCTCATAATCTTACTAATCATTCTATTTCTTATTCTTTCATCATTTAATCATTTTAACCATTTTCTAATGTTAATTAAATATGTATTATTTAATTAATTATGATTAGTTCCCCAATTCAAATAAATTAATTTTCAATTTCTATCTCTAATCAATTAATCATTCAACCCTTTTCTAAATATTAATTAAATATTTATTATTTAATTAATTGTGATTTAATATTTTAATTTAAATAATCTTTATTATTTAATTAAATTCCATTTCTAAAAGTAATTAAATAGTTTCATTAAATTATTTAATTAGCTTATTAATTCTTCAATCCCAAATTCTAATTTAATTTAATTTCAAATTCTTCTAATTTCGTCTAAATTCAATTACATGTGCATGATTTCAAAAATCAAGTTGAAAATCAAAGTCAAGTTCTAAATATATTCAAATACTAAATTGAATTTAAAATAAATTCAATTATTTGAATTAATTTTCATGCAAGGATTAAATTGAAAATCTAAGTTAAAGTGCAAGCACGTGCTAAATTAATTAATTCAATCAATCAATTAATTAAATCACTTATCTCTCCAATCTCTATTTCCATCTTTTAGTTAGCTTTGTCTTCTTCTTAATTTCCTCTAATCATTCTTTTTCTTCTTTCAGTTAGCTTTTTCTCAATCAGTTGACTCAATTAATCTATTCAATCTATTCAGTTTCACCTCTAAATCAATAGTTCAACTAAAAAATTTTCATGTGAGCTCACTCGAGTTCCGCCTCTTGATCAATGTGTTCCACCTTTCAATCAATCTTCTCCAATAATCTATAAATTGAGCATTCAATCTCCATTTTCAACATTCACGAACTTTGAATCTTTGTGTCAATTTTAGGTTGCCAGTGTAATATCTGAGAGCCAGCATACCACAGAGAGGAGAAGAACAATGGAAGTTATATGCAGTGACGGAATAAGGAGTTTTGATTGTATTACTTTATAATTCCTATTTTGATTTCATTGTGTTATTTCATTATCTATTTGTTTGAATTCTTTGATTAGATAAGGATTCTTGATTTCACTTTGAATTATAATTGATGCTTTAAAGATGAATTCTTTTACATGCGACAAATTCCACTATTCCTACACTTGTGTATCATAAAGAAGTGGTTTCCACCTAAGGCACTTTGAGCTCCCTCTTGAGTAACCTTAGTGAGAAACCTTCCCACATGGTCGTTTCTTCACAGTCAATGCCACATTTGTGTATGAATTATAATTAGATATGTGTACGTCCTACTCTGGATCCTGAATCTACTTCAGATGTACCTATAGCTATATCAAATGATATCACATCATATGTGGATTTTATTTTCTTGAATAATCATCTTGAATAGGTATACATATATATGTATATATATATATATATATATCTAGCTATCTATCTATCTATCTATAGATATATATATATATATACATATATATACATATATATATATATATGTATGTATATGTATATGTATATGTATATATATACATACATACATACATACATATATATGTGTGTGTGTGTGTCTGTGTGTGTGTGTGTGTTTATGTACATACATATACATATACGTATATACGTAGATTTATATAAGTATATATGTAGATATATATATATATATACATCTACACACACACACATATATATATACATATATGTATATGTATATGTATGTACATATACATATACATATACATATACATATATATACACACATACATATATATCTATACTTATACATATACATATGCATACATATACATATACGTATATATATTTATATGTATCTACATATATATACATATACATATATATATACATATATGTATATATACATATATATATATGTATATGTATATACATGTATGTATGTATGTATATGATTAGAATTGTTTGGTGTATGTAGATGAGGGCTGCACCTAATATTTGATTCAATATTTCATCTACACCTACACCTGGCTTAGCACACTTTTTGGGGTAAAAATAATAATTTATGTATACATTGAACTATTTAAATTATCATGTTCAATGTTGAATGTTTGTTTCTCTAGGGCCTAGGTCATGCGACCTCTATGTCATACCAACCGAAGGGTATCACAAGTGTAGCACCCACATCATCAAGCATTGAGCATGATCCATCTACTATATGTATCCTAAAAAATAAAAATTATTTATACTTAGGCATTTGTACTAGTTCAATTCAATCCAAATCACACACACATGTTCAATAAATATAATTTCACTATACACATCTTTGTAGGTGGACACAACTATTAGGATAGGCTATCCTCATGACATTTATCAGAGCCAAAATGAAGGGTCATTTACATCATTTCAGCTCTAAATATAATATATATTTATTTATAGGGATTAACAAAGTTCATACTGTTGGTATTTTGGTATGGTTTTTTCATTGATGTCAACACCTACTTTGAAGATCCAGCAACATTCATCGACAAATAGTAAACTGTGCAACAGTTACTGGTATATGGTTCACCAGCAGGATATATTGTTCACCGGTACCTGAAATGACATGGAAGACACTTGGTAATGTAGAAGATATCATGTGGACACTTTATTTTGAAGTAATAATCATTGATATATTCTTATTTGCATATTTTCTTTTACCAGCAAATAGGTCCAGGTTATCTAGGGTTACATCGGCAGGTTTATCTTTTCCAGATCAGCATGGCACACTATGGAGGTGATTTATTATTGTTGTAAATGCATTAAGCCAACATGTTTAATCAGTTATTGCATCAGATATTGTATTATTTATAAAATGTTTTTAATGTAGAGCCGACCTACTAAAATTTGTCTTAGGGTATGGTATAAATGTAAGATCTTATTTCTAATATCAAGTGTCGAATGTGAAAAAGGTTTGAGTAAAGATATATGCGAGATCAAGTAGAGGTATACACGAAGACATCATTTGAAGGTGAATTTAGGTTTTTGTAGAAGCATATCAGCATTACACCAGTACTGAATTCAGCATATGAAGATGTGATTTTGCATAGTACAATCTTATTGGATTTAACCATCCAACTGTAGTCAGTGTGACTCCCATTTGTGATTGAGTAGTGAGCTCTAGGCTGTTGGCCTTTCTGCATGTGCAGACCCCTCTTTGTACACTTACTATTTGCAATAGTATCATTTGATTGAGGGTAAGGTTTCCCACCATGGTTTCCACGTACAAATATTGGTTTCATGTGTTGTGGATGACTTTGTGCTTATGTTTCATGCATTAATTCTTATTGGTATAACAATTTACTGTTAACACTATCTACCAACATACTTAACTGATTTACCGGTATTAAGCATTAAGTTGGTTAAAAAGTTTTTGTTTTGAATTTATTAGACAACTGATTCACCCCCCCCACCCCTCTTAGTTGTCTCCGGGACCTACAATTGGTATCAGAGCCTAGTCCTCTTTTTGCAGAAGTTTAACAACTTGAGGAGATCCAATGTCTACTAATAATTTCAGAAAGGATAGTCCTAAACTTGATGGAACCAACTATGGGATATGGAAAATCATAATGGAGGCACATCTGAATTGCATTGGTAAAGACATCTGGGAAGTTACTAAGAATGGTTATACTGCTATTGTAGTTGGTCAAATTGCTCCCACTACTTTAGCTAAAGATGAAGAAAATGATTGCAAAGCAAGAGAAGCACTCTTGAGCACATTATCAGATCAACAAATCATGGGATTATCAGATAGGTCTACTGCTAAAGCTATTTGGGATCATTTGGAAACACTGAATGAAGGGGATTCCATAGTCAAAATTGCAAAACTTGAAAGCTTCCGAGTCAGGTATGAACATCTGAAAATGGAAGAAGATGAAAGGATTTCTGCTTTTATGGAAAGAGTAAATGAAATTGTTTTGGGTATCAAATGTTGTGGAGGAACCTTGAGTGAAGATGAGATTGTTTCAAAAATCTTAAGAGGTTTGCCACTAGCATATAAAATGAAGGTTACTGCTATAAATGAGTTGAGAACAATGCCTAATACATCAGTAACTAGGGATACATTGATTGGAAAACTTTTAGCTTTTGAAATTGAGGAATTTGGTCCTGTTACTACTATAAAAATTGATTTGGCCTTCAAAGCATCAAGATCATCTGCTCCATCCTTTGACAAATCAGACTGGAGAGCCTTTTATGCAAGAGAACTTGAAGAAACCAGGAAGGAGAATGAAGAGCTTGAAGAACTTGAAGCACTATGTGCAAGAAAAATGCCAAAAGGCCCAATTGGAAGTAAGTATGAAGGTAAAGCACCCTTTAAATGTTTTAACTGCAATAAGATTGGTCATATGGATTCAAGATGCCCTGATAGACATGCTAGACTAAGAGAAGAAGCTAGAAGAACATACAAACCTAATCCTGAATATCAGAGATACAGATTTAAGAAAAACAAAGATAAATCTTGTTACATTGCTGATGAAGGTGTGACTGATGATTCTGATGAGGATCCAGCAGACAATGGATGGGTCTTTGTTGCTATAATAGAAGATCAATCGGTACCTATTGCTCAACCAGTAGAACAAGCCCTAGCAGCTAAAGTTGAATCAAAGGATGAATGGATTATTGACTCAGGATGCTCACATCACATGACTGGAAACAAAGGTAAATTCTTGAACTTTCAAGAATACAATGGAGGTTTAGTAAGATTCGGAGATGACAAAGCCTATTCAATAAAAGGTAAGGGTTCAATATCTCTTGATGGTAAACATAACACTGACAATGTCTACTATGTTGAAGGATTAAAACATAATTTTTAAGTGTTGGTCAATTAGTTGAGAAAGGTTTTCAGCTACAATTTAAAAATGGAAAATGCAAAATCATGAATAGAACTAGTTTGGAAATTGCAACCGGTAATCAGACTAGAGGTAATATCTTTCATTTGAATAAAAATGAAAAAGCATGCTTAATTGCACATATAGATGAAAGTTGGCTATGGCATAAAAGACTATGTCATGTAAATTTTGATTGCATGGTAAAAATCAGTACTTCTAAGGCAGTTAGAGATCTACCTAAAACTGTGAAACCTGAGAATACAATTTGCAAGGAATGTCAATTTGGAAAACAAGTTAGAGCTAGTTTCAAAAGTATTCCAGAAAAATCCAATAATGCCCTTGATTTAATTCACACTAATTTATGTGTTCCAGCTAGAACTAAAAGCTTACAAGGTGATAGATATTTCATGCTAATTATTGATGATTATTCTAGAATGTGTTGGGTTACTTTTCTCAAAGAAAAATCAGAAGCACTTGGGAAGTTCAAACTATTCAAAGCAATGATTGAAAATGAAACCGGTAAGAAAATTAAATGTTTAAGATCAGATCAAGGAGGAGAATTCACATCGAAACATTTTAATACATTCTGTGAAGTAAATGGAATCAAAAGATAGTTATCAGCACCTCGGACACCACAACAGAATGGAGTTGTTGAAAGAAAAAATAGAACTATTTTGGATGCAGCAAGAAGCATGTTATCAGAAGCAAATCTACCACATGTGTACTATAGAGAGGCAGTAAGCACTGCTATCTATACATTCAACAAAGTTCACATCAAAGGTGAAATCGGTAAGACCCCTCATGAACTATGGTTTGGTAATATTCCTACTCTTAAGTACTTCAGAATTTTTGGAAGTAAATGTTATATTAGAAGAGATGAGTATATTGGCAAGTTTGATCCTAGAAGTGATGAAGGAATATTTCTTGGTTATTCATCTAAGAGCAAGGCATATAGATGTTTTAATAAAAGATTACAGAAAATTGTTGATAGTAAAAATGTAAAGATTGATGAACAATTCAAAGGAACTTCAAGGTATATAGACTCTGAATCGGAAACAAAAATTATAACAAATGGACCTACAATAAATCCACCGGTACAGAATGATGATCCAGTTACTCCGGTATCATCAGAGGATTCCACGGTAATTGAAGAACAACAACAGACTAAGACACCCTGGTATGTAAGACTGAATCATTCTGAAGATTAGATAATTGGAAGCAAATTTAAAGGAGTCATGACAAGAGGAAGATTGGCAAATGAAGAGGTATGTCTTATTTCTCAAATTGAACCATTATCTATCAATGAGGTATGTGAAGATGAATTTTGGATTAAAGCTATGGAGAAGAATTAGGACAAATTGAGAAAAATAATACTTGGACATTAGTTCCCCGGCCTAAAAATGAAAATGTAATTGGAACCAAATGGGTATTTAGAGACAAACTTAATGAAGATGGTAAGGTTGTCAGAAATAAAGCAAGACTAGTGTGTAAGGGATATTCTCAGAAAGGAGTTGATTACAATGAAACCGTTGCACCGGTAGCCAGAATTGAGGCAGTTAGATTATTCTTGACTTTTGCAGCTCACAAGGATTACAAAGTTTATCAAATGGATATTAAATGTGCATTTTTGAATGGAGATCTTGAAGAGGAAGTCTATATTGAACAACCTGATGGATTTTCCTTGACAGATGACAATGATATGGTTTGCAGATTAAGAAAAGCTCCGTATGGATTAAAACAAGCTCCAAGAGCTTGGTATGCAAGATTGGATAAGTATCTTTTAAAGATTGGTTTTACTAAATGAAGTGCAGATAACAATTTATATTACAAAGTAACTAATGATGACATCTTGATTATTGAAGTATTTGTTGATGATATAATCTTTGGAGGAGAAGATGAATTATGCAAAGAATTTTCTCTTGAAATGCAACAAGAATTTGAAATGTCTATGATCGGAGAAATAAAATTCATTTCAGGATTACAAATTTTACAGACTGATAAAGGCATATTTTTGAGTCAATCTAAGTACTTGAAAGAACTACTTAAGAAATTTGGGATGGAGAACTCTAAACCAGCAAGCACACCTATGACTACAAATGACAAATTATCTCAAAGGGATGAATCTACACCTGTTAATCCAACTAGATACAAATCTATGATAGGAGGTTTACTATATTTGACACAAACCAGACCTGATATTATGAATGCAGTATGTATAGTTTCTAGATTTTAGAGTAATCCTAGAGAAAATCATGAATCAGCAGTAAAAATGATTTTCCGGTACTTACAAGGCACAACAAATCTTGGATTATGGTATCCTAAAGATGAAAATTTTGATCTATATGCATACACAGATGCAAATTAGGCAGGAGATGTGGATGATAGAAAAAGAACCACTGGAGGAGCATTCTTTCTTGGAAAGAAATTAGTTTCTTGGTTAAGTAAGAAATAGAGTTGTACATCTTTATCAATAGCAGAATCAGAATATGTTGCAGTAGCAACAAACTGTACACAGGTACTTTGGCTTAAGCCAAGTTTAAAAGACATAAAAGTAAAATGCAAGGAACCTCTTACTATATACTATGATAACACTACAGCAATTGATATATCCAAAAATCTAGTATTGCATTCTAAAACAAAACATGTTTCTATCAAACTGAATTTTCTAAGGGAAAAAGTTGAAGAAAAAGAGATAAAACTGGTTTATGTGAATACTAAAGAATAGCTTGCAGATATTTTCACAAAACCTTTGCCTAAGGAAACTTTTGAGTATCTCAGAGATCAGCTCAGAGTCATACCACCACCGGTAGAGACTTAGACAGTTGATGATTGTCATCAACCAACAGAATTAAATAGACAAATCTTTTATTTCGGTATTTTGATGAGGAAGCTACTTGTCAAGAGGAGTAGTTGGTATATTGAATTGGTTGGTATTTTGTATGAACTTGACCTTTTGTGACTTTGGCATTTGATGTCAAAGGGGGAGAGAGATCTATGGAAAAACATTATCTTTTTGGTAAGAAAAAGAGATTTTAGGGGAGAAATTTTGAAAGACACGTGAAAGATTGGCATTGTCACTCCTAGGGGGAGAAATGAAGATTGTTGGTTTTCTTTGACACTTTGATGTTTTGGCACTTTGATGGTTTTTCCATCTTGTGTTGCCATCAATGCCAAAGGGGGAGATTGTTGGTATTTTGGTATGGTTTTGTCATTGATGTCAACAACTACTAAATACATCTACTTTGAAGATCCAACAACATTCACCGGCAAATAGTAAACTGTGCAACAGTTACTGGTATATGGTTCACTGACAGGATATATTGTTCACCGGTACCTAAAATGACATGGAAGACACTTGGTAATGTCGAAGATATCATGTGGACACTTTATTTTGAAGTAATAATCATTGATATATTCTTATTTGCATATTTGCTTTTATCGGCAAATGGGTCCAGGGTATCTAGGGTTACACCAGCAGGTTTATCTTTTCCAGATCAGCATGGCACGCTATGGAGATGATTTATTATTGTTGTAAATGCATTAAGCCGACATGTTTAATTGGTTATTGCATCAGATATTGTATTATTTATAAAATATTTTTATTGTAGAGCCGACCTACAAAAATTGGTCTTAGGGTATGGTATAAATGTAAGATCTTATTTGTAAGATCAAGTGTGGAATGAGGAAAAGGTTTCAGTAAAGATATATGTGAGATCAAGCAGAGGTATACATGAAGACAACATCTGAAGGTGAAGTTAGGTTTTTGTAGAAGCATATCAGCATTACACCGGTACTAAATTCAGCATATGAAGATGCAATTTTGCACAGTACATTCTTATTGGATTTAACCATCCAACTGTAGTCAGTGTGACTCCCATTTGTGATTGAGCAGTGAGCTCTAGGTTGTTGGCCTTTCTGCATGTGCAGACCCCTCTTTGTACATTTACTATCTGCAGTAGTATCATCTGATTGTGGGTAAGGTTTCCCACCATGGTTTTTCCCTTACAGGGTTTCCACGTATAAATATTGGTGTCATGTGTTGTGGATGACTTTGTGTTTATGTTTCATGCGTTAATTCTTACCGGTATAGCAATTTACTGTTAACACTGTCTAGCGGCATACTTAACTGATTTACTGGTATTAAGCATTAGGTTGGTTAATAAGTTTTTGGTTTGAATTTATTAGACAACTAGCTCACGCCCCCCCCCCCCCCCCCGCTCTCAGTTGTCTCCAGGACCTACACATACTTCAATGTATTTTTTAACCTAATTTGTTCATAGAACACTTAATTTGACCTTGTATAGGAGTTAGCTACCATGGCTTTTGGTCTTGATTCAGTGCACTTAGACCTCTAGGTGAATAGGATATTGGTAGAGGAGGTGAGAAGCCTCATGTATGGTATTTTAAATGTTTATTATTTAATCAAATTATAAAATTATATATTTAATAAAAATTTAAACATGTGTGTGTGCATGTGTTTATTATCTTGTATAGGATGACACGGCTCTTGAGTAGATAGTACATGTTGAGAAAGTTGTTGGAGGTGATGAGCACTTTCATATGGTATTCTTATTGAATTTATTTATAAAACTTATGTCATTGGCATGTGGACACAGTTATCCAATTAATTTGATTTGAATATTTTTTTTGTCATGTAAAGCATGAGATAGGTCAATCCAGTATACATGGATTGAACTAGACAATAGATTTTACTGATGATAGCTCTATGTTTTTACTTATCACATGTTGACATATGTTTTACATGTACCAAACTCTGCTTTGTATTTATTTATGGACTGTGACATTTGTTAGAATACATTTCATGGACTCTATATATGTTTTCTTAGATGTACATTATATATATGGACAACATTATGTGGACTAGATCATTTGCTTCTTTTGACCTATATATTATGTGGAGTAGGTGTATATGTGTTTTGTTGGATATTGTTTCTGCTAGGATATGTTGTTGCCATTGATGTCAACATATTTTTGTGTCTTGGTATTCTGGTACTACAAAAAGTCTTGTTGGTGTTTGATCTATTGAGATCTGGTATAAACAAATATTTAGTCGCAAATTTGGGAGAGTTTTTAGGATGTTCGTGTGTATCTTCATTTTAGATGGTTTGTGATTTGGTGCTCTGCAAGTTATCTTTCTTGTCTGGGTTGTTGTTGTTGGATGTTCTTGAGTGTTAGTGTGTTGATCGATGAAGATTTGATTAAGTAGTGTTGGTGCAGTGATTGCAGATGGTTTTAACATGCTTGTTGGTGTTTCCTAATCATGTCCTATCTATTTTGGTGGTCCAGATTGATCATTGTGTGTGTTATTGAAGATCTTATGGGTCTAGTGTTATTCTTTGTGTTATGTAGTATTTTCGGTGGTGTAGCATGTTGCGATTGATCTTGGCGATAATTCTAGTGGTGTTGCATGTGTGAGGATCTGATTTGGGTCCATGCTATATCATCTATGGAATTGTATTGGTCTAGTGGTTTATTTATATATCATGTGATGTAATTTTGTAATAAGGTCTTGAGGGTTTAGCGAAACTTGTAGCCAAGGTGATGATTTGTATAAATGGGTGTCATATTAATGTAATTTGGGTATAGGTGTTGTGTCTGTGTTATCGAAGAGTGGTGTATGTGCGAATAAGTGAATTAATCTTTCATTGTGATTTATTGAGCAAAGAATGTTGCAGAGAAGACAAATGAGCTTAACTAAAACTATCATCAAGCATTAGGAGATGCTATTCATTTAGTTCATCTTAACCAGATTGTAGTTTGAATGTTATTGTAAGGTAGTGAACCCTCCCTGAGGGTTGTAGCCTTTTGGGTTATCATAATTTGAGCAGTGAGCTCTAGGAAGTGTGCCTGAATGCATGTGCATTCTCCATTGTAATATTTATACATACTACTACAAAGTATCATCTCATTGTGGGTAGGTTCCCATAGTGGTTTTTCCCTTAAACAAGTTTTCCATGTCAAATATCTTGGTGTTATGTATGTGTTTTGTGATTGTGTTTATCTTTATTCTTGCAGGTATGTAGCTTGAACACTTAGATTCTTTTGATCTTCTCTCTAGTCACTCTTTTCTCTCTCAGTTACTTTGTCTTTTTGGCATCCAACATCCTCTTCTTTCATTTTTGATCTGCATATTTATACATGGTTTTCCCGCCAAGATCAGAGTTCAAATGGTGGTGCACAAGGGCTTTTCTCAACAAATTGTATACGTATCAAATCTGATTGGATCTCCTTTCCTCGATTGATGATCTATAGTAGATCAAACATCACTGCCATTTCTGATGATAACTATACACTCTTCCTATATTTGGGGACCTGCAACTTGTTTTTTGGTCTTTCTCTATCATTCACCATTAATGCCCCAATTGTTTTCTTCGATAAATAGGCACAAATATCTGATTGTCTTTCTTGATTCACATCACCAAAAAGATTCTGCATCTTGATCCACCTCGAGCCACACTTCTCCTATCATTGACTCATTATTTACGAGTTCCTTATTTAAAGTATACCTGCTCATCACCTACCACGTCGATGGACACTTCACTGACCTTTGTGTGCTTGCCACTAGGTATCCACCTCTGTTCAATCCACTGAGTCAGTTTAGATGCATTCATTGACCAAGACATACTACCAATGCTTTCTCATCGGTTTACTAACCCTGCCTGTACATGTCCTTCATGCCTGCTTTTCTTTATTTTGTTGATGGATCAACCTGACTTGTCAACAAACACACTTGGCTCCACCTGTGGATTACACTCCTCTTTGTGTACTGGTGATCATGTTTTTCTTTGTTGTCTTTTCCATGCTTACCGGTGGACCTTGTTGTCTTTTGCATCACCTTCTTGCATCTTGCATATACCTTGTATACTGGTAACCATCCATACCAGTTCATGTTATACTTACCAGTTGACATTAATGACAATACAATACCAACAATCTCCCCCTTTGGCATTGATGTCAACACACTCTTCATTTATTCAACCGGTTCATTCTTCTCCTCCTTTGACATCCATGAGAAAGGGCACAAACTCCCCCTTAGTCAAATCTCCCTCTTTGACCATCAATGGGTTCAAGAGTCAATAGGTATGGCAGTGAACTCCCCCTAAACCAAAAACTCCATATGTATTTAAGTGCATGAAGCAAGTGACACAACCCCTAACTTGTCTCTTAGATACTCAAAAGTGCTTACCAGTAGAGGCTTGGTGAAGATATCAGCCACTTGTTTGCCTGTAAGGACATACTCTACCTTAACTTCCTAATCTACCACCTTCTCCCTGAGAAAATGATATTTTATGGAAATATGCTTTGTCCTTGAGTGCATAATCGGATTCTTTGATATGTTAATTGCACTGGAATTGTCACACTGGATGGAGATGGGGTCAGACATCTCTACCAGAATTTCCTTGAGGGTTTGCTTCATCCATAGCACCTGAGAACAACATGTGGTAGCAACAATATATTTTACCTCAGTAGGAGATAAAGAAACCGAATCCTGCTTCTTTTTGTGCCATGAGACCAGTTGGTTACCTAGGAAGAATGCACCACCACTTGTGCTCTTCCCATCATCAATGCAGCCTACCCAATCAACATCAGTGTAGGCATGCAAGATAAAATCCCCTTTCTTGGGATACCATAGTCCATAATCAAGTGTCCCTTGTATATACCATAATATCCTCTTGACTGCATTCACATGTGACTGTTTGGGTGCAGCTTAAAATATAGCCACCATGCATGTTGCCTACAATATATCTGATCTAGAAGCAGTAAGATATAACAAACTGCCAATCACGGATCTATACAATATTTAATCTACTACCAGTGATTCATCATCCTTTCTCAACTTTCATCTAGTCACCATGGGGTTACTTACCAATTTGTTGTCTTCCATTTGGAATTTCTTCAACATGTCCCAGGGTACTTGGTTTGAGAGACAAATAATCCCTTGTCTTGTTGTGAAACCTGCAAACCAAGAAAAATTGACATCTCTCCAAGCATGGACATCTCAAATTTTGTTTTCATATGATCAACAAAGTCCTTGCATAGCATGTCCTTGTTACCTCCAAAAATGATGTCATCCACATACACAACCACAATAATCATGTGGTTTCCTTCTTCTTTAACATACAAATTGTTGTCTGCACTTCCTTTTCTAAACCCTTACACTTTTATATACTTATCTAGTCTTGAGTACCATGGTCTAGGATCCTGCTTCAACCCATACAATGCTTTCTTCAAATAGCACACAAAGGTTTCATCACCATGTAGTAGAAAACCTTCCAGTTGTTCCATGTATAGTTCCTCTTCTAAATTTCCATTTAGGAGAGAAGATTTTACATCCATTTGATAAACTTTATAGTCCTTGTAGGCATAGAAAGAAAGAAACATCCTAATAGCTTCTAGCCTAGACACTTGTGCAAATGTTTTTTTTAAAATCAATACTTTCTACTTCATAATATCCTTTGCACACTAACCTTGCCTTGTGCCTCACAATCTTTCCTTCTTCATTCATCTTGTTTTGGTATACCCACTTTGTGCCAATGACATTTTTATCTACCGGTCTAGGAACTAACTCCTAAGTTTTGTTCTTCTCAATTTGCTACAACTCTTCTTCCATTGGATCCATCCATTTCTGACTTTTACTGGCCTCATTGAATGTCTTAGGTTCAATTTCAGTCATGAGGTGGAAATTGACTTGTTCATCACTCCGGGAAAGTCTTCTTCTAGTCTATACACCATCACTCTTATTTCCTAAAATTTGTTCTTTCGAGTGGTTTTTCTACACATACTGGTTAGGGACCTTATTGGATGCCTCTTCTGATTAATTGTCTGAATGATCTTCTTCACCTTCATCACCAGAATCATCATACCAGTTGACTTGTGTATATCTTCCTCTAAGCATATCTTCATCTACTCTCATATTGACACTCTCAATGACTCTTCTTAGTATTTTTTTATAGCATTTGTAGGCTTTACTATGAGTTGAGTAACCAAGGAAAATACCTTAATCACTCTTGGGGTCAAAGCTACCCAAGCCATCTTGATCCCTTTTAATGAAGAATTTACTTCTAAACACCTTGAAGTACTTGACTGATGGTTTCGGTTCATACCACAACTCATAAGGTTTCATTATGTTGTCTATTCTTAGTTGAACCCGGTTCAAATTATATGTTACAGTATGAACCACATCCTTCTAATACATATCCGGTGAACTTGCCTCATTCAACATGGTTCTGGCCATCTCCTTGACTGCCATGTTCTTCCTTTCTACCACACCATTTTGTTGTGGTGTCCCAGGGGATGAGTATTGTCTTCTGATTCCATGCCTATCATAGTAATCTTCAAACTCATTTGATGTGAACTCTCCACATCGGTCGGATCTTAGGCATTTCATCTTGCACCAACTTTCCTTTTCTACCATCTTTCAGAAGATATTGAATCTATCAAAAGCTTGTGATTTATCATGAAGGAAGGTGACCCATGTCATCCTTGAGTAGTCATCAATGAAGAGCTTAAAGTATCTTTCAATAGCAATAGCTCTTGTCCTAGTTGGATGACACAGATCTGTATGTACAAGTTCAAGTGGTCTTGAGGTGTTGTGTTCTTTTGTTTTGAAGCTCACCTTAGTCTTCTTTCCTTTCACAAATTCATCACAAAATGTGCTTATCGGTTTGATGATGGGTGGCAAATTTCTGACACAACCCTTTTTGCTTACTGCAACTAGATTATCAAAATTATGTGGCCTAATCTCCCGTGCCACAACCAACTCTCATCCACTTGTCCGATCATGCATTGGGACTCAAAGCATTCCTTTATATTGTACACATTTCCATCAGTTCTTTTACCTTCTTCTACAATATGATCGATACTCTCTTTTCTTATTTGGCAATCGATAGAGTCAAAAGTGAACTTATATCCTTTATCACACATCTGACTCACACTTAGCAAATTGTTTTTTAGACCCTCTACATAATACACATTGTTGTTCTACAAAATGAGAAACCCAAGTTCACCTACAATCTATCTTTGAAATAGCCAATCTCAATCAATGAAAAGCTTTAGGGCTTGGACAACATAATATAGGATCCTAATGATCCTCCTACACTTCAGGTTCTTTCAAACCTAGGGGGGGACACCCTTTTGACGCATAAAATATAGCCAATTATAGGCATATGCATCAACAAAAGCAGATGAATCTCAGAAGGCTCAAAAACAAGGAGGATCTGCAGATGGGTTAGATCTACATTGACATCTCAACTAGATTGGAGCATGAGATAGGTGGAACATTACCACAAAATAGAAAGAAAAAGATATCCTGATTTGATTTTTTTTTTAAAGAAGCAAGTAACTTCTAGCTATAACAGATCAGTGCCTTAACCTAGGCATAGAGTCAATACAAAAAGCACAAATGGAATCCAAGCTGCACATTAGATTCATTGAAAAAGATATCCATGTATTAATGCCTGGCATTAATACATTCTAGAATCAATCAAAGGATCATACTTATCCAAACATTGACCCAAATCCAAAATTATTGTTCATAGAATTTAAACTCTTCCTTGAAGAGTACCTAAGAACACCCATTACACTCCCACTTTGAGAAGACAAACCCAAACTCCATTGAAGATTGGATTTATTGAAAATAAAGAATGCCTGAAGACAATCGAATGCAACTGTATATATGCCTTACATATATGTGACCTATAACTAAGAAACAATCTGCAAAATGTATCAACTCAATGATAGAAGAAAAGGAACATCAACCATTATAGCTAAGAAAATTACATGCAAAAATGGAATCCCTCTTGGAAATCTCCTTTAGAGAATTTCTCCAAAAAACTAGAACCCTTACAAAGAGAAGAAAATAAGAATAAGAATGTCGAGAGAAGAAAATTGGATCTCATTGATGACCCTTGCTATTGCCAAAACTTCTACATTAACTACCCACACAATCAACCTGCAGAAAATCATCACTTTCTGACTGAAATTTTTTTTTTGAGATCCCGAGGTAACTACCCCAAAAATATTTGTCATGGGTTACACTTGACTATAGAAATAGAATCGGATCGAGAGCTTTCCAATGATATATAACACTTGCATTTGGGCAAAAAATAACCTGCCAGTGAATTAATCTCTCAGGCATGCAGGTCAGTCATTAATTTCTCTATTTTCACTACAGTCTGAAACTATATTTTTTAACCTTGAATTTCCTGCATAGATCTCTACCACATGTCTTCCTCTGGATTGGCCTATGAGTCTCTCTATACTCCACCTATCTTGCCAATTGAGCTAGGCCAGACCTACCCTCTGACCTGGGCCCACCTTGTCATGATGTCGTGATGGTTAACCGACGGGCAGTTTCCCATCGTGGTATAGCGATGGCCGTTTGATCACTGATGGACCTGCTCTCTCTTTAATCTCACCTGGGTCGCTCTCCTATCGGGTCCCACCACTGGTTGCCAAGTCACGCCAATAGCCATCAAGCTACATTTCATTGCAACATAGCGATCACCATTAGATTATCCACACACTGTCAGATCTTCCTTGACTTGATCACCCATTAATTTGCCTAGGAACCTCTCCCTTCTAGCAGGCCCACCATGTGTCACTTCCTAGTTCATTCTGAACCCACCTAGATGGCCACTTCATATGCCACCTCACCAGTTGCTATGTCATGGAGGATAACCAGCAAGAACCTTCATCTTGCAGTATAGTGACGGTCATTGATCTTCCTTCAACTTGCTTGATCCTTAACACCTAAGCCACTCAATTTTTTTGCACGTGCTTTGTCACCAAGTCATGGGGGATAGTTGGTGAGCATATTTCTATCATGGTATAGAGACCAATGTTAGATCTCTTCACCCAGCCATCAGATCTACTCAACTTTCTCGACCTTTACCTCTTTGTCCATCTATGCCACGTGTCAGTCTTTGGTTTACCACCTGAACCACCGGAGCACAGCCTCATCCGCCACCTCAGCGCCACTGGACCCATTGATTCACTTTGGTTTGTTTGGCATCATTCTTTTAGACAAACCTCCTCCCTCAGCAAGCCATTCACATGTCTCATCGAACCGACAGTTTCATCGATACCCTTTTTTATTGGCGATACCAGCTTTGTGAGGCCCTACCCCAACTCAGTCTAGCATTTTAGTGATTTTTATGTTGAGACTATTATGGATGCTTTATTTTTATGCATTATGGATTTAGAATTTATATGGTTCCATGATTTGGATAACATTGCTATATGTTGATGCTTCATTTATATGCTTTATGATATAGAACTCTATATGATTCTAGAAGAGGATGAATTTGACTTGATATATGTCATTATTGGATTTGTAGGACTTTACTATGATGATAGAAATAGGATGCATGTTTAATGTGTGGATCGAAAATATGAGAATTATGATAATTGCTTATGTGGATTTATTTGGATATAAGATGTATTGATTTGTTTAAGTATATATTGTATGCAGAGTGTTTGATGTGTATTTTTATTCATATGTTTTATATTATATGAGGTTATTTGAAATTACTAATGTGTAATTGAGATGCGCAGGAAAATTATCCATGTGACCATGGAAATATTATGGAGAACCAAACATAGACCTATGTACGTTTGTAAAACCAGGGTTTGTTTGTTTGGGGAGACAACACCCCGTTTGTATAGTATTTTATTTGTAATAGTGGATGTTGCATGTGTGTTAGATTGAATTTATTTATTTGTTTAAATCCAACAAGAGACAAAATTTCATGTATAATTTTGTAAAAGTATTTTTATTGTGTCACTTGACACATGTGTTGATTTATGTTTTGGTTTTTTTTTTAAATTGTCTCTTGGAGGGAGTTGTTTAACCATAGCCTTTTCAATTAATTTAATGTGATTCCATAATTGCCTTGGAAAGAGAATCTTTGGGGTGGTCAACTTAAGTTTGACCCGAAAATTAACTTCAAAGGGGTTTAAAAGGGGTTAAATGGACACCTAGGGGTAGTTTAAGAGTGTTTCCTAAAGCCTATAAGGTATACCTAAGGGCTAGGAGTAATTTTAGGCATGTTTCAACTCCCATGTCACCATTCAGACACCCTAAAAAGTGGATTTCCTAAGTTGAGCGAAAATTGAAAATTAGAAGGCATCACCTAAGTTGTTAACTTTCCTTTTTGATGAGAGATCCTTTTGGATCTTTTTCTGACTTTTCCTTTTTCAATTTTAGAAACCTATGAGAACTCTCACTGAGGCCTGTTTAGGCAAGAATAAGAAATTTTGTGGGTAATCACCCTCTCTCCATTTTTGGAGACAATGTAGTTTTGAAAAGATTCATTTTGGTATAGTATTTTGGCTAAGGGTAGAGAAGTAAGGTATCGTGGAATTGGGCTGCTCATCCTCAACTTATCTAGCCTACCTTTGGGCAATTGAAGGTTGGTTAAATTTCTTTGTATTGTATTTGTATATTGCATGTTATGTTGAAAGGAATTTCTTTTATGGAAAAGGCTTGTTTCATGTATTTTGCCTTATGAAAATTTAGTTTGTGTTCTACATTTTACTCTTGTGTATTTTTTTGTGTTCTGGGAGTAACAAAGACCTCCTAATCTTGGGAGAGAGGATGGTCTTGTGGGTGGTAGAAGTTTGACATCCCTCGAGTGAGAGGCTCTCGTTAAGAGAGTGATCTCAAGGGATTCCTATGTGACCCTTGCTGCGTGGCTTGCTTATGCATTGGGGGTCATAAGGAGGGAAATAAGGCATGAATGCCTTGGGGGGCATAAGGTTGTGGGGTTTTTATACTTATGAGTTATCATTGTTTACCAAGATGTGGCCTTGAGTTTTAACATACTTGCAGTCTCCTCAGGGTATTTGGTCCACTACCACTCATGTATAGACATCACATTGTGTGGTGCAATGTAGCCCTGGGATGGGAATATGTTTGTGAATGTTTTCCCTTGGTTATTGTGTTTGCATTTGTGTAACCTGTCTAGGGCTTGGTTCTCCAAGCTCGGGGGTGGCTACTAGTTAGCCTAGGCTGGGAGGTGAGCACTCCATGGTCATAGCCTATGATTTATTTGCAGGTTGTTGGAAGAAAGAAATAAGACAAGTAGAAGTTGTTGGAGTTATTCGTTGTAGGAAAATATTTGTAAATGTATTTATTACTCTTTGAAAGTTATCATTTATTAGAAATGAGAAACCTATTTGTAAAGTGATGTTAGTGTCTTTTAAATGCACTTTAAAGAAATGTAATATTCTATTATGTTATACTGCAGAAATGAATTGAATATTCCTCGATTTGGTTTCTTAAACTTTTGAAATAAATATTTGTTGAGTATATAACATTTTGAAAAGCAAGAAATTCATTTTGCTCCTTTAAGCTTAGGAAATAAAATAGGAAAATATTGAAATAGTTTAGCATGCATGTGGAAGGCTAGAAATCAAATAATTAGATCTGTTTATGGAAGTGCAGTTTTAGTTTATTTAAATCTGTCATTTCATTTATTTGCGGAAAAGAAGACTTAAAACATTATAGTCATCTCTAAAGATTCATTTTAATATTTTCTAGCTTAAATGAAAAGATATTTTATAGTTGTTGTATGAAGTTATTTAATTCCGTCTTTTATTTTATGCAGAAAATAAATCTAAGGTTAACATAGTACATCTATGATTTAGCAACAAGGTATTTTTGGTTTTTAAAAAAATATATATACATGGGCTTAATTGAGAATTTTGTTATCAAACTGTTTTAAAAGTTTTAAAAAAAAATTTAAATTAAATGCATAGTAATGTTAGCTCCAATTTTTCCTTAAAAACTTTTTCTTTAAAAAAAAAAAAAAATAGTAAGCTAGGGTTCGGGCCGAACCACTGTGCTAAACACAGTTGTCGGGTGGGGCAAACGCTGTGGTTAGAATAGTGGTCGGCATCGGTCGGTGCCATCGTGGGCATCCACAGTGAATAGCCTGAGGGCCGCCATTATGGGCGACCACAGTGGTCGCCGCCACTATGGGTGTCCACAGTGGATGGCCCGAGGGCCACCACTGTGGTTCCCCACAGTGAGCGGCACCCACTGCCCACCACCCGCCGCCGTAACCAGCACCTCCGTCGCGCTCAACAAAAATGTCGTCGCCTCCTCCTTTGTATCCGTTCGGCCCCCTTCATAACACAAGAAACTAGAAAAGAATAAAACCCTAGCCCAGGTAGAGCTAGGGAAAATAAAAGAAAAGAAGAGTTTTTCTTTTAAAAAAATAAAAGGGGCATTAATATATAATTAAAATTACGGTTTCCATAATGTGGAAACCTATATAAGTTTATATATATATATGTATATATATATATATATATATATATATATATTCATAAAAATATAATATATATATTTTTATACATAGAGTTTAAATTATGAAAGGCTAGGTCAAATGGATTAAAATATCTAGTTAGATGATTATAATGTTTCAATAAACTTATGAGTATAATTACAAAAAAAAAATGTTTTAAATTAAAATACTCCTGAAGTTAATCTTTTAGGAAATTTTATTTTTGTTGTAATTTATTTAACTATAGGGATTAATTTTAGTCAACTAGATATAGGTTTATGAGATGAAACTTTAGAGGAAAAATATTCAGTATGAAAATTTAAATGACCCCTTAGTCAATTTAATTTAAGCATGTATTTAATAAATGATTAAAAATGAAAATAGACATTAATGAACCCAAGTGCTAGGACTAATTTCATTAGTTCCTAAAAACATTTATTGATTACTGAAGATTAATAATACCTCTACCAAATATTTTAGAGAATTTTAATTAAGTTAATTTAGTGATTAAAATCATTGAGACAATAATAATTTCTTTGGAGAATTAATATTCCGCATTAATTAAATTTGTTTTTGTCTACTTGTGTTAGTGGTTAAATTTAACTCCCACATAGTTAAGACAAAACTTGTTAGTGCATTTCATAATTGCTAATTTAATGTTATTAAATTGGAATTTCAAAAAAAAAATTCCCGTTCGTGCCCAAAAGTTTGGGCATGACATTTGGGTATCAGAGCAAGGTTTCCAACACTAGGAACCTTTCTCCATTACGTTTCTCTTTAATTATTTAATTAAATTTATTTTATTAATTTTCTAGGATATTTAAATTTAATTGATTAATTTTTTTTTCAAAGGATTTAGTTATTTAATTTAATTTTTTTTGTTTTGTTTTCTCTTAAGGATGCCTCCGACTACGCGACAAGATCGCAAGCGCAGAAGGGGTCCTAGGTGTGTACGCATAGCACATGAAGAGGTAGATAGGGAGGAATTGGTTCCGGAAGTGAACGCAGAGGCTCCTCCCGAACAGCTAGATGACCCAAACCGAAACATCTCAGAAGCACTCCAGAACCATATTGGTATAGTCTAGAATAGGTTTCCAGTAGAGGATCATCATGTTGAAAATTAGAACTCAAGGAGTCATAGATCGGTAGATAGGGAACAGAGCAGGAGTCCACCTCCTATTCCCATAGAGAGTCAGGGTGGGAATGAGCCAGAGTCAGTGCACCTACCAGGACCACCTCCAGTGGCAGTGTCAGTATATTATGAGAGATCACATCGGGATCCAGGAGATCTTATTAAGGAGGTTATGCGCCTCCAGCCACCATCTTTTGGGGGATCTACCGATGGGGTAGAAGCTGAGGCATGGCTATTGAGCCTTGATAGGTGCTTTGCATTGCGCTCTTACAAGAGCAATCTAAAGGCATGTGTAGCAGTCCACCTATTGAGAGGGATGGCCTCCACATGGTGGAGACAAGAGGAATACAAGTGTGGTTTAGCTGCTGATACTCTCACATGGGAGACTTTTACAAAGATGTTTAGGGAGAGGTACTTGTCAAAGCATTTTAGATAGCGTAGGATAGACGAGTTCCATGACCTCCAGCAGAAGGGTCTCTTAGTGACCCAGTACGAGAGAAAATTCTTTGAGCTCTTTCCATACGTGGACTATCTTAAGGATGAGAAACTTCTTGTCAACCATTTCATTAGAGGGCTAAATGTCGGCATAGCAGGACCAGTGAGGATATCCGCTCCAGGGAGCCTTCAGGTTGCCGTGGAGAAGGCACTGATACCAGAAGAGATTTAGGTCAGACCACATGATACTAGGGATCAGATCTAGAACTGAAACCCTACACCCCAGACATATGGATTTTAGAAACCCCATTGGAAGGGTAATAATAGAAACACACAGGGGTTCTCCAAACCCCCTCCTCTGCAATAGTCACAATAGAACTAGAGGCAGAACCCTTCACAGTATTAGTAGGGTGCAAAGCCTAAGCAGTGGTAGTCTCAGGGTCAGAGGCGAGATCAGAGAGCTTGGGTTCCTTACACACTGCCAGTGAGGACTCAATAGTCCTCCAGGGGTGGGTACAGTGGATCTAGTAGGACAAGGGGATAGGATTTCTCTAGGCCTCAGGGTGTCCAGTTTTAGGCATGTGGTGCTTGCTTTACATGTGGAGCCATGGGGCATATGGCGAGGGATTTCCCTCAGGGTCAGATGGCAGGGAATCAGCAGATGGCTGCATCAGAGCCTACAGTTGGAGATATGGGTAGGTCCCATAAAGTCTTCGTAGCGGTGGACAACCGCCAGGTTGAACACCAGGCCGTGGTCATTGAGGCTGCAGGTATGATCAAAGGTAACAGAGTATCTATATTATTTGATTTAGGAACTACTGACTCCTTTATATCTCCATTGGTTGTGGAGCATTGTGGGCTAGTGGAAACTAGACAGGTTGTCAGTTGGGAAGTGGAATTAGCTTTAGGGGCTAGAGTGTCAGTGGAATCAGAAGTTAGGGCATGTCAGCTACAGGCTAGCAATACCACCACCCTAGTAGACCTTAGAGTTACACCACTTGGATCTTATGGTATCATACTTGGCATGGATTAGATTTATGCCCACATAGCCAAGATGGATTACCGCAGGAAGGAAATCGAGTGTGAGGATGATCATGGTTCGCCCATAGTAATCATCAGGATTCAGAGACTCATGTCTCTTCATATGATCTCCACAATGCAGCTTAAGCAGATCATGCGAAAGGGATGTCAGCTTTTTGCCATCACCATCAGTGATAGGGAGGAAGAGGAGGAAAAAGAAACATCAATTGATGACCATCCTATCCTTAAGGGATATTCAAACATGTTTCCTTCAGAGCTACTAGGGATGCCACCCCATAGAGAGATTGACTTTCATATAGACCTTGTACCAGGAGTTGAGCTAGTTTCAAGAGCACCTTATAGGATGACCACAAATGAGCTTAATGAGCTCAAGATGCAGCTTGAGGAACTACTAGAGAAGGGTCACATTCATCCTAGCATATCCCCTTGGGGTGCACCAGTCATCTTCGTGAAGAAGAAGGACGGATCTCTCCGATTATGCATGGATTATCGTCAGTTAAACAAAGTAACCATCAAGAACCGATATCCTTTTCCCAGAATTGATTATTTATTTGACCAACTTCAGGGTACCAAAGTATTTTCCAAAATTGATTTGAAGTCAGGATACCATCAGTTGAGGATAGTGGAAAGCAATATCAACAAGATCGCATTTCGCACTAGATATGGCCACTATGAGTTCACCATGGTTCCATTCAGTCTTACAAATGCTCCAGCTATTTTCATGAGCCTCATGAATGGGGTATTCTGCACATTTCTAGACCACTTTGTGATTGTTTTCCTTGATGATATATTGATATATTCTTGGAATGAGAAAGAGCATGAGGAACACCTGAGACAGGTTTTGCAGTGTTTGAGGGACAATCAGTTGCTTGGCAGTTTGTCAAAGTGTGATTTGTTTCGATCAGAGGTCAAGTACCTTGGGCACGTTATTTCTGGTGATGGGATCTTAGTAGACCCATCCAAGATTAGAGCTATTATGGATTGGCCAATGCCAACCAGTGTGACAGAGGTCAGGAGCTTCATGGGCTTAGCAGGTTATTACCGATGCTTTGTAGAGGGATTCCTCAGAGTTGCATATCCTATTACTTATCTTCATCATAAAGGGAAGAAATTTGAGTGGACAAAGAAGTGCGAGAGGGCCTTTTAGGAACTCAAAAAGGCACTTAATAGTGCACCTATCCTTGTAGTACTAGATCCCTCAGCTGACTTCATGGTTTGCACAGATGCTTCCCTAGAGGGTTTAGGAGTAGTTCTTATGCAAGATGGTAGGGCTATAGCTTTTGAGTCTAGGAAACTTAAGACTCATGAGCTTAACTACCCTACTCATGACCTTGAGCTTGCAGCAGTAGTGCATGCACTTGTGAGGTGGAGACACTTCCTTTTGGGTCATCATTTTGAGCTTCATTCAAACCATTAGAGTCTTCAGTACATATTCACTCAGCCGAACCTTAATGCACGACATAGGAGATGGATGGAGTTCTTGTGTGAGTATGATTTTGACGTTCACTACATCAAAGGGAAAGAGAACATAGTTGTTGATGCTTTGAGTAGGAGACATCATGAGGTATACACCATAGCTATGGGCATGGATTTGAGAGACCCTATACTACAGATGTTGCTAGAGGATGGATGCTATTCAGAGGTTTGTCAGGTGATATGATCTTAGGGAATTTTAGAAGGAAAATATGTGGATTGTTTCTTAGAGTTTGATGGACTATTACGCCATAGAGGGTGCATCTATGTACCTTCTTCCAGGGGATTGCGAGAGTTCATTGTCATAGAGGCTCATAGAGCTCGTTATGCAGCACATCCCAGAGTCAAGAAGATGCATGCTGACTTGAGACAGTTATATCATTGGCCAGGAATGCGACAAATCATTGTTGAGTGTCAGAGAGTAAAAGCGGAGCACCGCCATCTAGGTGGGTTGCTCCAGTCTCATGCTATACCAAAGTGGAAGTGGGATACTATATCCATGGATTTCATCATTGGTCTTCCTATGTCATCTCATCGCCATGATGCCATCTTGGTGATAGTTGACAAGTTGACCAAAGTGGCCCACTTTTCACCAGTTTGGACTACCTTCACTGTACCAGCAGTAGCACAGGTGTTCTTAGGAGACATTGTCAGACTTCATGGCGTTCCATGCAAGATTATTTCTAACAGGGATTCCCTCTTCACTTCTTCCTTTTGGAAGGCATTATAGGTAGCTATGGGCACTAAGCTCAACTTTAGTACAGCTTATCATCCAAAAATGGATGGTTAGACAAAGAGGGTTAACCAAGTGTTAGAGGATATGCTTCGCATGTACGTCATGGATCATTAGACCAGATGGGAAGAGTACCTTCCCTTAGTGGAGTTTGCCTATAACAATGGGAATCACACTTCTTTGGGGATGCCACCCTATCAGGCATTATATGGCAGGCCTTGTAGGACACCATTGAGTTGGGACCGCATAGAGGATAGAGTTGCTATTGGTCCTGAGATAGTTTGGGATATGGGATAGTAGGTGGATTTGATTAGGTAGCGTCTTAGAGAGGCACAGGATAGATAGAAGAAATATGCAGATGCGAAGAGGATAGATCGTAGCTACTTGGTTGGAGATAGAGTCTTCTTGAGAGTGCGACCACATAAGAGTCCAATCCGTTACGGAAAGGGTTTTAATCTCGCACCTCACTTTGTAGGACCATTTGAGATCATTGAGAGGATAGGACTAGTTGCCTACCATTTAGCATTGCCACCTAGCCTGTCACACATCCACGATGTGTTTCATGTATAAGTTTTGAGGAAGTATATCTATGATGAGTCTCATATTTTAGATTGGGATGCCTTGTAGGTGGAGTCGGATGGGCAACTAGCTTTGGAGCCCATTCACATTTTGGCATGCCAAACGCTGGCCCTTAGAGGTCAAGAGTTGGACCAAGTTAGGGTCCAGTGGGATTGCTATGATAAGGTTACAGCTTCATGGGAGGACGCAACACATATGAGATCAGAGTACTCGAATCTTTTTTATGAACCCTAGGAGGAAGTTCATGCCTAGAGGGGGAGGGTGTGAGGCCCTACCCCGACTCAGTCTAGCATTTTAGTGATTTTTATGTTGAGACTATTATGGATGCTTTATTTTTATGCATTATGGATTTAGAACGTATATGGTTCCATGATTTGGATAACATTGCTATATGTTGATGCTTCATTTATATGCTTTATGATATAGAACTCTATATGATTCTAGAATAGAATGAATTTGAGATGATATATATCATTATTGGATTTGCAGGAATTTACTATGATGATAGAAATAGGATGCATATTTTATGTGTGGATCGAAATTATGAGAATTATGATAATTGCTTATGTGGATTTATTTGGATATAAGATGTATTGATTTGTTTAAGTGTATATTGTATGTAGAGTGTTTGATGTGTATTCTTATTCATATGTTTTATATTATATGAGGTTATTTGAAATTACTAATGTGTAATTGAGATGCATAGGAAAATTATCTATGTGGCCATGAAAATATTATGGAGAACCAAACCTAGACCTATGTACGTTCGTAAAACCAGGGTTTGTTTATTTCGACAGACAACACCTTGTTTGTATAGTATTTTATTTGTAAAAGTGGATGTTGCATGTGTGTTAGATTGAATTTATTTATTTGTGCAAATCCAACAAGGGAAAAGATTTCATGTATAATTTTGTAAAGTATTTTTATTGTGTCACTTGACATGTGTTGATTTATGTTTTGGTTTGTTTTTTTAAATTGTCTCTTGGAGGGAGTTGTTTAACCATAGCCTTTTCAATTAATTTAATGTGATTCCATAATTGCCTTGGGAAGAGAATCTTTGGGGTGGTCAACTTAAGTTTGACCCGAAAATTAACTTCAGAGGGGTTTAAAAGGGGTTAAATGGACACCTAGGGGTAGTTTAAGAGTGTTTCCTAAAGCCCATAAGGTATACCTAAGGGTTAGGAGTAATTTTAGGGATGTTTCAACTCCCATGTGACCATTTAGACACATTAAAAAGTGGATTTCCTAAGTTGAGCGAAAATTGAAAATTAGAAGGCATCACCTAAGTTGTTAACTTTCCTTTTTGATGAAAGATCCTTTTGGATCTTTTTCTGACTTTTCCTTTTTCAATTTTAGAAACATCTGAGAACTCTCACTGAGGCCTTTTTAGGCAAGAATGAGAGATTTTGCAGGTAATCACCCCCTCTCCATTTTTGGAGACAATGTAGTTTTGAAAAGATTCATTTTGGTATAGTATTTTGGCTAAGGGTAGAGAAGCAAGGTATCGTGGAATTAGGCTGCTCATCCTTAACTTATCTAGCTTACCTTTGGGTAGTTGAAGGTTGGTTAAATTTCTTTGTATTGTATTTGTATATTGCATGTTATGTTGAAAGGAATTGCTTGTATGGAAAAGGCTTGTTTCATGTATTTTGCCCTATGAAAATTTAGTTTGTGTTCTACATTTTACTCTTGTGTATTTTTCTGTGTTTTGGGAGTAACCAAGACCTCCTACTCTTGGGAGAGAGGATGGTCTTGTGGGTGGTAGAAGTTTGATAGCCCTCGAGTGAGAGGCTCTCATTAAGAGAGTGATCTCAAAGGATTCCTATGTGACCCTTGCTACATGGCTTGTTTATGCATTGGGGGTCATAAGGAGGGAAATAAGGCATGAATGCCTTGGGGGGCATAAGGTTGTGGAGTTGTTATACTTATGAGTTATCATTGTTTGCCATGAGGTGTCCTTGATTTTTACCATACTTTCAGTCTCCTCAGGGTATTTGGTCCACTACCACCCGTGTATAGACATCACATTGTGTGGTGCAATGTAGCCCTGGGATGGGAATATGTTTGTGAATGTTTTCCCTTGGTTATTGTGTTTACATGTGTGTAACCTGTCTAGGGCTTTGTTCTATAAGCTTGGGGGTGGCTACTAGTTAGCCTAGGCTAGGAGGTGAGCACTCCATGGTCATAGCCTATGATTTATTTGCAGGTTGTTGGAAGAAAGAAATAAGACAAGTAGAAGTGGTTGGAGTTATTCATTGCAGTAAAATATTTGTAAATGTATTTATTATTCTTTGAAAGTTCTCATTTATTAGAAATGAGAAACCTATTTGTAAAGTGACGTTAGTGTCTTTTAAATGCACTTTAAAGAAATGTAATATTCTATTACGTTATACTGCAGAAATGAATTGAATATTCCCAAATTTTGTTTCTTAATGTTTTGAAATATATATTTGTTGAGTATATAATATTTTGAAAAGCAACAAATTTATTTTGCTCCTTTCATCTTAGGAAATAAAATAGGAAAATAATGAAATAGTTTAGCATGCATATAGAAGGCTGGAAATCAAACAATTAGATCTGTTTATGGAAGTGCAGTTTTAGTTTATTTAAATCTGTCATTTCATTTATTTGTAGAAAAGAAGACTTAAAATATTATAGTCATCTCTAAAGATTCATTTTAATATTTTCTAGCTTAAATAAAAATATATTTTATAGTTGTTGTATGAAGTTATTTAATTCCGTCTTTTACTTTATGCAGAAAATAAATCTAAGGTTAAAATAGAACATCTATGATTTAGCAACAAGGTATTTTTGGTTTTTATAAAAAAATATATACATGGGCTTAATTCAAAATTTTGTTATCAATCTATTTTAAAAGTTGAAAAAAAAAAATTAAATTAAATGCATACTAATGTTAGCTCTAATTTTTCCTTATGCATCAAATGTATATAAATATATACTTATATTTAAAATACATTTGTATATTCAATATATATATATATATATATATATTATATTTATTATATTTTATAAAAAAATTTAAACAAAAAAAAATATTATTTAAAACTTTTTCTTTAAAAAAAATAAAAATTAGTAAGCTAGTGTTCGGACCGAACCACTGTGCTAAACATAGTGGTCGGCGGGGCCAAACACTGTGGTTAGCATAGTGGTCAGCATTGGCCGACACCACTGTGGGCATCCTTAGTGAATGGCCTGAGGGCCACCATTGTGGGTGACCACAGTGGTCGCCACCACGGTGGGCGTCCACAGTGGATGGCCCGAGGGCCGCCACTGTGGGCAACCACTGTGGTTTCCCTCAGTGAGCGGTGCCCACTATCCACCGCCCACCGCCATAACCAGCACCTCCGTCATCCTCAACAAAAATGCCGCCTCCTCCTCCTTTGTATCCATTCGCCCCCCTGCATAACACAAGAAACTAGAAAAGAATAAAACCCTAGCCCGAGTAGGGCTAAGGAAAATAAGAGAAAAGAAGAGTTTTTCTTTTAAAAAAATAAAAGGGGCATTTTAATATATAATTAAAATTAGGGTTTCCATAATGTGGAAACCTATTTAAGTTTATATATATATATATGTGTGTATATATATATATATATGTATACATAGATACATAATACATATGTATATATATATATATACATATATATATATTCATAAAAATATAATATATATATTTTTATACATAGAGTTTAAATTATGAAAAGTTAGGTCAAATGGAGTAAAAATATCTAGTTAGGTGATTATAATGTTTCAATAAACTTATGAGTATAATTACAAAAAAAAAATGTTTTAAATTAAAATACTCATGAAGTTAATCTTTTAGGAAGTTTAATTTCTGTTGTAATTTATTTAACTATAGGGATTAATTTTAGCCACCTAGATATAGGTTTATGAGATGGAACTTTATAGGAAAAATATTCAGTATGAAAATTTAAATGACCCCTTAGTCGATTTAATTTAAGCACGTATTTAATAAATGATTAAAAATGAAAATAGACATTAATGAACCCAAGTGCTACGACTAATTTCATTAGTTCCTAAAAACATTTATTGATTATTGAAGATTAATAATACCTCCGCCAAATATTTTAGAGAATTTTAATTAAGTTAATTTAGTGATTAAAATCATTGAGACAAGAATAATTTCTTTGGAGAATTAATATTCCGCATTAATTTAATTTATTTTTGTCTACTTGTGTTAGTGGTTAAAGTTAACTCCCACGTAGTTAAGACAAAACTTGTTAGTGCATTTCATAATTGCTAATTTAATGTTATTAAGTTGGAATTTCAAAAAAAAAATTCCCGTTCGTGCCCAAAAGTTTGGGCATGTCAATCTCTGATTTCTTCGATGTGCTCTATGTTGATGGAACTGAGCCTTTGACAAAACCCTTTAGAGATGCATTGCAGCCAAGGTTTGGTCAACATTCATTTTGATGACATGCCACCTATTCTGTTACGTCATCACCGCTAGACCTTCCACCTCTTCTGTTGCATGTCACCACGTGGCACCTTGTGATTTCCTTAGAGTCCACCTTGGCACCACCTGACTTTCCATGTCACTAGTTGCCAAGTCGCGATGATATCTGGCGAACAGTTAACCATCATGACATAGCAATAACCATTGGATCTCTGTGATTTGCATCCAATCTACCCGACCTTTAGCCTCCTCTTTTCCAACCTGTCGCAAAATTTGGATGCCTTGAGATGTGCGTGCATGTGAGGGACCCACCACTTCCTTAATCGGCCACTTTCCAAAAGAACATAAGATTTGACACTAAGGATGCATGTGGATTTGCTTTTAAATATTAAAACTCTCCTCCCCACCACCAATGTGGTACAAATGCTTTCCCCTGAAAGTTTGTTTCTTTTGTAACCCAATTTGGCATCCAAGTAGAAAATGCCTTACATGGGCTGATTGCATTTGCTTGGATTTTCTTTTTGCCTTTCCCAATAGCCACACCAAACTTCATGTAGGGAGGAGCTAGAAAAGGGGTGCGCGGAACTGGCCTTAAGCCTATAGAGTGCGTTTCTTTTAAGTCATTAACTTGCTCAAAGACCATGCCAGGAGGAAGTGCAGATGTCTTGTTTAAAATGGGCCTCTCAAATCATCAAAATTTTATGAGTCCCAATACACATCATGTGCCTTCAATTTTCCATCTATATTCAAAGTACCGTTGCCTTTTATCTTGATGGAGGAGTTATCTCCAAATCTTACGGAGCCTCCATTCCAGTCTTCAAGCTTGATAAATTTATTTTTATCATCAGTCATGTGGTTGGAACAACCACTGTCAACAACCCATAGATTTCTTCTTTCTGCATGTAGGGCAGTCTACATAATCAGACTTGATTCATCTTTGTTCTTGTCTTTCTCAACCCAAACCGGTTTGTCTTCCTTCTTCTTATCTGCTGCAATTTCTTGTTTTGGTTTAACTATTGGTTTCTGATCGGGAGCTGTCTTTTTCTGCTTGATTTTCTTATGCTTTCAATGTTTTGCAATATGTCCAAACTCTTGAAAGTTATAGCATTTCACATTTACTAAAGATGAATCTTTAAAACCATTGTAGGACACTGGTTTACTTTTCCTACATTCAAAACTCCTATGAACAAATCCATTACACTGATAACAAACAACATCCACATCCTAGAGTGCATTAAATGGATTTCTACTTGCAAAGTTAATAGGGGGTTTATTCATTAGTCTACAATCACCAATTCTATGTCCAAATTTATTACACTGGTAACAATAACGATGAAATTTGGGTACATACCAGTCTTGTTTCTTTGGACAAACAAACCTTTGTCTCCCTGGATGTCTTCCTCTCATGCTATTGACTTTAGTAAACCCTTCATCATCAATCTTGAACTTATAATTAGCATTCCAGTATATAGGGTGTGGCTTCCAGTTTTCAGCATACCGGTTCATAGGCTAGTTTCTTATAGCCTCAACTTAGGTCTTCTTATTGGTATCTTTGCTAATAGTAAAGGTTTGTTTTTCTTTACTATCACTTGAGGAAGTGAATTGTATCTCTTTACCGGATGTGTCTTTTCTATTGGAACTTTGTCCTTCTTCAAATCCCAAGCCATCGATATCTTTTGAATGCTTTTGATTGATTAGCATCTTGTCCAAGGCTTCAGTGCTACCCTCATACTTGTTCCTCATTTTTCAGTTTATCCTTACTCTTTTCAAGCTCCTTTCCGAGCTTTAAAATTTATTCTTCTAGATTTTGATGCACCTTCTCCTTTTCTAATGCATTAGTGCTTATCACCTCACAAATCCTTTTGGCTTCTTCTAGCTGGAGTTTCAGATCAAAGATTACTTTCTTGGATTCCTCCCAATATTTCTCAAGTTGGTCTTTTTCCTTTGTACCAGTATGCTTAATTAGTTTGAGTTCTCTTCTTGTCTTACTTAACTCCTCAAGAGAACTTATGAGCTCACCTTCTAGATCCACTTAAGCTTCAATGTCTTCTTCTTCCTCATCTTCACCAACCATTTCATCTAGTGCCATAAAGAGATTAAATTCTCTTTCATCCTCATGGTAGTCATCTCCTGATGCACTATCTTCATTTGTGGCATCATCCTCAATAGTATATCAACTATTCTGCTTCTGGTAGCTTCTTCTTTATTGCCAGTAAAGTTTCTTCTCTGTCTTTATTGGTATATCTGCTAGAGCTTCTTTTCTCATCTCCATCGGTTTCACTATAAGGATATTTTGCAGCAAACTATCATATTTTACCATAGTTGAAGCATTTGAGTGGCAACTTTCCTTTATACTTACCAGATCCCCTCTTGATATTTCTAACAAAGTTTTCTATCTCTGCATCTAAGTCTTCACAGGACCCTCTATGAGAAACCTCTGCCTTGCCCATTTTGATGGAATTGAAAGTAGCCTATTTCCTTGAAGATCCTTCTCTGGTTGTCCTCATCTCATAAGCAGTTAAGGAGCCAAATATATCATCCATTGTGAAGGTTTTTTAGATCCTTGGCTTCCTCTATAGTAGAGACCTTAGTATCATACTTATATGTGAGAGATATAAGTACCTTTTTGATAGTAACTTCATCACCAATTTCCTCTCCAAGTCCTCTAATAGTGTTCACAGTTTCATATACTCTATGAAGGTAGTCTGCAATATTTTCTTCATATTTCATCTTTAACCCTTCAATCTGACCTCTTAGTGATTGCATCTTGGCCTTCTTAACTTCGACATCTCCTTCAAAATAATCTCTACATTTTATCCCAAGTCTCTTTGGCAGATGAGCAATGCATGACCTTAACAAACTCATTATCTGACAGCCCATTGAGAATAACATGTTTAGCCTTTGCATTGTTCTCATACTCCTTCTTAGCATCCAGGTCTGTGGGAGGAACACTAGGGACAATATACCCATTCTTAATAGACATCCAAACATCAAATCCTAGAGACGACATATAGGTTTCCATTCTTCTTCACCAAAAACCATAGTTGGTTCCATCAAACATGGGGGCTTTGCAGGAGGAGGACTCATTTCTTGCCATTGTGTTCTTAGACCAAAATCTACCCAAGCTAGAGAAAGCTTTAACTGACTAAGAACCTATTCTCCCTTACCAATTGTTGAACACGACGCACCAATGAGAGGGGGGTGAATTAATGGTTCTCAATATTATAAACCTTATAAACCAGACTCTTGGTACCAGTTAGCAAATCAGACATAAGGAGGATATATCGGTGATATAAGATAAGTGATCAAATGCAAACACACAAGAACAAACAACACATAACACCATACATATGAGGAAAACCCAATGTGGGAAAAACCTTGTGTTAGGATAACCAGTGAACAATTGAGAGGGGGGGGGGTGAATCAGTTGTTAACAAATTATAAATTTTAATCCACAATACAATCTTAAAATAATTAAGTACCAGTAAAGCACAAACAAATGCCGATAGAAATAGATAGCGGTAAACAATGCAACTTAACATTTAACCAGATAATCAATACAAAGCAACCATACCACATAACACCATGATTTTTACGTGGAAAACCCAAAGAGGGAAAAACCACAATGGGAAGCCTACCCACAGTGAGATGATACTTCCGCAGAAAGTATATGTTACAATGAGGGGCCTACACTTGCAGGAAGGAACACTTCCTAGAGCGTACTGCTCATTAAAAAAAGAGTCTCACTGACTATAGAGAGGCTACAACCTTCTCAAGATAAATTGACAACAATCCAATAGAGTGAACTGTTGGAAATAGCATCTACTATGCCTGATTATAGTCCCGATTAAGCTCAATGCTAGAGGACTAAATCGTCTTTTGAAGCCAATCTGATCACTAATGATCGATCAACTCCTTTGCCAAGTTGATATTACAATATTCGCACATTACATTCCTTGACCATGACCTTTTCAATAACCATGATGCTTTACGAAGAGTTTCTACCTCTTATTTATACAAACCCTAAGGCCTAAACCAATTAGGTCGGCCACTTAAAGATACTACAATTATATAATTCCTTTTTAAAATGATATGCCATGTTGGTTTAAGATCAAAACAATAATAATAAATCCATAAAACATCTCAAATCATCCAAATAACGTGTAGAGTACATGCTAGCATGATACCGGTCCATAACCTAGATAGGTATCGAACCTATTCTAGATCCACCATGCTAAAGCAATGTCTTCAAGCAATTAAAGCATGATCAATGAACATCTTCAGTATCTTGAAGAAGCTGCACCAACACCAATTATGCATCCTGTCATGATTCCTGAATGAAATCTTTGCAGGTAAATCCATAAACTAGTGTCGGTAAGGGTTTACCAGAGTGTATGATAAAATGCAATTATCAAGCCAATACCAACTAACCAAAACATTCTCATGGAGAATATAACTCATGAAATCCAATATACTTTACTGATCCAAACATGTCGGAAGTGTCCAACAGATAATCTCTTCTGTCGGTAACACTAGATCTTGTACCAATAACCTGTCTACTAGTAATAGCAAGTGTTGACATCAATGAAAAAACATCAATGTCATACATAATCAATTCATCCATAATTCCAAAAATATCCCCCTTTGGCATTGATGGCAACACTAGATGTGAAAAACATCTAAGTACCAAGAAATGCCAAACAAGTCCCCCCTATGGAAGACAACCAACAATCAATAGCTCTCCCCTAGTGAATATATCTTTGTAAGGCTGTGAACAAATCTATCTCCTTAATGTATACAACTTTTCTTTTATTTTCACATCAATATCTCTCCCCCTTTGATATCAATGCCAGAAACCTAATAAAAATATCAAAGCAATGATACAAACCTCTGAACCTTAGAGTTGAATACTCCCCTTGAATAGTAGCACCACTCAGCAATGCTAAAATGAATAATGTTCCTGATAATGCATACCAGATTGATGAAAAACTTCATCAATCAAGTCTCTATCAAAGGGGCAGAAACCCCTAACCTGTCTCTCAAGTATTCAAATGATTCCTTAGACAACGGTTTAGTGAATATGTCTACAATCTATTCTTTAGTGTTCACATAAACCAGTTTGACTTCCTTTGCTTCTACCTTGTCCTGCAGATAGTTATACTTTATTGAAATATGCTTAGTCTTAGAGTGAAATACCATATTCTTGGACATGTCAATAGCTACAGAGTTATTACAGTAGATAACTACTAGTTCACTACAATTTACCTTGATATCCTTCAACATTTGCTTCATCCACAAGACTTGAGTACAATTAGTTGCTGCTGCAAAATATTAAACTTCTATAGTAGATAAAGAAATGCATGACTATTTTTTGCTTATCCATGAAACCAATTTCTTTCCAAGAAAGAAAGCTCCACCAAAAGTGCTTTTCTTGTTGTTAGTATCACCTGCCCAATCTGAGTCAGTATATGTGTTGGCAAATGCACACTCCAATGAGATAGTGTAGGTGATTGAAGGTTTTGTCATTGATGGCAACCTTACAATCCTATGATGCTGGCAAGACAATTTATCGGCACCGGTAAAGATAGACTCTACACCGACACAGAGACCACTGACAGTAAAAGGAGGCATACCGGCACAGAAGCCAACATGAATTTTGTTTGTAATATATTTTGTTAATTATTGTAAAATCATTTTAAGCCAACTTGGCAAGATGTAAAATGACTCATATATATAAGAGATCATTGTAGAACATTTTGAAATATATGGAAAAAAATAGATAGGTGAAATAAGGAAGACCTATTATGTGAATTATAGGTTAAGGGTTTATGTATGAAGCAGAGCTATAAACCGGTACTAGATCTGGCATAGTAGATGCTATTTTGAAGTAGTACAAGACATTGGATTTATATAATCCATTTTGTAAGTCAGTGAGACTTCTCATTTTGTAATTGAGCAGTGATTTCTAGGCACTTGGCCTTCCTACATGTGCAGGTCCCTCTTGTAGCAGTATTATTCTGTTATTGGCCAGTAAGTGAATATTGTGGGTCACAAATCCCACTGAGGTTTTTCCCACACTGGGTTTCCTCGTTAAACTATTGTGTTATGATGTGTTTTTCATGTGGTTGTTGTTATCTCTATTTATTGCATTATGTCTTGTTTACCGATATACAGTATTGATATGCTTTACATGTTTTAAGTTAAGAAAATCTTATAACCGGTTAGATACTGATTCACCCCCCCTCTCAGTATCTGTGAGAATCCTAACAATTAGTATTCGAGTTGGGTCCTCTATTTTCAGAAGCCTAATAGCTTGAGGAAGATCTTGACACCGGTAGAGATGGAAAACTTGATAAAGCAATTAGAAGCAGCTCTCTCAGACTATGATGTAGAAAAATTGAAAAATATCAAACTTGAAGATGATCTAAAGGCTGCATAGGATATTATTCAAGCACTTCAAGAAAATCTTACTATTGCAAGGAACAAGAGAAGAGAACTTTGTGAAAAGATGCAAAATAAGAATGATGAAAAGGAAACTCTTAGTGATCTGATGAATAACCTGAAACAAGAAAACATGACAACAAAGAATGAGATGTAGGATATGACTATGAGATTTTGTAAAGAAATTGAAGATAGGAAGAAGAATGAAGAAGACCTGACTAGAAGACTGAATGATGCTACAAATGAAAACACAAGACTTAGTTATGAATATGATATGTTGAAGATAGATCTGATGCATGCACACAATAACTGAAATGAACTCATGAGACAAAAAGGTATCTTGGAAGGAGAATTGGCTGCTGCAAATCAACATACAGAAAAATTCAAGAAAAGCTCAGAAGAACTTGGTGAGTTGTTGAAGAATTAGAAACCTAATGGTGACACTAATGGTCTTGGCTTTGAAGCTGGTGAAAGCTCCAGTACTGCAAACACACAGGATCAAGGAAAACCAGTAAGACAACCTACTGCTTATAAATTTAATGGCAAATGCTTTAACTATAACAAGTATGGTCATCAAGAAAATCAATGTAGATCTAGAAATTATTAGAATACCAATACACCCACCGGTCAATGTTCAAAATGCAACAAAGTTGGTCATAATTCAGAAAATTGCAGAATGAATGTAAGATGTTATATTTGTAGAAGATTTGGACACTTATCTAATCAATGCAGAACACAAACTGGCATAGGTTATGGAAAATCTATTTAGAAAAATAATGTGACTTGTTATGCCTGTAACAAGATTGGACATATTGTTAAATTTTGTAGAAGCTGTAGACACCTAAAAATGGTCAACGCTTGTGGAGTCATACTTTAACATTTGTGCATTGCCTCATTTTAGGTTTTTGCGTCGCATTAACATTTCTCCTATGATTCATACTTGGTCTTTATCATTTGTGATCATCGAGTCATTCTTCTACATTCTTCCTTCATCTCGCCTTCGAATTTGGTCTTGTTGACAACAATCTTCAATCATGATTTTCATCGATTTTATCCTGTCGCATCAATGTGCGTGCTAATTTGTCATCATTTTGGACATTGTGAATCCTAATTAGGGTTTTGTCCTCTTATCAATCTTGTCATCTGGTGATCGATTTATCATCAATTCTTATCATTTTCAATCTTGTCGTTTAATGATCGATTTGTCATTGGTCGTTGTCATGTTCGATTTTGTCATTTTGCGATCAATTTGTCATCGATCGTGGTCATTTTTCAATATTGTCGTTTTGCAATCTATTTTGTCATCAACCCTTGTCCTCTTGTCAATTTTGTCATTTTGCGATCAATTTGTCATTGATCATTGTTTGTCTCAATTATGTCAATTTGGATCAATTTGTCATTGTTCCTCGTCAATTGGCGCATTTTATCAATTAAATCATTTATCACATTGGTCATTTATCAATTCAAAATCATGATTGAGTCAATTATCTTTCATCAAGACCTAATTCATCTTCTAGGGTTTCGTGATTTAATCATTTAACCTTGTTTGTCATTTCTCCCTTTAGGATTAATAATTTATTTATTTTATCCTAAGTCTTCTTGTCACAATTAAATGTTCATTTAATTGGCTAATTATTCCTCTTTGTGAATTAATTAATAAATGACAAATTGTTAATTAATTTACCTAATTCCTAATTTCCTAATTTTCATCAATTTCTTAATTCCTAATTTTCTTCTTTTTCTAATTTTCCTAATTTTCTAAATCCTAATTTCAATTTCCTCCTATTTCTTTCCTAAATTCATGGAAATGACATAGAAATTTGTCATAATTTGTCATAATTGACAATCAATCAATTCTTGACATAGAAGTTTGTCATAATTTGTCATAAATCATCAATCAACAAATTTTGCATAGAAAATGCATAATTTGTCATAATTTGTCATTATTTGTCATATTGATTTGCAATTTCCATTTGAATTGCATCATGCTAATCTTGTCATCTCTCCAATTCTTCTATAAATTGGATGATTTTCATCAATCAAAGCTAATAATTGGTAATCAGACTATCGAATTTATGCTTCTAGTACTCTTGATCAAAAATCTCGTCTATTTGCTTTCAATTGTGTGTGTGCACTTGTAGGTGATATCCACAACCAAACCATTTGAGGAGGAAAGAATAACAATGGAGCCGCATGAAGGAGCATTCAAATCGTACCTATGGTTTGCTTAATTTCTAGTTTTGAATGCTTTTATTTTATGTCTCTATTGAGTGTTGTTTAGGATAGATCATTGCAATGAATGCTTTTGTGATTGAGTTAATGATTAGTATGTTTATCTTGCTTGTGTTGATTTCCTATTTCATAACGTACATTAATTGGTGAACCCAACATGAACACTAACCTTCTAACCTCTTTATGGTGTTTTTGAGTGCTTTCAAGTTGATTTGTAGGCCAAAAAACCCAAAAAACAGGGTCATGCAGGGTTTTCTGGAGACTTCTGCGCTTGTGTTGAGAAACCTGCACCTGTGTTGAGCATTCTATGCTTGTGTCATGGGTTCTATGCCTGTGTCATGGGTTCTGCGCCTGTGTAAAGTCTAGAACAGGGGTAAAAATGCAGTGTTTTACTTGAAATTGGTTTAGTTTTTGCATTCTGTTTTCTGTGCTTTGGATTTTGGTACTAATTATCTATGTAGAATTTTGGCATACACATGGAAAAGACAATAAATCAAACTACTAACATGTGTTATGCAGAATCGATAGTCAAAGACAAGAAATCAAACTTCTAACTTGGGTTTTGCAGGTTGCCTTGGAGAAACAGTTAAACTTGGTGTTTGTCTTTAAATGTTTTAGGCACCTAGTGATTTCTAATAGGTTGGAATGAACATGTTTTTGCTTTGATTGTTGAGTGTGACATTGGAGTAGGAGAGTATTCTCTCATCCTTTCAGGGTGATCAGAAATCCAGATCTTCGATACCATGCTTTTGTCTTTGATTGTGTGTCTCCTTTAGAGGGCCTGCCTTCTCGACCACTTTGCTTTTGCAAGCAAGTGATAATCATGAGAAGGGAACGACCCAAAGTGAGTACGGCTAGAATTCCTTGGAATTCTAACTCACTATAAAAAAATAACCGATGAGCAAAAGCTTTGAAGGAAGTGTTACGTGGGAATTGCAGTTACTTGGGAAGTGATGACCCTTGAACTCTTTCTCATATCAACATCTAAGTAGGACCTCTTGGTCTAAATCATGCGTGCGTGACTACATTTGTTTGGTATCTTGATGGGCTTAATGTCTCAATCACGCTTGCGTGACATCAAGGAGTAACACTTAACATAAATCCTTACTAAACACCTTGTTTTTAGAGGCCAAAAACCCTTCTAGTTGCTTGAGAAGGACAAGTTCGGATACTTGGAAGAGATACTAAGTTCGCCATGGGGAGATTTCCATGGGGACTGATGCTTGGTTGCCCTGAGAAGTGAGTGCTATGGAGGGGAGCCCGTGGGGTCAAGCATCTATGTATTCTCCTTGAATCCCATAATGAGTCTACCTCTCAAGTACCTAATGTCCTTGCCTACCATAAGAAATGTGGGAATGAGCATGATTGTCTTGAGTCTAAGTTGCAATATCTTGTATTCTTTGCTTGTCAAAAGTTGAATTGTATCTCATTTCAAGAACAAGGCAAATTGATCCAACATAAGATTAAACATAAGAACATTTCATCCAACAAAGTTCAAAACACATCTTCAAACATGGTTGTCAAACATTTTTCAAAATCTTGTCTCAACATTCATGTCACTTAGATTTAGGTTCATCCTAGGTTTGTCCATTTTGCAAAGTCATTGTCAACTACCAAGGTTAGGTTTCACCTAGGTCATACTCCTTTGCATATCAATAAAAGTCATCCATTTGCATGTGTCCTCTTGCATTGAAGTCATACCATTGTCATACATTCATATTTGCATACCTTAAGTCCCTTCATTAAGCTTAAGTCATTATCATATCATATTAGGGTCATTTGCATAGTAATTGTCCCTTTGCATATAGTCTCAAAAACTAGGTTTTGTCATACTTGAGTAATCCAAATCTTTGATAAACCCTAAGTCATTGTTAAGAAGTCTAGACCTTATCAAACCTTTCCTATTTTTATCATCCATGTCCTTTTGTCAAACCTAGCTTAGTATCCAAGCATATAGGGGAGACTTTGTCATTTTGTCCTTTTGTCACTTAAGTCCTTTTGTCCTTTGAGGTCTAGACATCATTTCAATTTCCTAAGGGTCTCATTTTTAGATTTGCATTCCAAAAGAGTTTGTCAAAATCTTGAAAAACAACCAAAAAGATAGGTTGCATTCTTGCCATAGATTGCATTCTCATTCATTTAGTTTGCATTTAGTTGCATATCATATATTGTCCTTGAAAAATTCCAAAAATATTGCATTTGCATAGTGACATGTCTATTGAAACAAGGTTCCAAGCACCAATGATGCAACAAAGTTTGACGTATCAACCGACAATGCAATCGAATTTTAATCCAAGGCAATCACAATTCTATTCAACCCAACAACAAGGCAATATTGATCAAACTTTTTATGATGAAACAAGTCTCCAAATACAAAAACTAGAGGAGAAACTAGCTCAAGAAAATGAGATTTTGGAACAAAGAGTGAAAAACATTGCGAAGAATAGATCACAAATGTCCAAAATGTTTCAAAAATTTCCAGGTCAAAATCCAAAGATTGAGTCAATTGATGTAAGATCTCTTCTTGAACAATCAGACATACCAGCTCTCCTCTCACAAATAGAGATGATGAAACAATTTCAAGAAAGGAGACAACATCAATTTCAACATTATGTGCCTCCACAACAAGAACAAGAAGGTGTGTACTATCAATCAGATTTTCAACCATCACAACCAATGGTCCAACATATACAACCAATACAACCAATGGTCCAATTTCAACAATATGTCCAACCAACTATACAATGTCAACAAATGGTTCAACCAATAGTGGAATATCAACAAGTTCAACTAACATATCAATGTCAACAACCACAATCACAAATTCAAAAACAAAACTTGCAACATGCACCAAGCCAAATTTTGAACATGTCAAACCAATTTGAGCAACATCTAGTTCAAAATCAAAACATGACATCAAACCAAAAACAAGTTCAAATTCTAGATACAACTATGTCAAAACCTCAAAAGAAAGGTGGCTTTATTGAAATGATCTTAAGGAAATTACCAAGTGAGTTTATTGAGGAAGATCAAAATAATACACTTATGTCTAGCAATTCCTCATCCCCTCACAAGCAAATTGACTCTCTAGTGGCATTTATCCCTACACCTCTAGAAGTTTCACAAGAACCTTCTATATTGTCCTCATCAAACAATACACCCAAGGATGCAATTATCCAAGAGCTATTCATAATTGATTGCCACGATAATCCAATTCATGATGCACATCCTTGTCATGTTTCAAGAATACAAGACCCAATGCCACCATTCACTTTATTGCCATTACCTATTTTAGAGGACCCCATTCGAAGTCCTTCTTCCTCATGTTCAAGCATTGATTCCTTGCCATAATCCATCACAAATGGTTAAAGTGCATCCTGTTCATGCCAAAACATTGATCCCTTGTCAAAATTCCCCATGCATATCCAAAGTCCAACCTCATGTCAAGAGGATAATTTAGAACATGAAGAAACGTGTCTTAAAATAGATCAAGATCAAGATCCTGAAACCTTATCATCCCATCCAATTGTTGACCAGGATCCCATTTCCCCAGACACTCATGATGATTCCCCTATTCTTGTCCATCCTATCCAAAGTCCTATTGACACTCCATTCCCCAAGCAAGATCAAGATATCCCAGTTCATCCAATCCCAAACGATCCCCTTCCATTTCATGAACACAATGCCCTTTCAAATCCCATTGACATTCCACTTCTTGAGAAAGATCAAGGTATCCCTTCCATCCTTTCCAATGATCCCATTGAAAGTCAAGAGCAAAGCACCTTTAAAGAGGATTCCAATGATCTTCCTCCTTCTCAAGATCAAATTATTCCTTTAAATCCTCCACAAGATCCCTTTGTTCCTCCATCTCCTTGTCTTAATGCTCCATATACACTCCAAGATCGCATTTCTTTTGATGATCCCATTATTTCTCCCATTCCATCTCTTAAGAGCCTATCATTGAACCATGTCCACTACACAATCCTAGTCCCCCTCATGATCCTAATTCCCCTCATGATTCTAATGTGTCAGTGCAAGATGTTCATGAACCCTCAACATGCATAATGGGTTCTTCCACTTTAGTCCAATCTAATCCACTTCAAGATCTCATTATTTCTCTCATATCATATCCACCTCATACTGGACTCGCGTCTTCTTCTCAAAGCAAAGAGTATCCTACAAGTCAAGATATTCATAAAGGCAAAGGAGTAGATCTCCATAAGCAAGAATCCCTTCATATCAAAGAAGATCTTAAGGGTCATGTCTACACAACTCACTCTCAAGACGTTGGTATCCCTCCATCACAATCCAAACATATCCCTTCCCCATCATACCTTCCATCCATCTTAGGTCCTTATATCCCTTCGTCCTCTATGCAAGGTCAGCAAAGGCATGCATCCTTGAGTAAATGCCATCCATCCCACAGGCCTCCATATCATTCCCATCCACACCGACATTCATTACCTCTTCCAAGCAATTTGGATGCCAAGCATAAAAGTCATAAGTCTAAAAATCCACATGTATTCAAAGATCAACATGTCCAATATAATCGACATGTCAAAACAAAGAACAATATGATCTATAAATAAAAATATATATTCAAAAGGCCACAAAGGCCCACCGAGCAAAATAAAGCAAAGTCAAAATTTATATGGGTTCCTAAATCCCTTGTGCAAGCAATGCACTCAAAGGAACCACAAAAGCATGAAAAATCAAAAACCATGTGGATCCCCAAGAATCTCCTTGAAGCACAAAAAGAACAACCCAGATTGGCATCTAAAATTGTTGTTCCTCCATCTAAACCTTCCAAGTCTATTCCTCCATCACCTTCTTCATCCGTTTTGGGCCCTTATGTCCCAAAATCCATAGCCTTTCCTTCATCAAAATCTCAATATCCAAAATACATCTTTCCTCCATCAATCCATCACCCTTCAAGGTGTGTGCCAATGTTGATCTTGCCAACATTTCCATCCACTCAAGCCCAATTCTTTCAATACCCTATCCATTATCCAATTCATATTTTCCATCCTTCGATCCCTTTGATCCAATCCTTTGCATAAATCCTTGCCTTAGTTTCATCTCATTTTCCATGTCCTTATCCTACCAACGTCTTTGAGCATACTTTTACGGTCATGGTCCATTTTTTTTAAAGGCTACTATCCAAACAAAAAGACGCTTGAGTCCTTCTTCCATCCCCTATCATGTGTCCATCTTCTATTGAAAAAGTCAAAATCCAAAAAAAAAAAAAAGTGAAAAAAAAAAAAGGCAAAAGAATAGAACAAAGTAAAGAAAAAAAAATTCATCCACTGGTGAAAACCTGGCAAATAGGCGCTTTGGGCAAGTACTATGATGAAAACTTGGCAAATAGGCATCATGCGTAATTTATAAACTTCTTGCACACCACACTTGGGGGCAGGTTTCCTCCTTCATGTCCTATTACCCTTCATATCCTATTGTCCCTCATGTCCATTTCCTCTTTCCACCTTTGATCTTGACAAGGTTGACGATCTTCATGAGCATCAAGGATCTTGTTTGCAGCTTTTAGTCTATCATAGCTTTTGGTCTTTATCCATTTGCTTATTATAACCTTTCATCCATATTCCCTATCTTATTGCAACTTTCTGTCACTATCCCGTATCCTACCCCGACCCTCAGTCCATGTCCCTTATCCATTCTTGGTCTTGCTTATCTTATCCATATCTTATCACTATCCATACACTCTTTTTCATTCCTTGATCTTGATCTGACATAAGGACGCAAAATTTTAACATGGTTTCAAAAACCTCTTGACATGTCCCTCATGCCATGTTTATGCTTTACATTGTCATATCCAGTCTCTTGTCCCATCATGCAATAGCCCTTGAAAATTGCATCCGTATTGTCTCCGTGATAAAAGGCCTTTGTCTTCCCTCTATCCACCATCATTTCAGCAAGCCTATTTATTCACCTGTCATATTCCTTGCCTTGCTAGACACTGGGGGCAAATAATTCAAAAAAAAAAATTGAAAAATGTCCTGAAAAAATCTCAAAAAAATTGAAAAATGTCCTGAAAAAATCTCATAAAAATTGAAAAATGTCCTGAAAAAATCTCATAAAAATTGAAAAATGTCCTTAAAAAAATCTCATAAAAATTGAAAAATGTCCTGAAAACAGATCATAAAAATTGCAAAATGTCCTGAAAAAAGATCATAAAAATTTAATAATGTCCTGAAAAAATCCTAAAAAGTCATAAAGAGTCCTGAAAAAATGCACAAAACATTTCAAAACATTACAATCTAAAAAAAAAGCATTTTGTCAATAAATGATCCCCTTTGTGCATAGACAGATCACTGAGCATACATCTAATGACACGCAATCCAATAATGTGCTTTAATGAAATCACGCTTAAACAGATGAACCTTTTCAATCAAACCAGACATTCAAATTGATCAAAATTGTCATATCAATTGAACATTACCATCAAAATCATTTGTCCTTGTTCCTACTATCATGGGTCTTATACAGGCTGTGGTATACTCGAAACCAGATTGTGTCCTGTCTTAGACAGGGTACCACATGTCCTGAAACCAGACAACATGATCGTCCTATCAACACTTTCAACTTTTGATAATGAAGATCAAGGTGTTTGTTTGATTTGTTGGAATTTGTGCATCTTATCTTTTTATTGATTTATCTTTGGCTTCGATCATGTTCTTATGTTGCTCGATGATGTCACTGAGTGATTTAGAGTGACCGGGATGGATCATGGTCCTTTTCTTTTTGATTGTGATTGTTGTTTGTCTATGATGTGTCTATCTTTTGCAAAAAGGGTTGCATTTCAGCTCTAGCCTTCAATGCCATGATGCTACGCATCCATTTTGCTACATTAAAATAAAGGTTCTCACCTACAAAGTGCATTACTGAAAGCAAGTTTTTCTTCATCTCTAACTATTCTCTATTTCATTTTCTTCTTACTAACATTTCTTCCGTCCGGTCGGCTGGTCAGTTTGGTCTAGTGCTCCAATTTCCAACCATACATACTGCATCCTGCATCCATTTGGTTAGTACATTTGCATTACATCCAGCATCATATCAAGCATTTTATCCATTTCATACTATCAATGCATCAAAAGCGCATAAACAAAAATATATCCATACATATTCCACAAAGGTACATAAACAGTGCATAAGTCATCCATACATGGAAAATCACATAAATCATTTGCATCTCATCATATTGATGCATATCATATCATCTACCACAATAAATATCGGAGTACAAAATCAGACTGTCTGTCCTAAGTATGGCCCGCAGGCTGACTACAAAATGTCAAACTACATAATGTCCACTGTCTGTCGTAAGGAGCACGTGCCTCTGTCACTGGGTGCTCCCTCTGTCCTCCTCATCCCTACCATGTATCATGGATGATGTCCCTCCTGGTCCTAGCTATGGTGGTCTCATAGGTCCACTCACCCCCATGCTACTCAATGACCTCCGAGAGCGTACCCTGCTCTCTGTCCTTGATTGTGCCCGATATGAAGGTGCTCTCTGCTCTGGTGGAACTGCACTCTCATATAGTGTCCTCCAATGGTGTATCTCCTCTCTGGTCTCTACCAGCATCTGTCCTAGCTCCCGTACACTGGCATCCCAAATCGACCCAATATACTCAGTGACTCTCTATTCCTCTCGTTGTGCCTGAGAAATCATTGCATCTCGAGCCGCTATGAGTCTGGCTATCTCCACTCTGAACTGATCCTGCTGTCTCTCTAATGTCACAATGTGATCCTGCTGGCTCGCTATGGTAGCCCTGCACATCTCCATCTCCTTTGTCCTAGCTGTCTCCGGCTCTATGGGTATATCCTGCCATGCCTCCTGCTCGTCATCCCCATCCCCATCTCCGTCATCCTCATCCTCATCCTCATCTCTGTCCTCATCATCCCCACCCTCATCCTTGTCTTTGTCCTCTTAATCCCCATCCTCATCACTATCCTCCTCCTCGTCCTCCTCATCTCCCTCCTCCTATCCTGTGAGTGGGAAGTCTTCCTGTTGCCTAGGTACTGGAATGTCTGGATCTGTCAATGGCACTGGCCACCATCGTGCAAACCATCTATCATACTCATCTGTCATCCCAGTGTCCACCACATCTGACCTCCAATCCCACTATCTCGGCTGTAGCTATGCAAAGTCGGCATAGGCTATGTGTGGCTGAATCATACTCCCCCACTGACTCGTCTCCCTGTGAGATCGGGCAAAGTGTGCAGTCCTCCTAGGTACATCCTGCCTCTCTCCAAACTGTCGTCTGACTCTCTCTGGCAGGTACAACTCAATCACTCTTTGGTGATTCACTGGTCGCCCAAACAAGTACCTCTCCTGTCTGCAATACGGTAGCTCCTCACTGTCATCTGACCATCCCGGACAATCATGATATGGCCTCCATATGAACTCTCTCAGTCTGTCTAGCTCGTGTCGCCAATACAATATGTATCCAAAAGGACCCTGTCTCAGTGCTCCCCCATAGCAGTACACATATGGTTGGTGTGGTACTACCTGTCTATCTGTAATCGGTCGACATATGGCTATGTGCTCAAATGCCCATACCTGCAGCAATGTAACCCCACAGCTCAATGTCTGAACTTCGTGATATGCTATCTGATGCAGCTGAAAATAGAGCATAGCCAGTACACATGGTCCCCATGCATACACTGTCCCCTCTGTCGCCATCCGCTCTAGCACTCTTCCCCATCCAATAGGGAATCCATGTCCTCGTCTATCTCTTGCTAGTAGACATGCTATAACCATAGCTATCACCACGTATTGTCGATCATACTCTGATGCCATGCTCTCCCAGCCAATCTCCCTCTTGACGATATCTAGATCATCTGCGTCGCACTCAAACAATCTGCACAATGCATCTCTCCCTATCACTGGGTCATACTCTATCATCTCTCCATGAATCGGAATGCGGAGGATACACCATACATCCTCCAGTGTCACCGTCACCTCTCCAGTTGCTAGATGGAAGGATGAAGTCTCTGAATGCCATTGCTCTGCCAATGCGGTAAGCAGTCCTGTGTTTGCCCTAATCTCGGGCATGAATGTGACATAGTATATCCCAAGTCTTGCTAAGGTATCTCTCTCTATGCTTCTGAGTCTATGTCGTAGCATGAAGCAATCTGGTCGGTTCTCTCGCGTGATCAATGGATACTGTCGACTCTACATCACAATTGGGGCATATTTTTGTCAGTTTTAGGGTTTGCTCCTATGGGTTGCATTTCCTCATTTTCATGCCTAATCAGGGTGTTTTTCATCTAATCTGACCTATCCTACCCTTGTCCCCTTTTTCTAGATCATTTGCATGTCATTTTGACCAAAATTAGGGTTTGCATTGCATAATTGCGCCTGTGTTAGGTAACCTACACCTGTGTCAGGTAACCTGCACTTGTGTCTCCCTACACAAGCATAGAAGACCCCACACAAGTGCAGGATTAGCCCTACACAAGCGCAGGAGTCCTCTTCTGCATCCCCTGTGGGCCCCGCAATGTCCCGCATGCAATTAAAATTCATGAAATTGAAATCATGGGTATTTGAGATCCATATCGTTGCTCCTGCATCGTCCAGTCGTCTGAATGTGCGTACACATTCACCGAGGTGATCCGCCATTGGAATGTTTGCCATCTTTCTGCAAGTGTCCTTGTCCAAAGCAACAAATCCTTCTCTTTGTCTAGTGCAAATGAGCAAATTGTCACTCTCTTGGTCTCATTTATAGATGTTTGTCAGTGCATAGATGGACGTGCACCCTCTCCATCTTATGTTGGTCATGGTCTTTTGTGTCTTCAATTGCTTGTCCTTCATGCATCCGATCTCTGATTGTCAGTCCGTTCGCTCCTATCATTTTTATCGATCAATTGGCCTCTTTTCTGCACGTTTCCAACCAATTCCTCGAGGGGGCATGCATATGTCATTATCATTGTCTGGGGCATTTTCATTATTTTTCTTTGAAACAACGCTTAAAATCGCATTGTCTCAAAGAGGGGCAGAATGTAGACACCTAAAAATGGTCAACGCTTGCGGAGTCATACTTTAACATTTGCGCATTACCTCATTTTAGGTTTTTACGACGCATTAACATTTCTCCTATGATTCGTACTTGGTCTTTATCATTTGTGAGCATCGAGTCATTCTTCTACATTCTTCCTTCATCTCGCCTTCGAATTTGGTCTTGTCGACAACAATCTTCAATCATGATTTTGATCGATTTTATCCTGTCGCATCAATGTGCATGCTAATTTGTCATCATTTTGGACATCGTCAATCCTAATTAGGGTTTTTTCCTCTTATCAATCTTGTCATCTGGCGATCGATTTATCATCAATTCTTATCATTTTCAATCTTGTCATTTAACGATCGATTTGTCATCGGTTGTTGTCATGTTCGATTTTGTCATTTTGCGATCGATTTGTCATCGATCGTGGTCATTTTTCAATATTGTCATTTTGCAATCTATTTTGTCATCAACCCTTGTCCTCTTGTCAATTTTGTCATTTTGTGATCAATTTGTCATCGATCGTTGTTTGTCTCAATTATGTCAATTTGGATCAATTTGTCATTGTTCCTCGTCAATTGGCGCATTTTATCAATTAAATCATTTATCACATTGGTCATTTATCAGTTCAAAATCATGATCGAGTCAATTATCTTTCATCAAGACCTAATTCATCTTCTAGGGTTTCGTGATTTAATCATTTAACCTTGTTTGTCATTTCTCCCTTTAGGATTAATAATTTATTTATTTTATCCTAAGTCTTCTTGTCACAATTAAATGTTCATTTAATTGGCTAATTATTCCTCTTTGTGAATTAATTAATAAATGACAAATTGTTAATTAATTTACCTAATTCCTAATTTCCTAATTTTCATCAATTTCTTAATTCCTAATTTTCTTCTTTTTCTAATTTTCCTAATTTTCTAAATCCTAATTTCAATTTCCTCCTATTTCTTTCCTAAATTCATGGAAATGACATAGAAATTTGTCATAATTTGTCATAATTGACAATCAATCAATTCTTGACATAGAAGTTTGTCATAATTTGTCATAAATCATCAATCAACAAATTTTGCATAGAAAGTGCATAATTTGTCATAATTTGTCATATTGATTTGCAATTTCAATTTGAATTGCATCATGCTAATCTTGTCATCTCTCCAATTCTTCTATAAATTGGATGATTTTCATCAATCAAAGCTAATAATTGGTAATCAGACTATCGAATTTATGCTTCTAGTACTCTTGATCAAAAATCTCGTCTATTTGCTTTCAATTGTGTGTGTGCACTTGTAGGTGATATCCACAACCAAACCATTTGAGGAGGAAAGAATAACAATGGAGCCGCATGAAGGAGCATTCAAATCGTACCTATGGTTTGCTTAATTTCTAGGTTTGAATGCTTTTATTTTATGTCTCTATTGAGTGTTGTTTAGGATAGATCATTGCAATGAATGCTTTTGTGATTGAGTTAATGATTAGTATGTTTATCTTGCTTGTGATGATTTCCTATTTCCTAACGTACAGAAGCAAGTCCTCACCGGTAAATAACAAAGGTCCTAGTTTGAAAGGTAAAGAAAAGGTTGAAGAAGTAAAGCAAGAATTCTCAAAACAATAGATCAGGAAATCAAATCTAAATGGTGATAGGAACACTCCTCCATCGGTAGAACAGAGTAACACTCCACCGACATGAGACTCTTCATCTAATTGAAGAAAATTCCCTTGAGGGTTTGGCAATCAAATGTGAAACATGCTATTATTCCCTCGGTTGATGGTGAGAAGTTGAAATTACTTCTATACCGGAAGATAAGTTAAGTAATTACTTAACCGACAAGCAGTTAATGTGGTGGTTGGCAAAATTAACATTATAAATCAAGTGTTTTGGCTCCAATTTTATTTCACCAAGCATTCAAACCTTCAAGAGCGCGAAAATTCCAGAGCAAAGGCATTTCGAGCAAATAAGTGAAGCAACTCATCAAGAAATCATTCCTAAGGAAGATAAAGGTATTTATAATCATGGCTTCTTCATCTGTTCCTGAATTCATAGCAAACCCTATTGTTGTCGAAGTGATTAAATACCCTAGACCCGTATTTCAGTTAGTTCTTGAAATTGCCAAGAAAGATGATAATGTTGGTGATTTTTCTCAAATCCCTAAAGGAGTAGTTTTTGCTGAAGACCCTATAATGTATATTCATTGTTACATAGAAGAATTAGGTGATGAGGAAATCAAGAAAATATATAAATCAGTAACCTATGATGATTCCAGTAATGTTAAACTTGAACACAAGATAGTAGAAACCCTAGGTTTCACTGAAATTCTCAATATTCTGGATTTCCCTAAGGATGTTATAAGGATAGTTTTAAGCAGGGTACATGGTGCATTATTTTGGTTGGATTCCATTCACAAAATCACTAAAGAGGCAGTAAAAGCTATGACAGGGTTACCTTCCATTGGTAACAGGCCTGATAAAACAAAGAAGGTCTCAAATGACCTAGTGATTAACCTAACCAGTGTAACATCTGACAAGAGATCTTTAAGGGTAAATGATGTAACAGATATCAATGTCAAATTCATCAATATGATCTTAGGCTACAAAACCACACATGCAAATAGGTTAAACTCAGTCTCTAGCTTATGCATAAAGAGTGCCTATGATATGATTAATGATAATGCAAAAATAGATGTGTGTGAATGGTTGAAAGAGGAACTAATTAACAACTTGGGAAAGATTAAGAAAGACAAAAAGGGGATATTTAGATTTGCAAATCTACTTGTCTGTCTAATGCTACACATAACCAAATAAGTGCCCAATATAGGTAACAAAAATCTAGTTTTTGATATACTAGTAGGTAAATAGTTGTTAGATTTACTAAACAACATGGGAGAGAATAGAGAAAAGAACATAGATGAGTACTTTCAAGCATTGAAGGCCCGGATGAAGACAAGAGTCAGACTATCACAAGAAATTGTAAATAAGTATTAGGATGAAATCTGTTTTGTCATTAAGAAGGATGAAATTTGGATGGAGGCAGTTATCCCAAGAACCATTTGGGTCACTAAAATGGGGTATGAAACTGATGACCACATAATTGAAACATATGCAAAAGCCCTCCTGGAAGCACCTAAGGAACCTACAGAAGAGGTATTTGGTAGTGCTGAGACTATTGAAAACCAAATTCAATCAAAGAAAAGGGTTAAGAAGGTTGAAGCAACAATTAGAAGAGGATCCAGGCAAGCAAAAGTTATTAAGGATGATGTACTCAAACAAACTGGTATTACTAAAGATGAGTTAGAAACACTTCAACCGGAAACTCACCTTTCACTGGTTGGAAATTCTTCAAAAAGTGATATACCAGCTGAATTTAAAAGAGTTGTGAGAAAAAGGAAACCTTCATTGATATCTACACCTTCTCCTAGAAGAACCAAACAAAAACAACAGGCAGTAAGGCCCATAGCTAGGAAGTTAACTCCAAAGAAGAAGTTAACCCCCAAGAAGAAGACTCAACAAACCATTGCTCAAATTGACAAACTTCTCAATGAAACAACAGAGGATGGAAAGTTGAAAAACATCAAAAAATTATATGACTCATTATCAACTGATGACAAGGAAAAAGTTGAAAACAATGTAATCCTACACTTGGATATTTACAAGAAATTTTTGATGCAAATTGTGGATGAATTACCAGCAGAACTGTTCAAAAGACTTGAAGCTAGAAGGCAAGCTATTGTAGAGCTTGATAAGAAAATAAAAATTAAAAACTTCTTGCTGTATATCTAGTCAACTCACCAAATGAGATAGATAAATTGATCTTAGAGGCTAACCAGTCAGTATTTTCAACTGCACACCGACATGTAGCACTTATGGTTGGTAGAGTGAATGAGGTTGCAGAGGAAATAACTAATGCATGGGACATATTCCTTGTAGAAAAAGAAAAGCAGGCAGAATATCGAAATCCTAAACCCATCAAACTATACCAAAAAGATAAGGATAAGGGAAAAGGTAAGGTTGGTGGACCACCTAGCATAAAAATAATAGATAACTTATCCCCACCGCCTCTTGATACTCCACCAGTAGTTACCACAAACAATCAACCAGCTAATGAGAGTATGGACACACCATAAGAGGACACAAATCCCAATTTTGAGGTGTTATATACAGTGGACATTGACACTCAGAAAATCAATATTGTAGTAGATAAGGATTCAACAGGGAAAACAAATATGGCTAATGAGCCACCGATAACAGATAATACAAAAGGTAAACTAGCAGATGATTGTTGGCATTATGTGAACTGGTATGAGGACATGATGACATTCTGTGTTGTCATTGATGTCAATATGCTGAAGAAGAGAGAACCGGTATGTTACCAAGAACCAGTATATGTGAGAACTGGTATATGTGCCAAAGTGAAGCGGTGTGTTTGTTCAATGTGAACCGACATGTGGTTATGGGAACTAGTACATGGAAGCTTTGTATGACTACCGATTGGAAGTCTCAACTTTAGGGTTTTCGGTTGAAGTACTTCAAGCCTGTATGACTCAACTGGTGACTTTGTGTGATGAGTTAGCATTGTAATGAAGAACAGATCATGTTGCCATGTCAGTCTTGTGCACGTGAAGGATCTTGCATGAAAGTGATTGTTCCTATCTATGTCAGGAATGTGCGAAGTCTGCAAATGGTGATAACGTGTGATGGGTTATCAGCCACCATGAAATCGGTGGGAAATGAACGATGGAGAATGTCTTGAGATTGGTTCAAGACTATTGCATTTAATGCAATGTGTTCAATGGTCAGGATTGAACCATTTGAATTTCTTAACCTAACAGGTTTAGGGTTTAGGGTTTATGCTACCGACCTATTTGTTTCCTATAAGGTCGATGTTGTGTTTCTTTCTAAGGTTGTTGGCAAAAGTTTTGTGTGTATCCAAGAGAAGAGATACGTGATTCTTCCTAGACCAGAGGAGAGAAGTGATACCTATAGAGTGTAAGTAGAGAAGGTGAAGAGGAGCTAAAGCAGATCTGCATTGGCATTGAGTGCTATTACCAGATCATTGTAATACCTATTGATCTCTAACCACTTCAATAGTTGGGAAATCCCTAAACAATGTAGCTTTAATTGGCTTACTGTAAATCCTTTAACAAGGTGACTAAAAGCCATTGAGTTCTTGAAATCCTCTAACAAGGTAACCTTTAACATGGTTTAACCCTTAACTGGGTATTCTAGCCATCCCTTAACTGGGTGATCCCTAACAGGATCAGTTCCTAACAGAACCTATTGTATTAGTCTTTAACTGGACAAGGCTCCTAACAGAGCAGACTTCTAAAGAGTTCAAAAACTGCTTGTGGGTATTCATCCCCACCATAGTTTTTCCCAGTTGAGTTTCCATGTGAAAAATCTGTGTGTCATGTGTGGTGTTATTCATGTGATGGTTTGAGTGATTTGTGTCTGAAGGTAAATCATGTTGATCTAGCTGTTTATATATCTTTGATGATAGATTACATGTTCATGCACTAGGGTGTAATGGAAATGAAGTATTAGATTATATGAAAAGATAAGTGTCAACCGGTTTATGCTTATCTTAGTTATTCTGGGTTTTGCTGGTTGTACTCTGTTTAAGACCGGTGTTACTGTTTGTCTACCAAAACACAACATCTGCTGACAAACTAGTTTAGGAATGTGTTTTTGTCTGTACTGATTCACCCCCCCCTCTCAGTACCAGTTTGGTATTATCCATTCATCATTAAGTTATCAATTGGTATCAAAGCATCCTCCAGATCGTCTGTGTTATAAGCTTAACCACTTGAGGAAAAGATCCCAGTCTAATGATGAAGAGGGAAGGTCCAAAGTTCAACAGAGATAATTTCAGTATATGGAAAGATAGAATGAAGATATACATTAGAAGCATGGGTGCTCAACACTGGAGCTATGTTGAGAATACCTCTTTTGCCCCTATCGGTACTCTCACCAATGACCAAAAGAGAGAGATGTGGGAGAATGGGCAAGTCATGGAAGCCCTAATTAGTAGTTTATCTGACATTGAGTTTATTAACATCCAAGATAAAGTAAATCCCAAAGAAGTATGGGATACTCTAAAAAATATCTATGGCGGTGATGAGCATGTAAAACAAGCTAAGGAAGAAAACCTTAGAGGGAAGTTTGAAGACATGCGGATGGTTGAAGGTGAGACCATTCAATAGTATGGAACAAGAATCAAAACTGTTGTTGGAGATATCAAGAGTGCAGGTGGTAAAATGGAAGATTCCACCGTGGTAAGAAAAGTCTTGAGATCCTTATTATCGGTCTATGCAATAAGGGTTGTTGCTATTCAGGAGTTGAGATCAATAGATAAGACTAAGGTATCCCTAGACTCCATCATTGCAAATTTGATAGCCTATGAGCTAAATAGTTTTGATGGCAGTGTTCAAAATAATGAATCGGTTTTTAAAGCATTTGTTGTACCATCTAGAAAAGGAAAAGAAGCTAGCACTAGTGGTGAACCAAGATAGAGCAGAGAAATGAATGATGAAAAGATTCTGATGGCATTTGAAGCTCTTCTTGCCAGGAAACTTCCTAAAGGAATAAAAAAATATAGAGGTAAGCTCCCTCTGAAATGGTTTTCTTGTAACCGGATAGGACATATTGTTGTAAACTTTCCTAATGGTGACAACAAGGACAAACTGGAAAGGTTCAAGAAATTCAAAGGAGAAAATCAAAGAAACTATTTTACGACAGTTAATGAAGGTGTCACAGATGAGGAGTCAGAAGATGAAGAAAATGAAGATATTGTGTTTGTTGCTGTCAAGGAAGATGTGTCAGACAAGAAGGCTCTTGTCTCCCTCTTTGATAATTCCAATGATTGGGTTATTGATAGTGGTTGTTCTCACCATATGATTGGTGACCGGAGCAAGTTTCTATCCTTGGAAGAGTATGATGGTGGTGTGGTTCACTTTGGTAATGATGCACCATGTATGGTCAAAGGCAGAGGGTCCATCTCTTTGAATGGAAAGAGTAGTGTTGACAATGTGTATTGGGTTGATGGTCTAAGACATAACCTTTTGAGTGTTGCCCACCTAAATGATAGTGGTCTCACTCTAGAATTCAAGAATGGAGTGTGCAGAATCAAAGGAAAGAATGGTGAATTGGTGGTCACTGACATGCAGACCAAAGGTAACCTATTTCAGCTGAATGCAAATATAAGTACATGTCTTATGGCTAAATTTGATGATAGCTGGATATGGCATAGGAGACTCTGCCATGTAAACTTTGATAACATTGTGAAGGCCAGTAAGATCAAGGCAGTTAGAGGGTTGTCAGTGCTTAGAAAACCGGAAAATACCTTGTGCAGAGAGTTTCAACTAGGGAAAATATCTTCCTCAACCTTTAAAGGTAAACCTTTCACTGCTGACAATTTGCTTGATCTTGTGCATACTGATTTGTGTGGTCCTATGAAAACTAGGAGTGTTCAGAGTGATAGGTACTTCATGGTTCTCATTGATGACTGCTCAAGAATGATGTAGGTCACATTCTTGAAAGATAAGTCTGAAGCTTTTGTAAAGTTCAAAGCTTTTAGAGCATTAGTGGAGAAGGAAAGTGGTAAAAGATTCAAGTGCCTAAGAACTGATCAAGGAGGGGAATTCACTTCCAGTGAATGCAACAAGTACTATGAATAACATGGCATCAAGAGGCAATTGTCTGCCCCCTAGACTCCATAGCAGAATGGCCTAGTAGAGAGGAATAACCAGACTATGGTTGAAGCAGCTAGAACTATGTTGATTCAAGGAAAGGTAGCTCACACCTTTTGGAGAGAAGTGGTGAGCACTACATTCTACACAATGAACTAGGTACTCATCAAGAAAGGTAAGGATAAAACTCCTTATGAGTATTGGACCGGTAAGACACCCATGGTTAGCTACTTTAGAGTGTTTGGTAGCAAATGTTACATCAAGAGGAGTGAACACCAGAGCAAATTTGATGTGAAATGTGATGAGGGAATATTCCTAGGGTATTCCACCAAGAAAAAAGCTCTCAAGTGTTTTAATAATAGGACTTAGAGAACTATGGAAAGCATCAATGTAAGAGTTGATGAAACCTCTGAGAAAACTGAGGAAACCAGCAGTGAGAAAGTGGTAAATGAACTAGTTGTAATCTTCTAGGAACCGGTTGTCAGTCAACCAAGTACCAGTAATAGTGTTCCTACACTGGTAGATGTAGATGCTAATACTGATGGAGATGAGGATGAAGAAGAAAAGCAAGAGGAAACTATCAAGACCATTCCTCAGTATGTCAAGCTGAATCATGATCCTAAGAAGATCATAGGAGATAAGGATGCAGGAATCCTTACAAGAAGAAAGACCAGAGAAAACTCATGTATGATCTCTAAATTTGAGCCTAAATCATTCAAAGAGGCACATAAAGATGAAGACTAGTTCAAGGCAATGGAAGAGGAACTTGACCAGATAGAGAGAAATGGTACATGGTCTTTGGTACCCAGACTGGAGCATAAAAATGTCATTGGTACCAAATGGGTTTTCATAAATAAACTGAATGAGGATGGCACAATGATTAGAAATAAAGCCAGACTAGTGTGCAAAGGATATGCCCAAGAAGAAGGAGAAGACTATGGAGAAACCTTTTCTCCTGTAGCCAGATTGGAAGGAGTTCATATGCTTCTTGCATATGTAGCTTTTAAAGGATTCAAAGTATATCAAATAGATGTAAAATCTGCATTCCTAAATGGTGTACTTGAAGAGGAGGTGTATATAGAGAAACTAGATGGGTTTGCCCTATCTAAAGATAGTGAAATGGTGTGTAGGCTACATAAAGCCTTATGTGGTCTAAAGCAAGCATGTAGCACATGGTATGAACGCCTGCACTCCCATCTTGTGAAGATTGGATTTGAGAGAACAAGCGAAGATAGCAATATCTACTTGAAGTTTGAAGGAGATTAGATCCTGATCTGTGAGGTATTTGTTGATGATATTATCTTTGGTGGAGATGACAAGATGAGTCACGAGTTTGCAGATGAGATGAAGAAAGAGTTTGAGATGTCACTCATAGGGGAGATTAAGTTCTTCATTGGACTACAGATTCAATAGATGAAAGATGGAATCTTTGTCACTCAGTCCAAGTATTTCAAAGAGGTGTTGAAGACCTTTGGCATGGAAGATAGCAAACCGGTTGGTACATCGATGGTGATCGGTTGTAAACTATCCAAAGAGGATGACTCAACATTGGTTGATGAGAAGGAATACCAATCAATGATTGGTAAGTTGCATTATGTAGTGCATAGTAGACCAGATATTGCACATGCAGTTGGCATTACTGCAAGGTTCCAAAAAAGTCCAAGAGAATCCCACTTGGTTGCAGTCAAGCGAATTCTTAGGTATCTGAAGTGAACTATTGATTATGGATTGTGGTATCCATATAGCAAGGATTTCAACTTGAAAGTATTCACAGATGTTGATTGGGCAGGTAATGTGGATGACCGGAAGAGCACAACTGGTGGTGCATTCTTTCTTGGTGGTAAACTGGTCTCATGGATTAGTAAGAAGAAGAGTTGTATCTCTTAGTCTACAACAAAAGTAGAGTATGTTGTAGCTTTCATGAACTGCACTCAGACAATTTGGATGAAGCATGTATTAAATGGCTTCAAAGTTCCTGTATCTGAACCGGTAAGTATATTTTTTGACAATACTAGTGCAATTAACATCTCCAAGAATCCGGTTTTACATTCTAAAACCAAGCACTTTGAGCTTAAGTATCATTACTTGAGGGAAAAGGTTCAGAACAAAGAGATTGCACCGGAACATGTTTCCAATAAGGAGCAATTAGCACATATTCACCAAGCCTCTCCCAAAGGCTATTTTTATGTACTTAAGAGGTGAATTAGGGGTGTTTCCCCTTCAGGAGGTAAACTAAAGGTATATGCTCCACATCAGTCAAGTATTGCATCGTCAAATTTTTCTTCAGGATTGATGTGTTGAAGGATGCTACTCCTTAGGGGGAGCAGCATAATGGAATAGGGAAGCTTGTACCTCCACTTTGGCATTGTGGTCAAAAGGGGATAAGAAGTGAAGTGGAGAAGATATCTGCAGAGAAGCAGAGAGATCTCTTTGTATATTGCCATCAATGCCAAAGGGGGAGATTGTTGGCATTATGTGAATCGGTATGAGGACATGATGACATTGTGTGTTGTCATTGATGTCAATATGCTAAAGAAGAGAGAATCGGTATGTTACCAAGAACTAGTATATGTGAGAACCTATATAACATTGTGAGCCAGTATATGTGCCAAAGTGAAGCGGTGTGTTTGTTTAATGTGAACTGGAATGTGGTTATGGGAACCAGTACATGGAAGCTTTGTATGACTACCGGTTGGTAGTCTCAACTTTAGGGTTTCTGGTTGAAGCACTTCAAGCCTATGTGACTCAACTGGTGACTTTGTGTGATGAGTTAGCATTGTAACAAAGAACAAATCATGTTGCAACGTTAGCCTTGTGCACGTAAAGGATCTTGCATGAAGGAGATTGTTCCTATCTACCTCAGGAATGTACGAAGTCTGTAAACAATGATAATGTGTGATGGGTTATCAGGTGCCATGAAATCGGTAGAAAATGAACGATGGAGAACGTCTTGAGATTGGTTCAAGACTTTTGCATTTAATGCAATGTGCTCAATGGTCAGGATTGAACCATTTGAATTGCTTAACCTAACAAGTTTAGGGTTTAGGGTTTATGCTACCAACCTATCTATTTCCTATAAGGTCGATGTTGTGTTTCTTTCTGAGGTTTTTGGCAAAAGTTGTGTGTGTGTATCCAAGAGAAGAGATACATCATTATTGCTAGAGCAGAGGAGAGAAGTGATACCTATAGAGTGTAAGTGCAGAAGGTGAAGAGGAGCTAAAGCAGATCTGCATTGGCATTCATTGTAATACCTATTGATCTCTAACCACTTCAATAGTTGGGAAATCCCTTAACAGGGTATCTTTAATCAGCTTACTGTAAATCCTTTAACAGGGTGACTCAAAGCCATTGAGTTCTTGAAATCCTCTAACAAGGTAACCTTTAACAGAGTTTAACCTTTAACCAGGTATTCTAGCCATCCCTTAACCGGGTGATCCCTAACAGGATCGGTTCCTAACAGAACCTATTGTATCATTCTTTAACCAAACAAGGCTCCTAATAGAATGGATTTCTAAAGAGTTCAAAAATAGCTTGTGGGTATTCATCCCCACCATGGTTTTTCCCAGTTGGGTTTCCACGTGAAAAATTTATGTGTCATGTGTGGTGTTATTCATGTGATGGTTTGAGTGATTTGTGTCTGAAGGTAAATCATGTTGATCTAGCTATTTATGTATCTTTGATGATAGATTACCTGTTCATGCACTAGGGTGAAATGGAAATGAAGTATTAGATTGTATGAAAAGATAAGTGTCAACCGGTTTATTCTTGTCTTAGCTATTCTGGGTTTTGTCGGTTGTACTCTGTTTAAGACCAGTGTTACTGTTTGTCTGCCAAAGCATAGCATCTGTTGACAAACCAGTTTTGGAATGTGTTTTTTTCTATACTGATTCACCCCCCCTCTTAGTACTGGTTTGGTACTATTTGTTCATCATTAAGTTATCAATGACAACACTGAGAAACACTCTCAACAACAGGTTCATACAGAGACAGTGCCACCGACAACAGCCAAACAATCCAAACCTTTGCTTAAAGAAATGGAAACACAAACTGACCTACCAGAGGTCACCACAAGCAAGGAAATTGCTCCCACCAGTGGAATATAGATTGTTGGTTCATCAAATGTAGAATTCAACTCTGGATTCCATCAAAAAGATAACAGAGTGTAGCTCACAAGCATACAAGGCAATTGATGACACAATTCCAGTTTTGAAAATGATAGCACCTAAGTGTAATATAGATAATAAATACTCTTTAGGTCAACTTGACACTTTGTCTAAGTATATTACAGATAACACTGTGATAGTTGAACAAATAAAAGAGGTAGCATTCAAGGAGAGACTAGAGAAAGAAAAACTCAAATTCTTTGAGGAGGAAATAAAGAAGTGTACAAGACAATTTGACACTCTTTTATAGGAACTGTGTAGTACACTGAAGGAATTTAAAACTTTGTAGAGGGATACATGTAAAACTAAATTTTTGATAGTAGATATAGACAAGAAAATCAGCAAGGTATAGGAGGAAATAAATCAACTAGCTGATAACTTCATTAATTCATCTGATTCATTATCAATTTTTGAGCAGAAAATAACAGGTCTTGAGGAAGAACTACTAAAGTTGGAAAGAGAGAAGGAAAGAATAAATTGAAAGTCTAAAGATCTAAAATGGAGACTTAGTGCAAAATTAGACTACCTCACCTCCTTAAGAAAAGAAATATCTGATGCTTTGATTCAAGGACAAAAAATACCAGTAGAGAAAATGCAACAAAAGACAATAAAAGACAACAAAAAGCTCATTGAGAGCCTGAATCTAGTTTAGGCAGATCTTTTTCAGATTGTAACCAACCGGTTACAAGGATGAAACAGGAAACCACACTCAATTGACACTTTGACAACCTTTGTCATTGATGCTGATGCAGAGCATCTTACAAACCAAATGATCAATAGGATCCTTTATGATCCTTTCAACATTCATTCAATAATATCTTTGAACAAAGGCAACTTATAAAGAAAACCACAACATTGCTGTCTTCAAGATAGTCTTTAAAGATTGAATTATTTGACCAGCCAAAACTCCAAACCAAAATTTCTGGAAAATAAAACGTTTGTAGATAACTACATTATTTATCATCTTATAAAAACTTAAGGTCTGATAATCTCATTTGATTTCCCAAACAATTATTTTTCAAACTATAAATTCTGATCCATGTCTCTGTCATAATCCAGATTTAAAACTCCAACCCCTGCCTAGGGCATCATATATCTTTCTCAAAACAATTTCAAATGATACCAAACCAATTCCATCTGAAGAATATATGAATCTAGTTTTTGAATATGTAAACTATTTATTTTTACCAATCATAAATAATTATACCATCACAACTCTTTTCCTGCAACTCCATTGAAGAGGGTTTAAAACCTGTCTTCATTAAAAATGTCATAGATTCCACAAATCATCATGAAATTGAACCAAACCAAAAGGAAATGAAATATTACTCAAATATATTTCCAATGAATATAATTAGAGTTCTTGAATCTTCCATATGTGTTCTTACCACGCATTTCACTATGACTATTCTCAGAAATCCCGAATCTGCAAATACTAACTTTCACGAAAAATCTCATAACTTTCTCCATAGTTAATAAAAATTGATAAAACCAAATGTATAGGAAAGAGGATTAAATATAATATCTAACCATTACTATATTATAGGTTTTCCATGCCGTACATGGCCGTACAAGGCCTGGAAACAACAACTTAACAAACAAAAAAACCAATCAAAATAAGAGATTCAAATTCACTCAATTGCTCCAAAATGTTCTCCTCTTTGTCTATTCTCTCCAATATGATTTGGTTCGACCAATACAACATATTTATACATATTTAGGTAGTTAGAAACCACTTAACCACCCTTATGACCTTTCATCTTCCTTTTGACAACTTTTAATGCCTTTTTGCATTGTTTCATGCTTTACAATTTTTATGCATTTTGACAACTTTTATGACACTTAATAAAAATGACTCCACACTTTGTAAAATCACCCTAGAAATGTCCAAATAACCTATTTAAGACCTTTTCCATGATTTTTAGCCTTTATTAGACATTCTTTCATATTTTTGTCTTCTTGATCAAACTAGGACCTTAACATAACAATATTAACAATGTCATATAAATGGCTTCACATAGCCTTACATTTAGACTCAAATACATCACAAATGAATCAAATATATTTTAATACATGATATAAGGACTCTTAAACTCATTTATCTCTTGTAATTTAGGTGCCTCTGCACCAGATGCCAAAGGGGGAGTAGTGGAATAAGAAAATAACCAGCAAATGACTCATCAGCTCAGGGGGAGCACATATTCTTTTGGTAAACAAATTTTTGGTAATACAATTCTAGCAGACTCTTTTGAATAACAATTTTTGGATTTTTCTCATGAGTGTTGCCATCAATTCCAAAGGGGGAGATTGTTGGCAAATGCACACTCCAATGAGATATTGTAGGTGATTGAAGGTTTTGTCATTGATGGCAACCTTACAATCCTATGACACTGACAAGACAATTTACCGGCACTGGCAAAGATAGACTCTACACCGGTACAGAGACGACCGATAGTAAAAGGAAGCATACCGGCACAAAAGCCGACATGAATTTAGTTTGTAATATATTTTGTTAATTATTCTAAATCATTGTAAGCTAACTTGGCAAGTTGTAAAATGACTCATATATATAAGAGATCATTGTAGAACATTTTGAAATAGATGGAAGAAAATAGATAGGCTAAATAAGGCAGACCTATTAAGTGAATTATAGGTTAAGGGTATATGTATGAAGTGGAGTTATCAACCAGTACTGGATCTGACATAGTAGATGCTATTTGAAAGCAATACAAGACATTGGATTTATGTAATCCATTTTGTAAGTCAGTGAGACTAATCATTTTGTAATTGAGCAGTGACCTCTAGGCACTTGGCCTTCCTACATGTGCAGGCCCCTCTTGTAGCAGTAATATTCTCTTATTGGCCAGTAAGTGAATATTGTGGATCACAAATCCCACCGAGGTTTTTCCCACATCGGGTTTCCTCATTAAACTATTGTGTTATGGTGTGTTTTTCATGTGGTTGTTGTTATCTCTGTTTATTGCATTATTTCTTGTTTACCGGTATACAGTAGTGATATGCTTTATATGTTTTAAGTGAAGAAAATCTTATAACTAGTTAGATATTGATTCACCCCCCCTCTCAGTATCCATGGGAATCCTAAAAAAAGCACATAAATTGAAATCATTTCTGGAATACCATAAACCATATTCTGTTGTTCCTTGCAAATACCAGAATATCCTCTTTACTATACATTCATGATTTTCTTTAGGATTACTTTGACATCTTGAAACAATATTTACTGCATTTATAATATCAGGTCTAGTGTGAGTTAGATATAATAGACCACCAATCATAGATTTATACCTTGTCGGATTTATCGATGAAGAAGTATCCTTGATAGATAATTTCTCACTTGTAGCCATAGGAGTACTTACCGGTTTGGAATTCTCCATACCAATTTTTTTCAATAATTCCCTCGGATACTTAGTTTGATAGATAAAAATGCCTTTGTCAATTTGAGTAATCTACAAACCTAAGAAAAATTTCATCTCACCAATCATGGACATTTCAAATTCATTTTTCATATTGTTAGCAAATTCCATGCACAATTTATCTTTTCCTTAAAAAATGATATCATCAAGAAAGACTTCAATAATTAGAATATCTTTATCAATGATCTTATAATATAGATTACTATTAGCACTTCCTTTAGTAAAACCAAGCTTCAAAAGATATTTATCCAATCTTGCATACCAAGCTCTAGGATCCTATTTCAAACCATATAAAGCTTTCTTCAATCTGCAAACCATGTCTTTGTCATCTGTTAGTGTAAATCCATCAGGTTGCTCAATTTAAACTTCTTCCTCAAGCTCGCCATTCAAAAATGCACATTTGACATCCATTTGATAGACCTTATAGTTTTTATAAGTTTCATAGGCAAGAAATAGTCTAACAGCTTCAATTCTAGCTACAGGTGCAAATGTCTCACCATAATAAATTCCTTCCATTTGAGAATATCCTTTACAAACCATTCTAGCCTTGTTCCTTATAACTTGACCATCCTCATTTAGTTTATTTCTAAAAACCTATTTAGTTCCAATAACATTCTTATTTTTAGGCCGAGAAACTAAAGACCAAGTTTCATTCTTCTCTATTTGATATAAGTCATCTTCCATAGTCTTTAACTAATGTTTATCCTTACAAGCTTCAATAACAGTTGCCAGTTCAACTTGAGAAATAAGACATACCTCTTCATTTGCTAGATTTCTTCTTGTCATTACTCCCTTGTTCCTATCTCCAATAATTTGACCTTTCAAATGATTTAATCTTACATACCTTGGATTCTTTTCAACTTCAGGTTCACCACTCTGATCATCAGTCAGAGTTGAATGTTCAGACTGTGATGGTGTAACCATTTCAGCTTCTGTTACTGGTTGAGGCATTGTTGGTTCAGTTATGATCATTTGTACTACTATTTCTCTATCATATGATACAGAATGATTTTCATACTATTCATCCACTTTCACATTAGCAGTTTCCACAATTTTCTACAAAATTTTGTTTTAACATCTATATGCTTTGCTTTGAATTGAATAACCAAGAAATATCCCTTCATCACATCTAGGATCAAACTTTCCAATTGAATCATCTCTTTTTATATAGCATTTACTTCCAAAAATTTTGAAATACTTAATAGTAGGTGTATGTATAGATCAAAGTTCATAAGGGGTCTTACCAGTTTGACCTTTAATGTGAACTTTGTTCAGTGTGTAGATTGTTGTACTCAGTGCTACATCCAAAATGGTTATGTTCTTTTTTTCAACTACTCTATTTTGTTGAGGAGTCCTAGGTGCAGATAGTTGTCTCCTGATTCCATTTGTCTCATAATAATTGTTAAATTCATGAGAAGTGAACTCACCGCCATGATCTGATCTTACACATTTGATTTTGAATCCAATTTTTGTTTCAACCTTCACTTTAAAGATCATGAATTTCTCAAAAGCTTCAGACTTCTTCCTTAGAAAAGTCACCTACATCATTCTATAATAGTCATCAATAATCAACATGAAATACCTATCACCTTGAAAGCTTCTATTCCTTGTTGGACCACATAAGTTAGTGTGAATCAAATCAAGTATATCATTAGATTTATCATGTATGCTTTTAAAACAACTTTTGACTTGCTTACCCAATTGACATTCCTTACATACTGGATTATGAGGCTTCATAATCTTGGGTATATCTCTGACTTCCTTAGTTGAACTGATCTTAACAATATAATCAAAATTAACATGACACAACCTCTTATGCCATATCCAACTATCATCAATATGAGAAATCAAACATGTCTTATTACTAGTGTTCAAGTGAAAGATGTTAATTCCTATCTGAATACTGGTTGCAATCTCCAAACCAGTTTTGTTAATGATTTTGTATTTTCTATCCTTAAACTAAAGTTGAAAACCCTTATCAACTAATTAACCAACACTCAAAAGATTATGCTTTAAACCTTCTAAATAATAGACATTATCAATGTTATGCTTGCCATCCAAAGAAATAATACCTCTACCTTTGATCATACATGCCTTGTCATCTCCAAATCTGACTTGACCACCATTGTATTCTTGTAGGGACAAAAATTTCCTTTTATCTCCAGTCATATGATGTGAGTATCCACTATCATTTATCCATTCATCCTTATCTTCAACTTTTGCTGCCATGGCCTTTTCTTTATTTTTGATAGCTGGTTCAGGTTCATCTTCCTTCAAGGCATAGAACACCCATTTCTTTCCATTTCTAGATCCACCACCAGAGTCTTCTACTGGTTCATTTCCAGAGTCATCAGTCACTCATTCCTCATCTACTATGTAGCAATGCTTGTTTTTCTTGAATCTATATCTGTTTGGGTTAGGCTTGAAAGTTTTCTTAAATCTATCCTCAAACCTTGCATTCCTTTCAGGATATCTAGATGAAAAATGAACAATCTTATTAAATGAAAAAAATTTAAAAGGTTCTTTTCCTTCATACTTACTTCCAGTTTGACCTTTAGGTACTCTTTTAGAAAATAAGGCTTCAAGTTGTTCAAGCTCTTCATCTTATTTCCTCATGTCTTCCAATTCTTTTGCATATAGGGCTCTCCAATCACTTTTTCCGGTAGATGTTGATGACGATTCATGAAAAGCAAGTTCAGACTTTACAACTCCAGAAGATCCAAATTATTCAAGCTCAAAAGTAGATAATTTCCCAATCAGAATGTTTCTATTGATTGAAGTGTTTGCCATTGTTCTTAACTCATTAATTGCAGTTTCCTTCATCTTGTAAGCCAGTGGAAGGGCTCTCAAGACTTTGGAAACTATTTCATCTTCACTTAGAAATCCTCCACAACATTGAATTCCCATAGCAATCTCATTTACTCTTTCCATAAACACAACAATTCTTTCATTTTCTTCCAATTTCAAGTTTTCATACCTTCCCTGGTAACCATCAAGTTTAGCAATTTTGATAGTACACTCACCTTCATTCAGAGTTTGCAATTTGTCCCATATAACCTTAGCCGATGATTTTTGTATCTTGATCTGCCTCAAGCTGCACTTATCTTGCCATTGACTTGTGATTTATGGGTTCTTTATTTAAAGTCAACCTGCTCATCACCTACCATGTCGATGGACACTTCACTGACCTCTGCATGCTTGCCACTAGGTATCCACCTGTCATCGTATTCGGCATCAACCTTTGTTGAATCCACAGAGTTAGTTTAGACTCATTCACCAACTAAGACATACTACCAGTGCTTGCTCACTAGTGTACTAACCCTGCCTATACATGTCACCTTACCAGTTATCCTTCATGCCTTGATTTCTTTATTCTATCAATGGGTCAACCTGACTTATCATCAAACATACTTTCCTCCACCTGTGAATTACACTCCTCTTTGTGTATCGACGATCACGTTCTTCTTTGCTATCTTTTTCATGCTTACCGATGGATCCATGTCGATAACATCACCTTCTTCCATCATGCATATACCTTGTATACCGGTAACCATCCATACTGGTTGACATCAATGACAATACAATGCCAACAACATGTTGGTTGGTAAACTCGTTGCTTTTAAGTTGAGTGAATTTGGAGAGTCACATGGCAAATCTGATATTGCATTTGAAGCCTCTATATCTGGGAAGCAGAAGTATGATCCAGGTGAGAGTTCATCAAGAGTTTCTAGATATGAAAGAGAAATAAGAGAGATTGAAGAATAGGAAAGAGAGTTGGATGATCTTGAAGAACTTATTGCTCGGAGTTTTCCTAAGGGGGTTGGTAAGTATGATGGAAAGTTACCTTTGAAATGTTTCTCTTGTAATAAGATATGACATTTTGCTTCTAGGTGTCCTAAAAGAATGTCTAGGTATGATATGCATGATAAACATGATAGATCTGATAAGCATGATAAATATGAGAAGTATGATAAGTATGATAAGTCCTATAAGCCTAATTGGAAGTATAGATATCAAAAGATATGTTATTGTGATGTTGATGAAGGTGTGACTGATGAAGAGTCTGAGAATGGGAATTTAGAAGATGAATTTGTATTTATTGCTATCAAGGAAGATGATTTACTACCAGTGAATTCTACAAGCTGCATTGTTGAGGAGAAAGCTTTGGCTGCTTATATTGAAGAAAAAGATGAATGGGTAATTGACAGTGGTTGTTCACATCATATGATAGGTGATAAAGGAAAATTTTTGAATATGGAAAGATATGATGGTGGTATAGTGAGATTTGGAGATGATAAAGCTTTTGTGATTCATGGTGGAGATCCTATCTCTTTTGATGGTAAGCATATTACTGATGATGTCTTGTATGTTAAAGGTTTGAAGCATAATCTTTTGAGTGTTGGAAAGATAGTTGACAAGGGATATGATTTGCAATTTAGGAATGTAAAATGAAAGATTCTAAATGCCTCTGGTATAGAGATTGCATCATGGACTAAGACTAAAAGTAATATCTTTCACTTGAATACCAATGAGAAAGGTTGTTTGATTGCTCAGATAGATGAAAGTTGGTTGTGGCATAGAAGGATGTGTCATGTTAATTTTGACTGCATGATAAGGATAAGTTGTTGGTATTATGGATAAATTGATTATGTTTGGCATTGATGTTTTGTCATTAATGTCAACACTAGTTGTTACTGGCAGACAGGTTACCGGTACAAGACCTAGTGTTATCAACATAAGAGATTATCTATTGGACACTTCTGGCATGTTTGGATCAGTAAAGTATATTGGATTTCATGAGTTATATTCTCCATGAGAATGTTTTGGTCAGTTGGTATTGGCTTGATAATTCCATGTTATCATACACTCTTGTAAACAATCATTGGCACTAGTTTTGGCTTTATCAACAAATCTTTCATTGAGGAATCATGACAATATGCACAATTGGAGTTGTTGTAGCTTCTTCAGGATACTGAAGATGTTCATTGATCGTTCTTTAATTTCTTGAAGACATTGCTTTGGCTTGGTGGACCCAGAATAGGTCTGGTACCTATCTAGGTTATGGACTGGTATCATGCTATCGTGTACTCTACACGTTACCTGGATGATTCAAGATGTTTTATGGATTTTTTATTATTGTTTTGATCCTTAGTCGACATGGCATATCATTATAAAAAGGAATTATATAATTATAATATCTTTTGGTGGCCGACCTAATTGGTTTAGGCCTTAGGGTTTGTATAAATAAGAGGTAGAAACTTTGTAAAGTATCATGGTTATTGGAAAGTTTATGGTCAAGGAATGTAATGTGAAAATATTGTAATATCATTCTAACAGAGGAGTTGATCGATCATTGGTGATCAAATTGGTTTCAAAAGAGGATTTAGTCCTCCGCGATTGAGCTTAATCGGGACTATAATCAGGCATAGTAGATACTATTTCTAGCAATTCACTCTATTGGATTGTTGTCCATTTATCTTGAGAAGGTTGTAGCCTCTCTGTAGTTAGTGAGACTTTTTTTATAATGAGCAGTATGCTCTAGGTAGTGTGCCTTCCTGCAAGTGCAAGCCCCTCATTGCAACATATACTTTCTACAAAAGTATCATCTAACTATGGGTAGGCTTCCCACTGTGGTTTTTCTTTCTCCGAGTTTTCCATGTACAAATCATGGTGTTATGTGGTATGGTTATTTTGCATTGATTATCTGGTTAATTGTTAAGTTGCATTATTTACCAGTATCTGTTTCTTTCGGCATTTGTTTGTGCTTTACCGATACTTAATTAGTTTAAGGTTGTATTGTGGTTTAAAAGTTATAATCTATTAACAACTGATTCACCCCCCCTCTTAGTTGTTCACCAGTTATTCTAACAATTGGTATCAGAGCTTTGGTCCTCTTTTGTGGAGGCTTAACTTCTTGAGGTAGATCCTATGGCAGCTAACACATCTAATCCATTGGCAACTATTTTCAGAAGAGAAATCCCTAAGCTTGATGGAACAAGCTATGGGATATGGAAAATTTGAATGGAGACTCATCTTAGATGTCTTGGAAAGGATATTTGGGAGAGCATTGAGAAAGGATACACACCTTATGATCCATTATCCAGCAATCCTACTCCAACAGACCTTGACAAGAATATTGAATATGATTGCAGAGCTAGAGAAGCCCTCTTGTGTGCACTTACTGACTAGCAGATCATGGGATTGACTGACAAATCATCGGCTAACCTTATATAGGAAAAATTGCAAAATCTAAATGAAAGTGACCCTATTGTCAAAATTACTAAACTTGATGGTTATCGGGTAAGGTATGAAAACTTGAAAATGGAAGAAAATGAAAGAATTGTTGTGTTTACGGAAAGAGTAAATGAGTTTGTTATAGAAATTCAATGTTATGGATGAATTCTAAGTGAAGATGAAATAGTTTCCAAAGTCTTGAGAGCCCTTCCACCAGCTTACAAGATGAAGGAAATTACAATTAATGAGTTAAAAACAATGGCAAACACTTCAGTCAATAGAGACATTCCGATTGGGAAATTATCCACTTTCGAGCTTGAAGAATTTGGATCTTCTTGAGTTGTAGAGTCTGAACCTACTTTTCATGTATCATCATCAACATCTACCAGCAAAACTGATTGGAGAGCCCTATATGCAAAAGAATTGGAAGACATGAGGAAAGAAGATGAAGATCTTGAACAACTTGAAGCCTTAATTTGCTAAAAGAGTACCTAAAGGTCCATTTGGAAGTAAGTATGAAGGAAAAGCACCTTTTCAATGTTTTTCATGTAATAAGATTGGTCATTTTGCATCTAGATGTCCTGAAAGGAATGCAAGGTTTGAGGAAAGAGTTAAGAAAACTTTCAAGCCTAACCCAAACAAACATTGCTACATAGCAGATGAGGAAGGAGTAAGTGATGACTTTGGAGATGAACCAATAGAAGACTCTGGTAGTGGGTTTGGAAATGGAAAGGAATGGTTGTTCTATGCCTTGAAGGAATATGAACCTGAACCAACTATCAAAAATGAAGAAAAGACCCTGGCAGCAAAAGTTGAAGATAAGGATGAAAGGGTAATTGATAGTGGATGCTCACATCATATGACTGGAGATAAAAGGAAATTTTTGTCCCTGCAAGAATACAATGGTGGTCAAGTCAGATTTGGAGATGACAAGGCATGTATGATCAAAGGTAGAGGTATTATTTCTTTGGATAGCAAGCATAATATTAATAATGTCTATTATGTAGAAGGTTTAAGGCATAATCTTATGAGTGTTGGTCAGCTAGTTGATAAGGGTTTTCAACTTCACATTAAGGATAGAAAATGCAAAATAATTAACAAAACTGGTTTGGAGATTGCAACCAGTATTCAGACAGGAAGCAACATATTCCACTTGAACATTGGCAATAAGACATGTTTGATTGCTCATATTGATGAGATTTGGCTATGTCATAAGAGGTTGTGTCATGTTAATTTTGATTGTATTGTTAAGATCAGTTCAACTAAGGCAGTCAGAGATATACCTAAGATTATGAAGCCTCATAATCCAGTATGTAAGGAATGTCAATTGGGTAAGAAAGTCAGAAGTTCTTTTAAAAGAATACACAATAAATCTAATGATGTGCTTGATTTTATTCACACCGACTTATGTTGTCGAACAAGGACTAGAAGCTTTCAAGGTAATAGGTATTTCATGATGATTATTGATGACTATTCTAGAATGATGTGGGTGACTTTTCGAAGGGAGAAGTCTGAAGCATTTGAGAAATTCAAGATCTTTAAAGCAAAGGTTGAAATAGAAAATGGATTGAAAATAAAATGGCTAAGATCAGATCATGGTGGTGAGTTCAATTCTCATGAATTTAACAGTTATTGTGAGACAAATGGAATCAGGAGACAACTATCTGCACCTAGGACCCCTCAACAAAATAGAGTAGTTGAAATAAAGAACATAATCATTTTGGATGCAGCTAGATCTATGATCATGGAGCCTCATATCTATTGGAGAGAAGCAATGACTACAATAGTCTACACATTGAATAGAGTTCACATTAAAGGTGAAACTGTAAGACCCCGTATGAACTATGGTTTGGACATACACTTACTGTTAAGTATTTCAAAATATTTGGAAGTAAATGCTATATCAAAAGAGATGATTCAATTGGAAATTTTGATCCTAGATGTGATGAAGGGATATTTCTTGGTTATTCAATTCAGAGAAAAGCATATAGATGTTATAAAAAAAGATTGTAGAAAATTGTGGAAAGTGCTAATGTGAAAGTGGATGAATAGTATAGAAATCATTCTATAGCATATGATAGGGAACTGGTAGTAGAAATGATCAGAACTGAACGAGTAATGCCTCAACCAGTATAGGAAGATGAAATAGTTACATCAAAATAGTCTGAACATTCAACTATGACTGATGATCAGAGTGGTGAACCTGAAGTTCAAAAGACTCCAAGGTATGTAAGATGAAATCATTCTGAAGATCAAATTATTGGAGATAGTAACAAGGGAGTAATGACAAGAAGAAATTTGGAAAATGAAGATGTATGTCTTATTTCTAAAGTTGAACCGGCAACTGTTATTGAAGCTTGTAAGGATAAACATTGGCTAAAGGTTATGGAAGATGAATTAGATCAAATAGAGAAGAATTAAACTTGGTCTTTAGTTTCTTGGCCTAAAAACTAAGAATGTTATTGGAACTAAATGGGTTTTTAGAAATAAACTAAATGAGGATGGTCAAGTTATAAGGAACATGACTAGATTGGCTTGTAAAGGATATTCTCAAATGGAAGAAATTGATTATGCTGAGACATTTGCACCTGTAGCTAGAATTGAAGTTGTTAGACTATTTCTTGCCTATGCAACTTATAAAAACTATAAGGTCTATCAAATGGATATCAAATGTGCATTTCTGAATAAGTTTACATTGAGCAACCACTATCTACGAAATCATTTCAATACTTGAGAGACAGCTTAGGGGTTTCTGTCCCTCTGGTAGAGACTTGATTGATGAATTTTTTCATCAATCTAGTATGCACTATCAGGAATATTATTCATTCTGACATTAATGAGTGGTGCTACTACTCAGGTGGAGTAGTCAGCTTTGAGATTCAGAGGTTTGTATCATTGCTTTGATATTTTTGTCAGGTTTTTGGCATTGATGTGAAAATAAAAGAAAATTTATATACATTAAGGAGAGAGATTAGTTTAGAGCCTTACAAAGATATCATTCACTTGGGGAGAGCTACTAATTGTTGGTTGTCTTCCACGGGAGGAGATGGTGCAGAAGCACCTAGGACTTAGGTTCATAGTCCTTCAAAAAATTTTGCTTGTACTAACCTTAGCCAAGTCAGGTTCCTAATAAGGACTCCATGAGGGTCCAAGGTGTGTGAGTAAATTTTGTTTTGAGTCAAGTGTAGGCCTAGTTGAGTTAGTTTTCTTCCTAGGTTTGCACTTGGTGTATAGGTAATAGTTTGAGTAGTTGAAATGGCCTTCTTGATGGCCAAAAGAGGCATGACTTGGTATGAGCATCAGAGAGGTTTATAATTTTCTTAGGAATGTTTAAAAATTTATGAGTAATGACTTGAAATAGGTTGCTTAGGTTGGAAATACAAAATGTGAAAAGTTGTAAAAGTTGTCATGACAACTTTGGTCCTAAAGAGCTTAGCAGTGGAGTTAGGGATAGCACAATGACCTAGGATTCCTCCACACATGGGAAATACTATTTAAACCTCCTCTTTCATGGTTACTAAGGTTGGAAGTTTGTTTTTGTATGATTGACAATCTGAAACTACTCATTTTTGGATTGTTATCACTGTTTTGGTCTTCTTTTGCATAAATGTGAACACTAATGGATTGAATCCATTGATCCATTTTTGGATTGTAGTTCTTTGGTGTGTTACGGTACTATTTGTTTCATTTCATTCTTTGTAGATAGGGTGTGCTAATACTTTCATTGTTTGTTTCCAATCAGCTAGTCTTGGCTTGTAAATAGCAAATTCATGTAAAATGGTTTCCCCATAAAATCACTCCGTGCTACCATCACGGCCTATTGGGACATGGAAGGAAACCATATGTATAGTGTAAATATGTAGGGAGGATTTCTGGAAGTGAAGATTAACATGGTTACCACCTTGTTCTAGGCGAGTCCAGGAGCAACCCGGCTAGAGAAGATGGGGTGAAAATTGAATGCATGGTGCAGAGGTGAACACAAAACCTTAGACAAATAATTTGGAGAGATTCATGAGGTCCATACAAAGTTGCAACAATAAGGAGAAGCCTTGACAAGACCTTTAGATGCCCCTTCCACAAAATTGGACAGACACTGCTGGTTAAAGGCCTAGAAACCCTACGAAACCCTCATTTTTGGGTTAGGGCATTGTACGGCGAGTTCAAAGAACAAAACCAACAAAATCTCCTAGGGTTGGGTGACTGTTTGAAGAAAAATAAACCTTGTTGTAGGGTATTTTGGACTGATTCCCTCAAAACCCTTGAAAATCGGATTTTGAAGGCCTAATAGGGGCTCATCCTTGTAGCCCTATTTCTAGGCAAATTGGTGAAATCAGTAAGGAAGATAGAAAAATAAAAACCAAAAATGGCCCAAATTGACTTCATTTCATGGTAAATGATAGCTCCACACCTCTGCAATGACTCATAATAGTATGGGGTGAAATTGACAAGTTGTTGTCAAGATAACAAGATTGAGCACATGGGAAACACATTGAAATGGTAGGGATCTTAGTCAAACACTTGTTGTAAACACCTTGAGATTGGTAAGGATAAATTCCTAGAAAAGATTGGAAAGGGATTGGAGGTCTTGGAGCATAGCTAGACCTGGTGAAGTTTGTGGAATTGAGCAACACCAACTAGGTGAAGTGAGAGCAAGCTAGGTATACCCTATCAAATTGGTATCACAGCCTATAAGATTTAGGCTAGGTGAGTAGATGTCCTTAGTGGAATCTATAGGAGACAACACTATGGTGACTAATGCAGAGTTGACAAAGAAAGTGGATGATCAAGAGGAAGAGAATAGACTCCTGAAGGAAAAGTTGATAGAATTGGAAAGTAAGCTTGGTGAGGTTGAAACCAAGGAAGATGAAGTGTTGGTAAAGGTTGAAGGAGCAGAAGGGAAGGGTAAAGAGGTGTCAGAGATAGACAAAGTACCTAAACATGATCCTTTCTTAGAACAAGAACCTTTCTTAAAGGCATTGAAAGCCTTAAGTGGTAAGTCACTAGAAGGATTGTCATTGTTTACTGGTAAGATGGAAGAAGAAGTGGTTCTAGAATGGATAGAGGGAATGGAGAGCCATTTTGAGTGTGAAGGCATAACTAAAGCTCAAAGAGTGAAAGTGGCCAGGTCTAGGATGAGAGGAGCTACTCTCACATGGTGGAAATTTGTGCAAGATGAGAGAAATAAAATGGGTAATACACCCATCTCTTCTTGGAAAGGGATGTTAGTCAAAATCAAAGAAGTCTATCTCCTTGATGACTATGAAGTGCAGATTCATAGGAAGAGACAAAACCTAAGATAAAAAGAGCTTGACGTAAGTGGCTATATGGAGGAGTTTCACAAAATTAGCCTTAGATCTCATGTAGTGGAAGAAGAAAGTCTCAAAGTTGCTAGGTACCTAAATGGACTATGGTGGAACATCCAAGATGAAATCAGTCTAATGATCCCAAAGACAGTTCATCAAAGCTATCAACTTGCCCTTAAAGTGGAAGAAAAAATGAAAACAAAACATGATTCAAGTATTAGTAGGGGCAGGGGTAGAGGAAAAGAAAATAGAGGCCATAGGGGAGGCTTTGGAGGAAGAAACTTAGAGCAAATAACATAAGGTGAGTCTAAACTCACTGAGCAGCAAGAAAGTGGCACTGGTAAAAGAGGATATAATAGAGGAAGGGGGTCAAATAGTGGTTTTAGAGGAAGGTCTAGTGGACAAGGGAGAGGTTTCTTATATTTTGCCTCAATGAAGTGTTACCATTGCAATCAACTTGGTCATTCAACATATAGGTGTCTAGAGAAGGGATCATCATCACAGAGTAGTGAAAGGAGAGTGAACTACCTTCAAGAAGAGACTTCAAGTAGCAAGACTTCATAGGTTGCCTTACAATCAAAGGTACATGATAACTTGATGATAAGAAGAACTTTGATAAAAGAACCTGTCAGAGAAGAGCCTAGCCAAAGGAGATCATTGTTTAGGATCAAATGCAAGATTATGGATAAAGTTTTCAAAGTGATCATTGATTCAGGGTCAATAGACAACATTGTGTCAGAAGAGGTAGTGAGTAAGCTTAAATTACAAAGGATACCTCACAACAACCCATATAGAGTCACTTGGTTGAACAAAGGCCAACATGTCCTAGTCAATGAGCAAGCATGGGTGGATTTCACCATTGGGAGGTATAAGGACAAAGTGTTATGTGACGTCCTATCCATGGATGCATGCGATCTTCTATTGGGAAGACCATAGCAATTTGATAGACAAGATATTCATGATGGATCCAAGAATGCATACTCATTCAAGAAAGATGGAGTCACATTCAAGATCCAATCCATCCTTAAGGAAGGTGAAAAGAGGACAACAGGTCCTAATATCCTTTTAATGAGTCAAAAAAAGTTCTTGAAGACACTTGAGGAAGGTGAAGGTACAGGGTTTGCATTAGTAATGAAGCCTAAAGAGGAAGACAAGAAAGAGCAGCTATATTTGCCAATAGAGGTTCAAGACCTATTGAAGAAGTTCAAAGGAATAGTGAGTGATGGACATCCAGCCACCTTACCTTCTAAAAGAGCCATAAGCCGTCAAATAGACTTTATTCCCAGAGCATCCTTACCTAACAAGGCAGCTTACAAGATGACTCCCCAAAAAAATGTTGATATTTCCAAACAAATCCAAGAGCTTTTAGACCAAGGCCTAATTAGGAAAAGCATTAGCCCTTGTGCTGTACCTATCATTTTAGCCCCCAAAAAAGGTGGTACTTGGATATTTTGCACCAACTCTAGGGCTATAAATAGGATCACCATTAGATATAGGTTCCAAATTCCTAGAATAGAAGACCTAATGGATTGTTTAGGGGGAGCCAAATACTTTACCAAGATTGGCCTTAAAAGTGGATACCACCAAATTAGGATTAAGGAGGGTGATGAATGGAAAACAACATTCAAGACAATAGAAGGTCTTTATGAATGGTGTGTAATGCCATTTGGCTTATCTAATGCTCCAAGCACCTACATGAGACTCATGAATGAGGTGATGAAGGACTTTATAGGTAAATTTATGGTGGTATATTTAGATGATATTCTCATTTTCACTAAGGATGGGGAAGATCATGTTAATCATTTGCAAATTGTGCTACAAAGATTGTATGAAGAAAAGCTAACCATGAACTTGGACAAGTGTGAATTTGTTAAGAAAGAGTCAGTTTACCTTGGGTTTGTGTTGTGACAAGGAAAATTCAAGATGGATCCTAGAAAGGTTGAAGCCATAGTAAATTGGCCTACTCCTAAGTCAGCAACAGAGGTGAGAAGCTTCCATGGACTAGTTCAATATTATAGGAAGTTCATTAGGCAATTCAGTTCTATATGTGCACCAATGTTGGACACTATTAAAGATGGAATGAAGACAAAGTTTCAATGGAATGAACAAGCAAATAGAGGTTTTGAAACCTTGAAAGAGAAGATATCAACTCAATCGGTGATGGTGTTGCCTAGGTTTGAGAAACTCTTCATAGTGGAATGTGATGCAAGCAATGTTGCAGTAGGTGTTGTCCTAAGCCAAGAAGAAAGACCAATAGCTTTCCATAGTGAGAAGCTAAGTGATGCAAAGAGGAAATACTCCTCATATGACTTGGAATTATATGCTTTAGTGCAGGCTTTGAGGAAGTGGATACACTATCTCCTTCCTAAGGAATTTGTAGTCTATACAGACAACCAAGCTTTGAGTTTTCTAAATTCACAAGACAAACTCAGTCACAAAAACATGAAGTGGGTGGAGTATATGAAAGCCTACACATTCACAATCAAGCACAAAAAATTTCAATTAAGCTAAGTTGTTGATGCATTGAGTAGAAGACTTTTGACAATCCAAGAAATTCAATTGAGAAGCATAGGTGTTGACAGTTTTAGAGACCTGTACCTAGATGATGAAGACTTCTCAAATGCCTACAAGGTATGCAAAGAGTATCAAAATCATTTTCATAGTGAGTATTTAGATTTTACCTTGCAAGATGGGTTATTGTTTAGAGGAGGACAAATTTGTGTTCCTAGAGGGTCAATGAGAGAAAATATCATACAAGAGAAGCATAATGGTAGTCTTAGTGGTCATTTTGGAGTCAACAAGACTCAAGAGATGGTTCAAAGGTATTACTATTGGCCTAGGATGAATCAAGATATTAAGAAGTATGTGGAGACTTGTATTGTTTGTCAAAAAGCCAAGGACACTTCTTCAAATGTCAGTTTATACCAACCTCTTCCCATACCAAATAGACCTTTGGAGTGCATTAGTATGGACTTTGTAGTAGGATTACCAAGGAAAAAGCAAGGATTTGATAGCATTTATGTCATAGTGGATAGATTTAGTAAGATGCCCCACTTTGTACCTTGCAAGACTACTCATGATGCATGTCATATAGCTCAGTTGTTCTTCAAGGAAGTGATAAGTATACATGGTTTACCCATGAGAATTGTTTCAGATAGGGACTCAAAGTTCATGAGTCATTTTTGGAAGATACTTTGGAAAAAGATTGGCACGAACCTATCTTTTCGATCAGCCTACCATCCATAAATAGATGGGTAGATTGAAGTGGTAAATAGGAGCTTGGGAAACTTACTGAGGTGCCTTACCAAGGAGTATGGTCAAACATGGGATCAAGTATTATCACAAGCTGAATATGCTTACAATGACATAATAAATAGAACCACCGACAAGAGTCCTTTTGAGGTGGTCTATGGTCTTCACCCAAGGGGTATATTAGAGTTGAGGGACTTAGGTAATGCAGCAACAAGAAGTGGATATGTTGAAGATTTTTCTTAGTCAATGAAAGAGGTACATGAATCAGTCAATCAAGCATTGATGGAGAACACAAGTAAGATAAACCAAATGGTAGATGAGAGAAGGAAGAAACTACAATTCCAAGTAGGTGATCTTGTCATGGTGTACCTGAACAAAGCAAGGCTACATCAAGGAGTACCTAATAAGTTGCATATGAGATGGTTGGGTCCATGTGCCATCCTAGCCAGGTATGGGGAAAATGCATACAAGGTGGACCTACCTAGTGAAAAAGGACTGTCACCGGTTTTCAACATAGTAGACTTAGCTGCTTACAAAGGGCCAACTCAAGGTTCAGATTGTAGTCACTCAGAGGTATTAGATGATGTAAATAACATTCAAGTACCATCAAAACCAAGTCCAAAGGCTAAAAAGGTTTTGATTTCAAGGATCGCTAAGAAGACAAGGCATAAAATTTATTGGGAGCACCTAATCAAGTGGCAGGGTATTGATGATGCTAAGGCTACATGGGTTCTTGAGACAGAGTTTAAGAAGTTAGGCATTGATTAGAATCTGATCCCCAAAGAGATGACGTAGTTTTCTTTTGTTTGGGAGAATGGTGCAGGAGCACCTAGGACTTAGGCTCATAGTCTTTCCACAATTTTGGCTTGTACTAAACTTAAGTCTGGTTCCTAATAAGGACTCTAGGAGGGTCCAAGTTGTGTGAGTATAGTTTGTTTTGAGTCAAGTGTAAGCCTAGCTGACTTAGTTTTCTTCCTAGGTTTGCACTTTGTGTATAGGTAATAGTTTGAGTATTTGAAATGGCCCTCTTGATGGTCAAAAGATTCATGACTTGGTATGAGCATCAAAGAGGTTAATAATAGTCTTACGAATGTTTAAAAAGTCATGAGTAATGACTTGAAATAGGTTTCTTAGGTTGGAAATACAAAATGTGAAAAGTTGTAAAAGTTGTCACGATAACTTTTGAAAGTTGTCATGACAACTTTGGTCCTAAAGAGCTTAGCAGTGGAGTTAGGGATAGCACAATTCCCTAGGATGCCTTCACACATGGGGAAGACTATTTAAACCTCCTCTTTCATGGTTACCAAGGCTGGAAGTTTGTTTTTGTATGATTGACATTCTGAACCTACTCATTTTTGGACTGCTATCACTGTTTTGGTCTTCTTTTGCATAAAATGTGAGCACTAATGGATTGAATCCATTGATCTAGTTTTGGGTTGTAGTTATTTGGTGCATTATATTACTATTTTCTTCATTTCATGCTTTGTAGATAGGGTGTGCTAGTACTTTTATTATTTGTTTCCAATCAACCAATCTTGGCTTGTAAATAGCAAATTCATGTAAAATGGTTGCCCCATAAAATCCCTCCGTGCTACCATCACGGCCTATTGGTACATGGAAGGAAACCCTATGTATAGTGCAAATATGTAGGTAGGAGTTCTGGAAGTTAACATTAATATGGTTACCACCTTGTTCTAGGCAAGTCCAGGAGCAACTTGGCTAGAGAAGATAGGGTGAAAATTGAATGCATGGTGCAGAGGCGAACAAAAAACCTTAGCCAAATCATTTGGATAGATTCATGAAGTCCATACAGAGTTGCAACAACAAGGAGAATCCTTGACAAGACCTTTAGATTCCCCTTCCACAAAATTCGACAGTCACTACCGGTTAAAGGCCTAGAAACCCTACCAAACCCTCATTTTTGGGCTAGGGAATTGTATGGCGAGTTGGAAGACCACAACCAACAAAACCTCTTAGGTTTGGGTGAGTGTTTGAAGAAAAATAACCCTTTTTGTAGGGCCTTTTAGACTGATTCCCTCAAAACCCTTGAAAACTAGATCTTGGAGGCCTAATAGGGGCTCATCCTTGTAGCCCTATTTCTAGGCAAATTGGTGAAATTGGTAAGGAAGATAGTGAAAGAAAAACCACAAAAGGGCCAAATTAACTTCATTTAATGTTAAATGCCACTTCCACACCTTTGCAATGACTCACAATAGTATGGGGATGAAATTGACAAGTTGTTGTCAAGATAGCATGATATAGCACATGGGAAACATGTTGAAATGGTAGGGTTCTTAGCCAAACAATTGTTGCAAACACCTTGAGATTGGTAAGGAGAAAGTCCTAACAAAGATTGGAAAGGAATTGGAGGTCTTGGAGCATAGCTAGACCTGGTGAGGTTGGTGGAATTGAGCAACACCAACTAGGTGAAGTGAGAGCAAGCTAGGTAAACCCTATCAGGAGACTTGTTTGGCATTTCTTGATACTTAGATGTTTTTCACATCTAGTCTTTCCATCAATGCCAAAGGGGGATATTTTTGGAATTATGGATGAATTAATTATGTGTGGTATTGATGTTTTTTCATTGATGTCAACACTTGCTGTTATCAGCAGACAAGTTACCGGTACAAGATCTAGTGTTATCGGTAGAAGAGATTATCTGTTGGACACTTCCGACATGTTTGGATCAGTAAAGTATATTGGATTTCATGAGTTATATTCTCCATGAGCATGTTTTGGTCAGTTCGTATTGGCTTGATAACTGCATGTTATCATACACTCTGGTAAACCCTTATCGACACTAGTTTATGGCTTTACCAGCAAAGCTTTCATTGAGGAATCATGAGAGGATGCATAATTGTTGTTGGTGCAGCTTCTTCAAGATACTAAAGATGTTTGTTGATTGTTCTTTAATTTCTTGAAGACATTGCTTTGGCATGGTGGACCCAGAATAGGTCTAGTACCTATCTAGGTTATGGACCGGTATCATGCTACCGTGTACTCTACATGTTACCTGGATGATTCAAGATGTTCTATGGATTTGTTATTATTATTTTTATCTTAAGCTGACATGGCATATCATTGTAAAAAGGAATTGTATAATTGTAATATCTTTAGTTGGCCAACCTAACTGGTTTAGGCCTTAGGGTTTGTATAAATAAGAGGTAGAAAATCTTTGTAAAGTATCATGGTTATTGAAAAGGTCATGGTCAAGGAATGTAATGTGCAAATATTGTAATATCATTCTGGTAGAGGAGTTGATTGATCATTGGTGATCAGATCAGTTTCAAAAGAGGATTTAGTCCTCCGACATTGAGCTTAATCGGGACTGTAATTAGGAATAGTAGATGCTATTTCTAGTAGTTCACTCTATTAGATTGTTTTCCATTTATCTTGAGAAGGTTGTAGCCTCTTTGTAGTCAATGAGACTCTTTTTGTAATGAGTAGTATGCTCTAGGAAGTGTGCCTTCCTACAAGTGCAGGCCCCTCATTGTAACACGTACTTTTTGCAGAAGTATTATCTGACTGTGGGTAGGATTCCCACCATGGTTTTTCCCTCTTTGGGTTTTCCATGTACAAATCATGGTGTTATGTGGTACAGTTTCTTTGCTCTGATTATCTAGTTAATTGTTAAGTTCCATTGTTTACCAATATCTATTTCTATCGACATCTATTTGTGCTTTACCAGTACTTAATTAGTTTAATGTTGTATTGTGGATTAAAAGTTATAATCTGTTAACAACTGATTCACCCCCGCTCTCATTTTTTCACTGATTACCCTAACATAAGTTCTACTCATGGTGTTAGGGATTCTCCTAAGATTGTGAATCCTTCTAATCTAGTATGTAAAGAATGTCAATTGGGAAATAAAACAAGAATTTCATTCAAAAGTAAGTGGTATACATCTAATGGTTTATTGGATCTTGTGCATACTGATTTGTGTGGTCCTACAAGAGTGAAAAGCATGTAGGTTGATAGCTATTTTGTGTTGTTGATTAAAGATTACTCTAGAATGATGTGGGTTACCTTTCTAAGGGAGAAATCAAAAGCACTGGAGAAATTCAAGATATTAAAAGCTAAGGTGGAGACATAGATAGGATTGATGCTAAAGTTGTTGGCATATGCACACTCCAATGAGACATTGTATGTGATTGAAGGTTTTGTCATTGATGGAAACCTTGCAATCCTATGCCACCAACAAGATAGTGCACCGGCATCAGCAAATCACACTCTACACTGGCACTCAGGACACCGACACCAACACAGAAGAAAACAAGTATACCGGCACCAAGGCCGATAGGATTTTTGTTATATAATATTTTGTTTATTATTGTAAGCTGACTTGGCAAATTGTAAAATGACTCTTATATATAAAGGAGATCATTGTAGACATTTGAAGGAGTGATTTAGGAACATTAAGGAAAATATTAGGCAGACCTAATGTGCGAAATATAGGTCAAGGGCATATGTAAAGAATAGAGCAGGAACTAGTACTGAATCTAGCATTGAAGATGCTATTGTAAAGCAGTACAAGTCTTTGGATTAGTATAATCCTTATTGTAAGTCAGTGTGACTTCCCATTGAGTAGTGAGCTCTAGGCAGTTGGCCTTCCTGCATGTGCAGGCCCCTATTGTAAGTAATATTCTCTTATTGGCCAGTGAGTAAATATTGTGGGTCACAAATCCCACTGAGGTTTTTCCCGCACTGGGTTTCCTCGTTAAACATCTTGTGTTATGGTGTAATTTTCATGTGGATGTTCTTGATTTTGTTTATTTCATTGTTTCTTGCATACCGGTACACTGTTATATTATGTTATGCATGTTTTAACTTAAGAAATTATTATTACTGGTTAGATACTGATTCACCCCCCCCTCTCAGTATCTGTGGGACCCCTAACAATTGGTATCAGAGCCTGGTCCTCTATTTTCAGAAGCCTAATAGCTTGAGGAAGATCTTGACACCAGTAAAAATGGAAAATTTGATGAAGCAACTTGAAGGAGCTCTTACAGACTATGATGCAGAGAAATTGAAAAATATCAAATTAGAAGATGATTTAAGGGCAGGTCGGGATATCATTCAGGCACTTCAAGAAAATATTACTGTTGCAAGAAATAAGAGAAGATAACTTTGTGAAAAATTACAAAATGAGAATGATGAAAAGGAATCACTTAATGATATGATAAGCAAGTTGAAACAAGAGATCATGACAACAAAAAATGAAATGCAGGATATGACTATGAGATTTTCCAAAGAGATTGAGGATAGGAAGAAGAATGAAGAAGAATTGACCAGAAGACTAAGTGATGCAACAAATGAGAACACAAGACTTAGCTATGAAAATGACATGTTGAAGACAGATCTGATGCATACTCAAAATGACTCAAATGAACTAATGAGACAAAAAGAAATCTTGTAAAGAGAACTGGAAACTGCAAATCAACACAAATAAAAATTCAAGAAAAGCTCAGAGGAACTTGGTACCTTGCTGAAGAATCAAAAACCTAAAGGTGACACTTTTGGAATTGGCTTTGAAGTTGGTGAAAGCTCTGGTACTGCAAATACTCAGGATCACAGCAAACCGGTAAGACAACCTAATGCTTATAAATTCAATGGAAAATGCTTTAACTATAATAAGTATGGTCATAGAGAAAATGAATGTAGATCTAGGAATTATCAGAATATCAACACACCCACCAGTCAATGTTCAAAATGCAACAAATTTGGTCACAACTCTGAAAACTACAGGATGAATGTGAGATGTTATGTTTGTGGAAGATTTGGACATTTATCAAATCAATGCAAAACACAAACCGGCATAGGTTATGGGAAAGCTATTCAAAAGAATAATGTAACTTCTTATGCATGTAACAAGATTGGGCATATTGCTAAATTTTGTAGAAGTAATGGAACATTGGTAGACAACAAAAGTGATAGCTTGAAAGGTAAAGAAAAAGTTGAAGAGGTTAAGTAAGAATTCTCAAAACAATGGATTAGAAAAGCTGATCTAAATATTGGGAATACTTCTCCATTGGTAGAACCAACCAATGCTTCACCGGCAGGACAAAGTGATGCTTCATCGGCAGGACAGAGCAATGCTCCACCGACAGGAAGTTCTTCATCTAATTGAAGAAAATTTCCTTGAGGGTTTGGCAATCAAATGACACATGTGCTAATTATTCCCTCAGTTAGAGATAAGAAGTTGAAAAATTACTTATTACCGGTAGACAATGTTAAGTGAATACTTAACCAGCATGCAATTAATGTGGTAGATGGCGAAAAGACATTATAAAAGTAAGGTTTTGGCTCCATTTCATTTCACCGTGATTTCAAATTTTCAGAGAGCGTGAAGATTTCGAGCTAAGGCATTTCGAGCAAGAAGCAAGTACATTCCAAGCAATCATCCATCCAAGGCAGTAAAAGGTATTTAATCATGGCATCCACCTCTGCAATTCAATACATAGCAAACCCTACTATTGTTGAAGTAATAAAAAGACCTAGGCCCGTATTTCAATTAGTTCCCGAGATAGCAAAGAAGGATGATACCTTAGGTGCTTTTTCTCAAATCCCCAAGGGAGTTGTATATGCTAAAGACCCCAGAATGTACATCCACTGCAACATTGAAGAGTTAAGAGATGAGGAAATCAAAACCATGTATAAAACCGTGATATGTGATAACACCGGCAATGTTAAAGATGAACACAAGATTATTGAAACCCTAGGATTTACAGAGATCCTTAGCATTCCTGAATTTCCTAAGGATGTGATTAGGATAGTTTTAAGTAGAGTTCATGGAGAATTTTTCTGGTTAGATGCAATCCATAAGATCACCAAGGAAGCTGTGAAAGTTGTCACAGGGTTACCGACCACCGGTAAGAGACCAGATAAAACCAAGAAGGTTCCCAATGACCTAGTTATAAAACTAACTGGTGCAACATTCAACAAGAGGTCTCTAAGGGTTAATGATGTAAAAGATATCAATGTGAGATTCATCAGTATGATATTAGGTTATAAAGCCACTCATGCTAATAGACTTAATTCAGTTTCAAGTTTATGCATTAAGAGTGCTTATGATATGGTAACAGACAATGGAAAAATTGACATATGTGAATGGTTAAAGGATGAACTAACTGACAACCTTGGAAAGATCAAGAAGGACAAGAAAGGAAATTTCAAATTTGGAAATCTATTAGTATGCCTAATGATACACATAACAAAACAGGTTCTCAGTATAGGTTATAAAGAACTGGGATATGACATACCGGTAGGAAAATAATTGACTGAACTATTCAATAACATGGGTGAGAACAAGGAGAACAATATTCATGACTTTTTCCAAGTATTAAAGACCAAAATGAAGAAAAGAGTAAGGTTATCTCAGAAAAGAGTAGACAAATACAAAGATGATATATGTTTTGTTATTAAGAAAGATGAAATCTGGATGGAAGCGGTCATCCCAAGGACAATTTGGCTAACCGAGATGGGATATGAAACAGATAATCACATAGTTGAAACATATGCTAAAGCACTTCTGGAAGCCCCAAATGAACCTAAGGAAGAAGTATTTGGTAGTGCTGAGACTATAGAAAGCCAAATACAATCAAAGAAAAGAGTAAAGAAGGCTGAGGCATTTGTAAGGAAAGGGTCCAGACAAGCAAAAGCCATTAAGGAAGATGTATTAAAGAAAACCGGCATAACAGAGGATGAGTTGGCAGCTCCACAACCTGAAACTCACCTATCACCGGTAGGTACCTCTTCGGAAGGTGACATGCCAACAACTTTTAAAAGAGTTGTAAGAAAAAGGGATCCCTCACTGGCAACCACACCTTCACCTAGAAGAACAAGGCAAAAGCAACAAGCAGTTAGATCTCCGGTTAGAAAGGCCACACCAAAGAAGAAACTGACACCTAAGAAGAAGAAAAGGACAAACAGAGACTTGGCACCTCTTGATGTACTGTTAAATGAAATCACAGAGGAAGGAAAACTAAAGAACATAGAGAAAATTTATGACACTCTAACTGCTGATGAGAAAGAGCAAGTTGAGAACAATGTTACATTGCATATGGACATGTACAAGAAATTCTTGATGGAAGTAGTAAATGAAATTCCTGATGAATTATTCAAAAGGCTAGAAGCAAGAAGGCAGGCAGTGATAGAATTAGATAAGAAAATAAAAATTGAAAAGCTACTTGTTGTATATCCGGTAAACTCTCCAAAAGAAATTGATGATTTGATTGCTCAAGCAAACCGGTCAGTATTCTCTACTGCACATCGACATATTTCACTAATGGCAGGAAGAGTTAATGAAGTGACAGAGGAAATAGAAGATGGATGGGATATATTCCTGGTTGACAAAGAAAAATAAGAAGACTACAGGAACCCTAAACCTATAAAGGTATATCAGAAAGATAGAGACAAGGGGAAAGGTAAAGTTGGTGGACCACCAAGCATCAAAGTTAAAGACAACCTACCTCCACCGGTGAAAATAACAACTACTGAAGATCAATCGGCAGTAGAAAGTATGGATGTAGAGGATAACAATCCTAATTCTAAAGTCCTATATACTGTGAATGTTGATACTCAGAAGATCAACATAATAGCAGATAAAGATACAACTAATAAGTCAGATATGGCTAATGAGCCTCCGGTAGTAGGGGAAATAGAGAAACTGGTAGAAGATATAGAGAAAAAGGTAGAGACTGAGTCACAGACTGAGACAACACAACATACAGAGAAACCAATAGAGCTAAAGGCTCCGGAACAACATCAACCGGAATAGGTACATAAAGAAATACTGCCACCAGTAGCTAGTGAAGTAGGAAAACCAGTGCTTAAAGAAATATAGACACAAACTGACCTACCAAAGGTCAATACAAGCATGGTTAATTCCACCGGTACTTAGATTGTTGGATCGTCATCAACATTCAAATCAAAAAATGTGACTGAGGTATTACTTGATTCTATCAAGAAAATAACTGACTGCAGCTCATAGGCTTATAAAGCAATTGATGATTCTATACCAATTTTGAAGGTAATAGCTCCCAACAGTAATATAGATAATAAAGATTCTTTAGGACAATTGGATACATTGTGTAAATATATCTCAGAAAAAATTGAGAAAATAAAGGAAGAGTCAGTAAAGGATAAAGTAGAAATTGAAAAATAGAAATTCTTTGATGAGGAAATAAAGAAGTGTAACAGAGATTTTGACACACTTCTACCGGAACTATGTAATTTGTTGAAAGAATACCAAAATTTGTATAACGATACATGTAAAACAAACTTTTTGACTATAGATATTGACAAGAAAATGAGCAAGGCACAAGATGAGATAAATAAACTTGCAGATAGCTTTGTCAACTCACCTAATTCACTATCAGTTTTTGAAGAGAAGATAGCAAATTTTGAGGAAGAACTACTCAAATTAGAAAGGGAGAAAGAAAGAATAATAAACAAGGCAAAACATTTGAGATCTAAACTAAGTCCAAGATTGGACTATTTAGCATCTCTGCGGAAGGAAATTTCTGAGGCATTAACATAGGGAAGCAAAACACCGGTAGAGCATTTGCAGCATCTCACCGGTACAGTAAAGAGAACTGAGACAACAATAAAGGACAGTAAGAAATTTATGGATAGTATAAACTTAATTTTGTGAGATCTTTTTCAGATAATAACTACCCAGCTACAAGGTTGAGGTTATGGATAGATGAAACTACAAACTCTACTGACATCTTGACAACCTTTGTCATTGATGCCAAAGGGGGAGTAGTGGGATGAGAAAATTCAAAACAAAGGAATCATATGCTTAGGGGGAGCTCTCACATTTTTGGTAACATTTTTGGATACTTTTTGAAATTTCTCATGAGTGTTGCCATCAATGCCAAAGGGGGAGATTGTTGGCATATGCACACTCCAATGAGACATTGTATGTGATTGAAGGTTTTGTCATTGATGGCAACCTTGCAATCCTATGGCACCAGCAAGATAGTGCACCAGCATCAGCAGATCACACTCTACATCGACACTCAGGACACCGGCACTGGCATAGAAGAAAACAAGTATACCGGTACAGAGGCCGACAGGATTTTTGTTATATAATATTTTGTTTATTATTGTAAGCCAACTTGGCAAATTGTAAAATGACTCTTATATATAAAGGAGATCATTGTAGACCTTTGAAGGAGTGATGTAGGAACATTAAGGAAAATATTAGGCAGACCTAATGTGTGAAATATAGGTCAAGGGCATATGTAAAGAACAGAGTAGGAACCAATACTGAATCTAGCATTGAAGATGCTATTGTAAAGTAGTACAAGTCATTGGATTAGTATAATCCTTATTGTAAGTCAGTGTGACTTCCCATTGAGCAGTGAGCTCTAGGCAGTTGGCCTTCTTGCATGTCCAGGCCCCTATTGTAAGTAATATTCTCTTATTGGCCAGTGAGTGAATATTGTGGGTCACAAATCCCACTGAGGTTTTTCCCACACCGAGTTTCTTTGTTAAACATCTTCTGTTATAGTGTACTTTTCATGTGGATGTTCTTGATTCTATTTATTGCATTGTTTCTTGCATACCGGTACACTATTATATTATGTTCTGCATGTTTTAACTTAAGAAATTCTTATTACCGACTAGACACTGATTCACCGCCCCCTCTCAGTATTTGTGGGACCCCTAACAGAAGTGTTTGAGATCTAACAGAGGAGGAGAATTCACATCCATTGAATTTGATTTATTTTATGAGAGGAATGAAATTAGAAGTTAGTTATCTACTCCTAGAACCCCTCAACAGAATGGAGTTGTTGAAAGGAAGAACATAACTATTTTGGATCCTGTGAGGACTGTGTTGATTGAAGGAAATATTGCGCAAACATTTTGGAGAGAAGTTGTTAGCACTATCGTTCACAAGTTCAACCAAGTGCATATAAAAGGTGATTCTGGTAAGACTCCTTATGAGATATGGTTTGGTCATGTTCCTACAGTTAGATATTTAAGATTTTTTGGAAAAAAATGTTATATCAAAAGAGATGAAGATATAGGAAAGTTTGATGCAAGATGTGATGAAGGAATCTTCTTGGGTTATTCTACTAAGAGAAAGGCCTACCAATGTTATAATAAGAGGTTGAAGCTGGTAGTGGAAAGAAAAAATGTGAAGGTTGATGAATGTTATGGAAAGCAAATCAGAGCATGCAGATATGAGTTTGATGATCAAGGTGTTATTTCAAAGCCTATGCAGACTGAGATCTTAAAGCAGAATGCTCCAGTAGAGACAATTACTCCAAATATTTCTACTTCCAGTGAAGAAGTTCAAGAACCTGAGAATCAGAACAATCAGAAGACTCCAAGGTATGTGAAATTGAATCATTCAGAAAATCATATTATTAGTGACAAAATAAAGGTGTGATGACTAGGAGAAGGATTGCTACTGAAGAGATATACCTGATTTCCAAGATTGAACCTAAAGATGTTGTAGAAGCATGTAAAGATGAGAATTGGATAAAAGAAATGGAAGAAGAGTTGAATCAGATTGAGAAGAATAATACATGGGAGCTTGTTTCAAGACCTAAAGACAAGAATGTGATTGGAACTAAATGGGTGTTCTGGAAAAAATTGAATGAAGCCAGTGAAGTGGTTAGAAACAAAGAAAGATTAGTATGTAAAGGATGCTCTCATATTCAAGATATTGGTTATGAGGAGACTTTCACTCTAGTAGCTAGAATTGAAGTTGTTAGATTGCTACTTGCATATGCTACTTATAATAATTTTAAAGTATATAAGATGAATGTTAAGTCAGCCTTTTTTAATGGATATTTAGAAGAGGAAGTCTACATTGAGCAACCAGATGAATTTTCATTATCAGATGAAGGAGACATGGTATGCAGATTGAAGAAAGCACTATATGGAGTGAAGTAAGCCCCTAGAGCCTGGTATGCTAGATTCGATAGGTATTTGATGAAATTGGGATATTGTAAAGGTACTGTTGATAGTTATTTATACTTTAAGTTTGATAATGATAATATTTTGATTGTTGAAGTCTTTGTTGATGACATTTTTTTTGGAGGATATGATGATTTGAATATGAATTTTTCTGATGATATGCAAAATGAGTTTGATATGTCTATGATAGGTGGAATGAAGTCATTTTCATTTCTCAATATAAGTATGTAAAGGAATTATTGAAGAAATTTAGGTTAGATAATTTGGTAGCATTCTAAAATTGCACCCCTTGCAATTTCGACCACATTTTGGGCCCTCACCTTATAGGTCTCATCCCCATTCTTCATTAGGACTCGTTTATGCCTTCCCATTGCAACCAAACCTCATTTTTTTAATCTCACACCTTGCATAGCTCTTTATCCTAACCTAAACTAGGGATTTTGTCCCCTAGGACCTATCTCAAATTTGAGTGGAAAATTACTTCCCCATGTCGGCCTATGTTGGAAAATTATAAAATTGACTACATGCAAGTATATAAGAAGATCTTCCCCTCTCATTTGTCATAACATACAATCATAAAGTGATAGAATGAAAAGGTGGAGAAGGCAAGGAGACTACATTCAAGCATCAAGCATTCAAGAATTAATCATTTAGAATTCCTCAAGGCTACATATTCTTCATCTATCCATTGGAGAAAAATTACATCATTCATTTGCAAGCATGTGTGTCTTAGGGTTTTGCCATGTTCATGCCATTTCATACAACATATGTGATTACATCTAAGAACCAAAATATCATCATCATAATCTTTTGAAAATATGAAGGTATACCTTTACATCATTTATTTCAATGATATGCAGTATTTCATTCAAGGTTGATTCCAACTCAGGTTTTTACTTAGGAAAAACCCTAATCCCAAGTCCTTTATTCTTCTTTCTGTGCATAGGAAATAGGTGTGCAACTATACTTCTAAAATTAAGCTTTATTTGTAGAGATAGAAAAACCCTTTTTGATGCTCGGGAAGTTTATGTTAGGCCCAATATGGAAAGCTAATGTACTGAGAGGGGAGGGTTGAATCAGTACTCCAAAACTTTTCTTGAATAATAACTTTACTGTTATGCATAAACTGAATAGTGCAGTAACATAAAATAAAGTTAAAACAAATAGATAACAATCATACATGATTCACTCCATAACACATATATTTTGGCTACGCAAAAACTTTTGGTTAGAGAGAAAAACTATGGTGGGGATGGCACCCACAACTTCACTACTGCAATAATAAAGAGTGCTCAGTTAGAGCTACATGTTTATCTATTTTTGATAGCTTACCCTGTTAGGAGTAACAAGATCTATTAGATCTACCTTGCTAAAGGATTTTACAACACTTAATTTAAATGTTGCACTTGGTTAGAGGCTTTACAATTTATAGACTTGATTAGATTCTTTTACCCTGTTAAAGGTTTCTCTTTCAACTTCACAATATTACAATAAAATCATTACAAATATCCACAACTTTACATCTAAAACATTATAGCAGATTCTATGTGCTCAGAATAGATTACTTTGCTTATAGCATACCTCAGTAACCCATATAGTAGCTTGGTAAACCCTTCTGTTTACTCTGTTCTTTGACTGTTCTCTAAAAACCTTCTCGGTGACCTTTGTGTCTCTGTAACTGTCTTCTTACACTCTTACATACACCCTTAACTCATGATGTATAAATAGATCTCTTAAGATGGTGATCAAATTCATTGCTTCGATCTTACAAACATGATTTATAACCATGTAAAATATTTCATTGGTTAGATGACCTTGAAATCATACACAATCTTCTAGTGCAATTTCCAATGTGATAATGGTTAGATGTGCCTCGATCTTGTAACATGTTTTCATGTGCATTTCCAGGTTCAATGAATCTAGTAACATGTTTCACTCGGTATAAATCAACTCGGTGTGTCATCTTTGTTGCTCGGTAGACATGAAAAGATACTCAGTAGACAACTCAGTGTATACTGCTTTCTTTGACTGCTTTCTTTTGTAACCGACTACACTGTGCATACCGACTAAATATTTTTGTAATAGTAACCAACTAGAGTATATTGTATAACTTTGACATAAAACTAATGGCAATCTAATAAGTAGTAATAATCTCCCCTTTTGACATTAGTTGAGATGTTTGACAAAAACTACTTTCAAAGTTAGAACTCAAAACTCTATATACTTTGCAAAATGACTATACTGACAGTATATACAATAGTTAATGAAATAGTATATTTAGATGTACTCCCCTTATCATTATACCGTACATAACTCTGATTTTGCATGCTTGGTGATTTATTCTTGTATGCTTTGCTTATTGTTCTGTATACTACTCTTGGATACTTTGCTTATTCTGCTCGATATACTCCCCTTGTATACTATACTCCGAATACTATATCATTCTCTCAATACTGTATCAAAATTGTATCACTCCCCAAATATATTGTATTGCTTCCCCAAGACTATATCATATTACTCTCCAAATATATTGTATCACACTCCCCCTTTTTGACAAACATAAAAAAAACTTAATTTCCATCCGGGGGCGGTAACTGGTCAAAAATGGATTTGTACTTGTTCCGGGCATCGATGAGAGCATTAGAGAGTGCATCCTTTACACTGTCCATTAAAGAATTTTGTGCTTGAATACCAGCCAATAGTGATATTAAGCCATCTAGAGTGCTTCCCTCTTGAGTAGTAGATAAGTATGTGGCTCGGTTGATCTGTTCTTGGACTGATGAAAGATGTGGAAGGAATAATGTTTGAAGTGTCATTATGTCCATCCTGATCTTGTGTTCTTCATTTCTTAAGTCCAATTGTTGAGCCATGAGCTATCGTAACCTTGTATAAAAATTATGAATTAAATTTGGCTCTGTGGTCAACTTGCTTGAGAGATCGGTGATCTCTTTCTCAATTGTCTTTGTTTTATTCTTAATGTCTTTAATCAATAAAGAAAATCTGCAAAGTTTTTGAAATAAATAATGAATGTGCTTGAGTTGAGGAGTCAACTCAGCAATAAATTTGACAAGTTTGACTTTGCCAATGGCTAGAGCTTTATGTACCTCTTCTATCATTTTTGCAGTGAGCTCCTTGTCTTTTAGCTTGCTCAAATACTCAGATGCATCAACTTTGGATGTTTCTATTTGATTAAGGAGTTCATCCAGTTGAATATGGATGGCTGCATCGTTTGACACTATTGTTGTAGGTAGCATATCTGATAGCAGTGTCTTCACCTTTTGAAGTACTTTATTCTTCTTTTGTATGGCCATCTATTTTTCTTGTTTGGCCTTTGCTTTGCACAGTTCACCAAAAACAATGAGTGCTTGCCCCTTTAATTTTGATATATCCACATTGGGCAGCACTATTGGTTTAGACAAATCAACTTTGAAACTATGCTTTTTCACTTTATTTTCTTTACCTTTGGCCAGTTGGACCAAGACAATAGCTTGGGTGGCTTGCTAACCCTTGATAGGTTGCTCGGTAGAGGCAACACTTTGGTTGGTTCCTGTAGCCTCTATGGTGTCTTTTGGTGTCTCGGTACTGGGTGTCTTAGCTGCAACATTTTCAGTACTCGAAGGTGCTTGTGAGGTATGTTCTAGAGTAGTATCTTCTCCTGCTATAGACTTGTGACCTTCGGTGCCTTGTGTTGTATCCTGAGGAGTTTCGGTAGAGACAGGTTGATTGACCGGGGGATAAGGTTGAACTTGTTCTAAAACGGATTCACTAGATACAAGTTTTGCATATGTAGTGCCTTCTATCATTTCCTGCTCCGGTTCCTTTGTATCCATGACATCTTCATCTATTTGAATAGTGTCAGCAGGGTCTTGTTCGGTAGCATCAAGACCTTGCTCGGTGACATCAGGATCATGCTCAGTGACATCAACAATTTCAACTATAGTTTGTTCACCGACATCCTTGATTTTGAAGATTTCCTGCCACTTTGCTTTTGTCTCATTTTCTACGTCAATATATAGCCCATTCATCAGTTTTAAGGCTCTCTGTTTAACAAGAAACTTTGAATTGTAGGTTGTCAGATGTTCCTTTATTTCAGCTACTAACATATCAGGAAAGAGATGGACTAGACTTCTTTCTTTGATTTGTTTCTCTGAGTCCATTGCATACTTCCACCTATTATCAATATGCAAGTAAAGTTCATTTGGAAGTGACTTTGCTAGTTCCAATGGAGCTAACTGGAACTTTAGAAGTGTACAGTTGATAGCTTCTTCAATTTGTCTCTTCTCATCATTATTTCTAGTTTCATACTTGACATATCTAAATGAACCAAATCCTCCATATTCTTTCAGATTAGCATAGAAGTTTTCAACACTATGTATATTTACCTTCTTGCTCTTGACAATCTAGAATTTGTTTGCGTCCTCTGATTCTATATCACTAGACTCTTTTGCCAAAATGAGTCTCCGAGTAGATTTTTTGTATGTCTTTGTTACCTTGGGAACAGTAACACTCTTTTGTTTCTTACTTGGTGATGTTGTAGATGCTCTTGTGTTAGGTCTCTTTGTTGGAGGAGTCGGTAGGGCCTTTGAAGTGTCCTATTTCTTTCTTTTTAACACTTTACCCTTAGGCAATTCGGTGCTCAGTGTTATAGCTACCTCTTGAGCTTCTGATTCCTCTTTGGTGATGGCAAGAGTGCCTTTGACAGGTGTAGAGGAAGAGTCTTCTCCGAATTTCTCTGACAATGCCTTAATCATCTTTGTTGCCTTTCTTGTAGCTTTGGGTACTACAATGCTCTTTTTTACCTTTTCCTTTACTTCTTCATAGGTTCCATATCTTAGTCGGTAGCGTGCCTTGGTAATGTAAGAAATGCATCAATTTGCTATTTTGTGATGTCAAAGTCAATCTTGTAACCCATAGGTGGCAAAGATTGAGTCCTTGGTTCCACAAAATTCACATAACAATAATCGGTGTCAACTTCAAAACATATATCATTTTTGTATTTCTCTACTAGCTGGGGTGGGATTCGGTACCTGTTATGCATTTTCTCTTGAAATTTACTGAAGTAATCATCCATGATATCATTGAAATTATCTCCTAACTTCTTGATGAAGTCATTAATCTGATGGGTGGTTGGTCGGTGTAGCTCCCAAACTACTTTACCGACTGATGGAAAGAATTTTTCAAAGTAGAAAAACATGCATACTAGTAGTGATCCAAACTTTAGAGTATTAGCCGAGTTGTTCAGATTCTCAAATAGATTCTTCAATAACACCTCACATAAGTCAATTTTCATTCCCTTTTTCACAATTTTATAAGCTAAGTCAACTGCTGCACAGGGTACACTATTTTCCCTTGCCGATTGGAAGAAACAGTAACCAATTACTCTAATAGCAAACTTAAGTTCTGCATCAGTAACATTGTTCAGTTTCAGTCCTCTGTAATCAGATTCTACTCTGGTTAAACTAATCAATTCCTTCTGTGATATCATCTTTTGGGCTCGGGCATGATCATAGATAGGGTAACCGGTAATCAGATGAATGATTTCCTTGGTTATCTTGAATGGTTTCTCTTCTAGCCACATGAAATCATCATGAACTCTGCTCAGAACAAACTTGACCCACTGGGGTTTGAACACATGAGGATAGGTTAGGGCTTTAGTTAATCCTTTGATTTTGATGTGTTCATACTTGTTGTTTAATTTACCATCAGTACATAGCTCATCATAGGTGTCTCTGATTTCAACATGACCGAGTTCTTCAACACAACATTTGGTGAAGAATCTCACTTCTTCGACTAACAACACTTTGTCCGAGATGAGTGAAAAGGTGGTTTTGTCATCCAATTCAGAAGCGACTTTGGGAGTCAAAGAGTATTTCAGTGAGGGCTTCTCTACATTCTTGACAACTATGGGATCTTGGATCTTGGGTGCCATTTAAGATTTTAGGTAAAAACTAGTAAAGAGTCCTTAGGGTTTTAGGATTTCAAATGACAGACACTTTATACTTAGCCGATAATGGCAACTAGATAAGTTCGGTAAACTAGCTTAACAATACATTGAGATTTGATGTAAATACCTTGGATTTGCTTTGAATGAGGTTTTGATTGCCTTGGAATCGCTTGCTCTACTCTCTCGAAAACTTGGTAAGTGTAAATGACCGCGAAAATGCTTTTAAGTACACAAAATACCTTATCGGGCTTCGTGCGGGTTAGGTCAAAAACATTAAATGCACTCGGTTCCTCTTTAACCGATTTACTCTCTTTTTTTTCTTTTTAACCGAGTAACCAAGCTTCCTTCATTTACCGACTTGAAAGGCTTCCTGTATTCACCGACTTGAAAGGTTTCCTATAAAGTGCTTCAAAAGACTTTGATAGAATTTCAAACTTACTAATACATCTTAACTATGTAGATTTTGAATTTAGTACATAATAGAATAGGAACTGTTACGATTTTAACCTTCAGAGAATGTAGTCCCTTCATACCTTTACCGATTAATTTGGAATAGGTGCACCTAACTCGATAGGTAAGGTGCATTCTTTATTTGACACAATTTCCTTCTTTTTCCAAATCATCTGTAATTTTTCTTTTATTTCTTCAGTGTCTTTTCTAGGTTGATCTCTGCAATCTCTAGCCAAGTGTCCAACTTTGTGACAATGAAAACATGCCATACCAAGATTTCTCCATGATCTTCGGTTGTTCATTCCAAACCTTATAAAATAGTTAGCACTAATATGTCCATGTCTCCCATAACATTCACACCATATCCTTGTATTGTAATCCCATGGTACTATTGCATATTGTCAGTAACGATCTATGTAAGTTCGGTAACCTCTAGTGTTTTCTCGGTGTGTAGACCACATGTAGTTCTTTTGCTTAAACCAACACTTCTCGGTACTATGTCCATATCTATTGCAGTTTCTACAAAACCCTTTGAATTTTTCCTTCTGATAATTGTTAATAAACTTTGTCCTACATTGATTAGATGTGTGACCATATTTATTGCAATTGTAATAATAACCATTGGACTTAGTGACATTCAATTGCTTACCTTTTCTGATTTGGCATATGTTGGCAGTGTGACCTTGATTTCCACAATAGTTGCAAATAGGCTTCTTTCTTTTGATGTTATTCCTATTTCCAGCTTGCTTTGATGATTCTACTCTCTCGGTAGTATGAATTCCTTTCTTGGTAGAGTCTTTTCCTTTGTAACTGAGTCCTGCATCTTTGTTGGGTCTTCTTGTATTCAGTTGCTCATCCAACATCTTTGATGCTTCATAACTCTTCTTCAGTGTTTCTTTGGATTTCTTCTCCCTTTCAAGTTCATCGGTCAACCTTGATACTTCAAGTCTCAATGCTTGGTTCTCATCATTCTTCATAATTGCTTCATGATGTGCATAACCTAGCTGATCTGATAGGTTTTGTTGAATTCCAGTCAACCTTGTGATTTCATCATTTTTATCAAATACTAGGACTTCAAGTTGTTGTTTCTCTCTTTGTATATCTCTTGCTTTATCCTTAGTTGTCCTCAATGCATCTAGATTTTAAGTCATCAGTGTGTTGAAATGTTCATGTTCTCTTTTCATTCCTTTTAGTTGATCAGCCAATGCTTTGTTCTTTTCTTTCAATACTCTAATCATTTCTTCAGTCTCTTCAGATATACTATTCTTAGATGGTGTCTTAGTTTGTTCCACTAACTCTTGAGAGTCCTGTGAATCATCAGATAATCTTCTTCTTACTTTAAAAAAAAATTGCATTTGCCTTTGCATGTTTGCAATCACTTGATTAGCATGATCCAGTTCTTCTTGTAGATGCACAATCCTCCGAGATTGTTTATAGCCTTCCATTGAAAAGATCTTTCTTTTTAGGCAGTTAAACCCTTTTCCAAGATTCAAGCTCTGATACCAATTGTTAGGCCCAATATGGAAAGCTAATGTACTAAGAGGGTCCAACTCTTCCAAGATTCAAGCTCTTCAGTGTCTTTTCTAGGTTGATCTCTGCAATCTCTAGCCAAGTGTCCAACTTTGTGACAATGAAAACATGCCATACCAAGATTTCTCCATGATCTTCGGTTGTTCATTCCAAACCTTATAAAATAGTTAGCACTAATATGTCCATGTCTCCCATAACATTCACACCATATCCTTGTATTGTAATCCCATGGTACTATTGCATATTGTCAGTAACGATCTATGTAAGTTCGGTAACCTCTAGTGTTTTCTCGGTGTGTAGACCACATGTAGTTCTTTTGCTTAAACCAACACTTCTCGGTACTATGTCCATATCTATTGCAGTTTCTACAAAACCCTTTGAATTTTTCCTTCTGATAATTGTTAATAAACTTTGTCCTACATTGATTAGATGTGTGACCATATTTATTGCAATTGTAATAATAACCATTGGACTTAGTGACATTCAATTGCTTACCTTTTCTGATTTGGCATATGTTGGCAGTGTGACCTTGATTTCCACAATAGTTGCAAATAGGCTTCTTTCTTTTGATGTTATTCCTATTTCCAGCTTGCTTTGATGATTCTACTCTCTCGGTAGTATGAATTCCTTTCTTGGTAGAGTCTTTTCCTTTGTAACTGAGTCCTGCATCTTTGTTGGGTCTTCTTGTATTCAGTTGCTCATCCAACATCTTTGATGCTTCATAACTCTTCTTCAGTGTTTCTTTGGATTTCTTCTCCCTTTCAAGTTCATCGGTCAACCTTGATACTTCAAGTCTCAATGCTTGGTTCTCATCATTCTTCATAATTGCTTCATGATGTGCATAACCTAGCTGATCTGATAGGTTTTGTTGAATTCCAGTCAACCTTGTGATTTCATCATTTTTATCAAATACTAGGACTTCAAGTTGTTGTTTCTCTCTTTGTATATCTCTTGCTTTATCCTTAGTTGTCCTCAATGCATCTAGATTTTAAGTCATCAGTGTGTTGAAATGTTCATGTTCTCTTTTCATTCCTTTTAGTTGATCAGCCAATGCTTTGTTCTTTTCTTTCAATACTCTAATCATTTCTTCAGTCTCTTCAGATATACTATTCTTAGATGGTGTCTTAGTTTGTTCCACTAACTCTTGAGAGTCCTGTGAATCATCAGATAATCTTCTTCTTACTTTAAAAAAAAATTGCATTTGCCTTTGCATGTTTGCAATCACTTGATTAGCATGATCCAGTTCTTCTTGTAGATGCACAATCCTCCGAGATTGTTTATAGCCTTCCATTGAAAAGATCTTTCTTTTTAGGCAGTTAAACCCTTTTCCAAGATTCAAGCTCTGATACCAATTGTTAGGCCCAATATGGAAAGCTAATGTACTAAGAGGGGAGGGGTGAATCAGTACTCCAAAACTTTTCTTGAATAATAACTTTACTGTTATGCATAAACCGAATAGTGCAGTAACATAAAATAAAGTTAAAACAAATAGATAACAATCATACATGATTCACTCCATAACACATATATTTTGGTTACGCAGAAACTCTTGGTTAGAGAGAAAACTATGGTGGGGATGGCACCCACAACTTCACTACTGCAATAATAAAGAGTGCTCGGTTAGAGCTACATGTTTAGTTATTTCTGATAGCTTACCCTGTTAGGAGTAACAAGATCTGTTAGATCTACCTTGCTAAAGGATTTTACAACACTTAATCTAAATGTTGCACCTGGTTAGAGGCTTTACAATTTATAGACTTGATTAGAGTCTTTTACCCTATTAAAGGTTTCTCTTTCAACTTCACAATATTACAATAAAATCATTACAAATATCAACAACTTTACATCTAAAATGTTATAGCAGATTCTATGTGCTCAAAATAGATTACCTTGCTTATAGCATACCTTGGTAACCCATATAGTAACTCGGTAAACCCTTCTGTTTACTCTGTTCTTCGACTGTTCCCTGAAAACCTTCTCAGTGACCTCTGTGTCTTTGTAACAATCTTCTTACACTCATACATACACCCTTAACTCATGCTATATAAATAGATCTCTTAAGACGGTGATCAAATTCATTTCTTCGATCTTACAAACATGATTTATAACCATGTAAAATATTTCATTGGTTAGATGACCTCGAAATCATACACAATCTTCTAGTGCAATTGCCAATGTGATAATGGTTAGATGTGCCTCGATCTTGTAACATGTTTTCATGTGCATGTCCAGGTTCAATGAATCTGGTAACACGTTTCACTCAATGTAAAATAACTCGGTGTGTCATCTTTTCTACTCGGTAGACATGAAAAGATACTTGGTAGACAGCTCGGTGTATATTGCGTTTTGTGACTGCTTTCTTTTGTAACCGACTAGACTGTGCATACCGACTGAATATTTCGGTAATAGTAACTGACTAGAGTATATAGTATAACTTTGACATAAAACTAATGGCAATCTGATAAGTACTAACATTTTAGAGGACTGATAGGAGGGCACCCCTATCTTGACACATGGTCCCTGTAATTTTTGCTAGATTTCATAGAGAAGCTTCAAATCATATCAAACTTCTCAGATCCAGGTAAACGGTTGAATCCTGAACCTGTAGCTCACTGTTTTCGCATACTTTGTCTCTAATTTTAGCACTTTATCTATTCAACTTACAAAAGAGGGTCAATTGCATTTCAATCACAACCAATCCACTTAGAATTCAGTCCTTGCATCCTTTGGGATTGGATCTAGTAGATTCATCCCCCTCTTTTGAATGTAAAGTCCCCCAAAGTGAAAATTGAGCTTAGTGATTTTCCCCTTTCGAGTGGTGAATTGGCCAAGCTCCCAATTTTCCACTTTACATTTTGGTGAACCCGATGTCTTACACCATTAATTATTATTATTTTTTTTTAGATCTGAGTGTGTGCAATTTAAAATTCAATTTTTCATTTACAAGTTTGATTTCTTTGCAAATTTTAAAAATTTAGAGGTTGATTTCATTAAAACCCTAATTTATAAAGTCAAATTTGAGCTTGTGATTTGCATAATTTGGATTAATTATTTCAGATCTAAAAATTCATTCAATTTGCAAATTCAAATTTTCATCTACAAGTCAATTAATTATTAAAATTAAGTGGTTAATTTCAAAAAACCTAATTTTCAAATTTTTAAAATTGAGCTTGCGGGTTATTTAAATTTTGAATTTCCCTCTTCAAATTTGGTTGCTAATTTAAAATTCAAATTCAAAATTGCAATGTTGGATCAAATTTCATTTTCAAATTTAAATTTTAAAATTAAGTGGTTAATTAAGCAAACCCTAATTTCTAAATTTAAATTGATCTTGTGCATTTTTCAATTTCAAAATTCCCACCTTAGATCTATTTTCAAATTTTAATTTTAAAAAATTAAGAGGATTACTTAAAACAGCCCTATTTTTTTATTAGTTCTTTCAATTCTCAAATTTCAACATTTTAAAATTTAAAATTAAGAGGTTATTGTCAAGGCCCTAATTATAAATTTAATTTCCTAGGAGGTTGCATAATTTTTCAAAAATTGAATAATAATTTTTCTAAAATTTTGAATTATTCAAATTCCAATTTCCAAATCTCAACTTTTAGATTTCATTTCATAATTTTCAAAAAAAATTAAAAAAAAATCAAATTTGAATCTCATTAATCTAAATAAATTAAGTGGTTTTATAAAATCCTAATTTATTTTCTAATAATTTACTTGAACTTAAATTTCAATATTAATCATGGGAATTAATGGACTTGACCTATTTTCTATTTCACATATGATTACATTACTTCTTTCATACATTTATTATAACCATGTGTTGGATAATGGCATCTTTCACTTCATGTTACTTCTATTCATTCATAACACTTGGACATATTGCATTTTTCGAATTTCCAAGTTGATTCCTTTTCATAGATTAGACCTCAAAGCTTTCATTTTTCATATAAGTTGTGTCATGGTGATGTTTTTGAGAAAATGAATTTCATACGTAGATCACCTAAAAGATTTTGTAGATCCTAATCCTAGAGATGACAATGAGAAACCTAATACTTTTACCTCCCCTAGGGTATCTAATGTGAATGAAGAAAGAGCTAATATTCATATCAATGATCTCTCTAATGGAAAGAAAGCATTGAAGAGAAAAATGGCCCCATCTTCTTTTCATACACATACCCTTGTGCAAGGGAGGCAAAATCAAAATATTGGTGTTTGTATCTCTCTAGATCCTCCTTGTTCTCCTAGAGCCTATCTTAAACATCCAAGCATTTGTAGAGAAGATGATATCAATCATTTTATTCATGATCTCTTTGTTGGCTTGATGATGATTGTAATGAATGACTTCATATGTTGTCATTGATGGAACATGTACACACACACATGTTTTTCTACTAGTGTTACTTCAAAGTTATTTGCATTATATTGCTATCAGTATTAGAAGTTTTTCTTATGACAATGTCAAACCGGTACATTTCCTCAACCGGTATATACAGGAATGTCCTCACACCAACTTGGAGATCCAATGGAGATTATCAAAGAAGCAATGGAGGACAATCAGTTTATATGTTGAAAGAGGTTAACTCCAACCGGTATTGGTATTCCAACCAGTATTCATTGATTGTGTGATGACTTATCACCGATTGTGATGAGTTATCCTAACCGACAAATTTTGGTGGTATTTTGTGATGAGTTATGTTTGATTGTCCAGATACACTGCACCTAGGAAATTGTGATATAATTCCTAAGGGCGACATGAAATATAAGTCTATATAATGACATTATGATGAACTATTTTGTATGTATGATGAGATATGATATGAGATGATTTGATGGAAAGATAGAAAAGTGCAGAGTATTTTGGCAATACAGTTTTGAGTGTGCAGAAGAGGATCTTTTCAAGCAAGTTGTGCTTCTTCTAGATCACACCACCTGTTATTTTCTAATCACTACAACAGTCAAATCCCCTAACCGAGTAATCTCTAACAAGATTCATTGTCCAAATCCTTTAGCAAAATGATCCATTAGTTTGGATTCAAAAATCCTCTACTAAGGTTACTCCTAACATGGTACTACCTTTAGCAGGGTATAGCTCCTAACAGAGCTTTGGGATCTTTAATAGGATTTGCTCCTAGCAGAGCATGTTTGTAGACCTTAATCAGTCAGTTACCTATTACTGCACATAGTTAACTTGTGGGTCCCATCTCACCGTGGTTTTTCCCATTTCGGTTTTCCATGTATAAACACTTGTATTATGGTGGATGTTTTACTTATTGTGGATGCACTAATATCATTTTGGATTACATGCATAGTGTTTAACAAACTTGTTAAGTATATCTACCGGTCAATGTTTAAAGTAGTATTGTTTTTGGTGTCACTTATTTTCCCCCCGTCTCAGTGCTTTATAAGTCTATCAATTGGTATCAGAGCTTAACTTATTTAAAGCTTAATTGCTTGGAAGGAAACCCTAAAGCCACCATGTGGGATATGAGCTACTTTGAGATGGCTAGAGTGCTTGAAGCTACTAAGGATGAGCTTGAAACCCTAAGGGTTAGATTCAAAACATCACAAGTCAAAAGGAGAGAGATAACTGAACAACTATTGGAAATATCTGATAATAGTTCTTCAGATGAAGCTAATATTGATGTATTAGCTGAAGAAGTTGAAAAACTAAATGATGAAAAGCTAAATCTAAGAAGAGAGTTAGAATCCCTAACTATCTGCATGAGTCAAGAGCTAGAAGCTAGAAGGGCAACTAAAGACCTTGTCAAAGAGAGAGATCATGAGGTTGTTAAGATTAAATGAGAGAATGCTACTTTACAAGATCATTGGCATGCAAAGAAAGAAGAAAAAGAGGCCTTGCAACTAGATCTTGAAATGGAATCATCTCTGAAAGATACTCTTTTAAAACACAAGGAAGATCTTACCAGAGAACTCATTGAAGACAATGGAAAACTAGGAAAGTTCAACAAAAGTTCTACCATGCTAGATGAGCAGATCCAATCACAAAGGATGAAAGGTGATACTTCTAGATTAGGTTTTAACACATCTGAGAAAGGAGAGTCTTCTGGTACAAAGAACAACATTCACAAGGATAGAACAGCTCCTAAGGCTAACAAGCCTACTGGTAAGAAAGTTCTTAAACTTGTTTGCTTTGTCTGTCATAAACCTAGACATATTGCAAATGTGTGTAGAAGAAAACCCAATGGAAATACAAGTTACAATGCAAATACTAGGTATGTATCTAGGAGATTTGAAGGTCATTATTTTACATGCAAGCTGTATGGACATAGATCAGTTGAATGCATATATGGAGCAAATAATCCAGTATTGCACATGAATCCAAGACCTAATGGAAACTGGATGAGAACCTATGATAACTGGGGTAACATGAATTGGAAGAGACCCTATGTCAACCGATTTATTCCATTTGAGATGGAAAAGGTAACTAATGTCATTTGCACCATTTGTAACAATTATGGTCATGTGGCTATGAATTGTAGAAGGAGAACTAGAAGAGGCAATGCAGGACCTTGGAGATCATTTAGAATGGCCTGCTATCATTGTCATAAACTGGGACACATGGTGAAGTTTTGTAGATCCAGAAAGAACAAACTGGTTAATCATTCTAACGATTAGAAAGGAAAGCAGAAGGTAAATATTGAGGAAACCAGAGAAGAGATGAATCGGATCTAGAAAAAGAAGTGTAATGATATATGTGCAGTAGAACCTAATACTTCCCCCAGAGTGGAGAATCCTACACCGGTGAACTGAGCCTATCAATAGGGCTAAGGGGAGCATAGAGATAAATATAATTCCAGACCCCTTGAAAGAAGAGTGGTAAGAGAGTTTGAATTTTGAGCTATTATATGTGAAATCTTGATATCTTTTGTCAATCGGTTTTTCAAAAGTTTATCAACCGATTTTTCACCTGTTAATTTTGTATGCATTTTTAAGCAATGTATTAGGGTTTGTAACCCTAGTGGTCAAGCATTTAATGCAGTACATAAAAAAGATAAAAGAAAGTTTTACTTTGTCATTTTTACCCTAAATACATTTGAGAGAGAATTCTTGAGCACTTGTAGAGTGAAAAGAGAATTGGTAGCTAGTTTTAGTCAAATTTGTGCCATGATTTGCATGATTGAAGCTGATTCAAAGGTTAGTGAAGGCTGAACTGGTGTGCATTTGAGAAATCAATCGGTAACTGAGGCAGCATGTCTAAATTGAGGTATTTCTTTGTGAATCTCGCTTTTAATCTATTTTATCTGAAATGGCTTCATCATCTAAGCAAGTAGAGAGGTTAATGATCACATCAGAACCTATGGAGGTTATAGAATCAGAAAAAATTGTGTCTTATAATGCTTTATCTCAAGTTCCTAACGGAGTCATTGTAAAAGGAAATTTTTCTAGCTACATTGACTATAAAATTTAATATTTAGGATCATTGTCAATTTATTCTTGATTGAAAACCCTTTGCAATAAGAGTGAAAAGATTCAACTTGAATATATTAGGGTTTATGAGAAAGGTTTTCATAATGCAACTTATTTTCTTGAGGATTTTGAAGAGGAACATATCGGAATCATTTTGAGTCGTATTCATTGTGAGAATATGTATTTGGAAAGAATACACACTATAACCAAGGAGGCTATTCAAGATGTGACTGGTTTTTGGTCAACCAGTGAAGTGCCTAAGCTGAGACAAATATCTAAGGAGATAGTAACCATGTTAACCTCATCAACCTCTGATGGGATTTATTTTTCTTTTAATAACATTAAGGACCTAGGGGTTAAACTAGTTACTATGGTTATAGGCTACCAGATATTCTATTCTAGTAGACTGAACCGTGTACCATCGGTAGCAGTGCATATTGCCTATAAAATGATTGTTGAGAATAAAAATTATGACCTTTTCAAGGCCATAAGAAGTCAATTGATGTTGAATCTACAGTCAATCAAGAAGGATAACAGCTAGAAGTTCAAGTTTGGTCAGTTACTAATTTGTCTATTCTTTTACTTTCAAAATTTCCTACCGGGAATTTGTGATTTAGAATGGTCTAAAGACCTACCGGTAACCTATCAAATCAAGAACAATATTAAGGTTGTCAAGAACACCTTCTCGGTCACAATGAAAAAATATTTCAATGAATTTCAGAAGAAAATGAGTATGAGGGTAAGGCTACCTGAGGATGTGGTGAAAATTTTTGCTAAGGATATCATTTTCATAGTCACCACTGATTTCTGTCCGATGGAAGCTATTGATCTGAGAGAAGATGAAATGGAAGAAATGAGCTATGAAGTCAATTATGACTTATTAATTGGTTATGCCAATAACCTGTTGGCATCTCCAATGGACAAAAAGAAGAAATGACTCGATACTGCTGAGGAGCAAACTGCAAAAGTTGAAACTAGTAGTGCTCCAACTAGTAGTGGTAAAGGAAAGAAAAAGAAGATGAAGCAAGCACCTCCAGTGACAAAAAGTACTAGAGTGACATGAAGTGTCCAAACTAAAAAGGAACCTACACCTAAGGTATACAAAAAGAAGCAGACTACAACAAAGAAAAGAGGTCAACAACTGATTCTTCAAGCATAATCTGATGAAACTGATACTGAGGAAGAACCGAAAAAGGTAAAGGCAAGTGGAAAGGAGTCCAAACCAGTTGAAACTATTCCCATTAATGCTTTGTCTTACAAGCCTATGTCTAATTTTGAGAGAACGGTAAACACATTGGGAAGGAAAAAATTTGATAATGTCAAAGAAAATTTTGATTCATTTGATGAAGATCAGAAGGAACAAATTGCTCAACAGGTAATCGGTTATTTGTGTCATTACAATTGATTACCTCATGATCTTGAGAAAGATATTTCTTATTCTTTATATACTATTCTTTTGAATAAATGGGATGAAGCTATGAAGAAAGAAAACTAAATTATTGATTATGTGTTTTTGCAATATTTTCTTGATATGTCAAAAGATGAGTTAATTGCATTGCTTGAAAAATACAAAGCTCTATTTTATTTTAAGTCAAGGAGATTGAAACTACTCAATGGAAAGGTGCAACCTATTGAAGTTGATACACAATAGATAGTGAAGGAAATTCAGAATATGTATAAATTGATAGAGTCCCAGTAGAACAATGAACAAGATATTATGAACTTACCAGAAATGGATGAGGAAGAATAGTGCAAGCTGATATTGTCTATCCTATCAAGAAGAAGGATGACACTACTTCCCAACTGGTAATATTTGTTGATGATATTCAAGATACAATAGATCTATCTGGAAACATCATTGCACTAGATATGTAGCCACCTGAAATTATTTTTTCACAGGTTTATATAGTGAAGAAACTGGCAACTCTACCAAGTGTGGATATTCCACCCCCACCGATAAATGATCAGCAAGTGAAACCCCAACTTCCACCGGTTTCACAGGCTACTCAAGAGGAACCTACTAATAAAGTTGATAAATAGACCACTAAACAGGAGAAGGAGAAAGGACAAGAGGAGGAGAAGACTAATAAGAAGACATCTATTGAACCAGAGAAGGCATTGATCAAACAACAACATGATGATGATGATGACTCATTTTGCATCAAAGGGCCAATAAATGCTGATAACATTAGTGCATCAAAATTATAGGAATTTGCAAATGTGATGCAATCCAGAGCTCATAAGAAGAGGCTTAAAGAGCAGAGAACGGAAGCCAAAACCATTCAAAATGTTGTAGATATTCTATCAAGCCTTCTACTAGAAACTGCTATAGGGAACTTGTCAACTCCTATTGGCAATGTTGGCCAATTGGTTGCTGATACCTCTGTCCTGTTGGTAGTATACACTCTTATGAGAATAGTTGGTGTTGTCATTAATGGCAACCATCTGGCAACCTTCTGGCACTCATCTGGTAAGCCATCGGTAGTTACTGACACTGGCATAGACATCTACATACACCTGCAGACACTTCACCGATGGTGACAACAATGCATACCGACACCCCAACTGACAGGGAATAAACTTTTGTTTATTGTATTTAATTGTAATTATCTTTTGTAAAAGCCAACATGGCATATTGTAAAAGACTCATATATATGTATAAGATCTTATAGGTCATTTTGAGAAGTAAGGCAGTATGCATGGAGAGAATATATGGATGATATTTTGTATAAGGAGATATAGTTGACAAGGAAGGTTTTAGTTATAGAATGAGCTTAAACCAGTACTGAACCTGGCATAGTTGATGTTGTTTTGAAGCAGTACATTGTATTGGATTTCATAATCCACTTTTGTAGTCAGTGTGACTCTTATTGAGCAACGAGCTCTAGGCAGTTGACCTTCCTGCATGTGCAGGCCCCTCATTGTAGGTAATATTTATTCATTGGCCAGTGAGTGAATATTGTGGGTCACAAATCCCACCAAGGTTTTTCCAACACTGGGTTTCCTCGTTAAAAATCTTATGTTATGGTGTGTTTTCTATGCTATCTTTATTGTTCCTACTTATTGCATTAATTCTTATTTATCGGTACATTGTTTTGGAATGCAAAGTTCTTAATAAGGTTAAATATTCTGCTAACTGGTTAGATATTGATTCACCCCCCCCCCTCTTAGTATCTTTGGGACTATCATTAATCCTAATAATTGGTATCAGAGCCTGGTCCTCTATTTTCAAAAACCTAACAACTTGAGGAAGATTCTGACACCAGTACAGATGGAGAACTTAAGAAAACAATTGGAAGGAGCTCTTGTAGATTATGATGTAGAGAAGTTGAAGAATATTAAACTTGAAGATGATCTAAGGACTGCATAGGAATTCATTCAAGGACTTCAAGAGAATCTTACTATAGCTTGAAATAAAAGAAAATAACTTCATGAGAAAATGAAGAATGATAATTATGAAAGGGAAACTCTTAATGAACTTGTCAACAAACTGAGAGAAGAAAACAATGATATGAAGAATGAAATGCAAGATATGACTATAAGGTTATGTAAAGACATTGAAGATAGGAAGAAGAATGAAGATGACTTGACTAGGAGACTCAATGATGCTGAAAATGATATGTTGAAGAAAAATCTGATTCACATGCAACATGATAAAATTGAGCTTATGAGACAAAAGAGAATTCTAGAAAATGAGTTGGCTACTACAAATCAACACAAAGAGAAATTGAATAAATGTTCAGAGGAATTTGATAACATGCTGAAAAGTCAGAAACCTAATGGAGATACTAATGGAATTGGATTTGAAGTTGGAGAAAGTTCTGGTACTACAAACAATCATGATCACAGCAAACCGGTAAGACAACCTAGTGCTTATAAATTTAATGGGAAATCCTTTAACTGCAACAAGTATGGTCATAGAGAATTTCAGTGTAGATCTAGAAACAATCAGAAAATTAATGCACCCACCGGTCAATTTTCCAAATGCAACAAAGTTGGTCATAATTCAAAAAACTATAGAATGAATGTGAGATGTTATGTTTGTGGAAGATTTGGGCACTTATCTAATCAATGCAGAACATAAATTGGCATAGGATATGGAAATGTTATTCAAAAGAATAGTGTGACTTGTTATGCTTGTAACAAGATTGGACATATTGCAAAATTATGTAGAAGCAAGACTTCATTAACAAATAATAAAGGATCTAGTTTGAAAAGCAAAGAAAAGGTAGATGAGGTAAAGCAAGAATTTTCAAAACAATGGATTAGAAAGACAGATCAGAATGTTTATGAGACTATTTCTTTACTGGTAGAATAGAGTATTACTCCACCGGTAGGAGATTCTTCATCCAACTGAGAAGTAATCCTTTGGGGGTATTGCAACAAATTGAATATCATGCAAATTACCCTCTGTTGATGGTGAGAAGATAGATTTCTTCTTTACCGACAGATGTATTAAGTTTTCACTTAACCGGTGAGCATTTAATGTAGTTGTTTTGAGAAAAGTCATTATAAATCATCGGATTTCCCTCATTTTTAGTTCACCGAGCATTCAAATTAGCAAAGAGTGTGAAAAAGAGCTAAGGCATTCAAGGTGAAGGTGTGAAGCAATTTCTTTCAAGCATTCAGATACTCTAAGGCAGCTACAGGTATTTTTCAAATGTATTCTTCTTCTGCTCCTGAATTTATTGCGAACCCTACTATTGTGGAAAACATAAAATGCCCTAGGCCTATGTTTAAAATAATTCCCGAAGTAGCTAAGAAAGATGATTCCATATGAGCATTTTTTAAAATTCCTAAAGGTGTAGCTTATGTTGAAGACCCTAGGATATAATCATTGCAACATTGAAGAATTAGGTTCTGAGGAATTGTTGAAAATGTTTAGAATGGTAATTTGTGATGAAAAAGGCACTGTCAAACCTGAGCACAAGATTGTGGAGACTTTAGGTTTTGTTGAAATATTGAATATCCCTAAATTTCTAGAAGAAGTAGTGAGAATTGTCCTAAGTAGGGCACATGGAGAATTTCTAAGGTTAGAATCTATCTGCAAATTTACCTAGCAAGCAATTAGGGCAGTAACTAGTTTACCCTCAACTAGTAGCAGACCAAACAAAATAAAGAAAGTTCCTAACAACAAAGTAATGACCCTAACGGGAGCAACATCAGATAGTAGATCACTAAGAGTGAATGACATCAATGACATCAATGTGAGATTCATAAGTATGATACTTGGTGACAAGACTACACATGCAAACAAACTTAATTCAGTTTCTAATCTTTGCATTAATAGTGCTTACAAAATGGTTAACAACAATGCATTGATAGATGTGTGTGAATGGATGAAAGATGAACTCGTTGATAATTTGAAAAAGGTTAAAGGAGATAAGAAAGGGACATTTCTCTTTGGTAATCTTTTAGTATGCTTAATGTTGTATTTCACAAAGGAAATCCTCGATATATGATAGAAAGACTTTGGATATGACATATCGGTAGGAAAACAATTAGAGGAAGCTTTTATTGGCATGGGAACTGCAAAAGACAACAACATAACTAAATACTTGAAAGCTTTTCAAGCTAAAATGAAAACTATAGAAAGACTACCGCAGAGTGTAGTGGACAAATATGATAAAGAAATCTATTTTGTAATCAAGAAGGATGAAACATGGATGGAAGCTATACTTCCTAGAACTGTATGGGCAACTGAAATGGGCTATGAGGTAGATCTCAACATTATTGAGACTTATGCAAAAGCTTTGTTAGATGCACCAAGAGAACCAATAGAAGAAGTTTTTGGTAGTGCAGAAACTATTGAAAGTGATGTGAAAATAATGAAGCAAAGGAAGAGAAGAGAAAAATATATTAGGGATGCATCAAACTAGGTAAAGGAAATCAAAGAAAATGTTATGAACTTTACTGGTATATCGGCTAGTGTGCTGGAAGGACTACAACCAGAGGCACACATTTCACCAGTTGGCACATCTTTTGACAATGACATACCAGCTGAATTCAAAAGAGTTCAAAGGAAGAGAAAACCTTCACCGGTACCCTCTCCTCCACCCAAAAGAACAAGGACTTTAAGAAAGAAACAACAGGCAGTAACGCAACCGGCTAAGAAACTAGCTCCCAAGAAGAAACAAAAACCGGCTATACCTTCATTAGATAATTTGTTGAATGCAATAACTGATGATGGTAATTTGGCTAATGTGAGTAAATTGTATAACACATTTTAAGATTCAGATAAGGAAAGAATTGAAAACAGTATAATTTTACATCTAGATATATACAAGAAAGTTTTAATTGAAGCTGTGGATGGCTTGCCTAATGAACTATATAGAAGGTTAGATGCAAAGAGGATTGCAGTGATGGAATTGGACAAGAAACTAAAAGTTGAGAAACTTCTAGCTATACATCCGGTTAACTCAAAAGAGGAAATTGATGACCTAATTTGTGAGGCTAACATATCCATTTTTGCTAGTGGTCACCGACAAGTAAGTTTGATGGCAGGTAGAGTAAATGAGATTGCAGAGCAAATTGCTGATAAATGGGATATCTTTTTTGTGGAAAAAGAAAAACAAGAGGAAGTGAAACGACCAAAGAAAACATTTAAATTTTATCAGAAGGATAAAGACAAAGGGAAAGGTAAAGTTGGTGGAATACCAAACATCAAGATAACTGACAATTTGCCACCACCTTTGGATACTGCACCGGTACATACTGATGATCCATCGGTTACCAACACTAAAGGTGTCACACATGATAACACTAATCCTAAATTTGAAATACTATTCACCATGATTGTGGATACTCAGGAAGTGAATATTGTTGTGGATAAGGATAGTACAGAGGTTAAGGATGAATATATTGTAGTGGCAACATTGCTGAGAAACTGGTAGAGATTGTTGAGGTTGAGATCCCAACAGAGCAATCATTACAAACAAAGGAACCATTAGACATTGGGCAGAATACTAAAGGTATAGATGCTAACATAGATAAAACTACTAAGACTGAGATACCGACAGTTGAGCACACAGAGAAATCTATAGAGGCAGAGGTACATATTGAAGAAGAGAAACTGATAATCACTGAGATACCTAAACAATTAGACAAACCCTTATTGGCTGAAATTCAAACTCAGACTAATCCAGTGGAGGTTAACACAAGAAAAATGGTTACTATTTTTTGAAGCACAAAGCTAATTAAGGTAGTTGGTCAGACATTCAGCACTGCATCAAGTGAATTCAAACCTACTAATGTAACAGAGGTACTCCTGGATTCAATCAACAAGATAATTGACTATACTACATTGGCTTACAAAGCAATTGATGACACATACGAAATCTTAAATTAATTGCACCAAAATGTAACATAGATTATGTAAAGGATTCTTTAGGTAAATTGGACACATTGTCCAAATTTATTGTGGGCAATGTAATAACAGTTGATAAGGTGAATGAGGACACCTTCAAAGAGAAAGTTGAAAAGGAGAAGGATAAATTCTTTGAGGACACAATAAAGAAGTACACAAAACACATCAATACACTATTACCGACACTAAACACTACAATTTTGGAATATAAAGAGCTATACAGAGAAACATGCAAACCACATCTTTTACATAGGACATAGAAAAGGAGATAAACAAAGTACAGAAAGAAATAGATGACTAGCTAATAACATAATTGGTTCATCCGAACCTATATCAGTTATTGAGTAGGAAATAGTAGGTTTTGGGAAGAAATTGGAGAAATTTGAGAAAGAGAAGGCAAGGATTAAGGCTAATGCCAGAGAACTTAAATACAAACTTGGTCCTAAGCTGGACAATCTTATCTCTCTAAGAAATGAAATCTCTAAGGCATTACTTCAAGGAGAAAGATCATCGGAAGAACACATGCATCATCTCACCGTCACAATCCAACATATTGAGGCAACCTTGAATGACAACAACAGGTTCATTTAGAGTCTTAATTTGGTTTTGGCAGATATATTTCAAATTGTAACCAACCGGTTACAAACCTCAAGGTGAATTTTGGCACTTGTTTGACAATTTTTGACAACCTTTGTCATTGATGTCAAAGGGGGAGTAGTGGAGAGAAAAATGATTATTCAGAGGAGATCATCTACTCAGGGGGAGAACATCTTTTTGGTAACTTTTTTGGACTTCACTTTTGGAACAGTTTTTGGATTTTTCTCATGAGTGTTGCCATCAATGCCAAAGGGGGAGATTGTTGGCATTCTACACTCTTATGAGAATAGTTGGTGTTGTCATTGATGGAAACAATCTGGAAACCTTCTAGCACTCATCTGGTAAACCACTGGTAGTTACTGGCACCAACATAGACATTTACATACATTGACAGACACTTCACCGACAATGGCAACAATGCATACCAACACCCCAACCGAAAGGGAATAAACTTTTGTTTATTGTATTTAATTGTAATTATCTTTTGTAAAAGCCAACATGGCATATTGTGAAAGACTCATATATATGTATGAGATCTTTTAGGTCATTTTGAGAAGGCAATATGCATGGAGAGAATATATGGATGATATTTTGTATAAGGTGATATAGTTGACAAGGAAGGTTTTGGTTATAGAATGAGCTTAAATTGGTACTGAACCTAACATAGTTGATGTTGTTTTGAAGTAGTACATTGTATTGGATTTCATAATCCACTTTTGTAGTCAATGTGACTCTTATTGAGCAGTGAGCTCTAGGCAGTTGGCCTTCCTACATGTGCAAGCCCCTCATTGTAAGTAATATTTGTTCATTGGCCAGTGAGTGAATATTGTGGGTCACAAATCCCACCAAGGTTTTCCCCACACCAGGTTTCCTCATTAAACATCTTGTGTTATGGTTTGTTTTCTATGCTCTCTTTATTGTTCTTGTTTACTAAATTAATTCTTATTTACCGGTACACTGTTTGGGAATGAAAACTTCTTAATAAGGTTAAATATTCTGCTAACTAGTTAGATACTGATTCACCGCCCCCTCTCAGTATCTTTAGGATTGTCATTAATCCTAACATGACCAACTTAAGTCCCTTGAGGAAGCATCAAAAACCTATGCAGAGAAGAGCTACAGGAAGAAGTGAGGAGAACAAATCATGAAGGATATTGATACAAGGAGAATTGCCCTATCACTGAATAAAGATCTGTTAAGAAAAGCTATTGAAATAGGAGGGAAAATTCTTGCATTTACATCTAATGTTTCATTTTTTTTTACTAATATCAATCAAAGGCAAACAGAAACTGAGAAATAATTGGAAAGGATATGTCATGCTTACATACCTTTATAGGATTCAATTTTAGCATTTAGCCAATCTGTGGATGATTTGCAAAACAAGTTAGATGTCTATGATTGTGAATAGGCAAAAAGACTCTGATCTCTGAAGGAGTTGAAGAATTTACTTAGACAAAAAGTGGACATGTTACAAAGAGCATACAAGAATGAAGAAGCAATTTTGGCTACTCCAGAGACATGTATACTTGATTCAATGGAAGAATTCTTTACACAGGTCATGACTATAATCGAGCTCACTGAAACCTTGCTGGAGACATGGGAAAATGGTTTTTCTCAATTGAAGCATACTTTTAGTGACATTTTTTTAGAGAATTACAATGGTAAATCCTTGATTCAGATTTTCAAGTTTTGTATATGTAAACTTTTACTGCACATTTTTCCTATATGTATATATATTTTACTTTTTCAATTTGGCATTGTTGTCAAAGGGGGAGTAGAAATATGTATGTGTTGTGAAAATTTTATGTATTGTTAAGGGGGAGTAGGAAAATACATGTTTACAATTTTGGTAAGCACACTTAGCTGTATAGTTTGAAAATTTTCTAAGTGTTGTCCACAATGCCAAAGAAAGAGATTGTTGGCTTGATGATGATTGTAATGAATGACTTCATATGTTGTCATTGATGGAACATATACACACACACATATGTTTTTCAACCGGTGTTACCTCAAAGTTATTTGTATTATATTGCTATCGGTACTAGAAGTTTGCTTATGATTGTGTCAAATCGGTACATGTTGTCAATCGATATATACAGGAATGTCCCGACACCAACTTGGAGATCCAGCGAAGATTATCAAAGAGGCAATGGAGGACAAACGATTTATATGTTGAAAGAGGTTAACTCCAACCGGTATCAGTGTTCCAACTGGTATTCATTGATTGTGTGATGAGTTATCACCAATCATGATGAGTTATCCTAACCAACAAATTTTGGCTGTATTTTGTGATGAGTTATGTTTGATTGTCCAGATACACTACACCTAGGAAATTCTGATATAATTCCTAAGGCCGACATGAAATATAAATGTCTATATAATGACATTATGATGAACTATTTTGTATAAATGATGAGATATGATATGAGATGATTTGATGCGAAGATAGAAAAGTTAAGTCACAGAGTATGTTGGCAATGCAGTTTTAAGTGCATAGAAGAGGATCTATTCAAGAAAGTTGTGCTACTTCTAGATCACACCACCTGTTGTTTTCTAATCACTACAATAGTCAAATCCCCTAATTGGGTAAGCTCTAACAAGCTTCATTGTACAAATCCTTTAACAAGGTGATCCATTAGTTTGGATTCATAAATCCTCTAGTGAGGTTACTCCTAAAAAGGTACTACCTTTAACAGGGTATAGCTCCTAACAGAGCTTTGGGATCTTTAACATGATTCACTCCTAGCAGAGCATGTTTGTAGACCTTAACCGGTCAGTTACCTATTATTGCAGATAGTTAGCTTGTGAGTCCCATCTCACCGTGGTTTTTCCCATTTGGGTTTTCCATATATAAACACTTGTGTTATGGTGGATGTTTTACTTATTGTTGATGCACTAATATCATTCTGGATTACATGCATAGTATTTAACAAACTTGTTAAGTATATCTACCAGTCAGTGTTTAAAGTAGTATTGTTTTTGTTGTCACTAATTCACCCCCCCCCTCTCAGTTTTTTATAAGTCTATCACTCTCTCCCCATATAAAATTAAGAAAATATGAGGCCTTATATAATAAGGATCTTCCTTCCCAATCTACCAAAGAAGACATGCATGATGAAAGAAAGGAAAATTCTCCTCTACAAGACATTGCTTCTTTATCTACTAATCCTTTCATTCCTTCTAAACATCCTTACACTACAAACTTCAAATAAATTTATTATAATGTTTCCCCAACTTCTCAATTAAGAGATTCTTACAAGGGTGACTTCAACATATTATCAAAATAAGGTTTTAGAGGATAGGGACTTGGAAAATTTGAATAAGGAATTCGAGTCCCTATTAACCCTCCTATACAAATAACCATAGAAGGCCTAGTAAATGATAATAAATCTCCTATGGATGAAATCTTTAGGATTCAAAACTTAAAAAATCATCTTGCAAGACAACAAGCCATCAATTCTTGTAAAAGAGCTTCTTCTTTAAAAAGTCCTTTTTGTTCATTTCATCAAACCTATGATCACCATGCCAATGATTGTCCTGATTTTCAAAATTCAATAAAAGAACTTATCGATAGTGGTAAAGTTAAAATCATGGATGACAATCATTCCTCTTCCAATAAAAACTATTATCCTCAATCTCCAAATAATAAACCTACATCTATTAATGATCAAGAAAAATTAGCAACTAGAATCTTTTGAAAAATGAAGTATGATAAGAATGTTGTCTTTCCTTTTTTGAAGTTTAGAAATAAACATAAAGAAGGAAATGGATATTGTCTTTTTCATCATGGTGGTTATCATTCTCTTGGAAAGTGTAAGGAATTTAAGGAATTTGTTCAATAACAATATGATCATGCTCGTATATGTCTTTCAATAGATCCTTCTCTCTTCCTAGGTGAAAAGGTAGTGCCTTAGCACTCCTTTCACCCTCATGTTTCTCCTCACCCCATGACATAATAAGTTAACTTAATTGGGGGCTCTTTGTTATTAGAGGTGGTTTTTCTTCAAGATTAAATATCTTGGGGTAGCAACATGATTTCCCCTCTTTCTTTACTAAGGTTTCACTATTTTCTGTGTGATTGCATTATTCATAATTTGATGTCCTTTCTTGTATGGAATTATCCTTCATGTGAGCACATGTATGTTCCTTGATCAAAACCTATTTCTTGCTTGAGATGGTGCATCTTCTATGAATTGTCTCTCGCTAGATGACTTTTGTAAACCATCCTTCTTCTTCCTCTTCCTTTCTCTTTGAAAATTATCTCTTCTTTCGTATTGTGTTATTAATCACTTGATGTCTTTTCTTGCATAGAGTTATCCTTCATGCGAGCACATGTTTGTTCCTTGGTTGAGGCCTATTCTTTGTTTGAAATGGTCTGTCTCTTATGAATAACCTCTCTTTAGAAGATATGTAATTTTCCTCTTTATGCTCTTGCTTGGGGGCTAAGGATAGCTTTTTCACACCCTCTTTCTATCTAGTTTATCACCATTCCCTTTAGGGGGTACATTTTTCATGTGTTGATATCCTTTCTTACAATGGTATGTCTCTTATGATTAATCCCTCCTTAGGGTAATCTATGATCTTTCTTTCTCTCTCTCTCTCTCTTTGAAGATTACCACTTCTTTTGAGATGCATTTTACCTAAACTAATGTCTTTTATTGAATTGGATATTCAATCATGTGAGTATATTGTTCATTTCCTTATGCCTAAAATATCCTTCAAATATTGTGTAACTCTTCTCATTGTCCTTACAATTGGGGGGAAATGATTGATTTCTCCTCCTCTCTCTCTCCTCTCTAAGGATCTACTTTTCCTTTGTGGAGTGGTGTTTGTTCATGATTGGGTGTCATTCCTTATGTGAAGTTATTGTTTTCTCAAGGATTGTCTCTTATACAAGAGGTGTAAGTCCTTGGCTACAACCTCTTCTTCACTTGGAAAACATCTATCATAAACTTACCCCTCACATTAGTTCAAAAGTATGTCATCCTTCATCAAGAATCCCTTTCACCTAGCAATAGGAGGAAGGTATGAATTCTTGTTCTCCTTCCTTTGTTTTTGTAGAAGATGTTATGTTTGTTCAAGATAGCTCCTCTTAGAGGTAGATGTCTTTTGAGAAAAGAACTCTTATCCTCCAAGGATCCCCTTTACACTTATGGCAAGATATCTGTTTTTCAACTATCTTATTCTCTCTTAAAGAGTATTCCCTCTCTAGCTTGGATTTATGACATTGTTTCCTAAAGGATATCTCCTTTGTCTTAAGGGTAATGTATCCTTGTTCCTAAGCTTCCTTAAGACATAAACATAAAAATATGTTGATATATTAAGGGGGGTCACCCACATCGCTCCCTTTGTACCATGTTGTACTATGCTCTTTCATATCATTTTTGCATTTCTTAAATGGGATGGCCTCAAAACCAGGCATGTATCTTTGCCAATTGGCATTTACATGTATTTGTACACACACAATTTCCCCTTGGAATTTTCATTTACATTACATATCTTAAACAAGTTGAAGCACACTAAAAAATAGAGCAAGGACTCTTACACCGGTGTTATACACTTAAAACCAAACATCACTTGCACACATGCATGATGATGGGTGGAACTAGCTAAAAACAACTAGACTATTCTTACTCTCCTCCCCACATGTATCACCTAGATGAAAACCCTAGGGGTGAGTTGTTCACATCCTTTCTGACCATGGATCACCTAGATAAAAACATCTAGGGGTGAGTAGTCCATGCTCTCTCTCATCATTCCTCTCATGGATCACCTGGATAAACACATCTAGAGTGTATTCATGCTCTCTCTTCTTCCTCTCATGAACTCATAGTTTTTCTATTCATAGTTCATGGATAATGCCTACTTTTCTCTTTTATGTGATCATTTATGTTTGTGAGATGACATTTTTCAAGAATGATATTAGTTGTTGAGACATTTTGATATCGAGGTCTCTTCAGCTAGTTGACTTGAGGTCTTGATTTGGTCTTTAGCTTTTTGGGTCTTGTATGCGTTTGTGTCTTTGCCTTTGTTTGTCTTTTTGTCTTTGTTTGGATTTTTATTTTTGTCTTGCTTGTGTGTTGTTACATATGTTTGAGTGAGTTGAGATCCTAAGATTGGGGGCTTAGATCCTCAAAACTAGTGATATCTTATAATCTTTGTGATTTTGCTCTGCATTCCTCATCTTCATCTCCCTTTATTCTACTTTACTATGAGTATTTGCATAAGATCATACTCCCACTAAAGTGGGGGCTAAATGTAGCATTATAAATTGCACCCCTTGCAATTTTGACTACATTTTGGGCCCTCACCTTATCAGTCTCATCCCCATGCTTGATCGAGACCCATTTATGCCTCCCCCATGCAACCAAAACTCATTTTTTTCATCTTGCACCTTGCATAGCTCTTGATCCTAGACTAAATTAGGGAAAGACCAAGGTGCCACACCCTGGTCCCCACTAGGACCAGGGTACCATGCCCCGGTCCTACCTAATCATGACCTATTTTGGCCCCTAGGCCCTATCTCAAATTTGAATAGGAAATTATTTCCCCATGTCAGCCTATGTCAGAAAATTAAACAATTGATAATAGGAAAGTTTATAAGGAGGTTTTTCCCTCTCATTTTACATAACATACAATCATAAGGTGATAGAATGACAAGGTGGAGAAGGAAATGAGACTACATTCAAGCATCAAGCATTCAAGCATTCATCATATAGAATTTATCAAGGTTGCATATTATTCATTGATCCATAGGAGCAACATTACACCATTCATTTCCAAGCATGTATGTGTGTTAGGATTTTTTGATGTTCATGCCCTTTCATACAACATATGTGATTACATCTAAGAAGTAAAGCATCATCATAATCTATTGTAGATCTGAAGGTATACCTTTCCATCATTTATTTTAAGTAGTATTTCATTCAAGGTTGATTCCAAATGGGGATTTGACTTAGGCAAACCCCTATTCCCAACCCCTTTCTTCTTCTTTCTGTGTGCAAGAAATAAGTGCACATATGTACTTCTGGAATTAAGATTTATTCGCAAAGACAGAAAAACCCTTTACAGACGTGCAAAAAGTTTGAAGCATCGATAGGAGGGCACCCCTGTCCAGACACATGGTCCCTATAAATTTTGTTGTATTTCACATAGAAGCTCTGAATCATCTCAAACTTCTCAGATCTAGGTGTTGGTTCCCAAAACCACAGATTGGAAATCCTAGAGATTTGCCTAATCTCCTACTGATTTCTCAATCATTTTTGGCTAATGAATTGGAATGGTCAAAGACCAAATTCCTTTGCACTCTAGGCTTTACTAGACCTAAGCGGGTATACCTTAATATCCCAAGAACAAAGAGACTTCTTTATAAGGAATTTAAACTTATCAATTTAGTTGTTTGCAAGAATGGCAAAATGTTTCCTGCACCTATGCTTTATTATGTGCTTTTAACTTGCTTTAATCTGAAAACTTGAATGTAATTAATACTAAATGAATGCTTATAAAAGAATGTTGTTGGAACCTTAAGTAATTATGATAAAAAATATTCATAGAAATAAGAAGTATATTTCCCTGATGAGGACCTTATGCACAAAAAATTTATTCACAGAAAACTAACAATAGACCAGTGCCTTATCTGACAATTTATATGTTACTTAGTGGATGAATATTTGCAATCAATTTTGGAGACAGTTTGAAAAACTTACAAATATGCAAGACTATCAATGCAATGGTTTCATTATGTGTTGCAATAATAACAAAGACAATTATGTTTCCTACACAACAACATATGATGGCACACTGCAACAAATCTTAATTAGATTTATCCAAAGAACTTGATTCATCAACACCATGTAACATAAAATAATCTGAAGATAAAGATAACAAATCATATCTATTAATTTCTGAATAAAAAGGTATACAAAAGCTACAAACTCATAGGTACTTCATGATATTATTGCTTGCACAAAATAACTTTTCATTTCTACAGACCTTCTTTACATAACACTACTAGTCCCAACAAACAATCTGAAAGATAGGGGTTTTTTCTTATTGTGTTTTCCCTATACAAAAATGACTCCCCATACATATGTGACTCAAAAGACACAAATGAAAGGACACACCCTTTCATTAGTAAAAACTAAAACCTAACCAAAACCTAACTAATAACTCCCTAACAGCTATAACAACAAACAATATTACAAAATATATTACAATTGACACTAATTAACTTTGGCCATCTAGGACCAAGCCACATTTCTAAATATGCTAAAGGTAGGCCTCATCCTTGTAAGTGTTCGAGTTAAGGATGATATCCCGTACTTCCATCTCTCTAGTCACAAAGTTTTCCAACTGGTCCATGTTGGTATTATGGATGCGTTGCATTGGTTTTGTCATTGATGTCAACACTTATCCTTCTGGAGATCTTTGGTTATGTTCACCGGCATGTTCAGTGACTTATGCACATTCACCGGTATTTGGTTCACTGATAGGTTATATTGTTCATCAGCACTAAGGATGACTTGTTATCATCTGGAGATTACTTGGTTATGTCGAAGACATGGTTTGGACACTTGTTTTCGAGATTTGGTTATTGGTCTAATCGAGTTTGCATATTTGTTGTTACTAGAAAATTGGTCTAGGTTATGGACTGGCAATCGTTATCTATTCTAGATCAGCATGACATATTATGGAGATGATTTATTTATTGGTTATTATTATAAATTCAATGAGCTCACATGATGTATCACATATTGATTCATTTGTAATTGTTTTAATTGTAATATTCTTAGTAAGACAACCTACACATTTGTTCTTAGGCTTTGGTATATATGTAAGATCTCATTTGTGAGATTATGTAGAAGAAGATAGGAGATGAGATAAGGTTGTGATATTCGGTATATGCAAATATAAGCAGAGCTACTCATGCAGACATCATTTGAAGATTCAAGGAAGGTTTAAAGAAGACAATCAGAGCTTAACTGGTACTGAATCCAACATTGAAGATGCTACTTTAAGCAGTACATTATCATTGGATTTAATCATCCAATTATAGTCAGCGTGACTCTCATTTTGTGATTGAGCAAGGAGGTCTAGGCAGTTGGCCTTTTTGCATGTGCAGACCCCATTTGTACACACATACTATCTGCAGTAGTATCATTTGATTGTGGGTAAGGTTTTCCACGGTGGTTTTTTCCTTTATAGGGTTTCCATGTACAAATATCTATGTTATGTGTTGTGGATGTTATTTCTCTTTCTATTTCATGCATTAAGCTTCACCGGTATTGTTATTAACTGTTAAACTGTCAACCAACATTAAGTTTGGTTTACCGGAATTATGCATCAAGTTTGATTAAGTTATATTTGGGTTGAAATTAATAGACAACTAATTCACCCCCCCACCCCTCTCACTTGCCTCTGGGTCCTAACAATTGGTATCAAAGCTAAGTCCTCTTTTTGCAGAAGTTTAACAACTTGAGGAGATTCTATGGCAACTAATTATTTCAGGAACAACAGTCCGAAACTTGATGGAACTAACTATGGTATATGGAAGATTAGAATGGAGACACATCTGAATTGCATTGGAAGAGACATATGGGATGTTACAAAGAATGGCTATGTTGGTCCTACACATAGTCAACCTGATCCACCAAACTTGGCTAAAGATCAGGAGAATGATTGCAAAGCAAGAGAAGCACTTTTGAGGGCATTGTTAGATTAGCAAATCATGGGATTATCAGACCGATCTATAGCTAAAGCTATTTGGGATAAATTAGAGATATTAAATGAAGGAGAAACCACTGTCAAAATTTTAAAACTGGAATGCTTTCGGGTTAGGTATGAAAATCTGAAAATGGAAGAAGATGAAAGAATTTATGCTTTAATGGAAAGAGTTAATGAAATTGTTTTGGGTATACAATGTTGTGGAGGATCCTTAAGTGAAGATGAGATTGTTTCTAAATTTTTAAGAGCATTTCCACCAGCATAAAAAATTAAAGTAACTGCTATTAATGAATTGAGAACAATGCCTAATACATCAGTATCTAGAGATACCTTGGTTGGAAAACTTTCAGCTTTTGAGCTTGAGGATTTTGGTCTTGTTGCTATAATTAAGACATATTTAGCCTTCAAAGCATCATCATCTTCTACATCATCATCATCATCTGAGAAATCTAATTGGAAATCACTTTATGCAAAAGAACTTGAAGACATCATAAATGAAAATGAAGAATTGGAAGAACTTGAAGCGCTATTCACAAGAAAAATGCCTAAAGGTCTAGTTGGAAGTAAGTATGAAGATAAACCACCATTTAAATGTTTTAACTGCAATAAAATTTATCATATGGCATCTAGGTGTTCTGATAGACATGCAAGATTATGAGAAGAAGCTAAAAGAACATATAAGCCTAACCCTGAATATCAGAGATACAGATTTAAGAAGAATAGAGACAAATCATATTACTATGCTGATGAAGGAGTTACTGATGATTGTGACGAGGAACCGATAGACAATGGATGGGATTTTGTTGCAATAATAGAAGATCAACCGACACCTACTATACAACCAGTAGAGCAGGCCCTGGCAGCTAAAATTGAGGAAAAGGATGAATGGATCATTGATTCTGTATTTTCACATCATATGACTAGTGATAAAAGTAAATTATTAACTTTTTAGGAATACAATGGAGGTCTAGTAATATTTGGGGATGATAAAGCTTGTTTGATCAGAGGAAAAGGCACTATATCTTTTCATGGTAAGCATAATACTGACAACGTTTATTATGTTGAAGGTTTAAGGCATAATCTTTTGAGTGTTAGTCAATTAGTTGAAAAAGGATTTTAGTTACAATTCAGGAATGGTAAATGCAAAATCATGAATAGAACTGGTTTGGAAATTGTAACCGGTAATAAGACTAGAGGTAATATCTTTCATTTTAATAACAATGGGAAGACATGCTTGATTGCACATATTGATGAAAGTTGGTTATGGCATAAGAGACTTTGTCATGTAAATTTTGATTGAATTGTAAAAATCAGTACAACTAAGGCAGTAAGGGATTTACCTAAGATTGTAAAACCTCATAATCTGGTATGTAAGGAATGTCAATTTGGAAAGCAAGTTAGAACAACTTTTAAGAGTATTCTAGAGAAATAGAATAATGTTCTTGATTTAATTCATACTGATTTATGTGGTCCGAAAAGAACTCGAAGTCTAGAAGGAGATAGATATTTTATGCTAATCATTGATGATTATTCTAGAATGTGCTGGGTTACTTTTCTCAGGAAGAAACCAAAAGCTTTTGGGAAATTCAAATTATTCAAGGCAATGGTAGAGAATGAAACCTGTAAGAAAATCAAATGTTTAAGATCAGATCAAGGAGGTGAATTCACATCTAAGGAATTTAATACATTCTGTGAAGTGAATGGAATCAGAAGACAGCTATCAGCACCTCAGACACCCCAGCAGAATGGAGTTGTGGAGAGGAAGAACAAAACTATTATGGATGCAGCTAGAAGCATGATATCAGAAGAAAACCTACCTCATATGTATTGGAGAGAAGAAGTGAATACAATGGTTTACACTTTCAATAGAGTTCACATCAAAGGTGAAACTGGTAAGATCCCTCATTAACTATGGTTTGGTAATACTCCTACTCTTAAATATTTCATAATATTTGAAAGCAACTATTATATTAGGAGAGATAATTATACTGGTAAATTTGATCCTAGAAGTGATGAAGGAATATTTATTGGTTATTCATCTAAGAGCAAGGCATATAGATATTTTAATAAAAGATTGTAGAAAATCATTGAGAGTGCAAATGTGAAGATTGATGAACACTTTAGAAGAGATTCAAGGTTTATGGACTCTAAACCAATAGTTGAGATAATCATAAATGAACCTACTCTGAGTGCACCGGTACAAAATGTAGATCCAGTCACACCGACATCATTAGAGAATTCAATAGTGACTGAAGAACAACATCAAGTGAATACACCCAGGTATGTAAGATTGAATCACTCTGAAAGTCAGATAATTGGAAATAAGTATCAAGGTGTAATGACAAGAGGAAGACTGGAAAATGAAGAGGTATGCTTAATTTCTAAATTGAACCAACAATTATTTTTGAGGCATGTGAAGATAAACATTGGATTAAAGCTATGGAAGATGAATTAGAACAAATTGAAAAGAATAACACATGGACATTGGTTCCCTGGCCTAAAAACAAAAATGTAATTGGAACTAAATGGGTATTTAGAAAAAAACTTAATGAAGATGGTAAGGTAATTAGAAACAAAGAAAGATTAGTGTGTAAGGGATATTCACAGAAAGAGGGAATTGATTACAATGAAACATTTGCACCGGTAGCTAGAATTGAGGCAGTCAGACTATTTCTTACATTTGCAGCACACAAGAGCTATAAAGTATATCAAATGGATGTTAAATGTGCATTCTAAATGGTGATCTTGAAGAGGAAGTTTATATTGAACAACCTGATGGATTTTCTTTGACAAATGACAAAGATATGGTTTGCAGGTTAAGGAAAGATTTATATGGATTGAAGCAAGGTCCTAGAGCTTGGTATGCTAGATTGGACAAATATCTTATGAAGCTTGGTTACACTAAAGGTAATGCTAACAACAACTTATATTTCAGAGTGACTAATGATGACATCTTGGTTATTGAATTTTTTTTTTATGATATCATTTTTGGAGGAGAAGATGGATTGTGTAAAGACTTTTCTAATAAGATGCAGGAAGAATTTGAAATGTGTATGATTGGGGAGATAAAATTCTTTTTAGGATTACATATTTCACAAACTGATAAAGGTATATTCATGTGTCAATCAAAGTACTTGAAGGAACTACTAAAGAGATTTGGTATGAAAAACTCTAAACTGGTAAGTACTCCTATGACTACAACTGATAAACTATCATTGAAGGATGATTCAGCCCCTTTTAATCCAATAAGATATAAATCTATGATTGGAGGTTTATTGTATTTGACACAAACAAGACCTGATATTATGAATGTAGTATGTATTGTTTCAAGATTTTAGAGTAATCCTAAGGAAAATCATGAATCAATAGTGAAAAAGTTTTTTTGGTATCTACAAGGCACAACAAATCTTGGCTTATGATATCCTAAAGATAAAATATTTGATTTATGTGTATACACTGATGCAAATTGGGTAGGAGATGTAGATGACAGAAAGATCACCACCGGCGAAGAATTCTTTCTTGGTAGCAGATTGATTTCATGGTTGAGCAAGAAACAAAGTTGTATATCATTATCAATAGCAGAACCAGAATATGTTGCAGCAACAACTAATTGTACTCAGGTATTATGGATTAAGAAAATGTTGGACATAAAGGTAAAATGCAAAGAGCCTATAACCATTTATTGTGATAATTCAGTAGCAATTGATATATCAAAGAATCTAGTATTTCACTTTAAAACTAAACATGTTTCTATCAAATACAATTTTCTGAAAGAGAATGTCGAAGCAAAGGAAGTAAAATTGGTTTATGTGAATACTAAAGAGCAGATTGCAGATATCTTTACAAAGCCTTTACCTAAAGAAGCCTTTGAATATCTCAAAGAATAGCTTGGTGTAATACCCTCACCGATAGAGACTTAGACAGTTGGAGATTGGCATCAGACTAGAAGAAATTAATAGAGAAACCTTTTTCTGGCTTTGATGGAGGAGAGCTACTTCTTAGGGGGAGTAGTTGGATAAGTTCGTATTTGTAATTAGTTCTATGAATTGGTTGTATCTGCTATTTGTATTGATTTGGCATTTGATGTCAAAGGGGGAGAGATATCTATGGAAAAACACATTTGGGGGGAGATTATTCATTCAGGGAGAGATTTTTACTCTCTGCATCTGTATTTTGATTTCTGGTATTGATCTATTCAGGAGATTGATGGTTTTTGGTTTTTGGCATTCTGACTTTGCCACTTAGATGGTTTTTCCATCTTGTGTTGCCATCGATGCCAAAGGGGGAGATTGTTGGTATTATGGATGTGTTGTATTGGTTTTGTCATTGATGTCAACACTTATCCTTCTAGAGATCTCTGGTTATGTTCACTCACATGTTCAGTGACTTACGCACAGTCATTGGTATTTGGTTCACCGGTAGGTTATATTGTTCAGCGGCACTAAGGATGACTTTTTATCATCTAGAGATTACTTGGTTATGTCGAAGACATGGTTTGGACACTTGTTTTGGAGATTTGGTTATTGGTCTAATCAATTTTTCATATTTGTTGTTACTGGAAAATTAGTCTAGGTTATGGACCGGCAAGCATTATCTATTCCAGATCAACACGACACATTATGGAGATGATTTATTGATTGGTTATTATTGTAAATTCATTGACCTGACATGATGTATCACATATTGATTCATTTGTAATTGTTTTAATTGTAATATTCTTAGTAAGCCGACCTACACATTTGGTCTTAGGTTTTGGTATATATGTAAGATCTCATTTGTGAGATTATATAGAAGAAGATAGGAGATGAGATAAGATTGTGATAATCGGTATATGCAAATATAAGCAAAGATACTCATGAAGATATCATTTGAAGATTCAAGGAAGGTTTAAAGAAGACTATCAGAACTTATTGGTACTGAATCCAGCATTGAAGATGCTACTTTAAGAAGTACATTATCATTGGATTTAATCATCCAATTGTAGTTAGTGTGACTCTCATTTTGTGATTGAGCAGTGAGCTCTAGGCAGTTGGCCTTTCTGCATGTAGTATCATCTAATTGTGGGTAAGGTTTCCCACCGTGGTTTTTCGCCTTACAAAGTTTCTGCGTACAAATATGTGTGTTATGTCTTGTGGATGTTATTTCTCTTTTTGTTTCATGCATTAAGCTTCACCGGTATTGTTATTAACTATTAAACTATCAACTGGCATTAAGTTTGGTTTACTAGTATTATGCATCAATTTTGATTAAGTTATATTTGGGTTGAAATTAATAGACAACTTATTCACCCCCCACCCCTCTTAGTTGCCTCTGGGTCCTAACAGTCCACTATCTCTACCATGTCCAAGGTATCAACCCGCGCAATACCTAGGGAAGCATTAAGTAATGTTTGACATTCTGTAATCCATACATTCTTGTCCTTAATCTGCCATATTTCATCTATCACTTTTGGAATACTATGTTGCACAATTTCTTGACAATCGCCATATTCAACCTTCAGGTCTGCATCAAACTTCTTATGCTTTTTCATCAGTCTCTAGATTTTTTCAATAATTGCACTGTCTATCTGACTAGCCTTCTTATCATATAGGAGATTATGTAATCTGTTAGAGATTCTTTTATATGACATGTTATTATCCATATTCTTCTGGTAGACTGTCTCGAAGTCTTCAAGAACTCCATTTAACTTTTCAAATCTCTTTGACAATAAGACACATGCTGTATCTGCCCTTATGTTCTGCATTTTCTCTTTCAACTTCTTGTTTTCTTTATGCAATTCCTCACACTTCTTCTTCAATTTTGATTCATCTGCTATTTGGGGTACAGGCCGACCTCTACTTCTTCATATGTGCCTTATTTAATTTGGAAATATCAGTCCCCATATCCGTTGTGACCATGGGATCCACTTCACCAACCTTTAACTTCATTATATGACCGAAGGCCTTGTCCACATCCATAATCTTTGGCCTCTTGTTTGAAGGATAAAGGGCCCACAAAAACATATCCTCATCATCTAGATCATATCTTGATCCAATAAAAATATCACTTACGCCCTGAATGTCTAACTTGAAATATTTCTTATCTGAATGCAATAGGCTATCAAAAATAAAAGAGGCACTAAGGTCCCAGCTTGAAAAAAGAATGATTCCTACCTCTAGAAGAAGTTGCCTTCCCCTTTGAGGGGTCATGCCTTCTAACTCTGAATCAATCTCCACCTTCAACTTTCTATGCATTTATGCCTCATTCTTTGGTGTCACACCTGGCATTCCTTCTCTTAACCTCTTTCCTTTAAAATTATATAAGAAGGACTTAAACTCCTTCAACCTAATAAATTCATCATCTAACACAAAAGATGTAAGCTCTTCTATCCTAACATCCAAATTAGCATTCATCCTTGCAACAATTTGGTCTTGTTCTTTAGGTTCCTCTTCCTTTTCAAGCATTTTAAATCTTGAGATAGCCTCATTTTCACCTGATTCACTTTCAACTTCTTCTTCTTCCTCCATCTCCTATAGTCGTTGTCTTTTTTCTTCCAATTTCTGATTTAAATCTTGAAAAATTTGCATGGCTTCTTCAGACTCCTTATTTCTGGAGATATCGAAGGCTTCAATATTCTCATGAAAGTAATCACCAAGATTCTTCTTTTTCTACTCTGGTGTATATTACCCTCTGGGTCATAATTTTTCCTGCTTGTGTGCTCATACAGATTATAATCTTCTATTAACCTTATGTCAATAAATTCATAAGCCTTTGTTGATACAATGGTGAAATCACCAAAATGTAGAGTTCTAGGTAAGAAGACTTTTCTATGGGCACCCCCAAAATAATGAGCATTAGAGACACTCATCTATCTCACAATCTCCAGGTAAGCAATTCGGTCTAGAGTAGGCTTTGGTAGCACATAGGGAGCACCTTCGAATCCAAAAACACTAACATATGAGAAGTCTTAGCATACATACCAATCACCCCAATTATGATTCACTCTTCTATCTCCATGCTCATAGGGTCTAAGAAATCTTTTAATTTCTTCTGAAAATGATCCATCACAACAAACCCCAAAAGCTCTATACAATGGTTGAATAAAAAACTCTTCAAATTTGACATAATGGGATCTCATGAATAGAGAATCCCACAGTGATACCCACAATTGTATTGGCTGCTCTTGCCCATCTTTACCATGAACATTTAATTTCAATTCTTTAAGCCACAAGCCCCCCGGGTCATCCATAAAATAGTATAATATGTATCAATTATGAATAAAACTTAAAAGACTTATTAGGGTTATTCTAAAGATTTAAGAAACCCTCATGCATTTTTTCCACAATGTAGGTAGAATAATCAAATTGTCTTGGCTCATGCATTTGTCTATCTACAGCAAGTACTAAAGGTCCTATTCAAACCACATTTGGAACCTCAACTCCTCCCACTTGACCGCATGCCATGTATGTATATTCCAAATACTATCTGAAACTGTTGATGTCAAATGGGGGCCCATTTTCATCTATCAACTTCCCTTTCTCAGTCTTATGTATGGCCAAATTCCACCCATTGTATACAATATCAATATTTGTATATTCTTCTTCCAGATTCTAAACAGATAGAGGCACATTGGATTTGAAACCAAGACCGAAAACCTCATGAATGGTAGCCATTGAAAGATGGATGAATGCATTTCCATTTGGTAATTGGATACATATTTTTGTGGAATTATAAGCCCTAGACAAGGTTTTCAACAATTGAATATTTACAAAGATATTAGGGACCACTAGCTTACCCCATCCAGTCATCCATGGGTTTGAGATTGGGGTCAGCTTGCTCCTTCATGAATAATGATATAAGAAAAATTAGTGGCCTCTAAACCTGGTCCTGACATCACCAATTTCCTTAAAATCATCTTCTAGTTGGTCACGGATAGGCAAATTAACCTTTGATCTTCGGGAATTGGCTCCTGGTGATCTCATCTGGTCAATCATGTCTTGATTTAACTTCCGCTTCTGCACACTTTCTCCACCTTTAGACTTATTTGAGGCACTCTTAGAAACCTCAGTGGCCTTCCTCTTACCTTTGGAACTAGAACCCTTCATATCTGCTTCAAGCTTTCTAAAATTCATTTTTTTGCAGTTTAGTTTCACTTCAATTTCTTTGTTCACTTCAATCTATTATGCAAATTCCTTATACAAAATTTCATATATAGATTTAATACATCAAGAGAATTTACTAAATGTAAATGGTTCTATGATTTACCTCGTGGAAGCACAGACCTATCTATTCCCTATATTTAATAATGGCAGGTGGATTCATTAGAATCAGATTTGGGAATGGCTAGTCGACATAACTCCTCCCAAACATTTAATCACTTCGTGCCAACCATCTTTTCGATTGACATAGGTCTCCCCATTCACTCAAATGGGTATCAGATTAAATCATTTTCCCTCATTCCAATGGTTATACCTTCCTCGATAGTTCTACCTTCTAGCTAGGTTTTACTTTCACCTTTATGTGACATCGGCGTAGGTCATTCTGATGTAGCCTCCTTATATTCCTCTAAGGCATTCTTCTTATCGGGTATCGACATAGCTCCAAATATGTTCCTCCAATGGTTAGAAGTTATTCTGATGAGTCCTTCTTCATAGTCCACATCTTGTTTGTTACATCGAGTCACCTTATCTGGTATCAGAAAACTCATTTTATGTTTCTTCGATGACCCGATGACATTGACTTCATACTTGTGTATCTTTTTACTTCTTTGGTCTATTAGCATACATCTCCCTGATGAGATCTCCTCGCTCGCATCCATCTCTTCCTTCTCATCGGGTATCAATGTAACGAAAAATGTCTCATCCCAATGAGATGCTGATATCCTGATGACTTGGACTTCAATCTGTGTAAGTTATCCCAATCAAGTCTCCTTCTCTGTGTCTAACTTGTCTTCCTCATCAAGTATCGGCATAACCTGAAATACCCCTCATCGATGGTTTAAGTTACCCTGATGACTTAGTATTCTCCTCCTTTTGGTATCTTCTAATCATAGTAGGTTTGGTCGATAACAACACCTTAACCACCTAGTCCATCAGGTATCGGGGTAGCGTAAGATGACACTTTCCAATGACCCATTGGTATCACCAACAAGTATTTTGATCCATCTAACATTAGCATAAGTTCTATCGATAACCTCATTGGGTGTCAAGGTAACTTTTTCCCCATGCTTCCAATAGTGAACGCTATACTGATGACTTTGCCTTCTTGTTATGCTATTAGTGTAGCTCTTCCTGATGGATTACTAACTCGCCAAACTTCTTTCTACCAATCATACCCTGAGAAAATGCCATTGGACTCATTAGTGTGAGTTTTGTTGATCGACATGCACCTTTTTCTCTTTAGGAAATCTTATCAGGGTGACTTACACCAATAAACATAATTTAATATTTTATGAAGAGAAGGATTTCTTTCACATATGTAACTTTCCACAACCATGCTAACAAACTTCTAAGGCACTAAAAACATCTCTGAATGCACTCATGACCCTGATTCTATGATGAACCCTAAAATGTTCTCTTTCTATGCAAAGAATATCATGATGAAGGCTATCGCAGTGTCACCATACATAATGCCCTCCGTTAATATGCCTAGGTGATACTTGTTCATGTAGATTCAAACTACAATTGGAATTCGCTGACACAACAACATATCTCCTACACATGCAATCCAACAGTAAATTCTCTTATGATGAAAATATACCTATAAAACATCAATAGATAGCACAAAATATTTTTGCAAAAATATGTGCTAACAGTGGGTCTTTCTGGGGATGTATGTCCTTTTTAGGGACATAGCAAGATCTCAGCTATCTCTGGAAAGCAAACCAAAAAGAAATAGAAACAAAAAATAAAGGAAAACTCCACTACTATAGTACAAGAATACTCCCTACTCCCTAAGAGAAAAAATGCTTGAGATACTAAGCATGTCCTGGAAATTCTTGAATTTCACCATCAGTGTTCTGCAAGAAATATGAGTTTTCTCCTCCCTTTTCCAAGATGATGTATGGTCCTAACCAAAGTGCTTCAAACTTTTCATGCTTGCCCTTGTCTTGGTCATTTTTATTCCACTTGAGCACCCACTCTCCTATTAAATTGTTGTCACAAGCTTTCTTGTCATGCAATGCCTTTACCATTTTCTGCCTCTGTATATTTGGTTCCTGAGCCTCTCTTTTGTACTCATCCAATTCAACCAAATGGACCAGCTTGTCTTCCATGAAATCAAATTCTTCTAAATATTCCTCTAAAACAAATTTATACACTAGGAGTAGGTTTTTCAAAGGCAACCTTGATTCTTTGCCATAAACAAGCTGATAAGGAGAAAACCTTGTGGATGTTAGGATTCCCACAGATACTAAGAGGGGGGGTGAATCAGTATCTAACCAGTGAATTGAATTTCTTAACTTAAAACATGTAGAACATATTATAACAGTGTACCGGTATGCAAGAAATAATGCAATAAATAGAATTAAAAGCAACCACATGAAAAACACACCATAACACAATGATTTAACGAGGAAACCTAGTGTGGGAAAAACCTCGGTGGGATTTGTGACCCACAATATTCACTTACTGGCCAATAAGAGAATATTAGTGCTACAAGAGGGGCTTGCACATGTAGGAAGGCCAACTACCTAGAGCTCACTACTCAATGGGAAGTCTCACTGACTTACAATGATGGATTATACAAATCCACTATCTTGTACTGCTTCAAAATAGCATCTATAATGTCGGATCCAGTATCGGTTTCTGCTCTGCTTCTTACATAAACCCTTAACCTATAATTCACATAATAGGTTTGCCTTATTTCACCTAAGTATATTCTTCTTCCTTACTTACAAATGTTCTACAATGATCTCTCTTATATAAGAGTCATTTTACAATGATGCCAAGTTGGCTTACAAAGATTTTACAGTAATAAACAAAATACAATATAACAAAAAATCATGTCGGCCTTTGTGCCGGTATGCTTCCTTTCTCTATCGGTGCCGATGGTCTGAGTGCTGGTGTAATGCCTTACCGATGCCATAGGATTGTAAGGTTTCCATCAATGACAAAACCTTCAATCACCTACAATATCTCATTGGAGTGTGAATATGCCAATAATCTCCCCCTTTCGCATTGATGGCAACACTCATGAGAAATTTCAAAAGGTGTATTCAAAACTGTAATCCAAAAATGTTTCCAAAAATATGTTACCAAAAATATAAGAGCTCCCCCTGAGTAGATAATTCTTTTTCCGGTTATTTTCGTTATTTTCTCATACTACTACTCCCCCTTTGGCATCAATGACAAAGGTTGCCAAGATGTTAGTAGAGTTGTAGTCTCACTCAGCCTTGTAACTATGTGGTTACAATTTGAAAAAGATCAGCCAAAATAAAGCTTATACTATCCATAAACTTCTTGCTATCCTTTATAGCTACATTTGTTCTTTGAACTATACTGGTGAGGTGCTGCATATGCTTTGCTGGTGTTCTCTATCCCTATACTATTGCCTCAGATATTTGCTTCCATAATGATGCTAGATAGTCCAATCTAGGACTCAGTCTTAGTCTAAAATGCTTTGCCTTATTTACTATTCTCTCCTTTTCTCTTCCTAGCTTAATTAAATCTTCCTCAAGACTTGATATCTTCTGTTCAAAAACTGATAATGTATCAGGTGAGTTAACCAAACTATCTGTAAGTTTATTGATTTCATCATGTACCTTGCTCATCTTCTTATCTATGTCTACTGTCAAAAAGTTTGTTTTGCAAGTATCTTTATACAGAGTTTTAAATTCCTTTAATAAGTTGCATAGTTTCGGTAGAAGTGTGTCAAATTCCCTAGTACACTTCTTTATCTAATCCTCAAAATTTCTGTTTTTTCAATTTCCATCTTATCCTATAATGCCTCTTTATTTATTTGCTCAATTGTCATTGTGTTCTCAGTGATGTACCTGGACAAAATGTCAATTTGGCTTAATGAATCTTTATTGTCTATATTGCAGTTAGGAGCTAGCTTCTTCAAAATTGGGATTATGTCATCTATAGCTTTGTAAGCTTGTGAACTACAATCTATTATCTTTTTGATGGAGTCCAAAAGTACTTTAGTTACATTTGTTGATTTGTAGCCTGCTAAGGAGGAACCAACATTCTAAATTTTGCCAGTGGAGGAAGTAACCAAGCTTGTAGTAACCTCTCGTAGGTTAGTCTGTGTTTCCATTTCTTTAAGCAATGGTGTTTGATCTTCTCCTATTGCCAGTGGCACTATTTCCATGTGAACCTATTCCTATTTCGGAGCTTGTTTCTCTGCTTGTTTCTCTGTCTGTTGTTCTTTCTCAATCTATTGCTTTGTGTTATCAACTTCAACTTTTCTTTCAGTATTGTCAAAGTTTTCAGTTGCCGGTGGCTCACTAGCCATATCTATTTTGCCAATTGTTTCTTTGTCTATCACAATGTTGACCTTTTGTGTATCAACATTAATTGTGTATAGTACCTCAAGATTAGGATTTGTATCCTCTGTGTCCATATTATCATCTATCGGTTGATCTTCAGTAGTTGTTACCAGTGATGCAATTTGAGGCAATGGGGATAAATTGTCTTTTACTTTGATGCTCGGAGGTCCACCAACCTTTCCTTTTCCTTTGTCTCTCTCCTTATGGTATACCTTTATTGGTTTGGGGTTCCTGTATTCTTCCTGTTTTTCTTTCTCAATAAGAAATATGTCCCATGCATTTTTTGTTTCCTCTGTTACTTCATTCACTCTTCCAACCATTAATGCAATATGCCGGTGTGCAGTAGAGAATACTGATCGGTTGGCTTCTGCAATTAAGTCATCTATCTCCTTAGGTGAGTTTACTGGATAAACAACAAGTAACTTTTCAATTTTGATTTTCTTATCAAGCTCTACAACAACTTGTCTTCTTGCTTCCAGTCTTTTGAACAATTCATCTGTTAGATCATCTATTACTTCCATTAAGAACTTTTTATAGATGTCCATGTGTAAAATAACACTGTTTTCAACTTATTCTTTCTCATCTACTGACAGTGTATCATAGACCTTTCCTATGTTTTTGAGTTTCCCTTCCTCTGTGATTTCATATAGCAATTTGTCAAGAGGGGCCAAGTTTTGTTTAGTCTTCTTCTTCTTTGGTGTCAACTTTTTCTTTGGTGTTGTCTTTCTAATTGGAGACCTCGCTGCCTGTTGTTTTTGTCTAGTCCTTCTAGGCGAGGGTGTGGATGTCAGTGAAGGATCCCTTTTCCTTACAACTCTTTTGAAAGCTGCAGGCATGTCACTCTCCGAAGAAGTAGCTACTAGTGATAGGTGAGTCTCGGGCTGTAGAGTTCCTAACTCATCCTCAGTGATACCGGTTTGTTTCAATACATCTTCTTTAATAGCCTTAGCCTATCTAGAACCTCTTCTCACAACTGCTTAAACCTTTTTCACTCTCTTCTTAGATTGAATTTGTTTTTCTATGGTCTCAGCACTACCAAATACTTCTTCCTTTGGTTCATTTGGTGCTTCCAGAAGTGCTTTAGCATAAGTTTCAATTATATGATCATCAATCTCATAACCCATCTCTGTTACCCAGATTGTTCTTGGGATGACTGCTTCCATCCAGATCTCATCCATTTTGATTACAAAACATATATCATCCTTGTACTTGTTGACAATTTTCTGTGATAGTCTGATCCTTTTGTTCATCCTTACCTTTAGTTCTTGAAAATAGTCATGAATGTTCTTTTCTTTGTTCTCACCCATGTTGTTGAATAGGTTTGTTAACTATTTTCCTACCGGTATATCAAATCCAAGATTCTTATGGCCAATACCGGGAACCTGTTTAGTTATGTGTAGCATTAAGCATACAAGTAGATTTCCAAATCTAAAAGTTCCTTTCTTATCCTTCTTGATTTTGCCTAAGTTATCAATCAATTCATCTTTTAACCATTTACATACATCAATTTTCACATTGTCTTTAACCATGTCATAAGCACTTTTAATGCATAAACTGGAAACTGAGTTAAGTTTGTTTGCATGAGTTGCTTTGTACCCTAAAATCATGCTAACAAATCTCACATTTATATTAGTCAAATCATTAATGCTTAGAGACCTTCTGTCTAATGTTGCACCAGTTAAGTTCATTACTAGGTCATTGGAGACCTTCTTAGTCTTGTCTGGTCTATTACCGATGGTTGGTAACCCTGTTACTGCTTTCACATCTTCCTTCATTATTTTGTGTACTGAATCAAGCCAAAAGAATGAACCATGTACCCTACTTAAAACTATCCTAATCACCTCCTTGGAAAATTTAGGAATGCAAAGGATTTTAGTGAATCCTAGGGTTTCAACAATTTTATGTTCAGGTTTTACATTACCAGAATTATCACATATAACAGTTTTATACATGCTTTTGATTTCTTCATCTCCTAATTCATCTATGTTGCAATGAATATATATTCGGTGATCTTCTGTGAAAACAACTCCCTTTGGAATTTGGGAAAAAGCCCCTACATTGTCATCGTTCTTAGCTACCTCAGGAACTAGTTGAAATATGGGCCTAGGGTGTTTTATAACCTTGACTACTGTAGGGTTTGCTATGAATTCAGGTGCAGAGGAGGATGCCATGATAAATACCTTTTTCTTCCTTTGGATGGATTGATTTCTGAAGTGCTTTGCCTCTTTACTCAAAATCCCTTAGCAAATTTTGTGTTCTTCGAATGTTTGAAATCTCGGTGAAGTGAAATGGAGCCAAAACCACAAATTTATAATGTTTATTTTCCATCTACCACATTTAATGTATGTCGATTAAGTAGTCACTTAACATTGTCTACCAGTATGGAAGTAATTTCCAACTTCTCACCATTAACCGAGGGAATTATAGCATATGTCTCATTGATTTCCAAACCCTCAAGAAAGTTTTCTTCAATTTGATGAAGAGCTTCTTGCCGGTGGAGTATTACTCTGTCCTGTTGATGAAGCATCACTCTATCCTACCGGTGAAGCATTGATTGGTTCTACCGGTGGAGTATTCCCAACAATATTTAGGTCTGACTTTCTAATCCATTGTTTTGAGAATTCTTTCTTAACCTCTTCAACTTTTTCTTTACCTTTCAAGCTAGAACTTTTGTTGTCTATCGGTGATCCTTTACTTCTACAGAATTTTGCAATATGCCCAATCTTGTTACATGCATAACAAGTCACATTATTCTTCTGAATATCTTTCCCATAACCTATGCCGGTTTGTGTTCTACATTGATTAGATAGGTGTCCAAATCTTTCACAAACATAACATCTCACATTCATTCTGCAATTTTCAGAGTTGTGACCAACTTTGTTGCATTTTGAACATTGACCGGTGGGTGTGTTGATATTTTGATAATTTCTAGATCTACATTCATTTTCTCTATGACCATACCTATTATAGCTAAAGCATTTTCCATTGAATTTATAAGCATTAGGTTGCCTTACCGGTTTGCTATGATCCTGTATGTTTGCAATACCAGAGCTTTCACCAACTTCAAAACCAATTCCAGAAGTGTCACCTTTAGGTTTTTGATTCTTCAGCAAGTTACCAACTTCCTCTGAGATTTTCTTGAATTTCTCTTTATGTTGATTTGCAATATCTAGTTCTCTTTCTAATACTTCTTTCTGCCTCATCAGTTCATTGGAGTCATTCTAAGTGTGCATCAGATCTGTTTTTAACAAATCATTTTCATAGCTGAGTCTTGTGTTTTCATTTGCAGCACCACTTAGTCTTCTGGTCAAATCTTCTTCACTCTTCTTTATATCTTCAATTTATTTACAAAATCTCATATTCATATCCTACATCTCATTCTTTGTTGTCATGTTCTCTTGCTTTAGCTTGTTTATCATATCATTAAGAGTTTGTTTTTCATCATTCTCATTTTGCATCTTTTCACAAAGTTCTCTTCTCTTATTTCTTGAAATGGTAAGATTTTCTTGAAGTGCCTGAATGATATCCTGGGCTGCTTTTAGATCATCTTCTAATTTGATATTTTTTAGTTTCTCTGCATCATAGTCTGAGAGAGCTGCTTCTAGTTGCTTCATCAGATTTTCCATAGCTACCAGTATCAAGATCTTCCTCAAGCTGTTAGTCTTCTGAAAATAGAGGACCAAGCTCTGATACCAATTGTTAGGATTCCCACAGATACTAAGAGGGGGGGGATGAATCAATATCTAACTAGTGAATTGAATTTGTTAACTTAAAACATGTAGAACATATTATAACAGTGTACTGGTATGCAAGAAATAATGCAATAAATAGAATTAAAAACAACCACATGAAAAACACACCATAACACAATGATTTAACAAGGAAACCCGGTGTGGGAAAAACCTCAGTGGGATTTGTGACCCACAATATTCACTTATTGGCCAATAAGAGAATATTACTGTTACAAGAGGGGCCTGCACATGCAAGAAGGCCAACTGCCTAGAGCTCACTGCTCAATGGGAAGTCTCACTGACTTACAATGATGGATTATACAAATCCAATATCTTGTACTGCTTCAAAATAGCATCTATAATGCCAGATCTAGTACTGGTTTCTTCTCTGCTTCTTACATAAACCCTTAACCTATAATTTGCATAATAGGTCTACCTTATTTCGCCTAACTATATTCTTCTTCCTTACTTACAAATTTTATACAATGATCTCTCTTATATAAGAGTCATTTTACAATGATGCCAAGTCGGCTTACAAAGATTTTATAGTAATAAACAAAATACAATAAAAAAAAAAATCATGTTAGCCTTTGTGCCGGTATGCTTCCTTTCTCTGTCAGTGACGGTGGTTTGAGTGCAGGTGTAGAGTCTGATCTTGCTAGTGCCGGTGTAATGCCTTGCCGATGCCATAGATTGTAAGGTTGCCATCAATGAGAAAACCTTCAATCACCTACAATATCTCATTGGAGTATGCATATGCTAATAGTGGACTTCTTCATTGTTACCCTATCTGCCCACACTACCAGATTCAACTTTGAGTCCCATGCCCTTTTATTGTCACCTAACATCCTTTTAATGATCTTCAACAAGTTTTTGTCACTATATTTTTCTTGTCCATTCCCTTGGGGATGATAAGGTGATGAATATGACAAAGTGATTCCATAACTTTCACAAAAACTAGCAAATTCTTTGGATCTAAAACACATCCCATTATCTACAGCAATCTTGTGGGGTACCCCAAATCTTGTCAATATATTTTCCAAAAGAAACTTTCTTATCACCTTACTTGTAGCCTGCCTTGCAGGAATTGCCTCTATCCATTTGGTAAAGTAATTAGTGGCTACCAAAATCCATTTGTATCCTCCACTAGATTGATTTTGCAATTTCTCCTATGAAATCAATACCCCACATTTGAAAAGGTTCCTTAGTCTACATGGGTCTAAGTGGAAGAGATCCATCATATTTTAGCTTTCCTAAAAAATGTTTGGCAAGCCTCACATTTTTTAATATAAGTATGATAATCCTTAAAGACTTGTGGCCAATAGTAACCGACATTGAGTATTTTATGGGTAGTGGTTTTCGCTGAAAAGTATCCCCCACATACACCCTGATGTAATTCCTTTAAAACAGATTGTGCTTGATGAACATCCAAACAAAATAAAAGGATACCATCCCTATTTTTCCAATATAAAACACCGTTAAGCAATACATACCTAGATGCTTGAAGCTTAAGTGTTATTTTCTGATTATCATTTAAATCCTCTGGACACTTCATGTGTTTTAAATAATAGACAATATTCTTGTACCAAGGACACATTTCAATGCTTATTTGAGCCTCCTCCAACTCTACGTGATTTATTTGTGTTGCCTCCAAATTTGATTCTCTCATCAGTTTAGCCAAACCTTGACCTCTTACCAATTTAGTAATCTAGATGTCAATGTTGATCTCCTAGATTTGATTGATCCATCTGCATCTTCTCCTAGTAGTTTTAGTCTACCTGAAAAATATCCTTCGCTGTTGCATTAGGAACATAGGCAATGACATTAGCTCCCACTAAATATGGTCTAAAATATTTTACACCTTTTACTAGGGCATATGCTTGTTTCTCATTTATATCATAATTTAACTCAGAAGCTTGTAGCATTTTTCTAAATAACGCCACTGGTTGTTCATGACCTTCATCATTCTTTTGTAACATAACTGCAACAATAGTATGAAATGAAGCAAAATAGAATACTTGAAAAGGCTTAGAGAAATCAGGAGATTTAAGTATAGGTGCTTCCTCGATGGCCCTTTTAATGTTCACAAAGGACTCAATTGCTTCATTAGTCCATTTTATCTATGCACCCCTTTTCAACATCTTTGCAATAGGTTTTACCATCTCAAAAAAATTGACACAAATCTTCTCACAAAATTAATTTGTCCAAAGAATGATTGAATGGCTTTGATTGTGTTTAGGAATCTAAATTTTATCAATGGTTGCAATTATCTCAGAGTCAATCCTTACTCCATCTTTAGATACAATATGACCCATCAATTTACCTTCAGTGACTCCAAAGTGACTTTTTTTGGATTTAGAGAAATACCATATTCTAGTGCTCTGATGAAAATCTTCTCTACATCATTACAATGGTTTTCTGCTTTCTTGGAGTATGTTGTCAAATCACCCTAGTATACAACTAGAATGTAATCAATGAGGCCTTCAAAGGATACATCCATGGCCCTTTGAAAAGTAGCTCCAGCATTGGTAAGTCCCAATGACATCCTCGCATACACATATGTGCCCCATGGTGTAGTGAAAGTTGTTTTGTATTTTTTTGATTCCTTGACCTTCACTTGGTTTTAACTAGAGATTCCATCCATAATAGAAACTAGCTCATTCCCTGCTATGTTCTATAGCAAAGCTTCCATGTTAGGCAAAGCATAATTATCTTTTAAAGATGCTATATTTAAGTTTCTAAAGTATATGCATAATATGATATCACCGTTCTTCTTTCTAATAGGCACCAAGTTTGACACCCATGTGGAGTGCCTTATAGGCTCTATAATCCCTGCATTCCTCATCTTCATCAACTCTTCCTTCATTTTGGGAGCCAATGTGGGATTTATAGGCCTTTTGTTTTTCCTAAATGGTTTTGCATCCAGCTTCAGTGGGATTTCATGCTGGAACAAATCCTCTTTGTATGCCTTAAGGTCATCATATGACCAAGAGAAAACATGTTTGTATTTTCTTAACAGATTGACCAATGCAGCTCTAATTTTTGGTGTAATCTTGTTCCCAATGTAAACTTCTCTAGGATTTTTTTCACTTCCCAAGTTTATTTTCTCCTCTTCTTCACAACTTCCAGTGTTGGGTTTAAAATATTCCATGTCTTTATTGTCAAACAAACTCTCTAGTTCCACCAACCCTTTTGGAATCTTGTTTGTTTTAAGCTAGAGAATGTCTTTCCCGAATAGAGACCCCTTACCATTCTCCTCTTCCACATATGCATTCCAATCCATGTGTTGGGCCTCATACCGATCTTCACAAAATAATAACTTCAGAAGATCCTTGTCATCATCAAATATATGCTAGTTCTTTATGTTGTCTGGTACTGCAGGTCTAGTTTTTATTTCAACTTGGCTAATGTCATCAAAAGGAATATCATTATGTTTAACTGCTAGGTTGGCCATAAAATAAACTAAAATATTGTTAGATCTTTCAATCCATGTTATATAGAATGTGCATCAAAAAATTCAATAGAGTCCCACACCTCATTTCTGTAATTTTGAAGCCTTACATTTTTAGTAGCAAAATTTTCCCTTACTTGAGATACAACTAACTCTGAATCACCATAAACTGTTAGTAGTTTGATACCATGTTTATTTTCTATTTGAAGACCTAACAAGAGTGCTTCATACTTAGCAACATTGTTTGTACATTCAAAGGCTAACAAGAAAGAATATTTGAATGATCTCCCATTAGGAGAAATAAAAACCACACCAACTCCATTTCCTTCTTTACTGCAAGCACCATCAAAGTACATTTTCCAAATTTTATCCTCATGTGATTCAATAGTATTTTCACTCTTATTAGTATTGCATTGAATGGGTTTAGAAATACTTACCTGAAAGTTATCTATATCTGATTGGAGGAAACATGTTGTCTCATTTGGATCAACTTCTTCTATCAGGTATAATGATCTTGGCTCTCTATCAATCCTTACATTTTCCCCTTTTACCAGGATGGTTGCATATGATAGATCTAACTGAACATATCCCCCTACCAAATTTGACCATTGCCTTGATAGTAACATTCCATAATTTGGAGGCACTTGAACATTGTGATGTCTGTTTTATATGATGCATCTAGGCATGCTGGAAATCAAAACTCTGCATTTTTCATAATTCCAACAAATAGGACTAATCTATTATCCATAGCATAACATTTCCCATAGGGAGTGTCTACATGCATCCCAAGTTCCTTCATGACATCTTCTAGCATTATGTTCATGGCTGCATCTAAATCTATCATACAATTCTTAACCATTTTATTGTTAATCAACAAAGTCAGATAAAAAGGATCAACCTGAGTAAGATTATTAGTGATAGAAGTTCCCAAATAGACAATAGGTGGATCTTCAACTCTTGGCCTGTGATCCTCTTTATTAACTTCACCAAAATTAGACAAAATCTTGATTGTTTCATTTTTTTAATCAGGAAATTTTATTACTTCAAGCAAGGGCAAATATACTTTCACTTGTGATAAAGCCTGAGACATAAATGATCCATAGTTTGAAAGTGGCTTACTAATTTGTTTCCTTTCAATTGGTTTTGTCAATTTAGGGGGTTCTGTTTGTTTGACCTTTTCTACTACACCTTCCTTTTCCTCATTGGTGATGGTGTCTTTGTTTCCACTAGCTTTAGGAACCTTTGCAAATATCCCGGATGACTTACCTTGCTCTGGGTTCACTATTATGTTCCTTAGCTAATAATTGCTTTTTGCCTGTGCTACTACCGCCATAGTATAAGCTTTCTTTTCTTCATCTATTAAATTTCTCAAGGAATGCACTGGCTCTTCATCAAGGAACAATATCCTCAAGGCAGGGGTGTCCACATCATCATCAGTGAAAACTTGTTGTACACTATACTGCTAACTCTCTCTCCTCCATTGTACATCTGATGAGTGCTCATCCTCAAATGAATCCTCATCCCTACCCCAAACTAGATCTGATGAAAGTACATTCACTATGGGATCATACTCATCCTCATGATCCTTTTCTTCTACAAAACCTTGAGCAATCATACATTGTTTTGCAACATGGGGTAAATTGCAGATTTCACACCATGGATATTCCTCCACAAAATTGTTTACTTTCTTCAATGGATCAGGAGTTTCTTTGCTTAGATTGGCATTCACTGGATTACCATCTTTCCAGTTTGTATTGCATGGGATGACGTGCAATCTTGGCCTATTGTAATTCATTGGCTTGTTGCTTCTATATGGGGGCAACTTCTCGTTGTGATTTTTCTTACCCTTCATATCTTTCAGCATGTCCATGATTTGGCTAAATCCATCCCTTTTTATTTCTCTAGGATTATATAATTTTGGATCATCTCTCTTGCCAATTCTCCCAGCATCTTTTATGTTATTTTCAATGGTAGTGGTTGTCTTAAATACTTGTTGAAAGGTGATAGGCTTATGAGATAGAATCTCATAGTGAGTCTTGCTGTCAAAAGTACTCAAATAAAAAATAATCAAAAATCAATCAACGGGTTTAATATCCCTTGGTATTCTATTAAGCACTTTATTAAACCTCTTATTAAATTTAGAGATGGATTCATTTTGGTTCTTCTTTATTCTTATCAACTCATGAGATGCAAACTAAGTATCACTATGGTCTCCAAACTCTTCCAAGAATTGTGTCACAAACTCCTTCCAGCTAGCAATGCACCTATCAGGAAGATTTTTGTACCACTCTCCTGCATCCTCTGTTAGAGACTGAACAAATAGTTTCATAAAATAATATTCATGAGGGACTTCAAATTCTTCAATGGTATTTTTAACATTTATTACATGCTATTCTATAGAATCAGTTCCATTTCCTGTGAACTTAGGGATGGCTGACCTTAAATCATTTGAAATCTGAGTCGAATATACAACTATCCCACTAAAATCCAACTGTTTATACCTTTCAATGGTCATAGGTGGTCTGCAACCATAGTTGTTAGTTTGATAGTTTCCATTTCCTCCATTATTACCATTGTTTCCATTGTTGCCTCCACCACTATTTTGATTATTGTTATTTCCATTTCCATTGTTTCCATTACCATTGTTGCCATAATTTCCATTATTACCTCTATTATTACTTACATTGTTGGTCCTTTCTCTATTACTCCAGTTACCAGTAATTCCCCCACTATTAGTTCTTCTTTCATTGTTATGATTATTGCATTGTATATTATAATACTGGCTTTTATTCTCATTGTAGGGTAGATTTTTTAATTTATCCCTTTTTTCATAATTATTATTCAAAATGTCAGACAATGGATTATTATAGATCCTAAATGGTTGTTCCATGTTTCTCATGTGAGGGGGACTATACCTAGGGGTTGTTAGTCTACTTCCCTCACCTCTTCCCTTTTCTTCTTCAATCCTATTTGACTTAGGGCTTTGAACAACATCTCTTTCTAGTTCGAGCTTTTGCAATACCCAATCTGGTTGTCTCTTAAGAGCCTTTGCCATTTTGGATTCATATCCATTTAAGTCAGCTGTCATGCCCAAACTTTTGGGCACGAATGAGATAAATTTTTTTTAAAATAACAACCTAATAACATAAAATCTGCTAATATGAAACGCACTATCAAGTTTTGTCTTTACTGTGTTTTGACTTAACTCTAACCACTAACTCAAGTAAGTGAAAATAATTTAAATTAAATGCGGAATATTAACTCTCCAAAAGAATTTATTATTACCTCATCAATTTAATAAATAATAAATTCATTTAAGCAAAAACCCCTAAATTAATTGACAAGGGATATTATTAATCTCAATTATTCTTTTTTAATTATTGTAGGAATCAATTAAATTAACTCTAGCAATTGAATTTTTAAATCTCATGATTTATTTTAACAATAATTATTATATGTCAAAAATTCGACTAAGGGCCAAATAATTCCATAAAGAAAATTGTCCTATAAATTTTAATCTCAAAAACCTATATCTCGGTGGACTAAAAATAATTCCCCATAGCCAAAATACCTTACCAAATTTGTTATAAAATTTTCTAAAAGATTAAACTTCATAAGTATTTTAAATTTTAAATCATCTTATTTAACGGTTTATATAATCGTAAATAAAATATGAATGTACAAATAAAATAATTAAACTAATGTTAGATTTATACATTCCTATATTTATCTATATATACATATATTTATAAATGTTAGGTCTTGGAGACAACTGAGAGGGGGGGGTGAATCAATTGTCAAATAAATTCAAACCAAAAACCAATTAACCAACTTGATGCTTAGTACCGGTAAACTAGTTGAGTATGCCGGTAGATAGTGTTAATAGTAAATTGCTATACCGGTAAAGATTAATGCATGAAACATAAACATAAAGTCATCCACAACACATAACACCAATATTTGTACGTGGAAACCTTGTAAGGGGAAAAACCACGGTGGGAAACCTTACTCACAATCAAATGATACTACTACAGATAGTAAGTGTACATAAATGGGGTCTGCACATGTAAAAAGGCCAACAGCCTAGAGCTCACTACTCAATCACAAGATGGGAGTCACACTGACTACAGTTGGATGGTTAAATCCAATAAGAATGTACTGCACAAAATAGCATCTTCATATGTTGGATTCAGTACTAGTGTAATGCTGATATGCTTATACAAAAACCTAGCTTCACCTTCAAATGATGTCTTTGTGTATACCTCTGCTTAATCTTGCATATACCTTCACTCTATTATTTTTTGCATTCCCCACTTGATCTTACAAATAAGATCTTACATTTATACCATAACCTAAGACCAATTTTAGTAGGTTAGCTCTACAAGATATTACAATAAAAACATTTTACAAACAATAGAATATCCGATGCAATAACCGATTGAACATGTCATCTTAATGCATTTACAACAATAATTAATCATCTCCATAGCGTGCCATGCTGATCTAGAAAAGATAAAACTGTCGGTGTAACCCTGGATAACCCTGGACCTATTTGCCAGTAAAAGAAAATATGCAAATATGAATATACCAATGATCAATTCTTCAAAACAAAGTGTCCACGCAATGTCTTCTACATTATCAAGTGTCTTCCATATCATTTCAGGTACCGGTGAACATTATATCCTGCCGGTGAACCATATACTAGTAACTGTGCAATAGTTACTTGCTTGCCAGTGAATGTTGCTGGATCTCCAAAGTGCTTGTTTTCAGTAGGTGTTGACATCAAAGACAAAACCATACCAAAATACCTACAATCTCCCCCTTTGGCATTGATGGTAACACAAGATGGAAAAACCATCAAAGTGCCAAAACGGAAATGCCAAATACCAAAAACCAACAATCTCAATTTCTCCCCCTGGGAGCAACATGAGTTTATCCAACGATTTATTTTCAATACCAATCTCTCCTTAAAAGGTAATGTGTTTTTCCATAGATATCTCTCCCCTTTTGACATCAAATGCCAAAGTTATACAAAATACCAACTACTCCCCTTGAGAAGTAGCTTCCTCATCAAAGACCAGAGTAAAAGATTTGTCTTTTAATTATGTCGGTTGATGAAAATCATCAACTATCTAAGTCTCTACCGGTGGTGGTATGACTCCAAGATGATCTTCGAGATATTCAAAAGTCTCCTTAGGGAAAGGTTTTGTGAAAATATCTGCAAGTTGTTCTTTAGTATTCACATAAACCAGTTTTATCTCTTTTTCTTCAACTTTTTCTCTTAGAAAAATCAATTTGATAGAAACATGTTTTGTTTTAGAATGTAATATCGGATTTTTAGATATATCAATTTCTGCAGTGTTATCACAATATATAGTAATGGGTTCCTTGCATTTTACCTTTATGTCTTTCAACATTTGTTTAAGCCATAGTACCTATGTACAGTTAGTTGTTGTTGCAACATATTCTGATTCTACTGTTGATAAATATGTACAACTCTGTTTCTTACTCAACCAAGAAACTAATTTCTTTCTAAGAAAGAATGCTCCTCCAGTGGTGCTTTTTCTATCATTCACATCTCCTACCTGATTTGCATCTGTGTATGCACATAGGTCAAAATTTTCATCTCTAGGATACCATAATCCAAGATTTGTTATGCCTTGTAAGTATCGGAAAATCCTTTCTACTGCTGATTCATGATTTTCCCTAGGATTACTTTGAAATCTAGAAATAATACATACTGCATTCATAATATCAGGTTTAGTTTGTTAAATACAGTAAACCTCCTATCATAGATTTGTATCTAGTTGGATTAGAGATTCATCCTTTTGAGATAATTTGTCATTTGTAGTCATAGGTGTGCTTACCAGTTTAGAGTTCTCCATCCCAAATTTCTTTAGTAATTCTTTCAAGTACTTGGATTGACTCAAAAACATACCTTTATCAGTCTGTGAAATATGCAATCCTAAAAATAATTTTATTTCTCCAATCATAGACATTTCAAATTCTTGCTCCATTTTAATAGAAAATTCCTTACATAATCCATCTTCTCCTCCAAAGATTATATCATCAACAAATACTTCAATAACAAGATGTCATCATTAGTTATTTTGTAATATAAATTACTATCTGCATTTCCTTTAGTAAAACCAATCTTTAAAAGATACTTATCCAACCTTGCATACCAAGCTCTTGGGGCTTGTTTTAATCCATACAGAGCTTTTCTTAACCTGCAAACCATATCATTGTCATTTGTCAAGGATAATCCATCAGGTTGTTCAATATATACTTCCTCTTCAAGATCTCCATTCAAAAATGCACATTTAATATCCATTTGATAAACTTTGTAGTCCTTGTGAGCTGCAAAAGCCAAGAATAATCTAACTGCCTCAATTCTGGCTACTGATGCAAAGGTTTCATTGTAATCAACTCCTTCTTTTTGAGAATATCCCTTACACACTAGTATTGCTTTATTTCTGATAACCTTACCATCTTCATTAAGTTTGTTTCTAAATACCCATTTGGTTCCAATTACATTTTTATCTTTAGGCCGGGGAACTAATGTCCAAGTATTATTTTTCTCAATTTGTCCTAATTCTTCTTCCATAGCTTTAATCCAAAATTTATCTTCACATGCCTCATTGATAGATGATGGTTTAATTTGAGAAATAATACATACCTCTTCATTTGCCAATCTTCCTCTTGTCATAACTCCTTTAAATTTGTTTCCAATTATCTGATCTTCAAAATGATTCAATCTTACATACCGGGGTGTCTTAGTTTGCTATTGTTCTTCAATTACTGTGGAATCCTTAGATGATACCGGGGTAACTGGATCCTCATTTTGTACTGGTGGATTCAGTGTAGATTCATTTGTCATAATTTCTATTGCCGGTTCAGAGTCTATATACCTTGAAGTTCCTCTGAATTGTTCATGAATCTTTACATTTGTACTCTCAACAATTTTCTGCAATCTCTTATTAAAACATCTATATGCCTTGCTCTTAGATGAATAGCCAAGAAATATTCCTTCATCACTTCTAGGATCAAATTTTTCAATATACTCATCTCTTCTAATATAACATTTACTTCCAAAAATTCTAAAATACTTAAGAGTAGGAGTATTACCAAACCATAGTTCATGAGGGGTCTTACCGGTTTCACCTTTGATGTGAACTTTGTTGAATGTATAGACAGTAGTGCTAACTACCTCTCTCCAATACACATGTGGTAGATTTGCTTCTGATAACATACTTCTTGTTGCATCCAAGATAGTTTTGTTTTTCCTTTCAACAACTCCAATCTGTTGTGGTGTTTGAGGTGCTGATAACTGTGTTCTGATTCCATTCACTTCACAGAATGTATTAAAGTCCTTAGATGTGAATTCTCCTCCTTGATCTGATCTTAAACATTTGATTTTCTTACCAGTTTCATTCTCAACCATTGCTTTGAACAGTTTGAACTTCCCAAGTGCTTCTGATTTTTCTTTGAGAAAAGTAACCCAACACATTCTAGAATAATCATCAATAATTAGCTTGAAATATCTATCACCTTGTAAGCTTTTAGTTCTAGCTGGACCACATAAATCAGTGTGAATTAAATCAAGAGCATTATTGGATTTTTCTGGAATACTTTTGAAACTAGCTCTAACTTGTTTTCCAAATTGACATTCCTTACAAATTGTATTCTGAGGTTTTACAATTTTAGGTAGATCTCTAACTGCCTTAGAAGTACTAATTTTTACCATGCAATCAAAGTTTACATGACATAGTCTCTTATGCCATAACCAACTTTCATCTATATGTGCAATTAAGCATGCCTTTTCACTATTATTCAAATGAAAGATATTACCTCTAGTCTGATTACTGGTTGCAATTTCCAAACCAGTTCTATTCATGATTTTTGCATTTTCCATTTTTAAATTGTAACTAAAATCCTTTCTCAAGTAATTGACCAACACTTAAAAGATTATGCTTTAATTATTCAACATAGTAGACATTGTCAGTGTTATGCTTACCATCAAAAGATATTGAACCGTTACCTTTGATTGAACAGGCTTTGTCATCTCCAAATCTTACTAAACCTCCATTGTATTCTTGAAAGTTCAAGAATTTACCTTTGTCTCTAGTCATGTGATGTGAGCATCCTGAGTCAATGATCCATTCATCCTTTGCTTCAACTTTAGTTGCTAGGGCTTGTTCTACTGATTGAGCAGTAGGTACCAGTTGATCATCTATTATAGCAACAAAAACCCATCCATTGTCTACTGGATCCTCATCAGAATCATCAGTCACACCTTCATCGGCAATGTAACAAGATTTGTCTTTGTTCTTCTTAAATCTGTATCTCTGATATTCAGGATTAGGCTTGTATGCTCTTCTAGATTCTTCTCTTAGTCTAGCATGTCTATCAGGGCATCTTGAAGCCATATGACCAATCTTATTGTAGTTAAAACATTTAAAGGGTGCTTTACCTTCATACTTACTTCCAACTGGACCTTTTGGCATTTTTCTTGCAAATAGTGCTTCAAGTTCTTCAAGCTCTTCATTCTCCTTCCTGGTTTCTTCAAGTTCTCTTGCATAAAAGGCTCTCCAGTCTGATTTGTCAAATGATGGAGCAGATGATGTTCATGCTTTAAAGGCCAAATTAGTTTTTATAGTAGCAACATGACCAAATTCCTCAATTTCAAAGGTTGAAAGTTTTCCAATCAATGTATCGCTAGATACTGATGTATTAGGCATTGTTCTTAACTCATTTATAGTAGTAACCTTCATTTTATATGCCGGTGGCAATCCTCTTAAGATTTTTGAAACAATTTCATCATCACTTAGGGTTCCTCCACAACATTTAATACCCAAAACAATTTCATTTACTCTTTCCACAAAAGCAGAAATCCTTTCATCTTCTTCCATTTTCAGATGTTCATACCTGACTCAGAAGCTTTCAAGTTTTGCAATCTTGACTGTGGAATCTCCTTCATTTAGTGTTTCCAAATGATCCCAAATAGCTTTAGCAATAGACCTATCTGATAATCCCATGATTTGTTGATCTGATAATGCGCTCAAAAGTGCTTCTCTTGCTTTGCAATCATTCTCTTCATCTTTAGCTAAGGTAGTTGGAGCAGTCTGACCAGCTACAACAGCAGTATAACCATTCTTTGTAACTTCCCAGATGTCTTTACCAATGCAATTCAGATGTGTCTCCATCCTGGTCTTCCATATCCCATAGTTGGTTCCATCAAGTTTAGGACTATCCTTCCTGAAATAATTAGTAGACATTGGATCTCCTCAAGTTGTTAAACTTCTGCAAAAGAGGACTAAGCTATGATACCAATTGTTAGGTCTTGGAGACAATTGAGAGGGGGGGGGGGGTGAATCAATTGTCAAATAAATTCAAACCAAAAACCAATTAACCAACTTGATGCTTAATACTGGTAAAGCAGTTGAGTATGCCAATAGACAGTGTTAATAGTAAATTGCTATACCGGTAAAGATTAATGCATGAAACATAAACATAAAGTCATCCACAATAGATTACACCAATATTTTTATGTGGAAACCCTGTAAGGGGAAAAACCATGGTGGGAGACCTTACCCACAATCAGATGATACTACTGCAGATAGTAAGTGTACATAAATGGGGTCTGCACATACAGAAAGGCCAACAGCTTAGAGCTCACTGCTTAATCACAAGATGGGAGTCACACTGACTACAGTTGGATGGTTAAATCCAATAAGAATGTACTACATAAAATAGCATCTTCATATGCTGGATTCAGTACCGGTGTAATGTTGATATGCTTATACAAAAACCTAGCTTCACCTTCAAATGATGTCTTCGTGTATACCTGTACTTAATCTCGCATATACCTTCACTCTATTCTTTTTCACATTCCCCACTTGATCTTACAAATAAGATCTTACATTTATACCATAACCTAAAACCAATTTTAGTAGGTCGGCTCTACAAGATATTACAATAATAACATTTTACAAACAATATAATATCCAATGCAATAACTGATTGAACATGTCAGCTTAATGCATTTACAATAATAATTAATCATCTCCATAGCATGCCATGCTGATCTGAAAAAGATAAACCTGCCAGTGTAACCCTGGATAACCCTGGACCTATTTGCCGATAAAAGCAAAAATGCAAATATGAATATACCAATGATCAATTCTTCAAAACAAAGTGTCCACGCAATGTCTTTGACATTATCAAGTGTCTTCCATATCATTCCAGGTATTGGTGAACATTATATCCTATCGATGAACCATATACCAGTAACTGTGCAATAGTTACTTGCTTGCCGGTGAATGTTGTTGGATCTTCAAAGTGCTTGTTTTCAGTAGGTGTTGACATCAATGACAAAACCATACCAAAATACCAACAATAAATATATATATATATATATTTATTTTACACATATATATTTATATGTGAGGATATTTATTTTCCAACATACATTAAAAATTTAATAAATACCAACAACAAAACAAAACCCTAAACGAACATGATATTATAAGACATAAACTACAACCTAAATTTTTTATTTACAAATCTAGCTACCCTAACCCGAACCGGGTTAGGGTTTGTTCTTATTTGCTTGCAGGGCTTGATTTTACCATGGTGGCCTTTATTTGTTTGCAGGGTCAAGGGTTTATTGGGGCCGTGAGGTGCACAGAGGGTGGCAAAGAGGGTGTGGCCACCGCAGCAGTGCTGTCGGTGCCACTACAGGTCATGGTCCGCAGAGATGCCGTAGCGTCCCTGTGGGACACGACCCGTAGCAGCGACCATGGTCACCTCTATGAGGTGTGGCCTGCAGTGGCACTGTAGCGCCTCTGTGGACCATGACCCATAGCAGTGCCCATAGCGTCTCTGTGGGTCGTGACCTGCAGAGGGCCTGCGCCGCTCGGGGGGGTAAGGTTGGGTTTCACCAACCCAATTTTTTTTTTTAAATCTCTTTTTTTTTTAATTTTTAATTTTTAAAAAAAAATTATATATATATTTAAATATATATATATATGTATATATATATGTATATATATATATGTATATGTATATGTATATGTATGTATATGTATGTATATGTATATGTATGTATATATGTATATGTATATGTATATATATATATATATATACATATACATACATATACATATACATACACATACATATACATACATATACATATACATATACATATACATATATATATATATTTAATCATTCATTTATTTATTTATATATATATATATATATATAATCATGATAGCTTAGGGGTAGATTTAATTCAGATTTACCTTAAAATGGATTTATTTTCTTAACCTCCTAAGCTATGCAAAAATTATAAAATATTTGCAGCATAGAAATAGAGGTATATTATTTTTATTTTTCCACAAAAAAAAATCACATAAAGCAGTTTAACAATATTTAATAGGTTTAAATAATGCTTTCTTTTTCTTTGGGACAATCTAGTTGCTAATTTTAGAGATAGATTATTAATTTTACATTTAGATAAAAGCAATAAATCAAGGAAAAATAATAGAATTAATTAAACTACCGCATGCAACATTAGTGCTCATACTAAATGGCTAATTAACTATATTTGCATTTAGAACTCCCATAAATAGGACTAAATGTTTTATTTCTAGCTTACTAACATACATGCTTTTCTATTTCATTCTTTTCCAATATTTCAAATGCATAAGGGGATAAAATGAATTTCTTAATTTTCAAAATAACATATACACAACAAATATTATTTTCAGAACTATAGGGACTTAATCCAGAAATACACATTTCATTTTTTTGCAATAATCACTTAATAGATTAATGCATTTCTTTAAGACATGTTAAGATAAAATATAGTCAACATTTTAAATGGGTGAGATACCCAACTAGTCTTTCATTTCTATTAAATGAGGACTTTAAATAAAATAGATACCTTTTTTTTTTTTTCAAAGTAAATACAACATATAGCTTTCTTTTTTCATTGCTGCAACTAAAATATAAAATATCCCATCCCCTAATCTTTTTCTGCAAATCAAGTAAATCCAGCAACTCCTAGCTTGTCTTTTTTCTTTTTTTTTTTTCCAAGCAATCCTGCAAATAAATCATAAGGCTTTGACCATGGAGTGCCACCTCCCAGCCTAGGCTTACTAGAAGCCACCCCCGAGCTTGGAGAACCAAGCCCTAGACAGGTTACACACATGAAAACACAATAAGCAAGGGAAAAACACACAACAACACTTTCCCAACCAAGGCTACACTTCATCACAAAATGTGATGATTTTACATGGGTGGTAGTGGACCAAATAACCTGAGGAGACTATAAGAATGGTAGATCACAAAGCCACCTAATGGAAAACAAAGATATATCATAAGTTCATTAACCCCACATCCTTATGCCCCCCAAGGCATTCATGCCATACTTTCTCCCCTTATGACCCCCAAATGCATAAACCAGGTCATGCAGCAAGGGTCACATATACACCCCTTGAGTTCACTCTCATAATGAGAGCCTCTCACTCAAGGGCTGTCAAACTTCTACCACCCACAAGACCATCCTACTCTCCCAAAAGTAGAAGGCCTTGGTTACTCCCAAATAACAAGAAAATGCATAAAAAAAGTAACAGATAGGTCACATAATAATTTTCACAAAGGAAAAGACAAGAAACAACTTTTACATACAAGCAATCTTTCCAACATAAACATGCAACGTAAAAGGAAACAAAAAGGAGAAGATGAACCAACCTTCAATCTGCCCAAAGGTTTGCTAGAACTAGTTTGAGGATGAGCAGCCCAATTCCACAATTCTTCCTTCTACACTTAGCCAAAATTATATCCCAAAACTATCATTTTCAAAATTGCATGATCTCCAAAAATGGAGAGTGGGTGATTACCCACAAAGCCTCTCATTTTTGCCTAAAAAGACCTCAGTGAGAGTTCTCACAGGTTACTAAAACTGAAAAAGGAAAAAGTAAGAGAAAGTGGGAAAAAGGATCTCACATCAAAAAGGAAGGTTATCTGACCTAGATGACACCTTCTAATTTTGAATTTTTGCTCACCTTAGGAAACTCACTTTTGAGGTGACTAAACAGTCACATGGGAGTAGACACATGCCTAAAAATACTCCTAACCCATAGGTATACCTTATGGACTTTCAGAAACACCTTTAAACTACCCCTAGGAGCCCATTTGACCCCTTAGAAACCCATCTGAAGTTAACTTTCGGGTCAAACCTGAGTTGACCACTCCAAAGACTCTCTACCCAAGGAAAATTTAGAACCACATTCAAATGTTTTGAAAAGGCTATGGTTAAAACAACTCCCTCCAAGAGACAAGTCAAAAATCAAGACACAAATCAACACATGTCAAGTGACACAATAAAATACATAACAAAATTACACATGAAAATTGTCTCTTGTTGGATTTAAATAAATCAATAAATAAAATTTAACACACATACATCATTTGCTATTACATATAAAATACAATACATACGGGGTGTTGTCTCTCCAAATAGACAACCCCTGGTTTTATGAACGTGCATAGGTCTAGGTTTGGTTCTCCATAATATTTCCATGGTCACATGGATAATTTTCCTGCACATCTCAATTACACATTAGTACTTCCAAATAACCTCATATAATATTTAAACACATGAATAAGAATACACGTCAAACACTCTGCATACAATTGACATTAAACAAAATCAATATATCTTGTATCAAAATAAATCCACATAAGTAATTATCATAATCCTCATAGTTTTGATCCATACATAAGACATGCATCCTATTTCTATCATCATAGTAAAGTCTTGCACATCTAATAATGACATACATGATCACAAAGTTATCCCATTCTAGAATCATATAGAGTTCTATATCTATAATGCATAGAAATGAAGCATCAATATATATCAATGTTATCCAAATCATGGAATCATATAAGTTCTAAATCCATAATGCATAAAAAATAAAGCATCCATAATAGTCTCAACATGAAAATCACTGAAATGCTAGGATGAGTCGAGGTAGGGCCTCACATCAGCCATTTTAAGTATAATTGCATACCACTACCTCTCCTCCTATTCCTCAGCAGTCAGGGTTTCATCCTGGCTGCCATTATTATGTTTTACATTTAAGGTATAGAAAGGATTTTCCTCCAAAGTTTCAAATTTATCACCAGATGAAGAGCCATCCTCTCTACTAGGAAACTTCTTATAACCCCCAAATGCCATACTTGGTGTTTATTTCTTTTCTTTAAATCTTTTCTTTGGACTCAACTAAACAAGGTTAAATTGTCCCTTGTGCAGAGACCTTCTCCCCTGAATTAATCTTATTGATAAATTCCTAGGGGTTTCTCTCACTTTCTCAAAATACCAATTATTATTCATGTATTAGATGTAGAGTCACCACCTCCTATGAGGAATAATATAATTTTTATTAATCTTTTGGGCTCCTTCTTCCAGTAGAGTCTGAAACAAACCACCAAATATTCTGAACACTTCCTATGACAACTTCCCAGCAAAGTCGCCAATTTGTTGGTTCCCAAAACCACAGATTGGAAATCCTAGAGCTTTGCCAAATCTCCTACTAATTTCTCAATCAGCCTTGGCCAACGAATAGGAATGGTCAAATACCAAATTCCTCTACACTCTAGGCTCCACCAGACCTAGGCGGGTATACCTTAATCTCCCAAGCACAAAGAGACTTCTTTATAGGGAATTTAAACTTATCAACTTAGTTGTTTGCAAGAATGGAAAAATGTTTCCTACAACTATGCTCTATTATGTGCTTTTAACTTGCTTTAATCTGAAAACTTGAATGTAATTAATAGTGAATGAATTCTTATAAAATAATGTTGTTGGAACCTTAAGTAATTATGAAAAAACAATATTGATAGAAATAAGAACCTTATGCACACCTAATTTATTCACGAAAAACTAATAATAGACCAGTCCCTTATCTGACAATTTATATCTTACTTAGTGGACAAATATTTGCAATCAAATTTGGAGACAGTTTGAAAAACTTGCAAATATGCAAGACTATCAATGCAATGGTTTGATTATGTGTTGCAAGAATAACAAAGACAATTATGTTTCCTACACAACAACATGTGATGGCACACTGCAACAAATATTAATTAGATTTATCCAAAGAACTTGATTCATCAACACCATGTAACATAAAATGATCTAAAGATAAAGACAACAAATCTTATATATTAATTTTGGAAAAAAAGGTATACAAAAATGACTCCCTATACATATGTGACTCAAAAGACACAAATGAAAGGACACACCCTTTCATTAGTACAAACTAAAACCTGACCAAAAACTAACTAATGACTCCCTAACTGCTATAACAACAAACAATATTACAAAACATATTACAATTGACAATAATTAACTCTCGCCATCCAAGACCAAGCCATATTTCTGAATATGCTGAAGGTAGGCCTCATCCTTGTAAGTGCTGGAGTTGAAGATGATATCTTGCACTGCCATCTCTATAGTCACAAATTTTTCCATCTAGTCCACTGTCTCTGCCATGTCCAAGGTGTCAGCCCATGAAATACCTAGGGAAGCATTAAGTAATGATTGACATTATGTAATCCACACATTCGTGTCCTTAATCTACCCTATTTCACCTATCACTTTTGCAATACCATGTTGAAAAATTTATTCACAATCATCATATTCAACCTTCGGGTCTACATCAAACTTCTCATGCTTTTATATCAGTCTCTAGATTTATTCAATAATTGCACTCTATGTCTTACTAGCCTTCTTAACCTGCAGGAGCATATGTAATCTGTCAGAGATTATTTTATGTGACATGCTATTATCCATATTCTTCTGGTAGACTATCCAAAAGTCTGCAAGAACACCATTTAACTTTTCAAATCTCTTTGACAATAAGACACATGTTGTGTCTTCCCTTATGTTCTGCATTTTCTCTTTCAACTTCTTGTTTTCTTTATGCAATTCCTCGCACTTCTTCATCAATTTTGATTCATCTACTATTTGGGGTACAAGCTGACCTCAACTTCTCAATATTTCTTCATACAGTGACTTGTATTTCCCTGTTTCTTTTTCCAATATCTTCATTTGTGCCTTATTTAATTTGGAAATATCAATCCCCATATCCGCTATGACTATGGGATCCACTTCACCAACCTTTAGCTTCATCATATGATTGGTGGACTTGTCCACATATATAATATTTGGCCTCTTATTCGAAGGATAAAAGGCCCACAAAAGCATAGCCTCATCATCTGGATCATATCTTGATCCAATAAAAATATCACTTATGCCCTGAATGTCTAACTTGAAATATTTCTTATCTGAATGCAATAGGCTATCAAAAATAAAAGAGGCACTAAGGTCCTAGCCTCGAAAAAGAATGATTCCTACCTCTACAAGAATCTCCCTTCCCCTTTGAGGGGTCATGCCTTCTAAGTCAGAATTAATCTCCGCCTTCATCTTTCTGAGCTTTTCTGCCTCATTCTCTAGTGTCACATCTGGTATTGCTTCTCTTAACCTCTTTCCTTTAAAATGATATAAGGACTTAAACTCCTTCAACCTAATAAATTCATCATTTGACACAAAATATGTATGCTCTTGTATCGTGACATCCAAATCAGCATTCATCCTTGCAACAATTTGGTCCTATGCTTCAGGTTCCTCTTCCTTTTTAGGCATTTTAAATCTTGAGATAGCCTCATTTTCACCTGATTCACTTTCAACTTCTTCTTCTTCCTCCATCTCCTACAGTCTCTACCTTTTTTCTTCCATTTTCTAATTCAAATCCTAAAAAATTCACATAGCTTCTTCAGACTCCTTGTTTCTGAAGATATCCAAGCTTCAATATGATCATTAAAGTAATCACCAAGATTCTGCTTTTTTCTGCTCTAGTGCATATAACCCTTTGGGTCATAATTTTTCCTTCTTGTGTGCTCATATAGAATATAATCTTTTATTAACCTTTTTTCAATAACTTTGTAAGCCTTTGTTGATACAATGGTGAAATCACCAAAATGTATAGTTCCGGGTAAGAAAACTTTCTTGTGGGAACCCCCAAAATGATGTGTATTAGAGACTCTCATCTGTCTCACAATCTCCAGGTAAGCAATTTGGTCTGGTGCACACCTTGGTAGCAGATAGGGAGAACCTTCGAATCCAAAAACCCTAACATATGAGAAGTCTTGGCATACGTACCAACCACCCCAATTATGATTCACCCTTGTATCTCTATGCTCATGGGATCTAAAAAATCTTTTAATTTCTTCTAAAAAATGATCCATCACAAGAAACCCCCAAAAAATTGTACAATGGTTGAACAAAAAACTCTTCAAATTTGACATAATGGGATCTCATGAATCGAGAATCCCATAGTGATACCTACAATTGTGTTGGCTACTCCTAGCCATCTTTACCATGAACATTTAATTTTAATTCTTCAAGCCACAACCCCCTAGGTCATCCATAAAACAATATAATATGCATCAATAATGAATAAAGCTTAGAAGACTTATCAGGGTTATTTTGAATATTTAAGAAACCCTCATGCATTTTTTCCTTAATGTAGGCAGCATAATCAAATTGGCTTGGCTCATGCATTTGTGTATCTGCAACAAGTACTAAAGGTCCTATTTGAGCCACATCTGGAACGTCAACTCCTCCCACTTGACCGCATGCCATGTATGTATATTGAAAATACTGTCTGAAAATATTGATGTCAAATAGGGGCTCGTCTTCATCTATCAACTTCCCTTTCTCAGCCTTATGTATGGCTAATTTCCGCCTGTTGTATATAGTATCTATCTTTGTATATTCTTTTTCCAGCTTCTCAAAAGACAGAGGCACATCGGATTTGAAACCAAGACCAACAACCTCATGAATGGTAGCCACTGAAAGATAGATGAATGCATCACCATTTGATAATTGGATACATCTTTTCGTGGAATTATAAGCCCTAACAATTGAATACTGACAAAGACATTAGGGACCACTAGCTTACCCAGTCCATTCGTCCATCGGTTTGAGATTAGGGTTGGATTGCTCCTTCATGTATAATGATATAAGAAGAGATCATAGACTCTAACCCTGGTCCAAACATCACTAATTTCCTTAAAATCATCTTCTAGATGGTCACAGATAGGCAAGTTATCCTTAGATCTTCGTTACTTGGCTCCTGGTGAGCTCATGTAGTCAATCATGTCTTGATTTAACTTCCTCTTTTGCACACTTTCTCAACCTTTAGAATTCTTTGAGGCACTCTTAGAAACCTCAGTGACCTTCCTCTTGCCTTTGGAACTAGAACCCTCCATATTTGAATCCTTCAAGCTTTCTGAAATTCAATTTTTTGCAGTTTAGTTTCTCTTCAATCTCTCTATTCGGTTCAATCTGTTATGCAAATTCCTTATACAAAATTCCATATATAGATTTAATACATTAGGAGAATTTACTCAATTTAAATGGTGCTATGATTTTCCTCGTACAAGCATAGACCTATCCATTACCTGTATTTAATAATGGCCGGTGGATTCGTTAAATTCAGATTTTGGAATGGCTAGTCGGCATAACTCCTCTCGATGATTCAATAAATTGGCCCCACCCATCTTTTTGATCAACACAGGTCTCCTTGATCACTCAATTGGGCATCAAGGTAGCTCATTTTCCCTCATTCCAATGGTTATAACTTTCCCGATGGCTCCACCTTCTAGCTAGGTTTTACTTTCACCTTTGTCACATCAGCATAGGTCATTCTGATGTACCCTCCTATTCCTCAGTGGCATTCTTCCTATTGGGTATCGACATAGCTCCAAATATGTTCCTTCGATGGTTAGAAGTTATTCTGATGAGTCCTCCTTTGTAGTTTGCATCTCGTTTGTTACATTGGGTCACCTTATCGGGTATCAGAACAACTCAATTTATGTTTCTTCGATGACCCGATGACATCGACTTCATACTTGTGTATCTTTTTGCTTGTCTGGTCTATCAGCATACATTTCCCTGATGATATCTCCTTTCTTGCACCCATCTCTACCTTCTCATTGGTTATCGGCGTAATGAAAAATGTCTCCTCCTAATGAGACGCTAATATCTCGATGACTGACTTCGATAGGTGTAACTTATCCCAATCAAGTCTCCTTCTTTGTGCCCAACTTGTCTTCCTCATCAGGTATCAACATAACCTAAAACACCTCTCCCCGATGGTTTAAGTTACCCTGATGACTTAGTATTCTCCTCCTTTTGGTATCAGCTCATCGGAGTAGGCTAGGCCGATAACAACGCCTTCGCCACCTAGTCCATCGGGTATCGGGATAGCGTAAGTTGACACTTTTTTATGACCCAATGACATCACCAACAAGTATTCCACTCCATTCGACATCAGAATAAGTTTTGCTGATAACCTCATTGGGTGCTGGGTAGCTTTTTCCCCATTCTTCTAATAGTGAATGCTATGTCGATGACTTTGCCTTCTTATTATGCTATCGGTGTAGCTCATCCCGATGGATTACTAACTCGCCAAAATTCCTTTTGCCGATTACACCCTAAGGAAATGCCATTGGACTCATTGGTGTGAGTTTTGTTGATCGACACACACCTTTTTCTCCTTAGGCAATCTTATCGGGGTGACTTACACCGATAAACATAATTTATATTTTATGAAGAGAAGGCTTTCTTTCACAAATGTAACTTTCCCCAACCATGCTAACAAACTTCTAAGGCACTAAAAACATCTCTGAATGCACTCATGACCCTTCTTCTATGATGAACCCTAAAATGTGCTCTTGCTATGCAAAGATTGTCATGATGAAGGTTATCACAATGTCACCATACTTAATGCCATCTCTTAATATGCCTAGTGATACTTGTTCATGTAGATTCATGCTACAATTAGACTTTTGTGACATAATAACATATCTCCTGCACATGCGATCCAACAGTAAATGCTCTTATGATGAAAATATACCTATAAAACATCAATAGATAGCACAAAATATTTTTGCAAAAGTATGTGCTAACACCAAGTGCATGGCTAAATCCCAAATCTGTAGCTCACTGATTTTGCATACTTTGTCTCCAATTTCAACACTTTATCTATTCAACTTACAAAAGAAGGTCAATTGTATTTCAATCAAAACCAATCCACTTAGGATTCAATCCTTTCATCCTTTGGGATTGGATCTAGTAGATTCTTCCCCCTCTTTTGAATGTAAATTCCCCCAAGTAAAAATTGAACTTAGTGATTTTCCCCTTCAAGTGGTGAATTGGCTAAGCTCCCAATTTTCCACTATATAGATTCTAAACCCATTGGAACTCTGATAGTGACTGGATGCAAGTTGTCTAAGCATGATGAATCTCAAAAATTTAATCAGACCTTGTATAGATCTATGGTTGGTGGACTATTGTACCTGACTCATACTAGACCAAATATTATGCTTGCTCTGTTGGCATTATAACAGACAAGAAGAAGGTTGGCATTCCAATTACAATGAGAGATTGTTGGCATTTCAATAAGGATATTGAGAAGGTTGTTGATGACTATGGATATAACTGATTAAGGATGATTACTGTCTTAATATTATTATTTTGTCATTGATGTCAGGAAATTGATTTTCTAATTCAGTATGATGTTGCCATATCTTAAGAAGTGTGATTTGATGAGTATAAAGATGTCGATAAAAGACACAAAAAGAATATGATGAATAAGGGGATAAGTTATTCAATAGGCAACTATTACTGAGTTAGACAATGATGAGATCATGATGTTTAGATTGTTTTGATATCCTACATATGCTATTGTTTGAAAGGTTAATACTATACTATGTTACCGAGCAAAGAACCTAGTCGGTAAACCCTAAGGTTATCGCTATTGGTTAATAAAGGCAAAATGTCTATCGAGTGAAGTTTAGTATTTACCGAGTTACAACCAAGCTATAAAAGAATGCATTAAATGTTTACATGTGATATTTAATGAAGGAAGTTGATGAACTGGAGCGAATTAAATGATTGGTAAGCCGTGTATGAAGATTGTTAAAGAATATATGGTAAAGAAAGATCGGCAGGAAGATCTATAGCTCAGATTGAACCGCAATACCCTAACACAAGTTCCAAGGTAGGGTAAAACATTTTCAGATCAAAGGATACATTGAACCTAGACAAGATTGAACATCTGATGGCTATGATTGATCATGGGAAATGTGATCAAGGAGATTAAGCGGTTAGAAGATTGTTTATAAATAGGAAACTATTGATAAACAATGCATGCGAGCAAGTGTATGCACAGGGATGCTACATAGTGATTACCAAGCATAGAAGCTTGAAGACCTATTTTGATAATAGAGTATACAGCCCAGCAGAGGGACAAGATAAGTCCTATGAATTGATTGTATTGAGAAAATAAGAATCTTCTTTAGCATTTTTAGATGTGAAGTTGCAGACATATTTTATTACTGTTATTTTGAGAAGTAGTAGAAAATCTCTTAACCGAGTGGACTTAACAGTCTTATATGTAAATCCTCTAGCAAGGTGACATTCTTATTTGAGTGTTTGAAATCCTTTAACAAGGTCACTTCTAACAAAGTGAAGATCCTAACAGATCTGAGGGAAATCCCTTAACTGGGTCACATCTAGCAATGTGTTTGTAATCTTTAACAGGATTTGCTTTTAACCGAGCATACTCTAGAAGAGTATATTTCTTAGTGGGTTTGAAATCCCATAGTGGTTTTTCCCTATTTGTGTTTCCACGTTAAATCTGGTGTTATGAGGTTGATATTGTTCATATGCTTTTGAGTTGGCATGTTTGATAGTTTTGGTTATATGACTGATATATATGTTATCGAGGTTGAATCCGATATTTTTATGGATGATTAAGTTTGTATGACTCACCCCCCCCCCCTCTCATCTTGTTGGCTATTGTATTTGTACTTACATTAAGTATCAGAACTATCAATTGGTATCAGAGCTTTAGACTCCGGAAGATGAAGAAAGGGATGAAGAAAAAGCCTTAATATCTCATATAAATACTAATGATTCTTGGATCATAGATAGTGGTTGCTCACATCACATGACAGGTGATAAACACAAGTTTATTAATTTAGATGATTATGATGGAGGCTATGTAAGATGTGGTAATGATGCACCATGTCTGGTAAGAGGTAAAGGATCCATAACACTTCTTGACAATGCTAAATGTAATGATGTTTATTGGGTTGAAGGTTTGAAATACAATTTGTTGAGTGTAGCATAGCTAAACAACACAGGTTACCGAATAGAGTTTGAAAAAGGAATTGTCAAAGTTCATGACAAGCATGGAAAGTTAGCTGCTACCGGGACACAAACAAGAGGTAATACATTTCATCTTGACTCAACTCGGAATAAATGTCTATATGCAAGGATAGATGATACCTGGTTATGGCATAAAAGGTTTTGTCATGTTAATTTTGATAATCTGATCAAAATAAGTAAGAAGCACCGAGTAAGAGGTCTACCGAATCTTGAAAAACCTGAGAATTTTATGTGCCGAGGATGCCAGATGGGTAAGATGACAAGCTCAAACTTTACAAGTAAGTCCTACACTTCTAAGGGAATTTTAGATCTTGTGCATACTGGTCTTTGTGGTCCTATGAAAGTTCAGAGTTATTATGGTGATAAATATTTCATATTATTTGTGGATGATTACTCAAGGATGATGTCAGTAATGTTTTTAAAAGAAAAATCATAAGCTTTTCAAATGTTTAAATGGTACAAGGCTAGAGTTGAAAATGAAACAGGAAGACAACTGAAATGTCTTAGATCAGATGGAGGAGGAGAGTTTACATCTGATGAGTTCAACTTATTTTGCAATGATCATGGTATAAAAAGACAAGTCTCTACACCGAGAACTCCACAGCAGAATGGGATAGCTAAGAGAAGGAATAGATCTATTGTGGATTGTGCCAGAACCTTGATGATTAAAAAGAAAGTTCCACAAACATTTTGGAGAGAAGCAATAAGCACAGTTGTTTACACCTTGAACTGAGTTCAATTGAAGAAAGGTACTTTGAAGACACCTTATGAAATCTAGTATGACAAGAAACCTAATGTAAGTTATTTTAAAATCTTTGGGAGTAGATGCTATGTTCACAAATATGATATAAATGGTAAGTTTGATCAGAAAATTGAAGAAGGAATGTTTCTAGGTTATTCTTCTAGAAGCAAAGCATTTAAATGTCTAATCAAATCATCTAACAAAATAGTAGAAAGTGCAAATGTGAAAATTGATGAATTTGTAGAAAGAAATGATGAAGGAAACTCCAAAGAACCAAAAGATTATGAAGGATTTGTCTATGTGCAACCGAGAAGTCCTACCGAGATAACTGTTGAAGAAAATGAAGAAAATATCTAGTTACCAAGAGATGAAGAAGATCATACAGAGCCTACCAAGCCTGTATTAGCAAAGTATGTCAGAAGACATCATGCACCAAGTTAGATTATAGGAGATAAGGATGATCTAGTGATGACAAGGAACAAACTGAGACAGAACACATGTTTGATATCTGAATTTGAACCGAGAATAGTGAAAGAGGCATTTAACAGTGAAGATTGGATAAATGCTATGACAGAAGAGATTGATCAAATCAAGAAGAATGACACATGGACACTGGTCCCAAGACCGAAGGGCAAAAAAGTAATCAGTACAAAGTGGATCTTTAGAAACAAGCTAAATGAAAAGGGTGAGGTCATTCGGAATAAAGCAAGACTAGTTTGCAAAGGTTATGCCCAAGAAGAAGGAATTGATTATGGTGAGACTTTTGCACATGTGGCAAGACTTGAAGGAGTAAGAAAATTGTTGGCATATGCTTCTTACAAGAATTTCAAGGTATATCAAATGGATGTCAAATCTGTATTTTTGAATGGTATATTAGAAGAAGAAGTTTTCATTGAACAACCTAAAGGATTTGTTGAAGGAGAAAATAATGATCAGGTATGTAAATTGAACAAAGCTTTATATGGTTTGAAACAAGCACCTAGAGCATGGTATGAGAGATTGCACTCATATTTGATCAAAATTGGTTTTATAAGAACAAGTGAAAACAACAATATGTACATGAAGAATGATGAAAATGGAATACTGATCTCAGCCATATTTGTTGATGATATTATCTTTAGTGGAAATGACTCTCTATGCAAGAACTTTGGAAATGAAATGAGTAAAGAGTTTGAGATGTCATTAATCACTGAGATAAAATATTTTATAGGTCTGCAGATACTGCAAATGAAAGATGAGATTTTCATTACCTAATCCAAGTACATAAAGGAAATCTTGAAGAAATTTGGAATGGAGGATTCAAAACCAGTAAGTACTCCTATGACTACCAACTGTAAACTATCAAAGAATGATGAATCTGCATCTATTGATGAGACACTTTATTGATCTATGATTGGAAAGTTGCAATATGTTGTTCACAACAGGCCAGATATAGCACATGTAGTAGGTATTGTTGCAAGATTTTCTACAGATCCTAAGGAAACACACATGACGGCAATCAAAAGAATTTTCAGATACTTAAAAGGCACTGAAGATTATGGTTTAGTATATCAGAAATGAAATGAGTTTGATTTAAAATTTTATACTAATGCTGATTGGGCAGGCAACATTGATGATAGGAAAAGCACAAGTGGAGGAGCTTTCTTTATAGGATAAAAACTAGTGAGTTGGCTTAGCAAGAAACAAGGATGAGTTTCTCAGTCAACAACAGAAGCTGAATATGTTGCTGCAACACTGAATTGCACCAATATAACATGGATCAAACAACTATTGGAAGGTATAAATGAGAAAGATTCCAAGCCAGTAACTATATTTTGTGATAACACTAGTGCCATTAACATTTCAAAGAATCCTGTTATGCACTCTAAGACAAAGCACATCTCTATCAAATATCATTATCTTATAGAAGAAGTTCAAGAGAATAAAGTGGTGTTGGAATATGTTAGTACAAAGGAGCAAATAGCAGATATCTTCACCAAGCCACTGCCAAAGGACACTTTTGAATATCTTAGAAGTCAATTAGGGGTACTACCCCTATCTTCCATTCACTAACTGAGTTCGGTGAAAGCATCAATTCGATGACTCTACAGAATATCTTTTAGGAGTTGCTGTTGATTTACACACTTTAGGAGGTTTTCTAAATGTGTGCAGGAAACAATAAATAGGGAACAGGAATTGAAGACAAATGCTCTGACCGAGACTGAATTGATACATAACAACATGGAATTCACTTCTCAGAGGAAGAAATTATGTTTTTAGTTCTTTTCTTTTTGGCATTGCTGTCAAAGGGGGAGAATACATAAGAAGAGCAGACTATAGATTGGAAAGAAGACTGAGAAAATAGGAGAAGTCTAATGTATGGGGGAGAGCATTTCAGAATTTCACAGCAATCTGAATCCGAATCAATAAATTCAAATCAATTGGTTTCGCCATCAATGCCAAATGGGGAGATTGTTGGCATTATAATAGATAAGAAGAAGGTTGGCATTCCAATTACAATGAGAGATTGTTGGCATTTCAATAAGGATATTGAGAAGGCTGTTGATGACTATGGATATAACTGATTAAGGATGATTACTATCTTAACATTATTATTTTGTCATTGATGTCAACAAATTAATTTTCTAATTCAGTATGATGTTGCCATATCTTAAGAAGTATGATTTGATGAGTATAAAGATGTCGGTAAAAGACACAGAAAGAATATGATGAATAAGGGGATAAGTTATTCAATGGGCAACTATTACCAAGTTAGACAATGATGAGATCATGATGTTTAGATTGTTTTGATATCCTATATATAATATTGTCTGAAAGGTTAATACTATACTATGTTACCAAGTAAAGAACCTAGTCGATAAACCCTAAGGAACCTAGTCGATAAACCCTAAGGTTATCACTATCAGTTAATGAAGGCAGAATGTCAACCGAGTGAAGTTTAGTATTTAACCAGTTACAACCGAGCTATAACAGAATGCATTAAATGTTTACATGTGATATTTAATGAAGGAAGCTGATGAGCTGGATCGAATTAAATGATTGGTAAGTTGTGTATGATGATTGTTAAAGAATATATGGTAAAGAAAGATCGGCAGGAAGATCTATAGCTCAGATTGAACCGCAATACCCTAACACAAGTTCCAAGGTGAAAATGCAAGTTCCAAGGTGGGGTAAAATGTTTTCAGATCGAAGGATACATTGAACCTGGACAAGATTGAACATCTGATGGCTATGATTGATCATGGGAAATGTGATCAAGGAGATTAAGTGGTTAGAAGATTGTTTATAAATAGGAAATTATTGATAAACAATGCATGCGGGCAAATGTATGCACAGGGATGCTACATACTGATTACCGAGCACAGAAGCTTGAAGACCTGTTTTGATAACAGAGTATAGAGCCCAACAAAGGGACAAGATAAGTCCTATGAATTGATTGTATTGAGCAAATAAGAATCTACTTTAGCATTTTTAGATGTGAAGTTGTAGACATATTTTATTACTGTTATTTTGAGAAGTAGCAGAAAATCTCTTAACCGAGTGGACTTAACAGTCTTATATGTAAATCCTCTAGCAAGGTGACATTCTTATTTGAGTGTTTGAAATCCTTTAACAAGGTCACTTCTAACAAAGTGAAGATCCTTACAGATTTGAGGGAAATCCCTTAATCGGGTCACATCTAGCAATGTGTTTGTAATCTTTAACAGGATTTTCTTTTCACCGAGCATACTCTAGAAGAGTATATTTCTTAGTGGGTCCAAAATCCCACAGTGGTTTTTCCCTATTTGGGTTTCCACGTTAAATCTGGTGTTATGAGGTTTATATTGTTCATATGCTTTTGAGTTTGCATGTTTGATAGTTTTTGTTATATGACTGATATATATGTTACCGAGGTTGAATTTGATGTTTTTATGGATGATTAAGTTTGTATGATTCACCCCCCTCTCTCATCTTGTTGGCTATTGGATATGTACTTACATTAAGTATCAAAACTATCATGGTCTGTATCTTTGTGTCAGATTTCAAGCAGATCCTAAAGAGAGTCATGTTGCTATTGTGAAGAGGATTTTTTTCAGATACTTGAAGGGGACTATTGATTATTGTTTGTGGTATCTAAAGAATGATGACATCATGTTATGTGCTTATACTTATGTTGATTAGGTAGGTGATGTTGATGACTAGAAGAGAACAACCGGTGGAGACTTTTTTGGGGAAAGAAGTTGGTCTCATGGTCCAGTAATAAACAAGATACTATATCTCTATCTATTGTAGAAGTTGAATACATCTTTGCTGCTAGAAACTGTACTTAGGTAGTTTGGATGAAGCAGATGTTAAAGGATATTATAGTTGTGTATGATGAGCCTATTATTAATATTGTGACAATTCAAGTGCTATTAATATTTCCAAGAATCCAGTACTATACTCTAAAACAAATCATATATCAATTATCATTTCTTGAGGGAGAAAGTAAATGATGAAGAATTCATATTGGAGTATGTATCTACAAAAGATCAGATTGTAGATATTTTTACTAAACCTCTGCTAGCAGATACATTTGTATACTTGAGAGACAAGCTAGGGGTCTCAACCCCTCTTGATCAGAATTAGATGCATTGAGATGAATCAATCTGGTGGACTTCAGAGTCTTATCTTCTTATCCATAATGATGAGTTGGTACTGCTACTCAGCTGGAGTAGTCAGTGTATGGGTCAAATATTCAGATTTGTGAGTTTTTTTCTAGGGGGGAGTGATTATCCGATAAAGGGAGAGAAAATAATGATTTTTATTTTGATCTTTGGCATTTCTATCAAAGGAGCAAAGAAGCATGTGAAAAACTGCCTTATCTTTGGAAGCTTTGTGTTCACGATCTTATGGGGAGATTGTTTATTTCTTTGCACTGATTTTTTTTTACATTAATATGTTGCAATCAATGCCAAAGGGAGAGATTGTTGGATATTCCTACTAATAGGATATGTTGTTGTCATTGATGTCAACATATTCTTGTGTCTTGGTGTTTGATCTGTTGAGCTCCAGTATAATCATATCTTTGGGTGTGGATTTGGGAGAGTGTTTGGGATGTTCATGTGTATCTTCATTTCAGATGGTTCATGATTTTGTGTCCCACAAGTTATCTTTCTTGTCCGAGTTTCTTCTGTTGGATGTTCTTGAGTCTTAGCGTGTTGATCAATTAGGATTTGATTAAGTGGTGAACTGGTGAAACTATTGCGGATGGTTTTAACAATATTTTTGGTGTTTCCTAATTGTGTCCTATTTGTTTTGGTGGTTTGCATCAATCACTGTGCATGTTATTGAAGATCTTATGGGTCTAGTGAAATTCTTCATGTTATGCGGTATTTTTGGTGGTGTAGCATATTGCGATTGATCTTGGTGAGATTTCTGGTGGTTTTTCCTGTTTAAGGATTTGATTTGGGTCCATGCTATGTCATCTTTGGCATTGTATTGGTCTAGTGGTTTATTTATGTATTGTGTGATGCAAATTTGTAATAAGGTCTTGCGGGTTTAGCCGACCTTGTAGACAAGGTTGATGATCTGTATAAATGGGTGTTATACTCATGTAATTTAGGTATGGGTGTTGTGTCTGCATTATTAGAGAGTGGTGTATGTGAGAATAAGTGAATTCATATTTTAGTGTGATGTATTGAGTAGATAATGTTGCAGAGAAAATAAATGAGCTTAACCAGAACTGTCATCAGGCATTAGGAGATGTTATTCTTTTAGTTCAACTTAACCGGATTGTAGTCTAAATGTTATTGTAAGGTATTTAACCTTCCCTAAGGATTGTAGCCTTCCAGGTTATCATATTTTGAGCAGTGAGCTCTAGGAAATGTGGTTGAATGCATGTGCATTCCCCATTGTAATAGTTACACATACTACTGCAGAGCATCATCTCATTGTGGGTAAGTTCCCATTGTGTTTTTTTCCCTTAACTACGTTTTCCACATCAAAAATATTGGTGTTATGTGTGTTTTTGTTATTGTGTTTATCTTTATTATTGTTGTAGTTGATCAGATTTAAGTTTGTGCTTAAATTATTTAATCTGGTGAAAATTGATTCAGCCCCCCCCTCTCAGGTTTCCTTCATTGTTGTTGCCAACATGTTTTTGGAAGTTACACTGCATGGAATAGGTATAATTTAATAAGAATATATATGGCATGTATATATGTTGATCTCCTTTTTGAAAGTATCTAGTGTTCAAAATTAGATATAATTTAATGAATTTAATGATTCAACATAAAAAATTTATCGATTCATAAAAAATAAACTTAATGTGTTAGTGAGTCATGTTACCATCTTAATTAGTCATAGAAAGTGAACTTAATTCAACCTAATTGAACATCATGAGCTTAATTTAAACATAATGAACTTGATTTGACTTAATTGAACATAATTAACTTAATTGAATTATAATTGAACATAATGAACTTAATTGAATGTATTTGAATATTATTAACTTAATTGAACTTAATTGAACATATAATGAACAAAAAATAAGAGTTGCAGTGGTCATGATGACCAAAAGACTATCAACTTGTGCATAAAGAGTCAGAAAAATATGTATTCAATTATATATTATCATGACCAAAAACCTATCAAATCTATCAATTACATATTACATAAAGAGTTAAAGCCTATTATGACCAAAAGAAAAGATCTTAAGCTTATGTATAATCATTGAGATCTTATTGTAAGGGATCTACAAAAAAAATTACATTTAAAAAAAATAAACTATCATAATTCTATATCATGTGTAAGAAAATTGCATTTATTCAAATAAAGTTAGAAAATTGAATCTTACCATCTTATAGAGATACTTATTTATTGTATATCCTTCAATGCACAAATAGTAGTAGTCATTGATACAATATAGATGTTGAAGACCTGAAACAAAAATGATTTGATTATCTTAAATTATAATTAGGATATATCTCTCAAAATGAAACATAAAGTATGCACAAACAGTAGTAGTCACCAATGCCTTCTACTTGTGGGAGACCTGCAACACAAATGATTTGATGAGATTTTATAATTAGGATGTATGATTTAAAATGCACCATAAAGTATACATCATGACTTAAAGGGAGATGACCTAAGGGTAAAAAATTAAAACTTACTTGTATTTATTCATTTTGATGTACCATCTACATCCTCTCTCTTTTGTAATGCATCTATGATTGTCTCATATTCTTCTATAGAGAGTGTCCATAACTGTTTATTAGAAATTTTGCCATGATATCTATCCAATTTTATATTAGTTGCCACTACCAAATGTGAGTAGTGTATAATCTTCTTCTATGATTCATAATCTTGTAATGTAGGCAATCCATTATTTCTTGTTATATATTTGTGTATCCAAGTTCCAACAACAAGCACATATCCTGTTGGATAGTCATAACCATCATCATCCAATTGAGGATGAGTTAACTTATGTTTTGTCTCTACACATCTAGCCAACCAATACTATGTCCCCTCTTCATTCTCCTCTAGTGTAACAACAACATTAACATGTCCTGTAAACCAATTCCAATTTAATATTTAGTGAGATATAAAATTCACATATATACACAAGCATTCATATAGATATTATTTAATAAAACAAAACAAATTGAATTGAATTTTACCTTCTTGTATAAGATTTGAAATGTTATCATAGTCATCTAATGCAAACATATGATCACTATATTCATTTATTCTTTCATGCTGATCATGTGTTTCTATGGGTGTCAATGATCTTTGCTGTCATTCGTTGACCCATTCTATAATCTCGCAAAATTCACAATCACCAGCAACACAAAACTAATAAAAACAAGCAAGCTCCCTTATGAATATAGTTCATGTATTTGAATTAGAACTTTAAAACGAATGCCATTTAGCTGATCCACTAAGTATATCACAATCATGATGAATTGGAATATTGTCTTCCTCAACTAACTATTAGTAATACTTATCTTAGTTGTCATTGATTTCAACCCTGGTGATTCGGATTTCTCTGGATGTGATGCAAAATAGTGGAAGATAGGTATGTATGATATGTTGCAAAATAATAGAAGATATGTATGTATGATATGATGCAAAAAAATGGAAGATAGGTATGTATATTGTAGATGGAAGATTTTAGTTATTGTTGATATGTTGCAAACTATTGGCATTCTACACTCTTATGAGAATAGTTGATGTTGTCATTGATGGCAACCAACTGGCAATTACGGGCACTGACAAAAGACTTCTACATATACCGACAGACACTTCACCGACAACAACAACAATGCATACCGTCACTCAAGCCGACATGGAATAAACTTTTGTTTATTGTTTTATAATGTAATTATCTCTTGTAAAATCCGACATGGCATATTGTTAAAGACTCATATATGTATGAGATCTTATAGGTATTTTTGTGTAGAGGATAGATGAGAAGTATAAGACAATTTTGTATAGGGTGATATAGTTGATAGCGAAGGTTTTGGTTATAGAATAAGCTTAAACTGGTACTAAACCTGGCATAGTTGATGCTGATTTGAAGCAGTACATTGTATTGGATTTTGATAATCCATTTTGTAAGTTAGTGAGATTTCTATTTTGTAGTTGGACAGTGAGCTCTAGGTTGTTGGCCTCCCTGCATGTGCAAGACCCTCATTGTAAGTAATACTTATTCATTGGCCAGTGAGTTAATATTGTGGGTCACAAATCCCATCGAGGTTTTTCCCACACCGGGTTTCCTCATTAAAAATCTTGTGTTATGGTGTGTTCTCTATGCTATCTCTGTTATTCTTATTTTCTGCATTAATTCTATTTACCAGTACACTATTTTGGGATGCAAAGTTCTTAATAAGTATAAAAATTCTATCAACCAGTTAGACACTTATTCACCCCCCCCACCTCTTAGTGTCTTTGGGACTGTCACTGATTCTAATAATTGGTATCAAATCCTAGTCCTCTATTTTCAAAAGCCTAATAGCTTGAGGAAGATTAGGAAATAGGTACAGATGGAGAACTTAAGACAACAATTGGAAGGAGCTCTTGTAGATTATGATGCAGAGAAATTGAAGAATTTCAAAGTTGAAGATGATCTAAGGACTGCACAGGAATTCATTAGAGGAATTCAGGAGGACTTTGCTATAGCACAAAATAAAAGTAAAGAACTTCATGAGAAGATGCCGAAAGATGATGATGAAAAAGAAACTCTTAGAGATATTGTAATCAATTTGAGACAAGAAAACAATAATATGAAGAATGAAATGCAAGATATGACCATGAGGCTATGCAAAGATATTGAAGATAGGAAGAAGAATGGAGAAGACTTGACTAGGAGACTAAATGATGCTAGAAATAAAGATCTAAGACTTAGTCATGAAAATGATATGTTGAAGACATATCTAATTCACATGCAACATGATAAAACTGAGCTTATGAGACAAATGGGAATTCTGGAAAATGAGTTGGCTACTACAAATAAACACAAAGACAAATTCAAGAAAAGTTCAGAGGAGCTTGATGACATGCTGAAAAGTCAGAAACCTAATGGAGATACTAATGGACTTGGATTTGAAGCTGGAGAAAGTTCTGGTACTGCAAACAATCTAGATCAGAACAAACCAGTAAGACAACCTAATGCTTATAAGTTTAATGGAAAATGTTTCAACTTCAACAAATATGGTCATAGAGAAAATCAATGCAGATTTAGAAATAATTAGAATACAAACTCACCCACCGGTCAATGTTCCAAATGCAACAAAGTTGGTCATAATTCAGAAAATTGCAAAATGAATGTGAAATGTTATGTTTGTGGAAGATATGGGCACTTATCTAATCAATGTAGAAAACAAACTGGTGTAGGATATGGAAAGGCTATTCAGAGGAATAATGTAACTTTCTATGCTTGTAAAAAGATTGGATATATTGCTAAATATTGTAGAAGCAAGACTTCATCGACAAACAATAAAGGATCCAGTTTGAAAGGCAAAGAAAAGGTAGATGAAGTAAAGTAAAAATTTTCAAAACAATTGATTAAGAAGAGAGATTAGAAAGTTGATGAAACTGTCTCTATATCGGTAGAATAGAGTAATCCTCCACTGGCAGGAGATTCTTCATCCAACTAAGAAGTAACCCTTTGGGGGTATTGCAGAAAGTTGAAAATCATGCAGATTACCCTCAGTTGATGGTGAGAAGGTAGATTTGTTCTTTACCGGCAGATGTGTTAAGTTTTCACTTAACCGGTGAGCATTTAATGTAGTTGGTGGAAGATATGTCATTATAAATCAGCTGATTCCCCTCATTTTCGACTCACCGAACATTCAAATTATTAGAGAGCGTGAAAATTGAGCAAAGGCATTCAAGCAAAGGTGCAAAGTGATTTCTTCAAGACATTCAGAATATTTTCAGGCAGTAAAAGGTATTTTTCAATGGCCTCTTCTTTTGCTCCCGAATTTATTCTGAACCCTACCATTATGGAAAATGTGAAATGCCCTAGGCCCGTGTTTAAGATAATTCCTAGAATTGTTAAGCAAGATGACTCTGTAGGGGCATTTTCAAAAATTCCTAAAGGTGTAGCATTTGCAAAAGACCCTAGGATTTATATACATTGCAATAAAGAAGATCTAGTTTCTAAGGAATTAATGAAAATGTTTAATAAGGTCATTTGTGATGAACATGGTACTGTTAAACCTAGACACAAGATTGTGGAAACTCTAGATTTTATGGAGATACTGAATATCCCTCAATTTCTAGAGGAAGTGGTAAGGATTGTACTGAGTAGAGCACATGAAGAATTCTTATGGTTGGATTATGTTTGCAAAATAACCTAACAAGCAATTAGGGCAGTTACTAGTTTACCCTCCTCTGGTAGTAGACCTGATAAGACAAACAAGATTCCCAAAAACAAAGTGATAAGCCTAACCGGGGCAATATCTAACAATAGATCACTTAGAGTAAATGATATTAAGGATATCAATGTGAGATTTGTAAGTATGGTGCTAGGATACAAGGCCACACATGCTAACAGGCTAAATTCAATTTCTAGTCACTGTATACATAGTGCTTATGAGATGGTAAACAATAATGCAATGATAGATGTGTGTGAATGGTTAAAAGATGAGCTTATTGAAAATTTGAAAAAGATTAAGAGAGACAAGAAAGGCACATTCTGTTTTGGAAATCTGTTGGTATGTTTGATGTTGTACTTTGTTAAAGAGATCCCTGGTAATAGACCCAAAGACTTTGGTTATGATATACCGGTAGGAAAATAACTACATGAAGCTTTTACCAGCATGGGAAGTACTAGAGACAACAACATAATAGATTACTTTAAAAATTTCCAAGTTAAGATGAGAGCTAGAGAAAGGTTACCACAGAGTGTAGTAGATAAATATGACAAAGAAATTTGTTTTGCTAGCAAAAGATATGAGACGTTGATGGAGGCAGTACTCCCTAGGACTATTTGGGTCACTGAGATGGGAATCAAAGTAGATCTTACTATTCTGGAGACATATGCCAAAGCTTTACTAGATGCACTGAGAGAACCATCAGAAAAGGTCTTTGGAAGTGTTGAGACTACTGAGAGTAATATAAATCTATTGAAGAAAAGAAAGAAAAGATAAAAATAAATTAGAAATGCTTCTAAGAAAGTAAAGGAAATCATAGAAAATGTCATGAACATTAGTGGCATATCAGCTAGTGAGCTTGAAGGACTTCAACCGGAGGCACATATTTCACCGGTTGACACATCTTATGGAACTGACAGTGATAAGGCAGTGAAATTTAAAAGAGTTGAAAGGAGGAAGAGAAAACCTTCATCAGTACCCTCTCCTTCACCTAAGAGAACAAGGACTTTGAGAAAGAAACAGCAGGCAGTAAGGGGACCGCCCAGGAAACTAACACCAAAGAAGAAACAACAACCGGTTACCCCTTCTTTGAATGATTTGTTGAATGAAATAATTGATGACAACAATTTGGCTAATGTGCACAAACTGTATAATACATTTAATGATTCTGACAGGGAGAGTATTGAGAACAACAATATTTTACACTTGGACATATATAAGAAGGTTCTAATTGAAGTTGTGGATGATTTACTAAATGAAATTTATAAAAGATGTGAAGCAAAAAGGATAGCAGTAATGGAGTTGGATAAGAAACTGAAAATTAAAAAACTTCTAGTTGTACATCTTGTTAATTCAAGAGAAGAAATTGATGAATTAATTTATGAGGCTAACCAATCCATTTTTGCTATTTGGCACCAGCAAGTGAGCTTAATGGCAGGAAGAGTGAAAGAGATTGCAGATGAGACTACAAATAATTGGGATATATTTTTTGTGGAGAAGGAAAAACAAGAGGAAATGAACCGACCTAAAAAGACATTCAAAGTGTATCAGAAGGACAAGGACAAGGGCAAAGGAAAAATTGGTAGAGTTCCAAACATCAAGGTTACTGATAATCTATCACCACCTTTGCATAATGAAACGGTACACTCAGAAGATCCACTAGTTATTGACACTGAAGGTATTACACATGATGATACAAATCCTGAATCTGAGATTATGAGATTTTGCCAAGATCAAGAGGCAATGAAAATAACAAATAAGAAAGACAATATATGATAGAAATAAACTGTATTCTATCAAGATGAAAATACTGATCAACTGGATCATCAATTGATACATACAATGAATATGAGCTTTCTTATATAGGCAAGGCTATATGGATATGTGAGCACACAAACATGACATGTGGCTCAATACGAAACAAGGGTAGGTAGGAAATAGGTGTGGGTAGGTAGGAGAAATAATATAATATTTCACATGAGGTGGATCACCCACTGAATGTGAAGTGTAACAACAAGATCACACCATAAAAGGTGGAAATTCTCCTACACACACTATCCCAATGTGGCACAAACACCCAAGTGTCTCATACCCAAACTACTATGGAATGCATGTACCTAAGTAAACTTAAGTAAGGTTTAATAATATCCAAGATGAATAATTATTTACACCAACACCCCCCCTTAAGTGCAACTTAGGGGAACACACTTAAGTCTACAATGCAACTAAGCAATGCAAGATGGGTCCCGACTACAAGGCCATGTTAGGTACCCATATACAAATGCAAATGCATGCAAACCAGTGCAATGAAATCGCTCACAAAGTGGGGAAAGAGAGAAAAACCCAATGGGAAAAAACCCTCCCCCAAAAAAGAGATAAAAACTAGATACAAAGAAATCTCATAGAAGTATGTGAAGGACAAAACCCCATGTGAGGAAAAAGTCCCCCCCATATGAGAGAAGAAGAAGAGAGACTAGGAAGCCCCCCTTAATCTAGAATCTGCACCAATGATAGAAGCTCGAAGATGAATGAAGAAACTGCTCCATGAACATCGAACAACATTCCTCCCCTTAGGAAGAAACAAAACCAAAGGTGTATCCATGAAGTCTCCCCAACCATGAAGGGAAGATGAAGCAAAAATACTCATGATGAAAGGAATCTCTAAAAACTGCTCAAGTGTCCCCATGTGGATGTTGAAAGGTACCCCCTCGAAAGGTGGTAAACTGTGCCACACTACTGAAAAAGGCATTCCAAGATCTAGTGGAGATGAATGTAGAACAATATCCAAAGACTCATATGTCTCCTCAAAAGATAAAGAGACCTCCTCCAAGTGTTGTACAAAAGTATCCACAATCATGTCAAGCTTTAAAGATTAATCATGTAGAGAATGCACAAGAGGGTCAGAGTTATCCCTCGCAATAATCAAAGAAGGATGATCTTCACCAAAGAGAAGATGAATGCCATGAATGGTGTCTCCCAAATCTACAATGTAGGAGTCCACAAACAAACCTGCAATGTCTGTCAAGTAGGCATCCCAATCAACTGAAACTGGGAGACATGAACTATCCTGCTGCACTGAATAATAAGAAGGAAAAATTATCGCACTAGCTGCATCATCAGGTGCAATAGGTGGTGTGATATCAATAGAAGGAGATGAAATGCAAGGCTCAAGAATGGGGTCACATGTGATAATCCCCAAGTTCAAATGCCCAAAGTTCTCCTCAAAATTGGAATCATTAACATAGGAAGAACCAACCTTATCAATAGGACCAAAATCTGAAAAAGAGTACAACCAAGATACATGATCAACCACCCCAGTCGCAATCATAGCTCCACTTTCCAAGTCTCTAATGATAACTGAATTAGGTGTGAACTCCAGAGTTTTCCTACTTGCCCCATGTGTGATTTGATATATGGAAAGAAGATTATTTGTCAAGTGGGGTACACACAACACATCATTGAAGGAGTTATCCCCAATGGTGATAGATCCTTTCCCAATCACATCCATGTATGTATGATTGCCCATCAAAATCTATGGCATGTGGCAAGGCTCTAATGTAGAGAACATAGACTGAGAAGATGCCATATGATGAGAAGCCCCTGAATCTAGAAGCCATCTCCTTGAATCATTACTTGTAGCAGCACAAAGAGCTTGTCCTTTTCCTTTATCTATCCCAAAAGAGTGATCCTTTCCTTTATCTTTGGAAGAAGAAGCCAATGTAGACATTCTAGAAGGTAGGTTGATTCTATTCTTCTCAAGAAGATTCTTCAACTCATTAATATCTTTCTTATAACAATGATGTTCAGCATCTCCTGAGTTCTTGCAATATCCACAAAAAAGATTGTCCTTATATGATTTCCTCTTAGGTGAGAATGGTGAATCACCTTGTTGTGGAGAGTAAGATTGTGCTCCATCTTGATGTGGTTTTGACTTAGGTTGCTTTTGATTCTTGCCTTTTCCTTGATTACTTTGATTCCCTTTGTTAGCCACCAAAGCTGGTGACTTTGAAGAGTTGAGAATCCCCGTCGTGGTCAACTTAGATTGCTCAAGTATCAACATCTCCAAGAATGAATCAAATGAGGGAGAAGTGTATGAGGAGATTTTAGCTAACCTATGGGTGTGAAAGCTTATAAAGGTTGCATACTCTGAAGGAAGCTTGTCCAACAGGCTATAAACCAATTGAGCATCCTTTTTTTCAATTCCACAATTCTTTATCTTTTCTCTTAGCTCAGTTGCTTTTGTGACATAATCTTGGATTGTATCAAAATCCTTGGGATCCAAAGTTGTGAGTTCACTATCAAGCTTGTAGCCCTTAATCTCATCAACTTGACCATATAATTTCTTAAAAATATCCCAAGCCTCTTTAATTGTTGTACACTTATCAATGTGAAAAATGAGGTCATCTGATACATACTTTCTAAGAGTTCCAAGTGCCATAGCATTCTTAGTAAGACATTCAATTTGAGTATTAGGATCAGCCTTAGGATCAGTTGGTGCTATTATAGTTTCATTTACATAATGAATGAGTCCTTTTTCTAGTAGTTTACTCCATGCCTTAATCTTCCATGATGCATAATTATGAGGAGTTAAAAGTGGAAATTTAGGAGAACCCATAGCACCAAAATGAAAAAACACAAGATAGAGACAAGAACAATCACATAAGACACCCCCACAAAATACTCAATCAAGAAATCCCCCCAAAATGGTGATTTTGGCACTTTATACTTAGTGCATATACAATGGGCCACTTGCAAAACAAGGCAAAGTGGACTTATGATTTCAATTTACAACCTCTCAAAATGAGATGTAAGAGACTTCAACAAATACTGCTAGTGATCTAAACTGAGATCCAAGCAAAATGCAAGTACCAAATATGCCAAAAATGGCCAAATACTGAAAGTACAATTTCTACTTAAAATCATTGCAAACAGATGGCATATTATGAAAGTAGATGAAAAAATATGCACTTTCAAAAAAAATGACACCTGAAAAGGAGTCCATATGAGCCCAAACGAAGCCTCCAATGTTGTAAAAATTGGGATTTCACGATTTCCGAAAAACCTATATCCGAAAATCAGAAAACTCCTACACCACTGTACAGATCATGAAATTTTACCCCAAAACAAAATAAATTTTCTCAAAAAAATGAGTCAGGATGAGTGAGATATCACTATTTGAAAATTGCCTGCAAAATTATAATTTCTGGAAAATTTCCGCTGCAACGTCAAACTTCAAATGCCTCTAGATTTGGCCTCCGAAGTCCGATTTGGATGAAACAAAAGGCAAAATTGATTTTCTTGGTCCTCCTCAATCCAATGGTAACCTCATATTTGACCCATCAATCTTCAATAATAACATGCAAATGAAAACTCCAAAATACACAACCCCAAATAGCATCAAATTTCTCTCAATTAGCAAACAAATGACACCCTAATGGCTTTGATACCATGTGAGATTTTGCCAAGATCTAGGGCTTAATGAAAATACAATATGTTGTTCTCAAAATCTGATTCCCTTTAAAATCCTTATAGTGATATGATAAACTCTGTATGCAGAAGAGAGATTAAAGAGAAGGAAACTTTTAGGACAACATATGACAAGGTTTGATTAACCTTCTACACTTTGAACTTATCCAAATTTCAGGTGGGTATACCTTTGTGAACTGAATTCACACTTTTAAAAGACAAATCCATAGTAAACCAGTCCGAAAACTAGTGGATTTTATCACCTTAAAACCAACTGAAACAAAGAAATAAAACTGGTACTCATGTTCAGTATTGACCTACAAGATATGTAATAGACAACCTTGATAGATACCAGTGCCTTATCCAAGGCCATAGAGTCATCTAAGTTCAAACAATACTTCCACAATCAAATATCTCCACACATCCTATCAGTTTGGCTTCTGTAGATCCCTATACATGCCTAACATACATAAGAATTTATTCGTACCAAACTAAACTGTGTTCATCAAAATTCAAAGTATCCCACAAAGAATTTACTGGTAGAAATGATTCCTGTGTATATAATTCCCCTCCTGAAGAGAAAAGCTAAGAAGCATATCTACTTAAAATTGCCTTACAACCCATATTCAAAAGGAATAACCCTAGGTTACTCAGAATGAAACAGTAAACATTTGCAAACATACTTGAAGACAACACAAAGTTTAAACTCAAAACCAATGGTCTGTGTATTGATATTACTTCTGAAAGTATTACAAAAACATTTGAATTTTCTCCATCAAAACTTGAAAAAAGGCTCAGATAAATTTCTGCAGCGTTTTCTTACAATTCCTTGCAATCACTTTTTTACTAGTCCTAGTATCCATTTATAATAATATGGATGCATACAAAGCTTCGGACTTTCCTAGGAGAGTTTGTTACAATCATTACTTCTTAAGAAGAAGTTACAAAACCTTTTCCAAATGTGGTTACAAGTCTCTTTCAACATCTGTGGCTTCTTCCACTTGTTATTTTGTTGTGACATCTTCTAACTGCTCCACATCAAGCACTACATATTTTCTTGTCCATTCCTAATACACCTCATCAGCAAGCCATGAGAAGTTAATCACTTTTGCTTTTGTCTTGGCTAATCTTTTCCAAGAGTTCCTCATTTTGTTGACCTCTGAATCTATAAAACCATAATGAGATTTGATTTTCTTAATCTCCTCTATTGTTTTGATAAATATGGAGGCATCCTCTGAATTAACAATTCCTTTTATTCTTAGTGACAATTTGGCTTCTAATTCCTTAAGCCATATTTGTTTGTCCTTTAACTTGTTTGGGCTAACAAAACCCCCTGGGAGTAACTCAAAAACTTGATCAGTGTACTCCTTCTTGTACAGGTTGATCTTTCTATCTGCATTGTCTACCCCTTCAGCTATCTTTGCTAAATCCTTTGTCATATCATAAGTAGATTTAATAATGGGATCAACCCCTACCTCATCATAAGATATACAAATAAGTTCTATATCCTGCTCTCTGGGTTTCCACTTGTCAAAAAGAGGCATCAGAATAGCCTTGTCTCCATTTAGCTCATTCCACATTTCCAAGATCTTACTCATGTTATTATACATTAGTGTGGACCCTATAGTGTCAGCAAAACTTAAAATTGTAGCCTTACTCTCTCTTCATATTTCTTTACATACAGGGCCTGATCCTATTTTACATTCTCCAATTCATGGGGAGTGATCTCAATCAACTGAGAACTAGAAGGTGTTGGAGATGGTGGGAATTCAATAATGGGGCTAGTAGGTGGAGGCCTTGCAGGAGAAGAGGAGATCATCAATGTTGAGGACTCACCTTGATGGTATTGTCCTACCAACTGGCTTTGTAACTTGGCGATGATGTTATCTTTACCCCTTACCTCTTCCTTGGCACTATTGTGAGCTTTTAAAATTGTCTCCAACTTAACTTGGAGATCTGCTTTTTCTTTTGCCTCTCTTTTTGCTACTACAACACTAAACTTTGCAGTTTCTAGCACAGTGCTACCAGCTTCCACTACCCTAGTGCTCTGCACTCTTTTCACTATCATTCCTCCAACGTAACTTGACCCTGGGGTGTCCTTATTCCTTTTATTTTCATCTCTTTTAAGAGACCACATGACCAGTGCAGCATTATCCTTGCTGAAAGTGACTCCCTCCATAGGTTTGGTCTCCTTTCTTACTGCCTCTAAAACCAAGGCATCTGCTATGTCCCATTCAGGGAGAATGAGTACCCCAGCCTGTGCTACCATGTCTCTTCCTTGCTTGGGAGTGATGGTCTTAAACTCATCAACCATTTCTTGCTTTATCCCTTCCTCCACCATGGCTGGATCCTTATGGGGCTGCTCACCTTTCCTCTTTTCACACCTAGCATTAAATTTATCAATATTCTGCTTCCACACAAATTGCATGAAAGCTCCTAATGTGACAAAGTTATTATCAGCCAAGAAATCCTCACTGGCTTGCTTGATCTCAGGATCCCACTCTTGGCCTTGGAACTCATTAGTAGTAATGTTCATCTCAGCAGTAAGGGGCTCTTCTAGCATTCCCTCTTCTACTTCACCATATGTGTAGGCTATCTCTCCAAGACTGCCTAATTGTAATAGTTGCTTAGTTGCTGCCTGTTCATCTCCTATATGAATAGGGGATTGAGATGGGGAATACAAAGGTTCATCAGATTGTACTTCCTTTCCCACTCTTTGTTTCTTTGGGCTATCCTGAATGTCAATGACATCCTATATCTTCCTCTTCCCTTTTGAGGTAGAAGGCTCCCCTATTGTTGGCATCAACACACTGTAGTTGGACTTCTTATGTAACATGTAATCACTAGGAGGAATTTCTTTGGCAAATGCAGACCTAGTTAGAACTAGTCTTTCTTTCTTAGGGTTGATCTTAATTACAACCTCCCTCTTTTCTTTCAATGTCTGCATCACATCTTCAAAACAAAGAATTAAGAATTTTACCTTTTCTTCAAAGGGGTGAAAGCTGGACAGAGGGTCATAGCTGGTGTCAAATTGGTACACAAAGTCTAAGGCCTTCTTGTAGGCCACCCACTTTTCCTTCCTCAGCTCTTGCTCATCTAAATCAAACTCATTCCTAATGAGGTCTTTAGGAAACTAGAATTGGTGGGGTCTACCTCTGCATATTGCCCTCTTTCTGAACATGTCATTGAAGAAATCTTCAGGGTCAGCACACCTAGATACTGCAGTTGATAAATGGTAATGTTGAAGGAAATCTTCAAAATACTTCCAACCTCCTTTAGTTATTACAAATTGATGTGCTATGGTAATTGTAGGGAAAATGGCCCCTTTACCTTTGCCTGTTAGCTCTGCCTCTTGCACACTACCAATCTGCTTGAGGATTTCTGCAATTCCCACTTAAGAGGGACCTGATAGGGCAACAAAAATGGAGTGCCTTTGAAACCATATACTCTGAAAACTATGGAGACAGGGTATAAGTAGATATCACCCAAATTGTGGACAATTTTAATATTCTCAGCAAACTCTTTTGGCCTAATAAATTCCAAAAGAACTTTAGGGACTCTTGGATTCTCTGAACAAATAAGAGTCCTAATCTTGGATGCAAAGCACTTATCAAACCTCAAGTAGCTAGCATCTTCTCTGTCCCATGATAGCACTGTACTCCCTAACTAAACTGGCATCTTCTCTCCATCTTTCTCTTTCACAATATCCATTCCATTTGTAAAATAGTAACCACCCTTGAATAAAAACAAATGCATCAGGAGGGAGTACCATCCAAAAGGCCTATCCACTTTCCCATTCTTTATTCCTATCAAGCCTTCATGGATTGCATCAGTGATATAGGAAGCATAATCAAAGGTCACTGCAAGAGAAGGATTCAAAATTTGAGCAATCATTAACATGTAATGAGTTGGCATGTTTGCTTTAGCATCTCCTAAAATTTGGCAGAGTGACCAGTATAATCCATTAGCCCTAAGGGTGAATAGATTTAAAGAGAAGGGCTCCTTAGTATTGGGTCCTACAACTATTAATCCACCTATCTTCACAAAGAATTCTTTAAGAGGCCCATTTCTAAGGTGGTTCTTCTGCACACTATAAAACTAAGCTAGTGATTTAAAGTTAATAGGTTCTAAAAAATTGGTAAATTCACAAAGCCCAAAAGCATTTTTGAACTCCTCATTATTGATTTCAATGAGGGTTTTCCTGTTTATATCCCTAACACTCCTTGTAATTGGGTCATAGTTGTGTGCAATCTGAGTTAGGAGATCCACATCCATGAATACTCCGGGGACTACCAATTTTCCTACATCTAACTCTCAAATGCTATTCATTGGGGCTGGGGAATGTCTCATACCAAATCCGACCTTGAATAAGCCCAACCAAGACAACCCAATCTAAGGGTCTCTTAGCCAATTTCCCTTATCATACAATCCTTCTCCTATTTTTAGGCAAGGAGCTCTCTGCACTAATTCCTTTACCTTTGTTGCCACATTAGTTGACATTGTCAACTGTTCTAGGAAATCATCACAGATAGCCCTCTCTTGGTAATTAACCTTTCCTGAGAACTCCCTTTTAGGTGCCATCTTAAAAAAACTATGCAAGCAACTTAATTACTAGCCCCAACCATTTTGTAACAAATCAAAACCCCAATTAATAAACTGCTAAGTAATTGCTAAGTAAGAGTACAAGAGAACCTATTCCTGGCTTGAAGAATTCTATTCTGCACCTAAAGAAATTTTCTCTACAACTGCTTCTCTGCAACAACTCTTCAAAATGATGCCTTCATTCAATTTATGTGAGATCATATATGGTAGTCGGGCTCTTAACTGTGACATTGATACTGCATGCTTCGGTCGTCCCTTCAGAATTGAATTCATAGAAGAATTCAAAAATTTCACTCCAACGGATCACAACACACCTGTGTATTTTCCTTTTCACTCTTTCACCATTTCGCAGAGCATAACATCCTTGCAACTTTGCCTAACAAAATCATGCCAGCCGTCCGATCAGATGAGACTTGATCGGTATTTACACTGTCTTAACCTCTTTGCCTTTGCATCGGGCCCTACCTCCTTTTTGCCATTTTGCAAGCTTTAACCCCCGAGCACTTTCCTTTCACAAAGCTACACCAAGCATTGGATGGAACTCTAACCACCCGGCCTTTAACTCCTATTGGGACCGTCAACCTTTTCACTAACTGTGCCTCATCTTGATGGCTAATGGTTTTTTTCTATTTCACATGGGTTAATCCACTTCCATCTTTGGGCCATGAAACAACGAGAAGCATTGGATCAATCTTGAGATGAACATCTTTTAAGTGAGACCTTTATCCAGACATTGCTTACCCCACTTGTTCACCGGTTAACAAATGCCACATGGCACTCAGCCATTAGCCCTGGAAAACTCTTCGAGTTTAGTTCAGAGTCAACCACATGTCTTACTTCCTACATAACCACTGGTTACACCTTGGCAAGCCTTCAATTGTCTTTTGAAACCACGTGTCAATCGACACATCAGCATCAAGCTTTACAAGAAGTAGCAACTGTCATTCCATGTCATGCTGGAAAGAACCTCTCTTTCTCTTTTGCCATTTTGCAAGTTTTAAAGCACTAGCATCTTACCTTAGCGAATTCACATGAACCATTAGATCATATCAAACTTTCTTGATGCTTAACAACCTACTTGAATTAGGCAGACGTGGGTCTTCTGACTCAGCTTTATCCACCTGGTGTTTGGTCATTCTTGAACTGACATGTCAACTTTTTATTCGCTGAAAGAAAACATCAAGATCCACTTTATCCTTGCCACCTGTATCTACTAGGTCACTTCTTATCCTGCAACATGACTCATCTTCTTGGACCCAACTGTTAGTCCTCAAATCCAATTCGTTGACCACTTTAATTTTTGGCCACATGTCATTGTCTTACTTGCCATCTCAACCAGTTGGACTGCTTGCTTGGAACACCATGTCATTTCGCCATTTTGCAAAAACTATCCTTTGAGCATCTTTCTCTTGCAAAATTGTGCTAGCCATTAGATCTTGAGGACCTGCACATCTCTTATGCCTCTTATGAACCTCTTTCGCCTAGACCTAAAACACCTTTTGCTATTTCATAGAGAATAAACTATGAGCATCTCTCAGCCATGAAACAATGTGAGCCGTTAGATCTCGAGAACCTTGATCGCCTTTTAGCCATGGAAAAGTCTTCACTACTGGGTCCTGCCAAACCTTTTCGCCACTTCGTGAAAGATAACTTGCTGGCATATTTTGGCTGCAAATCAATGCTAGCTGTTAGATTCGAAGCAAGATGGAGTCTTGTTAAACTAGATCCAATGCACACAGTCGAACATGCTTTTTCCTTTCGCTATTTTGTAGAGCATAACACACCCGCAACTTCGCCTAATGAAATAGCGAGAGTCATAGATTCATCTAAAAGTTGCACGACACTTACTGGACCCAGCAACATTAGAAGGAAAAGGCATAAGGCGTAGATTTTTACAATTATTTAATGACCGCCTAGGCAAAATAACAAGGGGAGACACTTCATCCGACCACAAGACCCATTACTTAAGTGAATAAAGTAATGTAGGAATAGAAGCCAGAGGGTTTTTGATCAGACATTTGAGTGATTAAAAACTAAAAACCCTTAACCCTTAAAGACCTAAAATAGATTTTGAAGCAACTAATAGCATACCTGACTCAAAATTTCAAAACTTAGCCAATCATGGGAAAAGAAAACCCATGTCTTAAATAGTGATAACACAACAAAGAGGCAAAATATATAATAGAAATAAACTATATTCTATCAAGATGAAAATACTCATCAACTAGATCATCAATCGATACATACAATAAATATGAGCTTGCTTATATAGGCAAGGCTATATGGATATGTGAGCACACAAACATGACATGTGGCTCAATAAGAAACAAGGGTAGGTAGGAAATAGGTGTGGGTAGGTAGGAGAAACAATATAATATTCCACATGAGGTGGATCACCCATTGAATGTGGAGTGTAACAACAAGATCACACCATAAAAGGTGGAAATTCTCCTACACACACTATCCCAATGTGGCACAAACACCCAAGTGTCTCATACCCAAACTACTATGAAATGCATGTACCTAAGTAAACTTAAGTAAGGTGTAATAATATCCAAGATGAATAATTATTTACACCAACAGAGATACTCTTTACCATGAACGTGTATACTCAAGAAGTAAACATTATTGTTGATAAGGATAATTCAGAGGTTAAGGTAGACAATGTTGACAGAGGAACCAGTAAAAGCTGTTGAAGCTGAAATACCAACCCAAATAGAGCAACCGTCAGAAACTGAAAAACCTACTGAAGATAAAGGTACTTGTACAGTGCCACCAGAGACAGAGAAACTAATAGTTGAACTTTCAAAAAAACAAACTAAGGCATAGGTACACAAAGAAACAGAGAAACCGGCAATTACAGAGACATTAAAACAGTCTGAGAAATCTTTGCAGGTTGAGATGCAAACCCAGACTGATCTACTAGAGGAAAATGCAAGCAAAGTGGTTACACCTAATGGAAGCACAAAGGTAATAAAGATAATTGGTCAGACATCTGGAACATCTACAGGTGAATTCTGACCTACCAATGTTACAGAGGTACTTTTGGATTCAATCTAGAAGATAACAGATTGTAATGCATTGGCCTGTAAGGCAATTGACAACACTTTACCTATTCTTAAGTTGATTGCATCAAATTGTAACATAGATCATATAAAGGATTCTTTAGGTAAATTGGACACATTGTCCAAATTTATTGATGACAATGTAATAGCTATTGACAAGGTGAATGAGGACACAATCAAGGAGAGAGTTGAAAAAGAGAAAAACAAATTCTTTGATGACACCATAAAGAAGCGTACAGAACACTTGAACACATTATTATTGGTACTTAACTCTACAATTTTGGAGTACAAAGACCTATATAGGGAAACATGCAAACCTCACCTTTTGATAGAGAACATAGATAAGGAGATCAGTAAAACACATAAAGAAATCGATGACATAGCTGATAATATAATTGGTTCATTCAAACATATATCAGTTTTTGAGCAAGAAATGATAGTTTTTAAGGAGAAATTAGAGAAAATTGAGAAAGAGAAGGCAAGGATAAGATCAGATGCCCAGGAACTTAAAAATAAACTTGGTCCTAAATTGGATAGTCTCATCTCTTAGAGACTTGAAATATCTAAGGCATTACTTCAAGGAGAGCGATCACCAGAAGAACACATGCACTATCTCACCGAAATGATCCAATAGACTGAGGTAACCTTGAATGATAACAAAAGGTTTATGCAGAGTCTAAATCTAGTTTTGGCAGATGTTTTTCAGATTGTAATCAACTGGTTATAGACTTTGAGGTGAAATTTTTACACTCGTTTGACTATTTTTGACAATCTTTGTCATTGATGTCAAAGGGGGAGTAGTGGAGAGAAAAATGCTTATTAAGAGGAGATCACTTGCTCAGGGGGAGAACATCTTTTTGGAAAAGTTTTTTGGACTTCAATTTTTGGAACAGTTTTTGGATTTTTCTCATGAGTGTTGCCATTAATGCCAAAGGGGGAGATTGTTGGCATTCTACACTCTTATGAGAACAGTTGATGTTGTCATTGATGGCAACCAACTAGCAATCATCTGGCAACCAACTGGTAGTTATCGGCACTGGTAATAGACTTCTACATACACTGGCAGACACTTCACCGATAGTAGCAACAATGCATACCGACACTCAAGCCGACATGAAATAAACTTTTGTTTATTGTTTTATAATGTAATTATCTCTTGTAAAATCTGACATGGCATATTGTAAAAGACTCATATATGTATGAGATCTTATAGGTCTTTTTGTGTAGAGGATAGATGAGAAGTATAAGGCAATTTTGTATAAGTTGATATTGTTGATAGCGAAGGTTTTGGTTATAGACTGAGCTTAAACCAGTACTGAAACTAGCATAGTTGATGTTGATTTGAAGTAGTACATTGTATTGGATTTTGATAATCTATTTTGTAAGTTAGTGAGACTTCTAGTTTGTAGTTGGGCAGTGAGATCTAGGTTGTTGGCGTCCCTACATGTGCAGGACTCTCATTGTAAGTAATATTTATTCATTAGCCAGTAAGTGAATATTGTCGGTCACAAATCCCACCAAGCTTTTTCCCACACCGGGTTTCCTCATTAAAAATCTTGTGTTAGGTGTATTCTCTATGTTGTCTTTTTTATTCTTATTTACCAGTACACTATTTTGGGATGCAGAGTTCTTAATAAGTATAAAAAATTCTGTTAACCAGTTAGACACTGATTCAACCCCCCTCTCAGTGTCTTTGGGACTGTCATTGATTCTAACACAAACATGTTTATTGCTTTGGAAATATGTATTGTCAATATGAGGATGCATTTGTTGTGATGAGAGAGATTTGGTGTTGGTTGTGGCAATCAGTTTTTGTGCTCCAGTCATTGTTGCAGTGACTTATATCTCAGAAGTACAATCCTCCACATTTATGTCTTGATATAGATAGGGTAGTGCAGTTTGATTATGCTTATTTTTCATCATATGAGATTGATTTATTCATGGTTCTTATTCTTTGGAAGTTGTTCTCTAGATGTCATGCTCCAAAAGTGTATTCGGTTATGAAGTGTTGAGCAGATCTTCGTTCTCTGGTTTCCTCTGGTTCATTGATTTTTGATGATAAGATGTTGATGATTAGTTTTTTATGTTTTTAACCTCATAATTTTGAGTTGGATTATGATTGTTGTGCTCCAGAAGCATGCTATTGTGGAAATTCAAGGTTATGCTTATTTCAGGCTAGGCCGACCTTAATAGATTATGTTAATGTTTAGCTCTGGTAATTATACCATGTAAATTTACCATTGACATATCATTTTGGAAAATATTGTTGAGTTCGACTTGATGTATATTTCTTTGTGACTCATATATATGTATGATCACATTAAGCCTAAGGTATGGTATGCAAAAGAGATATAGAATATGAGAGACAAAAAGTATGAGTGAGATGAATTACAATGAAGTAAGTGAAGAGTAAGGTGGTAAGCGACATATAAAATAAGTTGATGCTAAATGAGTAAAAGAGAAGGATATATCTAGTGTGATAGTGTTTTGGATTAGCCAAACAATAGTGTTTTGCAGAGTTTTCTTAATCAGATCTGCTACAAAAAATTGGTGTGTTGTCTGAGCTTAATTGGAGCTAATCCTATGCATATGTAGATGCAAATTTATCATTTAATTTCCTTTCTTTTTGATAGTGATCCTTTCTAGAAGTGGTCCATTGTAATCTAGGCAATGAGCCCTCCAAGTAGTGAGCCCTTCGACAATGAGCCTCTTTCTATAATCCCATACAACTAGTTATATTATCTTGAGAGTTAACTCTCTCCGTGGTTTTTTCCATTTGGGTTTTCCACATATAATTTTTTTTGTCTCTCTTATGGTTGTTTATGTCGTGCACTTTTCTTCTATTGATTGCTTATTTTATTTTGATGAATACCCCCCTCTCAATATTTGGTCTGTTCAACAATTGGTATTAGAGCCTAGTCCCTTGTTTCTAGCTTAATTTATTAAGGGAGATCTTTATTTAAATAGACGACTCCTATGGATATGGATGGTGAATATTACTTAATTGAAGAATTAAAGACAATCCTTGAAGATCTAGAGAGTGTGGAATATGAAAATGAAGACTTTAAAGAGAATGTTAAGGTAGCAAACGAATGAGTGCAAAAGCTAAAAATTCAGATCCAGAAGTAAACAAGGAATTGAAGAAAGCAAATGAGACTATTGTGAATCTGAAGTTGTGGGTTGAAGAAATCAGGAAGGTTGAAGAAATCTTGAAGGAAATAATCAATCTGAAGACTAAAGAAAATGGGAAACTTGAACAAGACTTATTGAAGATAAAGGTTGAAGCAAAAGTTAGTGAAAGCAGTGCATTATTGGAAAAACTATTATCCATGTAGAATCTTATAAGGATAAGGAAGGATTATGTTTTTTTGATGAATGCTCGAATGACAAAGGTAAAGGAAAAGGAAAGATGGAAGATCTAGAAAAACTTGGAGATTCAAACAAAGTCTAGAATCCCAGACCTATTTTAAATAGACCTCTAGTTTGGCAACCAAATGATCAAAGGTAATCATCATTTAATGGTTATTATTTTCAATTCAATTATTTTGGACATAAAGTTGTAGATTGTAGGTGAAATATAAAATAGTTCAATTCTTTACATGTGGAAGTTTTGGACAAAAGGCTAATAATTGCAACAATCAAGTTAGGGGTAGAAGCTATAGACAATTTGTCAATGGACTAAATGGATCATTAAGAGTAATCTCTTTCAAGGTTATTGTTACATATGCTATAAATTTGGTCACAAAGCTAATTAGTACAGATCTAGAATAAACTTGGTGAATTCAAGACAAAGGAATGTAAAATGTTACAATTGCAACAAGTATGGATATTTTTTTAACAAATATGACAATGTGAATTCTTTGGTGAAATCCAATGAACTCAAGAAGACGAACTATATGGCATGGAGAAAGAAAGAAACAATTGAGTCTACTACACTTGAGTCCGGTGTTGGTGCTTCTTCCTCTAATAATTGATCTGGTAGCTTCATCCTAGGGGGAACTTCAGAGAGAAATTCATCTATACCCCCTTGAGTTGAAGAGATGCATGTGTTATATGCTCTGATGGATTGCGTATGATGAAGTGTAAAGATTGGTTGATGTCACTATGATAAGATAGTTTTTGGTACTACAACCCTAGGAACACTAAACAAGTTAAATATCTAATTTTTGGGTCAGTTTGTGCATCATGTGTTGAACAATTTGAAGAGCAGAGCATAAGGAGATTTAGAGAAAATTTTGCATAAAAGGTATTTACTACATCTTTTCTCTATGGATTCAAAGAAATCAGTTGCAAGCAAGTCTAGCAGTAAGAGTGTCTGAAAAATTAAAAAAGGTACAATTAGAAGAATACAATCATGGGGAAAAAAAAATTGGGGAAATTCTTTATCAAGTGAAAATTTGTTGGAAACCAAAGACTTAGGCAATAAGGGTTTAGATGTTTAGAGTGAATTTTCATGGTTTACGGATGAGGACATGATTAAATTTCTTTTGAACTATATCGAGGATGACCATATGATGTTGGAAAAGCATTATTTAATTTTGAAGGAAGCAATACATGTAGTTTCTAGTTTGTGCGATAATGGACTCATTTTAGTAAAGAAATCAATTAAGAACAAAGATGTTAAAACCCTAACTTGCATCACAAGTGATCAACAGGCACTAATAATTGACATTATCATCGATCCTATGTTGTGTTAGGCTAACCGGCGAACCACTAAGAAGTGGGGGTGACTCAGTTGTTAACAAATTATAACTTTTAATTCATAGTACAACCTTAAACAAATCAAATACTGGTAAAGCATAGACAAATGTCGGTAGGAATGGATACAACTTAACAATTAACCAAATAATCAATGTAAAACAACCATACCACATAACACCATGATTTGTCCGTGGAAAACCAGGAAAGGGAAAAACCACGATGGGAAACCTACCCATAGTCAAATGATACTTCTGCAGAAAGTATGTGTTATAAGAGGGGCCTGCACTTGCAAGAAGACACACTACCTAGAGCATACTGCTCATTACAAAATAGTCTCACTGACTACAAAGAGGCTACAACCTTCTCAAGATAAATGGACAACAATCAAATAGATTGAACTATTGGAAATAATATCTACCATGCCTGATTATAGTCCTGGTTATGCTTAATGCCAGAGGACTAAATCTTCTTTTGAATCCAATTTGATCACCAATGATCGATCAACTCCTCTACATGAATGATATTAAAATATTCACACATTAAATTCCTTGACCATGACCTTTCCAATAACCATGATTCTTTACAAAGATTTTCTACCTCTTATTTATACAAACCCTAAGGCCTAAACCAATTAGGTCAGCCACCTAAACATATTACAATAATATCATTACATAATTCCATTTACAATGATATGCCATGTCAGCTTAAGACCAAAACAATAATAAAAAATCCATAAAACATCTTGAATCATCCAGGTAATGTGTAGAGTACATGCTAGCATGATACCAGTCCATAACCTAGATAGGTACCAGACCTATTCTGGGCCCACCACACCAAAGAAAAGTCTTGAAATGATTGAAGCATGATTAATGAACATCTTCAGCATCCTGAAATCCATGAAGCAGCTGCGCCAACACCAATTATGCATCCTATCACAATTCCTCAATGAAAGCTCTATCGGTAAATCCTTAAATCATTATCGGTAAGGGTTTACTAGAGTGTATGATAATCATCCAATTACCAAGACAATACCAACTGACCAAAACATTCTCATACAACATCTTTACTGATCCAATCATGCCGGAAGTGTCAATAGATAATCTCTTCTGTCGGTAACACTAGATCTTGTATCGGTAACCATCCCTATCAGCTAGTGTTGACATCAATGGCAAAACATCAATGCAACACATAATCAATTCATCCATAATGCTAACAATCTCCCCCTTTGGTATTGATGGAAACACTAGATGTGAAAAACGTCTAAGTACCAAGAGATGCCAAACAAGTCTCCCCCTATGGAAGACAACCAACAATTAATAGCTCTTCCCTAGTGAAAGATATCTCTGTAAGGTTAGGAATGATTTTTTTTACATTACTAGCACTCTCCCTTTGACACCAATGCTAGAAACCTGACAAAAATATCAAAGAAATGATATAAACCTCTGAATCTCAAAGCTGACTACTCCCCCTGAGTAGTAGCACCACTCATCAATGCTGGAATGAATAATGTTTCTGATAATACATGTCAGACTGATGACAAATTCATCAATCAAGTCTCTACCGAAGGGGTAGAAACCGCTAACCTATCTCTCAAATACTCAAATGATTCCTTATATAACAGTTTAGTGAATATGTCTACAATTTGTTCTTTAGTGTTCACATAAACCAATTTGACTTCCTTTTCTTCTACCTTGTCCTTCAAAAATTTATACTTTATTGAAATATGCTTAGCCTTAGAGTGAAATATCGGATTCTTAGACATGTCAATAGCTATAGAGTTATCATAGTAGATAACTACCAGTTCACTACAATTTACCCTGATATCCTTCAACATTTGCTTCATCCACAAAAATTGCATGCAATTAGGTGCTACTGCAACATACTCAGCTTCTGTAGTAGATAAAGAAATGCATGACTATTTTTTGCTGATCCATGAAACCAATTTCTTTCCAAGAAAGAAAGCTCCACCAAAAGTGCTCTTCTTGTCATCAGTGTCACCTACCCAATCTAAGTCAGTATATGCAGATAAAGTGAAATCATCATCTCTAGAATACCATAAACCATATTCTATTATTCCTTGCAAATACCAAAATATTCTCTTTACTGCACATTCATGATTTTCTTTAGGATTACTTTGATATATTGAAACAATACTTACTGCATTTATAATATCCGGTCTAGTCTGAGTTAGATATAACAGACCACCAATCATGGGTTTATACCTTGTCAGATTTACTGGTGTAGAAGTATCCTTGATAGATAATTTCTCGCTTGTAGCCATATGAGTACTTACTGGTTTGGAATTCTCCATACCAAACTTTTTCAACAATTCCCTTAGATACTTAGTTTGACAGATAAAAATGCCTTTGTCAATTTGAATAATCTGCAAACCTAAGAAATTTTTTATCTCACCAATCATGGACATTTCAAATTCATTCTTCATCTTGTTAGCAAATTCCATGCATAGTTTATCTTCTCCTCCAAAAATGATATCATCAACAAAAACTTCAATAATCAGAATATCATTATCAGTGATCTTATAGTATAGATTACTATCAGCACTACCTCTAGTAAAACCAAGCTTCAAAAGATATTTATCCAACCTTTCATACCAAGCTCTAGGAGCCTGCTTCAAACCATATAAAGCTTCCTTCAATCAGGAAACCGTGTCTTTGTCATATGTTAGTCAAAATCCATCAGGTTGCTCAATATAAACTTCTTCCTCAAGGTTGCCATTCAAAAATTCACATTTGACATCCATTTGATAAACCTTATAGTTCTTATAAGCTTCATAGGCAAGAAATAGTCTAACAACTTCAATTCTAGCGACATGTGCAAATGCCTCACCATAATCAATTCCTTCCATTTGAGGATATTCTTTACAAACCAATCTAGCCTTGTTCCTTATAACTTGACCATCCTCATTCAGTTTATTTCTAAAAACCCATTTAGTTCCAATAACATTTTTATTTTTAGGCCGAGAAACTAAAGACCAAGTTTCATTCTTCTCTATTTGATCTAATTCATCTTCCATAGCCTTTAACCAATGTTTATCCTTACAAGCTTCAATAATAGTTGCCAGTTCAACTAGAGAAATAAGACATACCTCTTCATTTGCTAGTTTTCTTCTTGTCATAACTCCCTTGTTTCTATCTCCAATAATTTGATCTTCAGAATGATTTAATTTTACATACCTTGGTATCTTTTGAACTTCAGGTTCACTTCTTTGATCATTAGTCAGAGTTGAATTTTCTGATTGTGTTGGTGTAACTATCTCAGCTTCCTGTATCGGTTGAGGCATTGTCAATTCAGTTATGATCATTTCCACTACCGGTTCTCTATCATATGATATAGAATGATTTATGTATTTTTCATCCACTTTCACATTAGCACTTTCCATAATTTTCTGCAATCTTTTGTTATAACATCTATATGCTTTTCTCTAAATTGAATAACCAAGAAATATCCCTTTATCGCATGTAGGATCAAACTTTCCAATTGAATCATCTCTTTTGATATAACATTTACTTCCAAAAACTCTGAAATATTTAATAGTAGGTGTATGTCCAAACCATAGTTCATAATGGGTCTTACCTGTTTCACCTTTGATGTGAACTTTGTTGAATGTGTAGACTGTTGTACTCACTGCTTCTCTCCAGTAGATATGAGGCAATTTGGCTTCCATCATCATAGATGTAGATGCATCCAAAATGGTTATGTTCTTTCTTTCAACTACTCCATTTTGCTGAGGAGTCCTATGTGTAGATAGCTCTCTCCTAATTCCATTTATCTCACAATAACTGTTAAATTCATGAGAAGTGAACTCACCACCATGATTTGATCTTAGACATTTAATTTTCAATCCAGTTTCTATTTCAACCTTTTCTTTAAAGATCTTGAATTTCTCAAAAGCTTTAGAATTCTCCCTCAAAAAATACCCACATCATTCTAGAATAGTCATCAATAATCAACATGAAATACCTATCACCAATAGTACATTTGGGCCTAATTTCTGACGGCTAATTATCGGATTTGCGACAACTAAATGTCAGACTTCCAACAAAATTTACCATTGAAAACTCATCATCAGGCTACCCGCCGATGCCATTTGTGTCGGTCATTCGGCGATGTAATGAACTCATATGACAATGGCTATATTTGCACCCCTCACCACAAATATCATCGGAAATCCAATGGATATTATTATTTCTCCTCAACGACCGTCCGACATGGAAGTGACGTCAGATATACACCATCCTTGTCAGATGTTTCATTAGTTGTCATCAGAAATCTGATGGCGAGAGATGATGTGGGTCAAACGAATTTGCCGTTAGTGAATGAAAGCATTGAACGAGATCTATTTTTAAAAATTGCATTAAACACTTATAATTTATTTGATTCAGTGTTATTTACAAAAAATTATTATCAATGATGTTTCCCTTCTCCAAGAATTGTCTAGGATCTTTCTGTTAGATAATATGTAACATTGAATAACTAAATCTTTTCTTTACAAATTCTTATTTTATTTAATTATTATCTGAGCGTGAATTAAAATTTATATCTGTACGGAAGTGGAACATACAAGATTTAGAGTCGTGTGCAAACAAATTTCCTAAAAGAAAGCAAGCAGACATTATCTTGAATGACATGGAAACAAGCTCATTAGTTGCCTAGAAGAGAGCAATTGGAGAAAAGCAGAGGAAAGTTTTAAAGGGTGATAAATAGATAGAGAGTATGCAATACAAACAAACAATGTCTGGAGTGTCTGATGTGACGTCTCTAATTTATGTCTGGAGGGACTAACTAGTTTTGGAGTTCCTGCAAAACCTATTGGGCCATGCTTTGGAGGAAATCAATGTGTTCATGCAAGGAGCACCTTTTTTCTATTATGAGAATGATTCTTTTGCATCGAAGGATATTTGGAACTCAATATCCAAAAATTTTATAGTGTGGAACAAGAGTTGGCGGAATCAAAGTAATTGTCAGCTTTCAGAAGACCAAGAAGTTATGTACACAATCTCCCAATAGAAGGGCGATTTCAAGAATTACCTCTCCCCCCCATGAATATTCAGGAAGCACTTCCTCAAACAAAGGACTATTAGCCTCCATGGGATCAAAGAAAAAAATTGAAGCATAGACTCTAGATGATGTGGTGGTGTCCTCCGTGAAGAACTCTACACTATAATTGAAAATTCATGAGGGAAACTGCAAGATAGTGAAGAGAAATACAATCTTGAAAAGTGGGAAGAATGGATCTTGGTTTGGGTGGGGCCAAGTCAAGTGGCTCCTCTAGAGGTTGATGAGATAGAAATCATATTAGGATTTAAAAAAGATCACACTCGTGGAACTCCGTGTGTGAGTGATCGATTGTGGTGTTTGGGTAATGCATTCCAAATAGATACAGTTGCATTCCAAATGGGTAATGCCTTAATTGAAGACTTTTATCTTGATGGAATGCAACTATATCTATTTGGAATGCATTACCCAAACACTGCAATCAATAACTTGCACACGAAGTTCCATGAGTGTGATCTTTTTCAAATCCTAATATGATTTCTATCTCGTCAACCTCTAGAGGAGCCACCTGACTTGGCCCCACCCAAACCAAGATCCATTCTTCCCACTTTTCAAGATTGTATTTCTCTTCACTATCTTTCAGTTTCCCTCATGAATTTTCAATTATAGTGTAGAGTTCTTCACAAAGGACACCACCACATCGTCTAGAGTCTATGCTTCAATTTTTTTCTTTGATCCCATGGAGGCCAATAGTCCTTTGTTTGAGGAAGTGCTTCCTGAATAGTCATGGGGGGAGAGGTAATGCTTGAAATCGCCCTTCTATTGGGAGATTGTGTACATAACCTCTTGGTCTTCTGAAAGCTAAAAATTACTTCGAGTCTGCCAACTCTGGTTCCGCACTATAGAAATTTTTGGATATTGACTTCCAAATATCCCTTGGTACAAAAGAATCATTCTCATAATAGAAAAAAGGTGCTCCTTGCATGAACACATTGATTTCCTCCAAGCATGGCCCAATAGGTTTCGGTAGAACTACAAAACCAGTTAGTCCCTCCGGACATAAATTATAGATGTCACATCAGACACTCCAGACATTGTTTGTTTGTATTACATACTCTCTATCTATTTATCGCCCTTAAACACTTTCTGCTGCCATTCACCAATTGCTCTCTTCTAGGTAGTTGATGAGCTTGTTTCCATGTCATTCAAGATAATGCATGTTTGCTTTCTTTTAGGAAATTTGCTTGCACATGACTGTTCAGCTTGTATATAAATTTTAATTCACATTCAGATAATAATTAAATAGAATAAGCATTTGTAAAGAAAAGATTTAGTCATTCGATGTTACATATTATCTAACGGAAAGATCCTAGACAATTCTTCGAAAAAGGAAACATCATTGATAATCATTTTTTTCAAATAACACTTAATCAAATAAATTAAAAATGTTTCATGTAATTTTTAAAAGTATAACTCATTCAATGCTTTCATGCACCGATGGCAAAGCCGTTTGACCCACACCATTATCCATAATAGAATAAATCAATATAATAGGCTATTATAAAGAATATATACAAAAATATGAAAGAACATTAAATTACCATTACAAACCCATAAACCATTAAATAGTGAAAATAGATATAAATTTGTAAGTGTCTCACTATAAACACCACAACCATAACCAAAACAAAAAAATTCTTACCCACAAAAACTAAGTAGCTGGTGAGTTGCAAGTCTACACCATCTCTCAGATGATCAAATTGTTTCTTAATTTTGTTCTTCTGATTAATCAATGGATTTAGTTGCATGTACAAGTTTTCTATTTGAAGCCTTCCGTTTCCCTATATTTGAGACTTAATAAAATTCTTGTGAGTAGGAAATTGATTCAGGAGTTACGTGTGATGAATTTGGCAAAGTAAATGATGACAATCAAACTCAAATTTTATCTGTCTTGAAAGCCTTTTATCCTGATGGCATTAAATTAAAGTTCTTTCTCTATTTTCTGGTGATCTTTGGAGTAGAGGTTGCTTTGCATCGACCTGGGATACATTTAACTTGTGTTGTATCTGCAGAAATATATATATCCTAGGACGATGCAAGGCAACCTCTGCTCCACCAATACCAGATAGAAGAGAAAGTACTTTAATTTAAAGCCATCAGGATAAAATGCTTTCAAGACATATATTAGGTACAAAAGGAAGCCTACCGCGTCATTTGAAGGGGTTTACCTACAATTCAAGTGATCTCCTAATTATAAAATCAATTCAATTCCAAGTGAACAAGCAATCAAGCATTCGTTAAGAATTGAAGGAGAAATCAAGTTAATAAAGATATTTAATAGAGGAGATATTTAATAAAGATATCTGCTAGTTAGTTGAGAGGGGGGTGAATCAGATAACCTCAATAATAATTACTCTAATTAGATTCAACCTCAGTAGCTTTTACTTGATATGCAACTTATGACTGTAAATCATTCAAACTCATAAACAGATAAACATGAACCATTAAATCACATTTGACACCAGATTTAACGTGGAAACCCTAATAGGGAAAAACCACTGTGGGATTTTGGACCCACAAGAAAATATACTCTTCTAGAGTATGCTCGGTTAAAAGCAAATATTGTTAAAGATTACATACACATTACTAGATGTGACCTGGTCAAAGGATTTCCCTCAGATCTGTTAGAATCTTCACTTTGTTAGAAGTGACCTTGTCAAAGGATTTCAAACACTCATTCAGAATGTTACCTTCCAAGAGGATTTACAAATAAGACTGTTAAGTCCACTCGGTTAAGAGATTTCCTGTGACTTACAAACATAAATAACAGTAATAAAATATATCTGCAACTTCACATCTAAAATGATAAAGCAGATTCTATGTGCTCAATATGCTCAAGATAATCTTGTCATAAGACTTATCTTTCTCCTTGTTGGGCTTCTCAATCTGTTCTTCAATCAAATCTTCAATCTTCTGTACTTGGTAATCACCTCTGTAGCATCACTATGCTTCATTTTTACCGCCTTCTTGTTTAACAACATTGCTTTATTTATAAGCAATTCCCAACCACTTAATCTCCTTAATCACATTTCCCATGATTAATCTTATTAATCAGATCTTCAAACTTGACTAGGTTCATTGTATCCTTCGATCTGAAAAGCATTTTATCTTTCCTTGAAACTTGTATACCTTTCTTGGTAATTGTGCTCTCTTAGGACCGTTCTATCTGTGCTGTAGATCTTACTCTTAAATTTTAATTTCCATTGATCCTTAACAAACTTCTTGCATGACATTCCAATCTTCAATAAACCTCCAGCTCATTGGCATCCTTCATTAAATAATGTATACACTTTATTTAATGCATTGTGTTACTACTCGGTTGATACTTGGTTAATACTGAACTTTACTCGGTAGACATTCTCTTCTTGGTGATTTTTTCATTCATTAACCGACATCGGTAACCTTGGAGTTTACCGACTAGCTCCTTGCTTGGTAAAATAGAATAGTATCAAACCTTTACAAATTCTATTACATGAAATATTTTCCCCTTCTTGTTCAATCTTTGAATACATATATATAGGATATCAAAACAATCAAAACATTATAATCTCATCACTGTCAAACTTGGTAATAGTTGCCCGTTGAATAACTTATTACTCCCCTTCTTTTTTACATTCTTTCTATGTCACTTACTGACATCTTTATATTGATCAAAACATACTTTTTAAGATCTGGCATCATCATACTGAATCAGAAAACCAATTGCTTGATATCAATGACAAAATAATAATATTAAGACACTAATCATCCTTTATCAATTATATCATTCATCTCCAACAACCTTCTCTATATCATCAACCATCAAACTTACTGTAATGCCAACAATCTCCCAACTTATTGTAATGCCAACAATCTCCCCCTTTGGCATTGATGGCAATACCAACTTGATTATTCCAATTGATTCCAATTGATTCAAAATGTTGTTATTCTTCTCTTGTTATCCTTGAGTTGTAAACAATCATCTCCCCATTGTAACCTTTTCCTATTTGATAATCTTCTCCCCCTTTGACAACAATGTCAAAAGTAAGACTGATCCATAATTACTCCCCCTATGAAGTAATTTCCTTGCAGTTCAAACATATACAAATGTATCTTGGTCAGAGCACCTTGTCTTCATTCACTATATCCTGCACAACTTTAGACATCCTTCTAAAGTGTGTAAATTAGCATCAACTTACAAATAGTATTCTTTGGAGTCATAGAATTGATGCTGCCACCAAACTCTGTCAGTGAGTGCTACATAGGGGTAGGACCCCTAACTTATTTCTGAGATATTCAAAGGTGTCCCTTGGTAGTGGCTTTATGAAGATGTCTGCAATTTGTTCTTTTGTGCTAACATATTCCAGTACAACATTCTTTTCTTAAACTTCTTCTCTAAGATAATGATACTTTATAGAGATATGTTTTGTCTTAGAGTGCACTACCAGATTCTTTGAAATGTTAATAGCACTTGTATTATCACAAAATATAGTTACTAGCCCAGTAACTGTCTCATTCATTCCTTCCAATAGTTGTTTGATCCATGCTATATTGGTACAATTCAATGCTACAGCAACATATTCAGTTTCAGCTGTTGACTGTGAAATGCATCCTTGTTTCTTGCTAAGCCAACTTACTAGTCTTTCTCCCAAAAAGAAAGCTCCACCACTTGTGCTTTTCCTATCATCAATATTTCCTACCCAATCAACATCAGTATAGACTTTTAAGTCAAAATCATTCATCTTTTCATATAGTAGACCATAATCTTCAGTGCCTCTCAAATATCTGAAAATTCTCTTGACTGCTATCATATGAGTTTCTTTGGGATTGGCAGAAAATCTTGCAGCTATACCTACTGCATGCGCTATATCAGGCCTATTGTGGACTACATATTGCAACTTTCCAATCATAGATCGGTAAAGTGTCTCATCAATAGATGCAGATTCATCATTCTTTGATAGTTTACAATTAGTAGTCATAGGAGTACTTACAGGTTTAGATTCCTCTATTCCAAATTTCTTCAAGATTTCCTTTATATACTTGGATTGAGTAATAAAAATCCCATTTTTCATTTGCAGTATTTGTAAACCTATAAAATACTTTATCTCACCGATTAATGACATCTCAAATTCTTTGCACATTTCATTTCCACAAAAAATAATATCATCAACAAATATGGTTGACATCAATATTCCATTCTCATCATTCTTCATATACATGTTGTTGTTCTCACTAGTCCTTATAAATCCAATCTTTAATAAGTAAGAGTGCAACATTTCATACCATGCTCTAGGTGCTTGCTTTAGAACATATAAAGCTTTTGTTGGTGTAAATAAATATTCATTTTGGATATTATTACACTTTACTTAAGTTAACTTAGGATAATGCATCTCTTCGTATTTTGGATTTGAGACACTTTAGGGAAGTGTGCACATAGGGATAGAGCTTGTAGGAGAAATTCTACCTTTTGTGGTCTTATTTTGCTATTACACTCCACATTCGGTGGGTCATCCACCTCTTGTGGAATATTATATTATTTCTCCTACCTACCCCTAGTATTTCTTACCTACCCTTGTTTCTCATTGAGCCACATGTCATAATTGTGTGCTCGTACATCCATATGGCCTTGCCTATATAAGCAGGCCTATATTCATTATATTGGTTAATCCAATTGATCATTTGCATATTGATGAGAATACAGTTTGTTCTTGTCATTCTATTGTCTCTTTTTATGCTTTTCATTGTGCCCTTGATCTTGACAAAATCCTACATGGTATCAAAGCCATTGGGGCTTCACTGATTAGTTTTTTGGAGACATTTTGTAGGCTTCTATTTTCAGATTTGGGGATCTTCATTTTTGGGGGGTGTTGTATAGCGATTTGGACATCACCGTTGAATCTAGGAGGCCATTTCCATAAATTTTGACTATAAAGTCGACCTATTTTGGTGAGAAATTTTTTTTCCCCATTTTGGCTATTATCGTATGGATTTCGAAAAAAAATTATTATTTTTTTGAAAAAAAAAAATTCAAAAAATAAAAAAAAAAGCGATCAAAAAAAAAAAATCAATTTTTTTTTTTTTGGTTGTTTTTGGGGGTCCGCAGACCCCCCCGTACTGCGCAATACCCTGCGCGTGTTGCAGGTTGCAGGTTGTACCAGCGCTGTTGGAGCCGCCGATGTGTACCTGCCACCGTCGTGACCCATGCTACCAAGACCCGTGCCGCCTAGCTACCGCGCCGCCAGGACCCCGCCGGCCACCGCCCACACTCTCCGGTAGCTTCCTCCACCTCCAGCTCTCCAGCAACTCCCTCCACCTTCGGCGATGCCTTCTCTCTGCCGGTGACTACAAAACCGATGGAATCTGTGCCCGCCACGTGGCAGGCGGCCACTAGCCCGCGATCTGCAGTCCGTACACACAGTCACTATGCCATGCAGTCCAGTCGTATGCCACGTCACCCGCCACGCAGAGCTGACGCAGACTGCCACATCAGCCCATCCGTACAGTATGGACGCCCAGTCAGCAGGGAGGTGAAGTTTGCATGACAGTCATATGGCTGTCAAATTTAAGTCAGTAAACTGCTGACGTCAGCAGCTTTTTGAAATTTTTTAACCCCTCTCCATTGAGCCTTTCAGTTTTGCAGTCCAACTTTGAAAGGCCATATCTTGCTCATTTTTTGCTTCTTTTTTGGTGCAATTGTTTTTGAAATGGGCTAAACTTTCATGATCTTCGTAGTGGTGTGGTTTTTTTTTCTGATTTTGGTGCACATTTTTTTCGGAATTTTCGGATTCTCTCAGCTGTACCTATCCAATCCTTAATTCTGCAACTTCAAAGGCCTCGTTTGAGCTCATATGACCTCCTTTTCAAGTGCTGTTTTTTTTGAAAGTGCATGTTTTTTTGTCTACTTTCATAATATATGATCAGATTTCAGAGATTTTGAGTGGAAATTTTACTTTCAAACATTGGTCTTATTTGGCCTATTAGGTGCTTGTAATGTGCTTGGATCTTAGTTAGATCTCTTGCATTATTAGTTTAAGTCTCTTTTGGCCTTATTGAGGCAGTTGTAAAATTGTAACCAAAAGTCCACTTTGCCATCTTTTGCAAGTGGCCCATTGTATACGAACTAATTATAAAGTGCCAAATCATCACTTTTGGGGGGGGTTCTTTGATTGAGTGAATTTGGGGGGGGTGTCTTGTGTGATTGTGCCTCTCTTTGTGCTCTTTCCATTTTTGTTGCAATGAGTCCTAATAAATTTCCACCTTTAACTCCACATAATTTTGCATCATGGAAAATTAAAGTATTGAGTAAATTAATGGAAAAGGGTCTCACACATTACATAGATGGAACAATAACAGCACCACCTGATCCTAAGGCTAATCCAAATTCTCAATTAGAATGGCTCACAAAGAATTGCATGGCTCTTGAAACTTTGTGCAAGTATGTCTTAGATGACCTCATCTTTCATATTGAGAAGTGTAAAACAATCAAAGAGGCTTGGGATATGTTTCAGAAATTGTATGGTCAAGTTGATGAAATCAGAGGCTATTAGATTGACAATGAGCTCACCAACTTGGATCCCAAAAGTTTTGATACAATCCAAGATTATGTCACCAAAGCAAATGAGCTAAGAGAAAAGCTTACGGATTGTGGAATTGACAAAAAGGATGCTCAGTTGATATTCAACTTGTTGGACAAGCTTGCACCAAAATATGCAGCATTTGTATCTAGCTTCCAAACTCATCGTTTGACAGTGGGGAGTTCCTATGTTATGCCTTCATTTGATGCTTTCACAGAAATGTTAATATTGGAACAATCTAAGTTGTTGAACATGGGATTTCTCAAGTCTTCAAAGTCCAAGGCTTTGGTGGCAAATCAAGGGAATCAAGGAAGTCAAGGCAAAGATTCCAACAAGAAGAAGAAGCACTCTAAGTCTAAGCCACACCAGGAAAAAGGACAATCATTCTCTCCATCACAAGGCGATTTTTCATCCTCTTCCAAGAAGGGGACACCACCTAAGAAGGATAAACCAACTTGTGCATATTGCAAGAAGTATGGTCATGATGAGCATCGATGCCACGCAAAGAAAGTTGATGAGTTAACTAATCTTCTTAAGAGAAACAACATCAACTTGCCATCAGCCTACATAAAGAAGGATTCATCTCCTTCCTCTCCCTCGTAGTCTAAGGGAAAAGGGAAAGCATTTGTGGCTACAACAGGTTCTTCACAGCAATGGATATTTGACTCGGGTGCCTCATATCACATGGGTTCTACAAAGGAGCAGTTTTCTTCATTGGAGCCATCTAAGGTACCTCACATTTACATAGGTGATGATACACAAGTAGAGGTTGAAGGGAAAGGTTCAGTTGACATGGATGATGGAACATTTGAGAATGTTCTCTATGTTCCTAACTTGTCTACCAACCTTCTCTCTATCTACCAAATCACTCACTATGGGAATGGGAAAAAGGTTGAGTTTACACCAAATTCAGTTGTGGTAGAGGAACTTGATGATGATGCCTTGGTAGCAGTGGGACAAGTCAATGATAACTCAAGGCTTTATTAATTCTCCCACTTTGTGCCAAGTTCACCTTCTAGGGCCTTGATTACTCATTCAAATTCAGAAAGTAAGCTATGGCATGAGTAGTTTGGTCACCTCAACTACAACTATCTTCAGCAGCTCAACACTAAAGACATGGTCACAGGTCTACCTCGAAGCAGTTTTTCAGAGGGTGTATGTTTAGGTTGTTCCATAGGCAAGCATCCTGAAGAGAAGTTTGATAAGGGGAAAGCTTGGAGAGCTTTGGAAGTTCTTCAACTTGTTCACAACGATGTAACAAGTCCATTTCCAGCACCTTCATTTAGTAAGGCCTGCTATGTTCTCACCTTCATTGATGACTACTCCCGCTTCACTTGGGTCTACTTTCTCATTCATAAGAGTGAAGTATTTGACAGATTTCAGGACTTCAAGACTCGTGTGGAGAAGCAATCAGGGAAAGTGGTCAAGATGATTCGCACAAATAATGGAAGGGAATATGTGAACAAAAGACTTGAGGATTGTTGTACATTTGAGGGGATTGATCTTTAGCATTCTATCACATACACTCCACAGCAGAACGAGGTTGTAAAACGCAAGAATAGAACTCTCAAAGAAATGGCTAGCTGTATGATACATGCACGTTCTCTTGATCCCGCCTTTTGGGCAGAGGCTATCAGTTGTGCCACACACATCCAGAATCAGGTTCCTCACAAACCTTTGCAAGGTATTACTCCTTTTGAAGCTTGGGCTAGTAGGAAACTGATTGTGAGACATTTCAGAGTCTTTGGGTGTCCAGCATGGGCTCGCATACCTCAGCAAAAATGCAAGGCATTGGAACCTCAGAGTCGGCCTTGCATATTTGTTGGATATCCTGAGGGTGTTAAGGCATACAGATTGATGGATCCAGAGACACATGAGGTGTTCATTGAGAGGAGTGTTCACTTGGAGGAAATCTCTCCTAGCTTAGCCTCTCTACCTCCTCCACCTTCCTCCATTGTGGATAGTGATGTTAGTGATTCAGATGATGAGACTCCTTCAACTCTGACTTGCAAGGTAACACCTCCGTAGGGTCCACTTGTAGTTGAGGAGCCTTGTTCTCCACCTCCACCTAGACCTCATTGGGCTTGACAAACACTTGAGTCCACGGGTTCTCTTGTTGGGGATCCTTCAAATACATAGAGAACTCGATCACAGCATTAGGATCTTCCACATGCATTCATTGCTACCACTTCCGATCCATAGACATTTAGGGAAGCATCAGGGGTTCCTAAGTGGGACCAAGCTTTGGAGGAAGAGTATAGTTCCTTGATGAGGAACAACACATGGGATTTAGTCCATCTCCCTAAGGGGAGAAAGATGGTTTGATGTAAGTGGATCTATCAGACCAAGTTTGTAGTGGATGGTACTGTGGATAAGTACAAGGCTCGGCTTGTTGCAAAAGGTTTCTCGCAGGTTGCAGGTGTTGACTATACTGAGACCTTTGCACCCATAGCCAAGATGAACTCCATTCATTTGACACTTGCTATTGCCATAGCTCATGGTTGGGCTGTACATCAGATGGATGTGAAGAGTGCTTTTCTTCATGGTGATCTTGATGAGGAGATTTATATGGAGCAGCCACAGGGTTTCATCCAGGATACTTCCTTGGTTTGCAGACTAAGGAAATCTCTCTATGGCCTTGAGCAGGCCCCCAAGGCTTGGTATGCCAAGATGGATTCCTTTCTTCTCTCCGCAAGGTTCACCAGGTGTCATTTCGATCCGAATGTCTACATTTTGCAATAGGATGACTCTCACTGGATACTTGTGCTCTATGTTGATGACTTGATCATTACAGGGAGTACCGCATCCATCATTAGCAGGGTCAAATCTGCTTTGCATGATAGATTTGCTATGACTGACTTGGGTCTTTTGCACTACTTTCTCGGGATAGAGATTTCACAGTCACCTTCCGGGATTACACTATCGCAGCCCAAGTATGCTCTTGATCTACTTGCACACTTTCATATGGCTGATTGCAAGCCTGCTCCGACTCCCTTTCTTTTAGGAGTCAAGCTTGAGGCTCAGTGTTCTTCTCCACCAGTTGATGCCACTTTGTATCATCAGCTTGTGGGTAGTCTCATCTACTTGACCCATACACGCCTTGATATTTCATTTGTAGTTGGCATGGTTTCCCACTTCATGCAGGAACCACATGAGCTTCATTGGAAAGCCGCCAAACGCATCCTTCATTACATCCAAGGTACACATCACTATGGGATTCACTATGCAGCAGGCACAGGACTTCGCTTGGTTGGTTACATAGACTCCGATTGGGCTGGCGATCTTGATGATCGTAAGTCTACATCCGATTACAGTTTTCACCTTGGTTTGGGCCCCATTTGTTGGCAGAGCAAGAAGCAACATGTTATTTCTCTCTCTTCGACTGAGGCTAAGTATCGAGGCGTTGTTAACGCAGTGACTGAGACCATTTGGCTCCAGCAGATTCTCACAGAGTTTGGTTTCACCACTCCACGGCCGATAGTTCTACATTGCGACAATTAGAGTGCTATTGTGATCTTGAAGAACCCGGTCCAGCACCAGTGGACCAAATACATTGAGATTCATACGCACTATATCTGAGAGCTCATCCAGGAGCAGGTCATTGATTTGCAGTATTGTCCTACAGCAGAGCAGGTTGCTGACATATTCACCAAACCTTTCACCAAGAGTAAGTTCCAGCAGTTGCGAGCTCTCTTGGGGGTGTGGGATGTGTCATTAGAGGGGGTCAGCTGACTTCTCCTTCCTCTCTTATGGGGGGGACTTTTTCCTCTTTGAGGTTTTGTCCTTCTTCTTTGAGAGTCTTTTGTACATTCATCTCTCTTTTGGGGGGGACTTTTTTCCCACTGGGTTTTCTCCCTTTCTCTGTTTGTGAGAGATTGCATTGCATGGTTTTGCTTGCATTTGCATATTGTACATGGGTACCTATCATGGCCTAGTAGCCGGGACCCATCTTGCATTGTTGACTTGAGTCTTCATTCCCCTAAGTTGCACTTAAGGGGGGTGTTGGTGTAAATAAATATTCATTTTGGATATTATTACACTTTACTTAAGTTAACTTAGGCTAATGCATCTCTTCGTAGATTGGATTTGAGACACTTTAGGGAAGTGTGCACATAGGGATAGAGCTTGTAGGAGAAATTCCAGCTTTTGTGGTCTTATTTTGCTATTACACTCCACATTCGGTGGGTCATCCACCTCTTGTGGAATATTATATTATTTCTCCTACCTACCCCTAGTATTTCTTACCTACCCTTGTTTCTCATTGAGCCACATGTCATAATTGTGTGCTCGTACATCCATATGGCCTTGCCTATATAAGCAGGCCTATATTCATTGTATTGGTTAATCCAGTTGATTATTTGCATATTGATGAGAATACAGTTTGTTCTTGTCATTCTATTGTCTCTTGTTATGCTTTTCATTGTGCCCTCGATCTTGGCAAAATCCTACAGCTTTGTTCAACTTACATACCTAATCTCTATTCTTCTCTTCAATAAATCCTTCAGGCTATTCAATATAGACTTCTTCTTCTAGTATACCATTCAAAAATGTAGATTTAACATCCATTTGATATACCTTGAAATTTTTGTAAGCAGCATATGCCAACAATGTTCTTACTCCTTCAAGTCTTGCTACAGGTGCAAAAGTTTCTCCACAATCTATTCCTTCTTCTTAAGCATAACCTTTGCAAACTAGCCTTGCTTTATTCTGAATGACCTCACCTTTTTCATTTAGCTTATTCCTGAAAAATCCACTTTGTACCGATTACATTTTTCTCTTTTGGTCTTGGAACCAGTGTCCATGTTTCATTTTTCTTGATTTGATCGATCTCTTTTGTCATAGAATTCACCTAATCTTCATTGTTTAATGCTTCTCTTACTATCCTCGGTTCAATTTTGGATATCAGACATTGTTGTATCTCAGTTTGTTCCTTGTCATCACTGAAGCATCCTTATCTCCTATAATCTTACTTGATGCATGATTTCTTCTAACATATTTTTCTAATATAGGCTCAGTAGGCTCTGGATGATCTTCTTCATCACTCGGTAACTGAGTAATTTCTTCATTGGATATCTCAGTAAAACTTGTCGATTGTACATATACAAACTCTTCATAATCTTTTGGTTCTTTGGAGTTTCCTTCATCATTCCTTTTTGCAAATTCATCAATTTTCACATTTGCACTTTCCACAATTTTGTTAGATGATTTGATCAGACATTTAAATGCATTACTCCTAGAGGAATAACCAAGAAATGTTCCTTCCTCTCTTTTTTGATCAAATTTTCCATTTCTATCATCTTTGTGAACATAACATCTACTTCCAAATATTTCAAAATAATTTACATTTGGTTTCTTGTCATACCAGATTTAATAAGGTGTCTTCATAGTTCCTTTCTTTAGTTGCACTTGGTTCAAGGTGTAAACTGTAGTGCTTATTGCTTCTCTCCAAATATTTGAGGTACTCTCTTTTCTATCATCAAAGTTCTGGCACAATCTACAATTGATCTGTTCCTTCTTTCAGCTGTTCCATTTTACTGTGGTGTCCTTTGTGTTGACACTTGTCTCTTTATACCATGATCATTGCAAAATAAGTTAAATTAATTAGAAATGAATTCTCCTCCTCTATCAAATCTAAGACATTTCAACTATCTTCCTATTTCTTTTTCAACTCTTTCCTTATACCATTTGAACATTTGAAAAACTTCTGATTTCTCTTTTAGAAACATAACTGACATCATCCTTGAGTAATCATCCACAAATAATATGAAGTATTTATCACCATAGTAACTTTAAACTTTCATAGGACCACAGAGATCATTGTGTACAAGATCTTAAATTCCTTTAGAAGTGTAAGACTTACGTATAAAGCTTGATTTAGTCATCTTACCCATCTGGCATCCTCGGCATATTGCATTCACAGGTTTTTCCAAGCTCGGTAGACCTCTTACATGATGCTTCTTACTTATTTTGATTAGATTATCAAAATTTACATGACAAAACCTTTTATGTCATAACCAGGTATCTTCTATTTTTTGCATACAGACAATTGTTTCGAGTTGAGTCAAGGTGAAATGTATTACCTCTTGTTTCAGTCCCGGTAGCAACCAATTTTCCATGTTTGTCATGAACTTTGACAATTCCTTTCTGAAATTCTATTTGGTATCTTGTATTATTTAGTTGTGCTACACTCAACAAATTGTATTTCAGACCTTCAACCCAATATACATCATCACATTTAGTATTGTCAATAAGTGTGATTGTACCTTTACCTTTCACAAAACATGGTGCATCATTACCAAATCTTACATGACCTCCATCATAATCTTTTAATTTAACAAACTTGTGTTTATCACCTGTCATATGATGTGAGCATCCACTATCTATGATCCAAGAATCATTTTTATTTATGTGTGATATTAAGGCTTTTTCTTCATACCTTTCTTCATCTGATCCATCTTTGATAGCCACATATACAACTTCCTCTATCTTAGTCTCATCAGATTTATGATCATTGGATTCCTCATCAGCTACTAGGCATGTCTTTCTTTCTCTCCTTCTAAAGTCTTAGTGTCTTTTGTATTGGTTGTCTTTATGTCTGTCATCTCGGTAATCTTTTTTTTCATCATCTTTCTCAGGACAGTTAGAAGCCATATGTCCAATTTTATCACAGTTAAAATATTTTAAAGGTAACTTCCCTTTATACTTACCTTTGCCTCTCGGTAACCTTCTGGCCAATAATGCTTCAAACTCTTCTTGCTTTCTGATTTCCTCATATAGTTTGTGTACTTCTTCCATGTTTTTGTGAAATCTCTCACTTGCTCCACTGTGATTTCCTTCAGCATACTTAGACATTCTATCATTGTAATCTTCAGATTCACTGAGATGAAAAGAACTGAATGCAGATTCAACTTTGTTTACCGAAGACCCATTGTTATCAAAATTACTTAACTCAAAAACATGTAGCTTATCGATAGTAGCATCCAAAGAGACTGGCATGTTTGGTACAAATCTCAATTCATTAATTGCAGAGACTCTAATGGCATAAGCGGGTAGAAGTGTTCTCAGCAACTTACTTATTACATCCTTTTCTTCAATAGTTCCTCTTGCTCCTTTGATTTGATTGACAGTTTCCTTTAACCTTGTACTATATTGGATTATGTTCTCACCTTCATTCATTCTCATGGATTCAAGTTGTCCTCTTAGACTGTCTGCTTTTTCTCTTTGAACATGTTCATCTCCACCATACACAGATGTGAGCTTATTCCACATTGCTTTGGCATCATTACAACCTTCTAGATCATTAAACTCTGAGTCGGTCAAGGCTGATGTTATCTCTATCATTGCTTGAATGTGTTCTTGATTTGCCTTTATTTCTTCCATTGTCATAGGGTAGGTGTTAGATGTAATGTAATCATTCTCTCGATAATAAGTTGCATATTCTCCAATTCTTGATAAGTGCAGCTTCATCCTTTTCTACCATGTGGTGAAACTTGACTTGTTTAGCTTTGGTGCATCCCTTTTATACATCTTCAGATCTTGCCTCAAGTACCTTTAAACTTTTTCTTTAGGAGTCCACGCTTTGATACCAATTGTTAGTTAGATGAGAGGGGGGGCGAATCAGATAACCTCAATAATAATTACAATAATCAGATTCAACCTTGGTAGCTTTTACTTGATATGCAACTTATGATTGTAAATCATTCAAACTCATAAACAGATAAACATGAAACATTAAATCACATTTGACACCAGATTTAATGTGGAAACCCTAATAGGGAAAAACCATTGTGGGATTTTGGACCCATAAGAAAGTATACTCTTCTAGAGTATGCTCGGTAAAAAGCAAATCATGTTAAAGATTACATGCACATTGCTAGATGTGACCCGGTCAAGGGATTTCCCTCAGATCTGTTAGAATCTTCACTTTGTTAGAAGTGACCTTGTTAAAGGATTTCAAACACTCATTCAGAATGTTACCTTCCAAGAGGATTTACAAATAAGACTATTAAGTCCACTCGGTTAAGAGATTTCTTGTCACTTACAAACATAAATAACATTAATAAAATATATCTGCAACTTCACATCTAAAATGTTAAAGTAGATTCTATGTGCTCAATATGCTCAAGATAATCTTGTCATTAGACTTATCTTTCTCCTTGTTGGGCTTCTCAATCTATTCCTCAATCAGATCTTGAATCTTCTGTACTCTATAATCACCTCTGTAGCATCACTATGCTTCAGTTTTCCCACCTTCTTGTTTAACAACATTGCTTTATTTATAAGCAATTCCCAACTGCTTAATCTCCTTAATCACATTTCCCATGGTTAATATTAGCCATCAGATCTTCAAACTTGACTAGGTTCATTGTATCCTTCGATCTGAAAAATGTTTTATCTTTCCTTGAAACTTGTATACCTTTCTTGGTAATTGTGCTCGGTTAGGACCGTTCAATCTGTGTTGTAGATCTTACTCTTGAATTTTAATTGTCATTGATCCTTAACAAACTTATTGCATGACATTCTAATCTTCAATAAACCTCCAGCTCATTGGTATCCTTCATTAAATAATGTATACACTTTATTTAATGCATTTTGTTACTACTTGGTTGATACTCAGTTAATACTAAACTTTACTCGGTAGACATTCTCTTCTCGATGACTTTTTCATTCTTTAACTGACATCGGTAACCTTGGAGTTTACCGACTAGCTCCTTTCTTAGTAAAATAGAATAGTATCAAACCTTTACTCATTCTATTACATGAAATCTTTTCCCCTTCTTGTTCAATCTTTGAATATATATATATAGGATATCAAAACAATCAAAACATCATAAACTCATCACTGTCAAACTCGGTAATAGTTGCACTTTGAATAACTTATTACCCCCCTTCATTTTCACATTCTTTCCGTGTCACTTATTGACATCTTTATACTCATCAAAACATACTTTTTAAGATATGGCAACATCATACTGAATCAGAAAATCAATTGCTTGACATCAATGACAAAATAATAATATTAAGACAGTAATCATCCTTTATCAATTATATCATTCATCTCCAACAACCTTCTCAATATCATCAACCATCAAACTTATTGTAATGCCAACAATGTCATCTTTTAAATTAAGAAATGGGAGGGAGAGTAAGAATACAAACCTTCCATATTGCACACTTCAAGGTATATTAAAATCATTTTAAAGTGTATTCATTTAGGGACCTTTCATAAAATATTCTCAACTTACACATCATAAAAGGATCTTAAAATATTCATTGTTTATAATGATAAGAATTCAGTTGTTCCATACACCTTCCTTTACTATTTTAAAAATATCATCGACCAAAATATTGTGCAGCAGTACTATGGAGTGCATTTCATCTATTTTATGCCTAAATATTTCATAATACCACTTTCTTTTCAAAGGTGACTGATCGACTGCGGTGTTTGGGTAATGCATTCCAAATAGATCCAGTTGCATACCATTTATCTATCTTGATTAAAGACTCTTACCATGATGGCATTAAATTAAAGTTCTTTCTCTATTTTCTGGTGATCTCTGGAGTAGAGGTTGCTTTGCATCAATTTGGGATACATTTAACTTGTGTTGTATCTATGGAAATATGTATTCTAGGATGATGTAATGCAACCTCTACTCCACCAATACTAGATAGAAGAGAAAGCACTTTAATTTAAAGCCATCAGGATAAAATGCTTTCAAGACATATATTTGGTATAAAAGGAAGCCTACCTTGTCATTTGAAGGGGTCTACCTACAATTCAAGTGATCTCTTAATTATAAAATCAATTCAATTCCAAGTGAATAGGCAATAAAGCATTGAAGGAGAATTCAAGTTGGTGTAGGTGCATTTGGAAGACCAAAGGACTCAATGAAACCATTAAAGACTTTTGAAGGTCTTAGGAGTGAAGAGCCAATCAATTATGATGTCTTAAGGGGACAGCCTTAAACAAAACACACTAAGCTTTGACTTCTTAGGTGTGTTGTGGACCCATTCCTTCCCTTAACATCCCTTCCTGCCTGTTTCTGTTAAAAAGACAATCACTGTTAGCATTTGAATTCAAACAGTGTTCCCACATTTGACTACATAGAACAAAGCAAATGGCATAAGAAACTCTCATCTACCTCGTAACTATCATAGAATACCTTCCTGAGAAGATATTCTCATGTCCTTTCTTGCTTTATGCTATCGATGAAATACATAAGCATCCTCACAATGCAGTCAATACAACAAATAGATTTCCATTTCGATCAGTTTTATTTGCCAACGTACTCTCTACCTGTGCCAAAATGGGAGCTTTGAAACAGAGTATGGGCTTCCATCAAAGTAGAAGGTAAGGGAAATTAATATCATATGCTTATAGTTGGAAATGCTTTGTTTGACATGTTTAGAAAATGTGGAAGTATAGACATGAAAGCGCATGAACTGTTTGGTGAGATGCATCAAAGAAACACGATCTATGACACAGTAAGTGTGGTATTTGTCTTTTCGATATGTTGTGGATAATATTAATCATTTTTTTGATGCTATATACACTATGTTTTGGATTGAATTTAGGTAACAAAGAGGTATTGGAAGAATAAAAGAGGTACACAAAGGAAGAAGAGTGAAATAGGTGGTTTGGGATGGAGGATACAAATATATATGATAATTCGTATATAAAGAGGCAAATAAGCTATCACATATTCAACATGAATGAATGCCTCATCTACAGAAGCAAAAGGTACCTCTAATGGTTTGAAAATTTGTCAAAATAGTTATGATATACCAAATAATCAAGTGGAATATCCTTTAGGTAACTAATATTATCTTCAAACTATTTATTTTTATTTTCATCATATATGGAGATAACTATAGGAGATAATTTATTACATTTAAAATTCCATCATAAATAAATTAATTATACATGCTATGTGAATGCTTACTATCACAAATTGATTTTAATTCATTTATCTACATGAATACACTCTTTATTTATTAGTTCTAGGAATGGAGCACTCACATGGGCAAACAAAATGCTAGGTTTGAGAAAAATAGTTAAGAGATTGGATTTTTTTTTTTATATTTTCCAAATGGCTTGAGTATAATGATAATATAATTTTTAAAATAGGTTTATATCACTTTCCTTTGACTTGTTCATGGAAGATCATCTAAACCCCGAATGCACCTTCATCTTTAAAAACATGTAGTTTAAGGTCAATCATTCATATCTATCTTATCAAACATTAGAGGAGTGAGCTTCTAAAATTAAGAAGTACCAAGATGCGTGGTCTAGTAAAAATTTTGTAGTCCTAAATCACTCAAAATCATAACCAAGGTTTTTGCATTGCATATCTATCATTTATTTCAATTTATTATTAAACCAAAGAAAATAGGATTCATTAAAATCCATAATTCCCTTTAAAATATTATTCATATCTAAGAAGGCATGGAGTGGGATGAGTATTCATAGATATAACCCTTTATCCTTTCCATGTGCATTTCCCTTGGTTTTAGTCCCATTTTTTATTTATTTTATTCAAAATAAAATTTATAGATGCCTCTACTTGTCTCACCATTCATTAATTGTTTGGGATTTTCATTACATTCACCAAGGTTGGCATCTATTCTAAGACTCTGTGTCATGGCCAAGCTAAATGATTTGACTCTATTTTCTCTCCAATCTAGTCACCTAGTAGCATGTGAAGTCTATCTCTTCCTAATTATTATTCTCTCCATCTTTTTAATGACCATTTCATTAATGAATCCTTCCTCATAATTTTGGACAAGTGAGATAATGTTAGCTCAAGGAATCTTTTCAATCCTCTTTCAAGATTCTTTCCCAAGTAATAATCTTGCATATTGGAAAATAAGTTACGCTTCTATTTTCCAAGCTAATCTTCCTTATAATGTTTAGATTTACTCTAAAGTGCTCATTGTGACTCATGTTTACTACTCTTCCTATTAGTCTCATTCCAATATATCCTACAAAAATATGGAATGATTACATTTATATTCTATTTGTGTCTCCTAAATATCCACAAAATTTGGAACAATAATACAATTTTTAAATAATATTTAATTGTAAAAGAAAGGATTAAAATGGAACTAAACACTCTAAATAAATTAATCAGGGTTAAAGGGATAAACTAGGATCAATTCATGAAGGCAAGATCTGTTATCTCAAAACTAATAGATTCATGCAAGAAAAGAAATATTAAATCTAGAGATAAAATTCTTGAAAAATTTAGCTAGCTAAAAGTGAAAGAATGTTGTAAGCTCTCATTTTTGCGCGGTCTGGAAGAATGCTGGCAAAGGTTGTAGAGGGTAAAGGCTACTAGCCGTTGTAGGGTCTGACTTTATACCCACCCATTAGATTTCGTTGGAATTTTGTAAATCCATTTCAACAAACATTGTTTGTGCATATCCTGCAAACATAGCATTTCATTAGACCACATTTCTTTGAGGCATCTGACCAAACAGTTCATTTCTTAATTATAAAATCAATTCAATTCCAAGTGAACAAGCAATCAAGCATTCATCAAGAATTGAAGGAGAAATCACTATTGAACTTACCCCTGTCTCATATAACCCTATGTTGGCTAGGCCCCACAATAATTAGAAGATCCTAATTACTAATGTCCTAAACCTTGCATTGACCATCACAATTTCACAGTGAGTTGAGTTAATTAATCCATTAGCGAGATTGGGAAATAGTTTTGTATTGAGTTAGGTGTTGGTGGAAGGTTTAAGGAGGTACACTATCATCATAATTAATGTTAGAGAGTGTTGTGTGAAGAAGAATGGCCACGAAAGGAGTGGCTATCATAGTTAAGTTCTTGAGACTGTCACAAAAAGTGATTGTTGCAGCAGTGAATCTTCCTTTGACCTTTGTGTGTTTGGGAGGCTAAAGACCCATGGTGGTATATGTTGAGTGGTTGGGAGGGTAAAGACCCACATATCAACTATCTACTTTGAAATCCTAGGATGGTGTCCACCTACTCTAAAACCTTGTGGGCACTCTCTATCTGATACTAACATATACATAACATGTGCCTCTCATATAACCCTATGTGTCACGAACCCTATTTTCCAATAATTATTTAATTAGGAAAATAATGTTTATTTTTCAAATGAAATTGAAATGAAATGAAAATAGAACTGTTAATGAAATAAGATAGGATATCCAATGTACTGAAATGATTTATATACAATTGAATGGTCAGTAATAATTTTTATTGTAAATTGGGATCGTCATTGCTAATGAGTGATTGAGCGCAAAGTGAATGTAGGAACAGGTGAACAATGATGAAGGCGAGAACAAGGTTCAGGTAGAGTTGTCTTAGCTCTTGTATTTCGTTAGGATAGATGGAATCTCACACACCATAGTAGAGAAGTTATGTATATACATTTATGTTTACATTGATTGCATGATGTGAGTGGTGTTTGAATTAAATCTAAGTTGTATGAGTGATTGTGAAATATTATGCTTTATAGTTAAAAGAGATAAAATGTGTAAATGATTCTAAAACGAATATTGACTCTAGGTTATATGTTCTTTTTGTTCAGATAGGTATAAATGTATGGAAAATCGTACTTATGAGTTTACTTTTGTAAATTGGATAAAAATATAATCTATATATATGTATATGAGAAATTGATTTAATCATATACATATATATCTATATAGTTAAAATATAAATATCCAATTATCATGAAATTTGATTACATCATGAATTTTGTTTATATCTATACGTGATCGTTTGAGATTAAATAAATATAGATACGTATATGAATTCTAATAATAATTTGATCATGTACTTGTAAATACGTATGTAATTATTGTATATGTATTTATGAAATTAAATTATGTAATGAAAATCCAATATATATATTTCATAAGTAATTATTTGATTACTCTTATGTGATCATTTTCTTATTGTATATTTATACATATACACAATCATTTAAATTTTTGTATGTATATATACATATACAAAATTGTGATTTATGCTTTTGTATTCTAAAATCTTTATGTTTAAATTTTCTCAAATATAATCATTTAATATAATTATAAAATAAGGAAAGCAGGCAGGTCTTATCGACTTAGACTTAAGTCAACAACTGTTTTGCATGTTAGTAGGACCCCATTGATAAGGAAGTCGACTTAGCACCATGTTAACTAAAATTGGTTGCTAAGGGTACTGGAGTTAGGATAGGTCGATATTAATTGACTTAGGTAACCATTAGTAGAAATAACGGTAAACTTGCATATAACAAACACTTAAGTATTTGTTATAAACTCAAACTCTGCATGCTACCTGATGGGTTATTAGAGGAGGTCAATAGTGTTAAAACCTTTCGTCGACTAAGAGTAAACCGTGAGATAAGTGAATCAATATTAATATCAAGCACTTGGTGTTTTTATTAAAAATGAACTATCGGTTGATGAGAACAAATAGACGTGGGTGATTAGTAACAAGGTTCTCAATCATTAAAATGGTATTTGCAGTGCATGGACGACATGTAAACATTCCTTCATGAGTTTTAAACCATTTGAAACTAAAACTATATTACGACTAGTAGATGTGGCTATCGAGATGGTTAAAAACTCTAAGTCAAAACCAAAATAATAGCAGCTAACATAGGAGGATAGTAAGATAAATAGCGGTATGAGCTCGATAGAGACAACAAGGAGAATAGAGAAGGAAAGAGATGCGGGAATAGTAAAGTTATAAAATAGTGTATTAGAAGAGGGACAGTGTGAGAAGCATAGAGAAATAAGAAGGTTATTGAAGAGTCTAGAGGAGAGATGCAACCAAAGATTAGAGAATGGAATGTGAAGAAGAGAAAAATAGTGAGATTTAGATTTGTTTACGATTGAGTCGTAAAAGATCGACCATGATCATCTCAGATTTAGAGTCGAAGTTCAGAGTAAAGTTTAGAAATAAAAGAGATAGAAAAGAGTGATAGGAAGGATGGAGTTAGTAGAAGAATCAACAGATGAAGAGCGACAAAGAGTTTGTGAACCATCTTGAAAGATAGTGGGCAAATGTGAAGAGGGAAGCAAGTCCATCACCTCAAGCCAGTAACAAGAGCATAAGGAGGTAGGATCTACCTTAATTATTTGATTATTATGCAAGGATAGTGAGTGAGTCATGAAGTTATATACTATTTATTAGAATGAAGTTTGATTGAGTCAAGCCATGATTAGAACAAAATTGTTTGAACTCGCTTTTGAATAGTCTTATAAAGAAATGTATTATGAGGTACATATGATAAAATAACTAAGAACATACATGGAAGATGTTAAAGAGTGGTAGGAATTGCATTATAGGTTGCTTTACATATTCTCTAAAGGATGATCTAGTTTTAGACCTATGCAATATACTAATGGAAGAGTTAGAGTCGAAAAAGGAATCATTGTTAATTGTTCAAAAATTATGTTCATGTAAATAAAGATACAATAGTGAAATAATTTCTTAAAGTTTGTTGATAAACTTAGTAAAACTCTCATAAATGAGATTACCCAATCCTCTAGAAATTAAGTAAGAGGATAGAGAGAGAAACTTTGAGATTGAACCACGAAGAAGATGAAATAATAGGATAACAACTTATAGATAATGAAGTTATTTTGATATCACAAGGAAAGACTTAGACTTTCAAATTTTGCAAGAAAAATAAAGATGGTTATTGAGTGTCTTATTTGAAAAGCCTTATAGATAGGCATTTTATGAACTTGTATCATATTAGATTGTCGTTATGGTAAATTAGTGAAGTTGGTGTGTTAAGTTATAAATAATGAAAAGTCACATATTAGTATTAAACTAAATATGATGTTTTGAGAAAAGTGGTAAATAAACCACGACACTTGGAAAGATAGAGAGAGTTTAGATGAGATAAACTTAGAATTCTAAACCATAAGAAATGGAATGCGTGTTAATGATTATACTATGTCTTGATAATTGAATAAAAGAATGTGTACTCATTTTATTCAATTTATATGTAACATACATACATGTGTTACACCTTCTTAATATTTTAATCTTGTCTTTAAAATTGTTTGAAAGATAGAAGGAAAATAATGTTTTCTTTTAAATGTATATTTGATTATCCATAAGATATTGTTTCATGTCAGATAGGATTGATTGTAATAAAAGATTTACTCTATCAATTTCTATTCAAATGAAAGATTGTCTTCTTAGCATAGTATTTTATCTTGCAAGAAATAGGAAGCTAGAATTGAAAGGTGAAAGATTATCTTCTGTATGAATTTATTCTAGATTATGTGAACAAAGCTAGATAGGCTTGTGTTTGTGGAAAGTACCTTCCAGGATGGGTGCCGAATGTGGATTATAGAGAGAATAGTTGCTTTTCCAACTATCTATTTTTGTTGTGCATGGCATTATACTCGACCGAGTAATCAAATTGAATAAACCATTGAAATAGATGTAATTCTTTTATTTTATCCTCTCTACCATATCCTTGAATGATAATGAATGCTTGTTTCTTAATAGAAGTAGAAAATTGAAAATGCATGTACCATCTAGGCACACACCAGATTCCATCTTGCCTTTCAAATTCTTTTGCTAAGCAATTCGTGTAGGGTCGGGTATTCTTGATTGACCAAGAATTTCGAGGAAGCGTAAGCTTCAAGGTTGGGTAGAAAAAGCGCCTGAATATTGTTCTCATCTTCATGCTAAAGATTGCATTGCTGACAGCTTGGGTTGCAGATCAACGAATGCATCTCACCCTTTACTTTGTATTATTTTGTTATTGAACTTACAACAACTTGAAATGCCTAAGTATTGTATGATCGAAATACTACTTTTATCGATTTATTGAATAAAGAATATTTATCTTTTATAGAAATTTTGTGTGTATTACAATCTAAATGGAATGATCAAATGAAGCTATGGATGGAATATTGGAATGAAATAGACTTATTAACATATTTATGAGTTTATTTAAGAATAAAGAGCAATTCAGTTATTATTGAAGTTAGCGCAATTTACGTCTTTACACTATGTTGGCTAGGCCCCACCATAATTAGAAGATCCTAATTACTAAAAACACTAGATTCTCCCCTAAAAGGTTGTTGAGTCATAGAAGGCCTACCTTGATAGCCCTATAGTCTCTCATACCTAAAATGATAGACTTTTCCATAGCTGGTTACAAACTTCTCCCATGCCTCTTGTGTCCTCCCATGTACCTCCTTTTCCATAAGAGACTTTGCCATAGCAACCCTAAAGTCATTTGGATTGGCCATGTGTAGGAAAACTAAAATTTTGGGCTTTCCACCCTGTAATGAAATAATTGACAGGTAACTTGTCTTGAATGTAATATACAAACTATAAGAACTCCAAAAAATAACTCTCATGTTGAGCCACTATGAAGCCTTATTATGTAAATTGTGAAACTCATCTATGCATCTCTGTCAAAAACATTTTGAAATAGAACACACTTTGAAGCACTCCAAAATGGTATCTGGAGAGGGTTTCCAATGTGAGTTGGTGCATTTTATCCTCCCAGTACCACAAGGTGGAATCAAGTCCTCTCAAAAATTGCATTGAAAATTATGCCTTTAAGTTGCTCACATATAGATGCAACCCAAAGCATAAGTCCAAGCTAAGTAACCAAGACTTAACCTCAATCCCTTTTATGGATCTTAAAAATGTAGATGATTGGAGATGAAGCAACGCTCGAATATGATCCTTTGGCTCATGATATGTACTTGCTATAGTCTATACCTCCTGTATTTATGCATGATGAGGCTAGATAATGTGTATTCATCAATATTCTATCTCCTCTATGTGTATCTCCAAAATTCAAGGCGAACTCCTAATACTACAAGTGGATATGCATGCCTTGTAAGATTTGAGGTCCATACTCAGGCTACTCATCTTGGTGAAAACTCTCAAAGTGATATGACCCTTCCTTCCATTTCCTACACCCTATTTTCAAGCCCACACCTCATTGTTAGGTCCCAGAGGCAACTAAGAGGGCGGGGTGAATCAGTTGTCAAATAAATTCAAACCAAAAACAACTTAACCAACTTAATGCTTAATACCTATAAACTAGTTTATTATGTTGATAGACAATTTTAACAGTTAATTGTTATACCAGTAAGGATTAGTGCATGAAACATAAAGACAAAGTCATCCACGACACATAACACCAATATTTGTATGTGGAAACCCTGTAAGGGGAAAAACCACGGTGGGAAACCTTACCCACAATCAGATGATACTACTACAGATAGTAAGTGTACATAACTGGGGTTTGCACATGCAGAAAGGCCAAGCGCCTAGAGCTCACTACTCAATCACAAAATGGGAGTCACATTGACTACAGTTGGATGGTTAAATCCAATAAGAATGTACTACACAAAATAGCATCTTCATATGCTGGATTCAGTACCGGTGTAGTTCTGATTGTCTTCACAAAAACCCTTATTCAATCTTCAAATTATGTCTGCGTGTATAGCTCTTCTTATTATCGCATATACCTTCACACAACCCTTTTTTGCATTCCACATTTGATCTTACAAATGAGGTCTTACATTTATACCATAACCTAGGACCAATTTTAGTAGGTCGTCTCTACAAGATATTACAATAAAAACATTTTACAAACAATACAATATCCAATGCAATAACCAATTGAGCATGTCAGCTTAATGCATTTACAAAAATAATTAATCATTTCCATAGCATGTTGTGCTGATCTAGAAAAGATAAACCTACCGGTGTAACCCTGGACCTATTTGCCGATAATAGCAAATATGTAAATATGAATATACCTATAAACAAAACTCCAAGACAAAGTCTCCACATGATGTCTTTGACATTACCAAGTGTTTTCCATATCATTCCAAGTGCTGGTGATCATTATATCTTGCCAGTGTACTAGATACTAGTGACTGTGCATGAGTCACTTGCTTGCCGGTGAATATTGTTGATTCTCCAAAGTGCCAAAGTTAATAAGAGTTTAGTAGTTGTTTACATCAATGACAAAATCATACCAAAATACCAACAATCTCCCCCTTTGGCATTGATGGCAACACAAGATGGAAAAACCATCAAAGTTCCAAAACAAAAATGCCAAATACCAAAAACCAACAATCTCTAAAAAGAGATCATAACCATAAATCAAAATACAAATACAGAGAGTAATAATCTATCCCAAACAACAGTCTCTCCCCCTGGGAGCAAAATGTGTCTTCCTTGTGTTTTTCAAAGTTTTTCCATACCAATCTCTCCCCCTTTGACATCAAATGTCAAAGTTACAACAAAACCAAGTTCATATACAAAATACCAATCAATTCAATATACTAACTACTCCCCCTGAGAAGTATCTTCCCATCAAAGCCGGAAAAAAAGATTTCTCTATTAATTCTACTGGTTGATGATGATCATCAACTTCCTAAGTCTCTACTAGTGGGGGTATGACTCCAAGATGATCTCTGAGATATTCAAAAGTCTCCTTAGGCAGAAGTTTAGTAAATATATCTACAATCTGCTCTTTAGTATTCACATAAACCAGTTTTATCTCCTTTGCTTCAATATTTTCCCTTAGAAATTTCAGTTTGATAGAAACATGTTTGGTTTTAGAGTGTAATACCGGATTCTTAGATATATCAATTGCTACAGTGTTGTCACAATAGATAGTAATAGGTTCCTTGCATTTTACCTTTATGTCTTTCAACATTTTCTTAAGCCATAGTACCTATGTATAGTTAGTTGCTGTTGCAACATATTCTGATTCTGCTGTTAATAAAGATGTACAACTTTATTTCTTACTCAACCAAGAGACTAATCTTTTTCCAAGAAATAATGCTCTACCGGTGGTTCTTTTTCTATCATCCACATCTCCTACCCAATTTGCATCTATGTATGCACATAATTCAAAGTTTTCATCTCTCGGGTACCATAATCCAAGATTTATAGTTCCTTGTAAGTACCGAAAAATCCTTTTTACTATTGATTCATTATTTTCTCTAGGATTACTTTGAAATATTGAAACGATACATACTGCATTTATAATATCAGGTCTGGTTTGTGTCAAATACAGTAAACCTCCTATCCTAGGTTTGTATCTAGTTGGATTAACAGGTGTAGATTCATCCCTTTATGATAATTTGTCATTTGTTGTCATAGGTGTGCTTATCAGTTTAGAGTTCTCCATCCCAAATTTCTTTAGTAACTCTTTTAAGTACTTGGATTGACTCAAGAATATACCTTTATCAGTCTGTGAAATCTGCAATCCTAAAAAGAATTTTATTTCTCCAATCATAGACATTTCAAATTCTTGGTGCATTTTAATAGAGAATTCTTTACATAATCCACCTTCTCCTCCAAAGATTATATCATCAACAAATACTTCTGTAATCAAGATGTCATCATTAGTTACTTTATAATATAAATTGTTGTCTGCATTTCCATTAGTAAAACCAATCTTCAAAAGATACTTGTCCAATCTTGCATACCAAGCTCTTGGAGCTTGCTTTAATCCATACAGAGCTTTTCTTAACCTGCAAACCATATCATTTTCATCTGTTACAGAAAATCCATCAGGTTGTTCAATGTAGACTTCCTCTTCAAGATCTCTTTTCAAAAATGCACATTTAATATCCATTTGATCAACTTTGTAGTTCTTGTGTGCTGCAAAAGCCAAAAATAATCTAACTATCTCAATTCTAGGTACTAGTGCAAAGGTTTCATTGTAATCAACTCCTTCCTTCTGAGAATATTTCTTACACACTAGTCTTGATTTATTTCTGACAACCTTACCATCTTCATTAAGTTTGTATCTAAATACCCATTTTGTTCCAATTACATTTTTATCTTTAGGTCGGGGAACTAATGTCTAAGTGTTATTTTTCTCAATTTGTTCTAATTCTTCTTCCATAGCTTTAATCCAAAATTTATCTTCACATGCCTCATTAACAGATGATGGTTCAATTTGAGAAATAAGACTTACCTCTTCATTTTCCAATCTTCCTCTTGTCATAACTCCTTTAAACTTGTTTCCAATTATCTGATCTTCAAAATGATTCAGTCTTACATACCGGGGGGTCTTTGTTTGTTGTGGTTCCTCAGTTACTATGGAATCCTCAGATGATACCGGGGCAACTAGATCTTCATTCTGTACTGGTGGATTTAGTGTAGGTTCATTTGCCAAAATTTTTGTTGCCGGTTCAGAGTCTATATACCTTGAAGTTCCTCTGAATTGTTCATCAATCTTTACATTTGTACTTTCAAAAATTTTCTATAATCTTTTGTTAAAACATCTATATGCCTTTCTCTTAGATGAATAACCAAGAAATATTCCTTAATCACTTCTAGGATCAAATTTTCCAATAAACTCATCTCTTCTGATATAACATTTACTTCCAAAAATTCTAAAATACTTAAGAGTAGGAGTATTGCCAAACCATAGTTCATGAGGGGTCTTACCAGTTTCACCTTTGATGTGAACTTTGTTGAATGTATAGACCGTTGTACTAACTGCTTCTCTCCAATATACATGTGCTAGGTTTGCTTCTGATAATACACTTCTTGCTGCATCCAAGATAGTTCTATTTTTCCTTTCAGCAACTCCATTCTGCTGTGGTGTCCGAGGTGTTGATAGCTGTCTTTTGATTCCATTCACTTCACAAAATGTATTAAACTCCTTAGATGCAAATTCTCCTCCTTGATCTGATCTTAAACATTTGATTTTCTTACCGGTTTCATTTTCTACCATTGCTTTGAATAGTTTGAACTTTCCAAGTGCTTCTGAATTTTCTCTAAGAAAAGTAACCCAACACATCCTAGAATAGTCATCAACGATTAGCATGAAATATCTATCACCTTGTAAGGTTTTAGTTCTAGTTGGACCACATAAATCAGTGTGAATTAAATCAAGAGCATTATTGGATTTTTCTGGAATACTTTTACAACTAGCTCTAACTTGTTTTCCAAATTGACATTCCTTACATACTGTATTCTGAGGTTTGACAATTTTAGGTAAATCTCTAACTACCTTGGTAGTACTGATCTTCACCATGCAATCAAAGTTTACATGATAGAGTCTCTTATTCCATAACCAATTTTCATATATATATGCCATTAAGTATGTCTTTTCACTGTTATTCAAATGAAAGATATTACCTCTAGTCTGATTACCAGTTGCAATTTCCAAACCAGTTTTATTCATGATTTTGCATTTTCCATTTTTAAATTGTAACTGAAATCCTTTCTCAACTAATTAACCAACACTCAAAAGATTATTCTTTAATCCTTAAACATAGTAGACATTGCCAGTGTTATGCTTACCATCAAGAGATATTGTACCTTTACCTTTGATTGAGCAAACTTTGTCATCTTCAAATCTCACTAAGCCTCCATTGTATTCTTGAAAGTTCAAGAATTTACCTTTGTCTCCTGTCATATGATGTGAGCATCTTGAATCAATGATCCATTCATCATTTACTTCAACTTTATCTTCCAAGGCCTGTACTACCGGTTGAGCAGTAGGTGCCGGTTGATCTTCTGTTATAGCAACAAAAACCCATCCATTGTCTATTGGATCCTCATCAGAATGATCAGTCACACCTTCATCAGCAATGTAACAAGATTTGTCTTTATTCTTCTTAAATCTATATCTCTGATATTCAGGGTTAGGCTTGTATGTTCTTCTAGCTTCTTCTCTTAGTCTAGCATGTCTATCAGGGCATCTCAAAGCCATATGACCAATCTTATTGTAGTTAAAACATTTAAAGGGTGCTTTACCTTCATACTTACTTCCAACTGAACCTTTAGGCATTTTCCTTGCAAATAGTGCTTCAAGTTCTTCAAGTTCTTCATTCTCTGTCCTACTTTCTTCAAGTTCTCTTGCATAAAAGGCTTTCCAATCACATTTGTCAAATGATGGAGCAGATGATGTTGATGCTTTAAAGGCCAAATCTATCTTTATAGTAGCAACGGGACCAAATTCTTCAATTTCAAAAGCTGAAAGTTTCCAAATCAATGTATCCCTAGTAACTGATGTATTAGGCATTGTTCTTAACTCATTTATAGTAGAGTTTTTCATTTTATATGCCGGTGGAAATCCTCTTAAAAATTTTGAAACAATTTCATCCTCACTTAAGGTTCCTCCACAACATTTAATACCCAAAACAATCTCATTTTCCATAAAAGCATAAATCCTTTCATCTTCTTCCATTTTCAGATGTTCATACTTGACCCGAAAGCTTTCAAGTTTTGCAATTTTGACTATGGAATCTCCTTCATTCAATGTTTCCAAATGATCCCAAATAGCTTTAGCAGTAGACCTATCTGATAGTCCCATGATTTGTTGATCTGATAATGCGCTCAAAAGTGCTTCTCATACTTTGTAATCATTTTCCTCATCTTCAGTCAAGTTAGCTAGACTAGGATGACCTTATACAATAGTAGTATAATCATTCTTTTTAACATCCCAGATGTCCTTTCCAATGCAATTTAGATGTGTCTCCATCCTGATCTTCCATATGCCATAGTTGGTTCCATCAAGTTTAGGACTGTCCTTCCTGAAATAGTTAGTAGACATTGGATCTCCTCAAGCTGTTAAACTTCTGCAAAAGAAGACTAAGCTCTGATACCAATTGTTAGGTCCTCGACACAACTGAGAGGGGGGGGTGAATCAGTTGTCAAATAAATTCAAACAAAAAACAACTTAACCAACTTAATGCTTAATACCGGTAAACCAGTTTATTATGCCGGTAGATAGTTTTAATAGTTAATTGTTATACTGGTAAGGATTAGTGCATGAAACATAAAGACAAAGTCATCCACAACACATAACACCAATATTTGTATGTGGAAACCCTATAAGGGGAAAAACCATAGTGGCAAACCTTACCCACAATCAGATGATACTACTACAGATAGTAAGTGTACATAAATGGGGTCTGCACATGCAGAAAGGCCAAGCACCTAGAGCTCACTTCTCAATCACAAAATGGGAGTCACACTGACTACAGTTGGATGGTTAAATCCAATAAGAATGTACTGCACAAAATAGCATCTTCATATATTGGATTTAGTATCGGTGTAGTTTTGATTGTCTTCACAAAAACCCTTATTCATCTTCAAATGATGTCTGCGTGTATAGCTCTTCTTATTCTTGCATATACCTTCACACAATCCTTTTTCGCATTCCACATTTGATCTTACAAATGAGGTCTTACATTTATACCATAACCTAGGACCAATTTTAGTAGGTCAGCTCTACAAGATATTACAATAAAAATATTTTACAAACAATAAAATATTTGATGTAATAACCGATTGAACATGTTGGCTTAATGCATTTACAACAATAATTAATCATCTCCATAGCTTGTCATGCTGATCTGGAAAAGATAAACCCGCCGGTGTAACCTTGCACCTATTTGCCAGTAATAGCAAATATGCAAATATGAATATACCTATAAATAAAACTCAAAGATAAAGTGTCCACACGATGTCTTCGACATTACCAAGTATTTTCCATATCATTACATGTACTGGTGATCATTATATCTTACCGGTGTACCAAATATTGGTGACTATGCATGAGTCACTTGCTTGCTGGTGAATGTTGTTGATTCTCCAAAATGCCAGAATTGATAAAAGTTTAGTAGGTGTTGACATCAATGACAAAACCATACCAAAATACCAACACTCATAACCTTTACCTCACTTCCTATCATTATTACCTTCCATCTACCTTTCATATCCCCTATCTTAACCTCCTCCACTTTCCTACATCCTATCCTAAACCTTAACCTCATATAGACTTACTTTTACTTCACCTACCTAACCCCATTCCATCCTTCACATCCTTAATTTATCTCCCCCCATTCACTTTCCTACATTCCAAACCCCTAACATATCCTAACTTACTCTTTCACCATTACATCCTTCATCACTTACCTCCCTATCTTATCATCTTTCGCCATTTTATACCACCTTCCTAGCAGTACACTTATGCTCCCTTCCAAAACACTGACAAAAAATAGCACTCGATCACTACACAGTTCTCTAATGGTTCTACAGCAGGGATATCACCTCAATTTTTACATATTCAACTCAATTTGAGTAGTAGCAGATATCAGAGCATAGAGCAGTGAAGGATAGCTATAGTAGTAGTTGCCCATAGGATCACGAGATGGATCTATCACCAAGGCTGCTTTCTTTGTTGCCTCTACCAGACGAAGGGAAGTAATGAGGAACAACTAACACCTATCCTTGCAGGGGTTCCCCATTCCTGATGGAAGCTCAACTTCACTGCTTCAGATTCTGGGATAACCTTCATTCAATGTGCAGTGTCGCCAAAAAAAAACACTGTTATATATGAAAAATATATCCCTGTCCAACATTCTCAAAGATAAAATGTACGTTGGTTTTTGTGCAGCTATGGGAGTCATTTATGAAGAGACTTACATCTTAGCATGGAGCTTTACTACAAATGGAACTGCCCCATCCCTAAATACATCTAATCTTCCATCCTTTATGCACAGAAAATCCAAGAGCTCAAACACTAGACTTATAGCTGGCATAAGCACAACTTGCATCATCCTCATTCTCCTTGTAGTGGTAGGAGCATCACTTGGTCGATTGAAGAGAAACCAGTACATAGATATCATCAAAGAATGGGAAGAGGAGTATTGGCCTCACAGGTTTAAGTATAAAGAACTACATATTGCAACCAAGAGCTTCGGAGAAAAAGAACTTTTGGGATCCGAAGGCTTTAGCCAAGTCTATAGAGGGGTTCTTCCCACAAATGGAATCCAGGTAGCGGTGAAATGTATTCCAAGAGAAACAGATGATGGGGTTAAGGAATTCATAGCAGAGATCTCCAGACTTGGTCGCCTTCAACATCAAAATCTTTTGCAGGTTAGAGGGTTGGTCGCTTCTACAGTCATGTCATCGAGAATAATGATAAATGGAGAGAGGGGTTATGCCAGGGCCCCTACTATTGTATGTCCCTACTATTCTATTGTGAAAGAAGACCTATTCCATCTAATTTTTTTCTGGTTGGAGGATCGATCCACAGTTGTTATGCTCCGTCCTGGGGAAGAGGGATTGAAGTCGGTCCAAAGGATGGAGGTAGTTCACCCCCGGTTGAGCAAGTTAGGTTCTGGACAATTCAGTTGAAGCGAGCGAGGTTCTTAGGGAACCCTAACAAAACACAAAAACAAAAACATAACAAAATTCCTAACAAAACACAAAACCAAATTAAAAACATAACAAAATTCTTACCATAATGAAGCTGCAGGAAAGTTTCCTGTCGCCTAGTATCCTGGTATAGCTACTCCTCCAACACCACTTCATTCCATGGCTGGTTTCCTGTAGAGGCAGGAGGAAGAGGCGAGATGAAGTAATGGCAGAGGTTGATGGACATAGACGTGGGATTTATGAAATGACTTGGTCTTTTTTTCTTTTTTTTTTGAAGTAATGCACACGGTCGTCAGATTTTTGACGAACGTGGGCACTTTTTCTAAAAAAAACAAAATGTCATTGCCAATTCCTTCTCCATAGAAACCAAATGTTGCATTGTTGTCGGAATTCTGACGAAATCGGGCATTTTTTCAAAATAAAATCAAAGTTGATCATAATATACCTTCTCCGTCGAAAACCTTCGTCGAAATTTTAGGCAAAATGTATTAGTGCAACAAGAAAGATTCTAGTCCTTGTTGGACCACATAAGTCAATGTGAATCAAATCAAGTACATCATTACATTTATCATGTATGCTCTTAAAAGAACTTCTAACTTGCTTACCCAATTGACATTCCTTACATATCAGATTATGAGGCTTCATAATATTAGGTATATCTCTAACTGTCTTAGTTGAACTGATCTTAACAATGCAATCAAAATTAACACGACAAACCTCTTATTCCATAGCCAACTCTCATCAATATGAGCAATCAAACATGTCTTATTACCAGTGTTCAAGTGAAAAATATTACTTCCTATCTGAATATTGGTTGCAATTTCCAAACCAGTCTTGTTAATGATTTTGCATTTTCTATCTTTAAACTAAAGTTGAAAACCCTTATCAACTAATTGACCAACACTCAAAAGATTATGCCTTAAACCTTCTACATAATAGAAATTATCAGTATTATGCTTGCCATCCAAATAAATAATACCTCTACATTTGATCATACATGCCTTGTCATCTCCAAATCTGACTTGATCACCATTGTATTCTTGCAAGGATAAAAATTTCCCTTTATCTCTAGTCATATGATGTGAGAATCCACTATCAATTACCCATTCATCTGTTGGATACAATTGTTTAATTGTGTATTGTCTTTGATGTTACACAAATGTCATATCAGTCTACCGAGCTCAAAATGTTCAGCAAGGCAGTTAGACAGAGTCTACCGAGTTCAGACGGTAAGAGAAGCAAGTTACAGAGTCCACCTAGCACTCCAGAATACTATACCGAGTTCGCAGTCTTTACCGAGTTCAGTCGGTCTTCGAAGAATATGTGAAAGAAAGTCAGTCTTTACCGAGTTCACAGTCTTTACCGAGTTCAGTCGGTCTTCGAAGAATATGTGAAAGAAAGTCAGTCTTTACCGAGTTCGCAGTCTTTACCGAGTTCAGTCGGTTACCAAAGAATCAGCAGTGTTCACCGAGCATCAGTGAAATGTTTATGCAGCCGACCGAAGCAAAATTTATTTATTGAAACTTGTATATGTAGCCGACCTATGTAATATTTATTTTAACTTGTAATTGGGCCGACTTGGTAACCTGAATGGTATATATGAGAGATCAAATTGCGATTTCGAAGTGTGGTGAAGTGTGAAAAGTATGGAAATGTGAAGGAGCAGAAATGTGCGAATTCTGATGAAGGATCAGTGATATCCTTGAGGTGCAGAAAAGATATATGTGATCAGTAAGGATCTATTGGCGCAGAACAGAGATCTGTATCAGCAAGATGAGTTGTATTTAATTCAGATCACTTCATTGTTGCTTTCTAACCATTGTAGCAGTGATACCGAAATCTCTTAACAGAGTTGGTCTAACAACCATTTTTGTAAATCCTCTGACAAGGTGACAATTCGATTGAATTTTTCTTAAGACCTTTCACAAGGCCACTCCTAGCAGGCTGATTAAATCCTCTAACAGGGTCACACCTAACAGTGTGTTTTGTAACCTTTAACAGGGTTGGCTCCTAACAGGGCTCACTTCAGAAGAGTGAAAATTAGTAACTAGTTACATTGGTGGTTTTTCCCAAAATTGGGTTTCCACGTTATATCTGGTGTTACTTGTGTTCATGTCATTTGCCTTATGCATGTTAATGTTTAATGAACAATGATAAGTTAATTTACCGAGTTTCAACAGTTTATATTTAAGACATCTAAGGGACTTGTGGATTTATTTTTGTGGTAACTGATTCACCCCTCCCCTCTCAGTTACTCCATCCATATTTCCAACAATTGGTATCAGAGCTTTCGGTGCTTGTAGGAAGGATTTCAAGGATCTAAGATAAAGATCAAGATGTCTTACAAGAGGGAAATTCCAAGGCTAAACAGAAATAACTTTTCAGCATGGCAAGGTCTCATGAGACTCCATTTGGCTTCCATTGGAGATACATGATTGACACATCTTGACACAGAATATGTGACACCCACTGGTACACTAACTGTTGCTGATATTGCTGCAAAGAAGACTCATAACACCATGATGATAGACATTGCATCTGCCCTAAGCTTTGAAGAGTTTGATGATGTCAAAGACTGCAAAATTGCATTTGAAATGTGGAACAAGCTGAAAGATATCTATGGTGGTGATGACAATGTGAGAAGAGCCAAAGCAGAAAGCTTGAGAGGACAGTTTGATCAATTAAAAATGAGTGAGGATGAAAATATTGCAAAGTATGTTGAAAGAGTCAAAGCCAGTGTTAGTGCAATCAAAGCTTCTGGAGGTGATATCTCAGAGGAAACAGTCATAAGCAAAGTTCTCAGAACATTACTACCCATTTATGCAATCAGAGTTTCTGCAATTCAGGAAAGAAGATGTGAAGGAAATCACAAGATAAATTTAGAGGCCATAGTTGGAAGATTAACTGCATTTGAGTTAGACAACTATGACAACTATGTTCCAGCTTCCAAAAACATGGAATCAGCATTTGAAGCTAAGGTTTCACTCAAGGAGAAAGGCAAAAAGAAAAAGGAATCTCGGTCAGAAAGTGAAGATGAATCAGAACCAAGTTCAGACAGTGATCTTGAAATAATTGAAGCTCTTCTAGCAAAGAAATATTCCAAAGGCAGAGGAAAATACAGAGGCAAAGTTCCTCTAATCTGTTTTTCATGTGATGAAGTCGGTCATATTGCTGCTAGATGCCCAAACAAGCAGAGCAAAGATGAGAAGAAAGATCACAAATGGAATGGCAAAAAGGACTACAAATCATTCAAAGGTAAGAAAACATGCTTTATGGCTAAGGATTCTGATAATAGTGAAGATGAAATTGTTTATATTGCTATAAGAGATGATTCTGATAATGATGAGGAAGATAAGATGGCACTTATTTCTCATATAAGCAAAAATGATATTTGGATCATAGACAGTGGTTGCTCTCATCATATGACTGGTGATAAAACCAAGTTTGAACATTTTATAGACTATGATGGAGGTAGTGTAAGGTTTGGTAATAATGAACCTCGCTACATAAAAGGAAGAGGTAGAATCCCTATAACCAAAGAACTTGTATTTGAAGATGCCTACTGGGTTGAAGGTCTCAATCACAACTTGATGAGTGTGGCACAGCTACTTAATAGTGGACTCAAGGTGGAATTCATGCATGGAAAGGCCAAACTGCTAAATAATCAAGGAAAGCTGATTGGATCAGGCACTCAAACAAAAGGTAATTTGTTCCGACTTGAAACAAGTGAAAATTCATGTTTTATTGCTCAAGTTGAAGAAAGTTGGTTATGGCACAAAAGGTTATGTCATGTAAATTTTGATAACCTAGTGAAAATAAGTAAATTCAGAAAAGTAAGAGGTATTCCAGATATAAAGAAACCTGAGGTCGGTCTATGTAAGAATTGTCAAATTGGAAAGATGGGAAAGACTAGTTTCAAAAGCAAAAACCATCAATCTGAAGATATATTAGAAATTGTGCATACTGATTTATGTGGACCCATAGGAACTGAAAGTTATACTGGAGAAAAGTTCTTCATTCTTTTTGTTGATGATTACTCAAGAATGATGACTGTCATGTATTTAAGGAACAAATCAGAAGCATTTGAAAAGTTCAAATGGTATTTGGCTAGAGTAGAAAAAGAAACAGGTAAAAGACTTAAATGTCTAAGGTCAGACAGAGGTGGTGAATTCATCTCTCATGAGTTCAATAACTTTTGCATTGAAAAAGGAATCAAAAGACAAGTATCAACCCCTAGAACTCCTGAGCAAAATGGAATAGCTGAAAGAAGGAACAGATCTATCATGGATTGTGCAAGAACCTTAATGATTGAAAATAATATTGCTATCAAATACTGGAAGGAAGCTATCAGCACTGCTATTCATACCTTGAACCGAGTACAGCTGAAGAAGGACTCATTCAAAACCCCCTATGAATTATGGTATGACTACAAACCTAATGTAAGTTACCTAAAAGTATTTGGAGGTAAATGTTACATTTTGAAAGAATCTAGAAAAGGAAAATTTGATGTGAAAGGTGATGAAGGTATATTCCTCGGATATTCTTGCAAGAGTAAAGCATATAGATGTTTGAACTTGTCTACTCATAAAGTTATAGAAAGTGCACATGTGAAAGTTGATGAGTTTGCAGAAAGATCTGAAGAAGAAAGCAAAAGAGAACCAGAAGATTATAGAAGATTTGTGTCTATTGAACCTGATACAATACCAGATACATCTGCTAATCAGGAATCTTCTACTCCTGAGTCATCAGTAACCGAGTTACAGAAAGAGCAAACCGAGCCAGTATCTACCGAGTCTGATGAACCAGAACCAGTGTCTACCGAGTCTGAAGAAACTGAGCCAATATTTATCGAGCCAGACCAGCCAGTTGAAGAACAAGAGGACAATGATGAAATTCATTCTAAAGGCAAGAAACATGTATTAGCCGAGTATGTCAAACGACATCACTCAGCAGATCAGATCATTGGAGACAAATCTGAAGGAATCATGACAAGAGGTAAGTTGAAAAGCACTTGTTTACTTGCTGATTTTGAACCTAGAAATGTCAAAGATGCATTGGGAAATGATAGTTGGACAGAGGCAATGAAAGAAGAGATAGAACAGATAGAGAAAAACAAGACATGGACTCTTGTACCCAGACCTAAGGATAAAAATGTGATTGGAACTAAGTGGGTATTCAGAAATAAACTGAATGAAGATGACAAAGTTTCAAGAAATAAAGCAAGACTTGTATGCAAAGGATATGCTCAACAAGAAGGAATAGACTATGGAGAAACTTTTGCTCCTGTTGCAAGATTGGAAGAAGTCAGAACCTTACTTGCATATGCCGCCTACAAAGGATTCAAAGTTTATCAGATGGATGTTAAATCTGCATTTCTCAATGGTATATTGGAAGAAGAGGTTTATATTGAACAACCTGAAGGTTTTGTTGATCCACAAAAGAAGGACATGGTCTGCAAATTACATAAAGCATTGTATGGTCTGAAACAAGCCCCTAGAGCATGGTATGAAAGATTGCATAACTATCTTATTCAGATTGGATTTCAAAGAACTAATGATAACAGTAGCTTGTATATCAAGGAAGGATCAGATAACAAAATTGTCTTAGCAGAAATATTTGTAGATGATACTGTTTTCACAGGAAATGATGATCTTTGCAAAGAATTTTCAGTACAAATGAATAAGGAATTTGAAATGTCTATGTTTGGTGAGATCAAATTCTTTGTTGGTCTTCAAATTCAACAAAACAAAAATGGTATCTACATTACACAATCAAAATACATCAAAGAGATACTGAAAAAGTTCGGTATGGAAGATTGTAAACCAGTTGGAACTTCTATGTGTACTGGATTGAAGCTTACCAAGGAAGATGAATCACAAGAAGTAGATCAAACACTGTATAGATCTATGATTGGAAAGCTGCAGTATGTTGTTCATACTAGGCCAGATATTGCTCTTGCAGTTGGTATTGTTGCAAGATTCTCAGCAAAACCAAGAGAAAGTCACATGACGGCAATCAAAAGAATAATGAGATATTTGAAAGGAACTGAAGAGTATGGATTATGGTACAAATTTGGAGGAAATTTTGATTTGAAAGTATTTACTGATGCTGATTGGGCAGGAAACATTGATGACAGAAAAAGTACAAGCGAAGGAGCATTCTTTTTAGGAAAGAGATTGGTTTCTTGGACAAGCAAAAAGCAGAACTGTATATCCCAATCTACAGCAGAGGCAGAATATGTTGCTGCAGCAGTAAATTGTTCAAATGTTGTTTGGTTTAAATAGCTATTGGCAGGCATGAAAATGGAAATCAAAGAACCAATTGTTATGTTCTGTGATAATACAAGTGCAATTGACATATCCAAGAATCCAGTGATGCATCCCAAAACCAAGCACATTGCAATAAAATATCATTTTGTCCGAGAATTGGTACAGGACAAGGAGATCAGATTGGAATATATTCACACAAAGGAACAAATTGCTGACATATTCACAAAACCATTGGCTAAGGATGCATTCTTGTATCTAAGAGGTAAGTTAGGGGTCACTCCCCTAACTGAAATTCACTAAAGAAAAGTTTTAGTGATGCATCAACTCATCCTAAGTGAAAAATCTACTAGTTGATGCAGTATAATCACGAAAATATTGCATATGAATCAGTACAAAAGGTACATTATAAATCAGATGAAGTCTTATTGTCTTTGGCATATGTTGTCAAAGAGGGAGAGTTTTACTGTCATATCCTACAAAAATTTGAAAGAAAGATCATTAAGATAAAGAGGGAGAGTTGTTTGATAAAGAGGGAGAGTTTTACCGTCCAAAGATGAAGTTACTTCACAGAGGGAGATTATTGAAAGAGGGAGTGTTCTCTATCCAAAGGCAAAGTTATGTTGGCATGTTGCTGTCATAAAAGAAAAGACCTGTTTTCAAATTTCATTCTGCTATGACATGTTGTGTTGCCATCAATGCCAAAGAGGGAGATTGTTGGATACAATTGTTTAATTGTGTATTGTCTTTGATGTTACACAAATGTCATATCAGTCTACCGAGCTCAAAATGTTCAGCAAGGCAGTTAGACAGAGTTTACCGAGTTCAGACGGTAAGAGAAGCAAGTTACAGAGTCCACCTAGCACTCCAGAATACTATACTGAGTTCGCAGTCTTTACCGAGTTCAGTCGGTCTTCGAAGAATATGTGAAAGAAAGTCAGTCTTTACCGAGTTCGCAGTCTTTACCGAGTTCAGTCGGTCTTCGAAGAATATGTGAAAGAAAGTCAATCTTTACCAAGTTCGCAGTCTTTACCGAGTTCAGTCGGTTACCGAAAAATCAGCAGTGTTCACCGAGCATCAGTGAAATGTTTATGCAGCCGACCGAAGCAGAATTTATTTATTGAAACTTGTATATGTAGCCGACCTATGTAATATTTATTTTAACTTGTAATTGGGCCAACTTGATAAACTGAATGGTATATATGAGAGATCAAATTGCGATTTCGAAGTGTGGTGAAGTGTGAAAAGTATGGAAATGTGAAGGAGCAGAAATGTGCGAATTCTGATGAAGGATCAGTGATATCCTTGAGGTGCAGAAAAGATATATGTGATCAGTAAAGATCTATTGGCGCAGAACAGAGATCTGTATCAGCAAGATGAGTTGTATTTAATTCAAATCACTTCATTGTTGCTTTCAAACCATTGTAGCAGTGATACCGAAATCTCTTAACAGAGTTGGTCTAACAACCATTTTTGTAAATCCTCTGACAAGGTGACAATTCGATTGAATTGTTCTTAAGACCTTTCACAAGGCCACTCCTAGCAGGGTGATTAAATCCTCTAACAGGGTCACACCTAACAGTGTGTTTTGTAACCTTTAACAGGGTTGGCTCCTAACAGGGCTCACTTCAGAAGAGTGAAAATCAGTAACTAGTTACATTGGTGGTTTTTCTCAAAATTGGGTTTCCACGTTATATCTGGTGTTACTTGTGTTCATGTCATTTGCCTTATGCATGTTAATGTTTAATGAACAATGATAAGTTAATTTATCGAGTTTCAACAGTTTATATTTAAGACATCTAAGGGACTTGTGGATTTATTTTTGTGGTAACTGATTCACCCGTCCCCTCTCAGTTACTCCATCCATATTTCCAACATCATCTTTATCTTCAACTTTTTCTGCCAGGGCCTTCTCTTCATTTTTGATAGCCAGTTCTGGTTCATTTTTTATAGCGGTTTTGTGAGGCCTCACCTCGACTCAGTCTGACATTCAGTGGATTTTATATTTAGACTATTATGGATACTTTATTTTGATGCTTTTTGAGACTTAGAAGTTATATGATTTCAGGATTTGGGATAACATTGCTATGATTTGATGATTTTACTTATATGCTTTTGTGATAGAACATTATATAATTGTTAGATAAGATGATATTGCAATGATAGATGTCGTTATTGAATTTGCAAGACTTTACTCTGAATATAGAACTATGATGTATGTTTAGTTTATGTGAATTGGGATGAAATTGCTTTTGTGAATTTGCTTGATTAAAGATGTATTCAATCTGTGCAGATGAAAATTGTATGCAAGTAATGATGTGCATTGTTATATTATTGAATTGTATTATATATGGATATTTGGAAGTACTAATGTGTAAATTGAGATGCGTAGGAAATTTACCATGTGACCATGGAAATTACGGAGAATCAAACCCAGACTTATGTATGCTCGTAAGCCAGGGTTTGTCTATTTGGAGAGACAACACCCCGTTTGTGTTGTATTTTATTCGTAACAGTATATGTTGCATGAGTGTTAAGTGTTATTTAAAATTATTGTGTAAAAATCACAAGAGACAATTTCATGTTTTATTTTTGTAAAAGTGTTTTATTTGTGTCACTTGACACATGTGTGGATTTAAATTTAAATGTTTTATTTTGTCTCTTGGTGGGAAAGTTATTAATTATAGTTCTTCTTAAATAAAATAATGTGTTGTCATAAATACTTTGGGAATATAATATTTGGGGTGGTCAACTTATGTTTGACCCGAAAATAAACTTCAGAGGGGTTTAAAATGGGTTAAATGAACACCTAGGGGTAGTTTAATAGGGTTTCCTAGAGCCCATAAGGTATACCTAGGGGTTAGGGGTAATTTTAGGCAAGTTTCTACTTTATAATGATCTTTTTAACGCTTTAAAAATTGGCTTTTTTGAGTTGAGCGAAAATTGAAAATTAGAAGTTAAATCTAATCAAGATTTTTTCTTTTGGAATGAGAGTCTTTTTGCATTTTTTCTTTCTTTTCCTTTTTGGTTTTTAGAACTTGTGAGAACTTAGAGAGTGAGCTTCTTAAGCAAGATTTTAAGATTTTGAGGGTAATCACCCACTCTCCATTTTTGGAGACAGAAGAAAATTTGAAAAGAAAATAATGTTATGGAATAGAAAAATTGGTTAAGGGTAGAAGGAAAAAGATTTGTGGATTGGGCAGCTCTTCATCAAATAACATAATACCTTTGGGCAGATTAAGGTTGGTTTCAGTTATTCTTTTAATGTCTTCTTCTTGTTTATGTCTGGAAGTTTGTTGGTGTAAGAAATCTGTGTTCTTGAAAATTTATGTTAGAAAATCTTTTGGTATTTTTGCGTTATGATTTGTTTGTGTTTTGGGAGTTTTCTCAAGACCTCTTACTCTTGGGAGAGAAGAGGATCTTGAGGGTGGTAGCAGTGACAAACCCTCGAGTGAGAGACTCTCTTTGAGAGCGATCACAAGGGATCTTTGTGTGACCCTTGCTGCATGGCCTGTTTGTGCAATGGGGGTCATAAGGAGGGATATAAGGCTAGAATGCCTTTGGGGGGCATAAGGGATAAGGGGTTGAGATTTTTGATATTATTATTGTGCCATGAGGTGGCTTCTTGTTTATTTCATACTTGCAGTTCTCCTCAGGGTATTGGTCCACTACCACCCTTTGAAAATGTTCATCACCAAAGTGTGGTGCTATGGAAGCCAAGTTGGGAATGTGTCTGGAAAATCTGTATGCATTTGCTTTCTATGTGTTTGCCTATTTGTTACCCGTCTAGGAATTGGTTCTCCGAGCTCGGGGGTGGCTACCAGTTAGCCTAGGCTGGGAGGTGAGCACTCCGTGGTCATATTTGTGTTTTCTATTATGCAGGAGAGTCAGGAGAAAAGAGAATAGGAATCATGAAAAAGACACAGAAGATTATTATTGAAGATACTTAAATTCAGTTGTAGATATTTGTTTAAATTGTTATAGAAGTATGCCTCATTCATAGAAAAGAGAAGCAAGTTGTAATTCTTGAAAATAGACTTGAAGTTTTATTGTTGTGGCTATAAAAAGAAATAGCCTGTAAATTGGTAGAATATCTTAGAGTTGTAAAAAAAAAAAAAAAAAAAGCTTGTTTTATTTCTACTTCTGATTTTTAGTAAAAGAAAAGTTATTTTGAGTTGCATGCAAAAGCCTCTTTGTATTATGGAAAAAAAAAAGAATAGATTTCATTTAAATTTTATCTATATTTTACTTGTGGCAAAATAGGAGTTTATTTATGCTAAAAGATCTTAAGTATTTTAAGGAAAAAAGATGTTTTATGTAATATTTTATTAGAGGAAAAATCAATGAATCTTTTTATTCTAGAGAAGTATATTGTATCTCTTAAAATGTATTTCTAAATTCTATTTTTAGTTAGTGTTGATTAAAAAAAAAACACATATCATATATATATATACATATATATATATAAATTTATATATATATATATATATATATATATATTTATATATATTTATATATATATATATATATATATATGTTTCTGAATTAACTTAATGTTTTTCCTTTGTTATATTATTTAAAATTGTTGCATGTAAATCCTTTTTAAAAAAAAATATATATATATATATATATTTATATATAATATATTTTAAAAAAAATAATTTTTTTTTAAAAAAGGAGGAATTGTTTTTGGGTCCACGCGGACCCCACTGTGTGTACGCACAGTGAGGGCCACGCGGCACCCACTGTGTGCACACACAGTGGAGCCGCTTCGGCTCCCACTGTGTGGGCACACAGTGGACGGCCACGGCCACCACTGTGTGGCCACACAGTGGGGAGCCGCTAGCGGCGCCCACTGTGTGGACACACAGTGGTGTCGTGGCGTCCACTGTGCGCCCACACAATGGCGCCACGGCCCTCCCCACCTCCATCTTCGTAACCTGCACAAAAACATGGCCGCCACCGCTTGTTCGGCCCTATGGGAAAATCTAGTGGAAATAATAAAAAGGGTTAAACCCTAGCCCGAGTAGGGCTAGGGCAAATGAATTTAAAAAAATATTATGATAATTTAGAATTGATATTATATATATATAAAAAAAAAATATAGAACCCTAAATAGGGTTGGAGAAATATTGATTAACATTTAGAAAGTTATTGTGCTTTTGGAAAAAGAATTAAAATATATAAAATATATGTAAATATATATATGTGTATCTATATATATATATATATAATTCTGGTCATTTGGGAGTAAGTATTTAATTATAAATATATATATATATGTATATATAAATATATATATATATATATATATTTATATAATTCTGGTTATAATTTGAAGTAAGTAATAAAGAGAAATTTTAAAATGATTGATTAGACTATATAGTCATATTGGAGATTAAATTAATTTTTCCTCTCCTATTTCTTTAGCATGGTTGATTTAATAAACCTAATGACTAGGTATCTCGTGGAGATAAAATTAAACCAGTTAGTTTTCCGCAAATAATATTTAACGAATTATCGATACTTAGTTCGTTTCAGAATTAGCTCGAACATAATTATGAAAATTTCAATAACGCTTATCATGTGAGTGAACTTGTTAATTAAATTAGTATTTTTTAAAAAAAATTTGTTCCATTTTTGCCCTAAATTTTGGGCATGACATTTTGGTATCAGAGCAAGGTTTCCACACTAGGAACCTTACTCACTTACGTTTCACCTTAGAATATTTAAAATTATTTTGTTAAATTGATTTTTGAATTTAATTGAATTTAATTCTAAAAGAAATAAATTAATTATTTTGCCTTATTTACTCTTAGGATGCCTCCGATGACGCGACAAGCTCGCAAGCACGGACGGGGTCCTAGACGTGTGCGCATAGCACGCGATGAGGTAGAGAGGGAGGCATTGGTTCTAGAGGAGAACCCAGAAGCACCTCCCGAACAGCCAAATGAACCTAACCGAGACCTCTTAGCAGCCATTCAGAATCTTATTGGCATTGTTCAGGAGAGGATCCCAGCAGAGAACCCTCAGGTTAGGAGTCATGACTCTGGGAGTCATAGATCTGTTGTTAGAGAGAAAAGCAGGAGCCCAGCTCTGATTCCTGTAGAGAGTCAGGGTGGAAATGAGCCAGAGTCAGTGCATATGCCAGGACCACCTCCAGCGGTGGAACCAGTTTATTTTAAGAGAGGTCGTCGAGATCCAGGGGATCTCATTAGGGAGGTCATGCACCTCCAACCACCATCCTTCGGAGGTTCTACAGATGGAGTAGAGGCCGAGGCATGGCTTCTGAGTCTTGAGAGATGCTTTGCGTTGCGTTCTTATGAGAGCAACTTGAAAGCACGTGTTGCAATTCATCTTCTGAGAGGGATAGCCTCCACTTGGTGGAGACAGGAAGAGTACAAATGCGGATTAGTTCCTGATACACTCACTTGGGAGATATTCACAGAGAGGTTCCGTGAGAGGTACCTATCAGAACACTTCAGGGAGCGTCGTATAGACGAATTTCATGATCTCCAACAAAAAGGCTTGTCAGTAACCCAGTATGAGAGTAAATTCTTTGAGTTGTTGCCATATGTAGATTATCTTAAGGATGAGAAACTTCTTGTAAACAACTTCATCAAGGGATTAAATGCCGGTATAGCTGGGCCTGTTAGGATGTCCACCCCAGAGAGCCTTCGAGTTGCTATAGAGAAGGCACTGATTGCCGAGGAAATTCAGGTTAGACCACAGGACAATAGGGATCAGTTTCAGAACCAAAATCCCGCACCTCAGACTTATGGATTCCAGAAACCACATTGGAAAGGGAAGAACCGAAATTCTCAGGGGTTCTCCAAACCCCCTCCTCCACAACAGATACCATAGAACTAGAGGCAGAAGCCTCCACAGTATCAGCAGGGCTCCAAGCCCAAGCAGTGGCAGACTCAGGGATAGAAATGTGATCAGAGAGAACAGGGGTAGTACACACAGCCGGCGGGGACTCAGCAGTCCTCCAGGGGTGGGTACAGCGGATCCAGTAGGACAGGAGGTCAGGCATTCTCTAGGCCTCAGGGTGCCCAGTTCCAGGCATGGGGTGCTTGCTTTACTTGTGGAGCCATGGGGTATATGGCGAGGGATTGCCCTCAGGGACAGGTAGCAGGGAGTCAGTGGATGGCCACTTCAGAGCCGACAGTTGGTGATATGGGTAGGTCCCATAGAGTTTTTGCAGCGGTTGACAACCGCTAGGCTGAGCATCAGGCCACGGTTATCGAATCTACAGGTATAATCAAAGGTAACAATGTATCTATTTTGTTTGATTCAGGAGCTACTGACTCCTTTATATCTCCATCGGTTGTGGAGCGTTGCGGGCTAGTGGCAACTAGGCAGGGTGTCAGTTGGGAAGTGGAATTAGCTTCAGGGGCTAGAGTGTCAGTGGAATCAGAGGTTAGGGCATGTCAGCTGCAGATTGGCAAGATCACCACTTTAGTAGACCTTAGAGTGACTCCACTTGGATCTTACGGAATCGTACTTGGCATGGATTGGCTTTATGCCCACAGAGCCAAGATGGATTGCCGCCTGAAAAGGATCAAGTGTGAGGATGATCACGGTTCGCCCATAGTTATCACTGGGATTCAGAGGCCCGTGTCTCTTCATATGATCTCCGCATTGCAGCTTAAGCGGAGCATGCGGAAGGGATGTCAGCTTTTTGCTATCACTATCAGTGACAGAGGGGAAGAGGAGGAAAGACAAACATCGCTCGATGACCATCCTATCCTTAAGGGATATTCAGATGTATTTCCTTGAGAGTTACCGGAATGCCTCCCCACAGAGAGATTGATTTTCATATAGACCTAGTACCAAGAGCCGAGCCAGTTTCCAGAGCACCTTATAGAATGACCACAAATGAGCTTAATGAACTTAAAATTCAGCTTGAGGAACTTCTTGAGAAGGCTCATATCCATCCTAGCATATCCCCGTGGGGTGCACCAGTCATCTTCGTAAAGAAGAAGGATGGATCTCTCCGATTGTGTATGGATTATCGGTAGCTAAATAAAGTAACCATCAAGAACCGATATCCTTTGCCCAGAATTGATGATTTATTTGACCAGCTTCAGGGTGCCAAAGTCTTTTCCAAAATAGATCTGAAGTCAGGATACCATCAGTTGAGAATAGTGGAAAGTGATATCCACAAGACCGCATTTCGCACTAGATATGGTCACTATGAGTTTACCGTAGTCCCCTTTGGACTTACCAATGCCCCAGCAGTTTTTATGAGCCTCATGAATGGGGTGTTCCGCACCTTTCTGAACCATTTTGTTATTGTGTTCCTCGATGATATATTGATATATTCTCGGAATGAGAAGGAGCATGAGGAGCACCTGAAACAGGTATTGCAGTGTTTGCGGGATAATCAGTTGTGTGGCAGTTTGTCAAAGTGTGCTTTCTTTCGGTCTGAGGTCAAGTACCTTGGGCGCGTTATTTCTGGTGATGGGATCTTAGTTGACCCATCAAAGATTAGGGCTATTATGGATTGGCCAGCGCCTACTAATGTGATAGAGGTCAGGAGTTTCATGGGTTTAGCAGGGTATTACCGACGTTTTGTCAAGGGTTTCTCTAGAGTCGCACACCCTATTACTTCTCTTCAGCATAAAGGGAAGAAATTTGAGTGGACAGAAAAGTGTGAGAAGGCCTTTCAAGAACTCAAGAAGGCACTTACTAGCGCTCCTATCCTTGTTGTACCAGATCCTTCAGCTGACTTCATGGTTTGTACAGATGCTTCCCTAGAGGGTTTAGGGGCAGTTCTTATGCAGGATGGTAGGGCCATAGCTTTTGAGTCTAGGAAACTTAAGACTCATGAACTTAATTATCCCACTCACGACCTTGAGCTCGCAGCAGTAGTGCATGCACTTGTGAGGTGGAGACACTTCCTTTTAGGACATCACTTCGAGTTGCATTCAGACCATCAGAGTCTTCAGTACATCTTCACTCAGCCGAACCTTAATGCACGTTAGAGGAGATGGATGGAGTTCTTGTGCGAATATGATTTTGACGTTCACTACATCAAAGGAAAGGAAAATGTAGTTGCAAATGCCTTGAGTAGGAGACGTCACGAGGTTTGCACCATATCCATGGGCACAGACTTGAGAGACCGTATACTTCGGCACTTGCCAGAGGATGGATGGTATGCAGAGGTTTGTCAGGTATTACGTTCTCAGGTTACTCTAGAAGGGAAATATGTGGATTATTCTTTGGAGTCCGATGGACTATTATGCCACAGAGGGTGCATTTATGTACCTTCCTCCAGAGGGTTGCGAGAATTCATTGTCACGGAAGCTCATAGAGCTCCTTATGCAGCGCATCCCAGGGTTAAGAAGTTGCATGCTGACTTGAGGCAGTTGTATCATTGGCCGGGAATGCGGCAGCTCATTGCTGAGATAGTAGCTCGATGTCTGGAGTGTCAGAGGGTAAAGGTGGAGCACCGCCATCTAGGTGGGTTGCTTCAGTCTCATGCTATACCAGAGTGGAAGTGGGATACTATATCCATGGATTTCATCATTGGTCTCCCTATGTCTTCTCGTCGCCATGATGCTATCTTGGTGACAGTTGACAAGTTGACCAAAGTAGCTCACTTTTCACCAATAGCACAGGTGTTCTTGCAAGACATTGTTAGACTACATGGAATACCCCGCAAGATTATTTCTGACAGGGATTCTCTTTTCACTTCTTCCTTTTGGAAGTCATTGCAGGCAGCTATGGGCACTAAGCTCAATTTCAGTACAGCCTATCACCCGGAGACAGATGGTCAGACAGAGAGGGTCAATCAGGTGTTAGAGGATATGCTTCATATGTACGTCATGGATCATCAGACCCGGTGGGAGGAGTATCTTCCCTTAGTGGAGTTTGCCTATAACAATGGGCATCACACTTCTTTGAGGATGCCACCCTACCAGGCACTATACTGCAGGCCTTGCAGGATGCCCTTGAGTTGGGATCGCATAGAGGATAGAGTTGCCATTGGTCCTGAGTTAGTTCGGGATATGGAACAGCAGGTGGATTTGATTAGGCAGTGTCTTAGAGAGGCTCAGGATAGACAGAAGAAATATGTTGATGCAAAGAGGATAGATCGTAGCTACTTGGTTGGAGACAGAGTTTTCTTGAGGGTGTGACCGCATAAGAGTCCAATCTGTTACGGAAAGGGTTCTAAGCTCGCACCTCGCTTTGTAGGACCTTTTGAGATTCTAGAGAGGATAGACCCAGTTGCCTACCGTTTAGCTTTGCCACCTAGCCTGTCACGCATCCACGATGTGTTTCATGTTTCAGTTTTGAGAAAGTATATCTATGATGAGTCTCACATTTTAGATTGGGATGCCTTGCAGGTGGAGTCGGATGGGCAGCTAGCTTTGGAGCCCATTCGCATTTTGGCACGCCAGACATTGGCCCTTCGAGGTCGAGAGCTGGACCAGGTTAGGGTCCAGTGGGATTGTTATGATGAGGTAATGGCTTCATGGGAGGACGGAGCACGTATGAGATCAGAGTACCCCCACCTCTTTGATGAACTCCAGGAGGAAGTTCATGCCTAGAGGGGGAGGATGTGAGGCCTCACCTCGACTCAGTCTGACATTCAGTGGATTTTATATTTAGACTATTATGGATACTTTATTTTGATGCTTTTTGAGACTTAGAACTTATATGATTTCAGGATTTGGGATAACATTGCTATGATTTGATGATTTTACTTATATGCTTTTGTGATAGAACATTACATAATTGTTAGATAAGATGATATTGCAATGATAGATGTCGTTATTGAATTTGCAGGACTTTACTCTGAATATAGAACTATGATGTATGTTTAGTTTATGTGAATTGGGATGAAATTGCTTATGTGAATTTGCTTGATTAAAGATGTATTCAATTTGTGCAGATGAAAATTGTATGCAAGTAATGATGTGCATTGTTATATTATTGAATTGTATTATATATGGATATTTGGAAGTACTAATGTGTAAATTGAGATGCGCAGGAAATTTACCATGTGACCATGGAAATTACGAAGAATCAAACCTAGACTTATGTATGCTCGTAAGCTAGGGTTTGTCTATTTGGACAGACAACACCCCGTTTGTGTTGTATTTTATTCGTGACAGTATATGCTGCATGAGTGTTAAGTGTTATTTAAAATTATTGTGTAAAAACCACAAGAGACAATTTAATGTTTTATTTTTGTAAAAGTGTTTTATTTGTGTCACTTGACACATGTGTGGATTTAAATTTAAATGTTTTATTTTGTCTCTTGGTGGGAAAGTGTTTAATTATAGTTCTTCTTAAATAAAATAATGTGTTGTCATAAATACTTTGGGAATATAATATTTGGGGTGGTCAACTTATGTTTGACCCGAAAATAAACTTCAGAGGGGTTTAAAATGGGTTAAATGAGCACCTAGGGGTAGTTTAATAGGGTTTCCTAAAGCCCATAAGGTATACCTAGGGGTTAGGGGTAATTTTAGGCAAGTTTCTACTTTATAATGATCTTTTTAATGCTTTAAAAATTGGCTTTTTTGAGTTGAGCGAAAATTGAAAATTAGAAGTAAAATCTAATCAAGATTTTTCCTTTGGAATGAGAGTCTTTTTGCATTTTTGTTTTCTTTTCCTTTTTGGTTTTTAGAACTTGTGAGAACTCAGAGAGTGAGCTTCTTAAGCAAGATTTTGAGATTTTGAGGGTAATCACCCACTCTCCATTTTTGGAGACAGAAGAAAATTTGAAAAGAAAATAATGTTATGGAATAGAAAAATTGGTTAAGGGTAGAAGGAAAAAGATTTGTGGATTGGGCAGCTCTTCATCAAATAACATAATACCTTTGGGCAAATTAAGGTTGGTTTCAGTTATTCTTTTAATGTCTTCTTCTTGTTTATGTCTGGAAGTTTGTTGGTGTAAGTAATCTGTGTTCTTGAAAATTTATGTTAGAAAATCTTTTGGTATTTTTGCGCTATGATTTGTTTGTGTTTTGGGAGTTTTCTCAAGACCTCTTACTCTTGGGAGAGAAGAGGATCTTGAGGGTGGTAGCAGTGACAAACCCTCGAGTGAGAGACTCTCTTTGAGAGCGATCACAAGGGATCTTTGTGTGACCCTTGCTGCATGGCCTGTTTGTGCAATGGGGATCATAAGGAGGGATATAAGGCTAGAATGCCTTTGGGGGGCATAAGGGATAAGGGGTTGAGATTTTTGATATTATTATTGTGCCATGAGGTGGCTTTTTGTTTATTTCATACTTGCAGTTCTCCTCAGGGTATTGGTCCACTACCACCCTTTGAAAATGTTCATCACCAAAGTGTGGTGCTGTGAAAGCCAAGTTGGGAATGTGTCTGGAAAATCTGTATGCATTTGCTTTCTATGTGTTTGCCTGTTTGTTACCCATCTAGGAATTGGTTCTCCGAGCAGGGGGGTGGCTACTAGTTAGCCTAGGCTGGGAGGTGAGCACTGCGTGGTCATATTTGTGTTTTCTATTATGCAGGAGAGTCAGGAGAAAAGAGAATAGGAATCATGAAAAAGACACAGAAGATTATTATTGAAGATACTTAAATTCAATTGCAGATATTTGTTTAAATTGTTATAGAAGTATGCCTCATTCATAGAAAAGAGAAGCAAGTTGTAATTCTTGAAAATAGACTTGAAGTTTTATTGTTGTGGCTATACAAAGAAACAGCCTGGAAATTGGTAGAATATCTTAGAGTTGTAAAAAAAAAAAAAAAAAGCTTGTTTTATTTCTACTTCTAGTTTTTAGTAAAAGAAAAGTTATTTTGAGTTGCATGCAAAAGCCTCTTTGTATTATGGAAAAAAAAAAGAATAGATTTCATTTAAATTTTATCTATATTTTACTTGTGGCAAAATAAGAGTTTATTTATGCTGAGAAATCTTAAGTATTTTAAGGAAAAAAGATGTTTTATGTAATATTTTATTAGAGGAATAATCAATGAATCTTTTTATTCTAGAGAAGTATATTGTATCTCTTAAAATGTATTTCTAAATTGTATTTTTAGTTAGTGTTGATTAAAAAAAAAACACATATCATATATATATATATATTTATATTTATATATATATATATATATATATATATATATATATATATGTTTCTGAATTAACTTAATGTTTTTCCTTTGTTATATTATTTAAAATTGTTGCATGTAAATCCTTTTTTAAAATATATATATATATATATATATATTGGAATATTTTCACCCTTTTAACTATGATTATAAATTTATATAAATATAAATATATATATATATATTTATATATAATATATTTTTTTAAAAATTTTTTTTTTTTTAAAAAGGAGGAATTGTTTTTGGGTCCACACGGACCCCACTGTGTGTACGCACAGTGAGGGCCGCGCGGCGCCCATTGTGTGCACACACAGTGGAGCCGCTTCGGCTCCCATTGTGTGGGCACACAGTGGACGGCCGTGGCCGCCACTGTGTGGCCACACAGTGGGGAGCCGCTAGCGGCGCCCACTGTGTGGACACACAGTGGTGCCACGGCGCCCACTGTGCGCCCACACAGTGGTGCCATGGCCCTCCCCGCCTCCATCTTCGTAACCTGCACAAAAACATGGTCGGTGCCGCTTGTTCGGCCCTGTGGGAAAATTCAGTGGAAATAATAAAAGGGGTTAAACCCTAGCCCGGGTAGGGCTAGGGCAAATGAATTTAAAAAAATATTATGATAATTTAGAATTGATATTATATATATATAAAAAAAAAATATAGAACCCTAAATAGGGTTGGAGAAATATTGATTAACATTTAGAAAGTTATTGTGCTTTTGGAAAAAGAATTAAAATATATAAAATATATGTAAATATATATATGTGTATCTATATATATATATATATAATTCTGGTCATTTGGGAGTAAGTATTTAATTTTAAATATATATATATATATATATATATATATATATATATATATATATATATATATATATATATATATATATATATATATATATATATATATATATTTATATAATTCTAGTTATAATTTGAAGTAAGTAATAAAGAGAAATTTAAAAATGATTGATTAGACTATATAGTCATATTGGAGATTAAATTAATTTTTCCTCTCCTATTTCTTTAGCATGGTTGATTTAATAAACCTAATGACTAGGTATCTCGTGGAGATAAAATTAAACCAGTTAGTTTTCCGCAAATAATATTTAACGAATTATCGATGCTTAGTTCGTTTCAGAATTAGCTCGAACATAATTATGAAAATTTCAATAACGCTTATCGTGTGAGTGAACTTGTTAATTAAATTAGTATTTTTTTTAATAAAATTTGTTCCGTTTTTGCCCTAAATTTTGGGCATGACAGGTTTCTAGTTCATTTTCCTTCAAAGCATAGAACACCTATTCTTTTCTATTTCTAGATCTACTAGCAGAGTCTTCTGTCGGTTCATCTCCAGAGTCAGCAGTTACTCCTTCCTCATCTGCTATGTAGCAATGTTTGTTTTTCTTGAATCTATATCTATTTGGGTTAGGCTTAAAAAATTTCTTAACTCTTTGTTAAAACCTTGCATTCCTTTCAGGACATCTAGATACAAAATGACCAATCTTATTACATGGAAAACATTTAAAAGGTTCTTTTTCTTCATACTTTCTTCCAGTTGGACCTTTAGGTATTCTTCTAGCAAATAAGGCTTCAAGTTGCTTAAGATTTTCATCTTCTTTTGTCATGTCTTCCAGTTCTTTTGCATATAGGGCTCTCTAATCACTATTTCTGGTAGATGTTGATGATGATGCATGAAAAGAAGGTTCAGACTTTACAACTCTAGAAGATCCAAATTCTTCAAGCTCAAAAGCAGATGATTTCTCAATCAGAATGTCTCTATTGACTAGAGTATTTTCCATTGTTCTTAACTCATTAATTGTAGTTGCCTTCATATTTTAAGCCGGTGGAAGGGCTCTCATGACTTTGGAAACTATTTCATCTTCACTTAGAAATCCTCCACAACATTGAATTCGCATAACAATCTCATCTACTCTTTCCATAAACACAACAATTCTTTCATTATCTTCCATTTTCAAGTTTTCATACCTTACTTGGTAACCATAAAGTTTAGCAATTTTGACAGTAGGGTCAACTTCATTTAGAGTTTGCAATTTGTCTCACATAAACTTAGCCGATGATTTGTCAGTCATTCCTATTATCTGTTGATCAATAAGTGCACACAAGAGGGCTTCACTAGCTCTACAATCATTTTCAATATTCTTATCCAGCTTTGCAGGAGCAGGATTGTCAGATGTCGGATCATAAGGTGTGTATCCTTTCTCAATGATCTCCCAAATATCCTTTCCAAGACATCTAAGATGAGTCTCCATTCAAATTTTCCATATCCCATAATTTGTTCCATCAAGCTTAGGGATTTCTCTTCTTAAAATAGCTGTCGGTGGATTAGTTGTGTTAGTTCCCATAGGATCTTCCTCAAGAGGTTAAGCTTCTGCAAAAGAGGACCAAAGCTCTGATACCAATAATTAGGATAACCAGTGAACAACTAAGAGGGGGGGTGAATCAGTTGTTAACAGATTATAACTTTTAATCCACAACATAACCTTAAACAAACCAAGTACTGGTAAAGCACAAACAAATGTCGGTAGGAATAGATGTCAGTAAACAATACAACTTAACAATTAACTAGATAATCAATAAAAAGCAACCATACCACATAACACCATGATTTGTGTGTGGAAAAACTGGAAAGGGAAAAACCACGGTGGGAAACCTACCCACAGATAGATGATACTTCTACCAAAAGTATGTGTTACAAGAGGGGTGTGCACTTGTAGGAAGGCACACTTCCTAGAGCATACTGCTCATTACAAAAGAGTCTCACTGACTACAGAGAGGCTACAAACTTCTCAAGATAAATGTACAACAATCCAATAGAGTGAACTATTGGAAATAGCATGTACCATGCCTAATTGCAATCCCAATTAAGCTCAATGTCAAAGGACTAAATCCTCTTCTGAATCCAATTCGATCACCAATGATCGATCAACTCCTCTACGTGAATGATATTACAATATTCACACATTACATTCCTTGACCATGACCTTTCCAATAACCATGATTCTTTACAAAGATTTTCTACCTCTTATTTATACAAACCCTAAGGCCTAAACCAGTTAGGTCGGCCACCTAAAGATATTACAATAATATCATTACATAATTCCATTTACAATGATATGCCATGCTGGCTTAAGACCAAAACAATAATAACAAATCCATAAAAATATCTTGAATCATCCAGGTAACGTGTAGAGTACATGCTAGCATGATACCATTCCATAACCTAGATAGGTACTAGACCTATTCTGGGTCCACCATTCCAAAGAAAAGTCTTCAAGCGATTGCAACATGATCAATGCACATCTTCAGCATCCTGAAATCCATGAAGTAGCTGCACCAACACCAATTATGCTTCCTGTCACAACTCCTCAATGAAAGCTCTCCCGGTAAAGCCTTAAACCAGTGCCTATAAGGGTTTACCATAGTGTATGATAATCATCCAATTACCAAGCCAATACCAACTAATCAAAACATGCTCATAGAGCATCTTTACTAATCCAATCATGCCAGAAGTGTCAACAGATAATCTCTTATGTCGGTAACACTAGATCTTCTACCAAAAACCAAAACTTGTATGTCGGTAACCATCCATATCAACTAGTGTTGATATCAATGACAAAACATCAATGCAACACATAATCAATTCATCCATAATGCCAACATGTTGAATATGGAATTTCTTATTAAATCTATTTCAAAAACAAAGAAGGATCTACTTCAGCAAACACATTATATATTGCTAATCAAATTGTGAAAGAAGGCAAAAACTTTGATTTGTGTGATTTGTGTGATTTGTTACAAACACATTTAGCAAAAAATATCAAGATGACAAAAGATCAAGGATATTCATTCTGGTTTGGTTCTTTGATTGTGTGTTTAATGTTTTCTTTCATAAGATCTTTACCCTTGAAAGAGAATATAGTATGGAAATCATTTATGTCCATTGAGAAACAAATTTTTTGACATCTAGCTTGTTTGGATGATAAAGATCAGGCATGTGAGAATCACTTTATAAACCTTAAGAAGAAGTTGTTCTCTTGTCTAGTTCCTAGCATTTCCAGTGTTCTTGATGAGTCCCTCTCTTAGTAGTAGAAGTTCAAAAAGAAGAATTGTTGGGTCTTCTTCAGAACCAATGAAGAAGATAAAAGGTGAATAAGGAAAAGAGATTATTTCCCTAGATGATCCAGAATCACTTATAGAGGCTAAGGGAAAATTGGATTTGATTGAAATAAATAAAGAGAAAGATGACCCATGTAGTGTTGAGAACATTTTGAGTATCCTTAAGGAAGCTAATGGAATAAAGAAGATTGTAAAGTTGTGGCTTGTGATACCCTCCTATGATCAGGATTAGATTGAAGAAGTTCTAGTTGACCACTTAGTCCAGAACAATATTGCTCTTGGTAATCTTGTGGACATCTTGCCAGATGTTCTATGTGAATTGATTATAGATTATTTGAAGAAGCCTCTTGAGGCCACATCTATTGCAGAAAATGATGTTCAAGATGATATGGAAAAGAAGTGTGTATGTGCTTAAAGGATATTATTAGAAGACACTATAAATATGAGACTATGTTGCAGAAGCAGGAAGAGTGTACAAATATTGTCTTTAGTGGCTAGTAGCTATTGAATATTTTGAGGTTAAGATTGACTCTATTGAATTTGAGTTGAATTCCATGGAAAAATCACTTGATATTTTTTCAGGGATGCAGATGGTGAACAAAAGAAGAAAATTGATTCTCTGTAGTCAAAACTTATATTTTATCAGAGGCAAAAAGAAGATTTGGTGAATGTGTTCTTAAAGGTAAAAGAGATTGTTGAGGCTAGGTTACAACATCTTTCTGGTCTCCTCATTAAACCTGAGAAGTGTGCCAAAAACCCTACCATTCCTGGTTTCTTATTAGAAGTAGTTGATGAAATAGTTAAGAATGATAATATGAGTTCAAGTCTCCATTTGGTAGTAAACTCTTGGAAGACTTTCTTTCCAAAATTGAAAGAGAAGTATAATAAAATCTTTTAGAAACATAAGTGAAGTATTCTTTCTTTTCCAATGCATATTTTGTTTTGGTAACCCATTTTGTTGACACCCTTTGTCCTTGATGTCAAAAGGGGAGAAATATTGAGTATCGGGGAGAAACATGGAGTTTTGGGAAGTAGTATTGAGTTTTAAATTTTGGGAATCTTGGAAGCATTATCTAAGGGGGAGCTATGACAAGTTTTAATATAAAATTTTAATTCCATCAATGACAAAGGGGAAGATTGTTAGGAATACTTATCTTACTTGTCATTGATATCAAACACAATGATCTAGATTACTCCAAATGTGATGCAGACTAGTAGAAGATTGGTATGTATGATATGTTATAGAACAGTGGAAGATAGGTATGCATGTTGTAGATGGTATATTTTACTTGTTGTTGATATGTTGTGCAAGCATGTTTATTGCTCAAAACATTATGTATTGTTATTATGAGGATACATTTGTTTCCATGAGAGAGATTTGTTGTTGGTTGTGGCAATCATTTTTTGTGCTCCAGTCATTCTTGCAATGACTTCTCTTAGATTTGTAGTCCTTTGCATTTGTGTCTTGATGTAGTTATGGTAGTATGGTTTGATTATGCTTATTTTTCATCATATGAGATTGTTGTATTCATGGTTCTAGTGCTCTAAAAGTCGTTCTTTAGATGTTGTACTCCAAAAGTGTATTCAATTATGCAGTGTTGAGCAGATTTTCATGCTCCATTTTCCTCTAGTTTCTTAATTTATAATGATAAGTTGTTGATGATTAGTTGTTCATGTCTTTAACCTCATAATTCTAATTTGGTTTTGATCATTATTCTCCATAAGTTTGTTATTGTGGAAAGTCAAGGTTATGCTTATTTTGGGTCAGGGTGATCTTAAGAGATTATGTTAATGTTTAGCTCTAGTGATTGTAACGAGTAAATTGACTGTTGAGATATCATCTGAGAAAATGTTGTTGAGGCTGACATGATGTATATTTATTTGTGACTCATATATATGTATGATCACATTATGCTTGAGGTATGGTTTGAAAAAGAGATAGAATATGAGAGGCATAAAGTATGAGTGAGATGAATTGTGATGAAGCAAGTGAAGAGTAAAGTGGTAAGTGACAGGGAAAAGAAGTTGATGTTGAATGAGTAAAAGAGAAAGATATATCTAGTGTGACAATATTTTGGATAGATCTACTGCAAATAATTGGTGTGTTGTTTGAGCTTAATTGGAAGTGATCCCATGCATATGCATCTATGCATTTATTTCTTAGTTCATTTCCTTTCTTTCTAGCAGTGAGCCTTTTTGACAGTGAGCCCTTGTAATCTAGGTAGTTAGCCCTCTAGGTAGTGAGCCCTTTGGGCAATGAACCCTCTGATAGTGAGACTCTTTCTGTAATCCCATATATCTAGTTATATTTTTCTTGAGAGTTAACCCTCTCCGTGGTTTTTCCCATTTGGGTTTTCCACACATAAAAATTTGGTGTCTCTCTTATGGTTGTGTACATTGTGCACTTTGATTCTATTGCTTATTTCAATTTATGATAAGGACATCTAAGATTAAGATAAGTTTTAGATTATAAAAGTAGTTTGTTTAACTATTTGTTTTTGAGGAATACTGATTCATGGCCCCCCTTGGTATTCCAGTTTGTTCAACACTAACCAGAAGAAATGTTGAATTATGGAGTTATTAGTTGATCTTGTAGATAACTTTGAATTGCACCAATCTACAATTGTATGAGCATCTCTAAATTTCACTGCATCCTCAAATTTCATTTTTCTCTAGCAAGAGCTTTGTTTACACATGCACTAGCTCTATCATGTTCTCATTTACCATGTCCTGATTCAAAATAACTCCATATATGTTTGACATTGGTTTGCTTATGAGCTTTTCTTAGCCAATATTTATTCTTTCACTTTTGAACTAACTTGTGCAATTATCTGATCATATCATATGTTATATCATCTAAATTTTATTTCTTTTAGATTCTCATAAAATACCTTGAAGCAATACTGAACAAACTTTGATGAGTGTTATATATTACCATGTTATCTTGTCATTTGTCCCTCATAACAAGAGTGAGTCGCCTTGCAAAATTTTTAGTTGAGTCCTTGTCTTGTTAAAAATTAGTTGTTTCAATCTCTAATTTGCCTGTAAATCATTTCTAAATCCTTGGCATTATGTTTTAATGGTCTATTTGAACCTCATGAACCCCTCAAACCATTCTGAAAAGAGTTCATAGTGTTCATTTAGGTACCGCAGGTTCTAAGTTGTGTCTAAGACATTTTTAGGCTAACATTTATATGAAATGTTTTGCAGCCGCTCTATTTCATGCTCATGGATGATGTTTCACATACTCTTTCTCTAGACTGTGAATAGTTTGAACTTAGTTCAAACAGTTCAGTGATGTTCAAAATGTTCAATGAAATTCAAGGTTCAAGCTCTGTAGGTCTGATTTTATGACAGTCATATAGACCCGCACATAATAGCACATATCTTTTTACTCAGACATTATTTTTGAAATTGCTCTAGTCAGAATTCAGAAAACTAGGTTACAACCAACATATCCAAAACTGAGAAAGATCCAACAGTGCAAAAAATAGTTATCACCCCCGCACCGAGATAGATTTCGACTATCACAAATATTTTCAGTCCGCCCAACATAATGAATATTTTCATTTTGAGTTAAAATATTCAAGTGCCACCTGTCCAAATATTCTTATAAACTTTAGAGAATTATATTTCTAATGTTTATAAATATTTGATGTTATAAATAAGAGTAACGGGGAAAGTTAAAATAATAAGTTAAAAGGTTTTTCAAGATTCAGTTATAAAACTGAATAAAGATCTCATGTAGCTATTTATTATAAAAGGATTGAGGGAGTTGGGTTCTTTTCTTCCAATAGCCTATGGGTCAGGGGGAGTAGATTTTTATTTTAAGGGAGGATTTGAAGCTTTTCAAAGTAATGTTTTGTACAAAAAATATCAATCTTTGAGTTTATTTTCAGACATGAATAGAATGCAGATGATATCTTCAATCTTTGTCTTGTTGATATTCTTCGCATGACTGTAGCTGGACTTTGAGCCTTTGTAGTTGTTTATTAATGTCTTTTTTGCTATAATCAATTGTGTATGTGGATTTATTACAAGACTGTGTGCTTGAAAGTAAGCCATATTGGAGCAACAACATCCTCTGTTAGTTTTTAGTCCAAATGTTATCCATCAGTGCAGACAATTAAACTTTGATTTAATGGTCTTCATTTATATCTGTTTTGTAAATCTTTGGCATTCATTTTCATGGCTATGGATGAATGTTATTTTCCTTTATTACTTTTTGGTTAAAAGCATATCAGCAATTTAATTCCTTTTAAATCTTCTAAGAGGGAGTTGTACCTCTCAATATAGAGGAAGATTATCACTTCAATGATAATCTATCCAATTGTTAGTTCTTTTTGTCCTTCATTCTGGGCATTTTGAGTTTATTTGTATAGCTATTTTAGAAGGACAAATCTGTTCACTAACATACCATTGACATAGAAATGAAACTCCATCAAAACAATTCTATTATATTTTGTACTATCATATACATGCGTATATATAATATGTACAAAAATTGCCACTCAAGCACTGAATTATAATATTGAGATTGAGTTTCTTGTTGTTGTTTTAGAGTTTATTTTTCTACAAAATCAACAATTGATAGTACAATTCCAACTAGAAGTTTGTCATATGTGAAACTGTCCATCATGCATGTTTGGAATGTTTCACATATTTTGGAACAGTCTAACTCTTGAACTCATTGATAAATGTATTTACAATGTTTTTTTCTATGATTAAATCTAAACATTTCCCAACCTTTGCATCCTTAGAGAGTACTCAATATTCTTAGATCTTCTAACATCAACCAATTTTTGTCCAAAATCATTTGAAATATATTCATCCAAACATTCACCTAATAATGAAATGTTTCTACATACATTGCAATGACAAAAAATATATGCATTTGAAAGAAATAATTGCTCATTAAGTGGTTTAAAAAATAAACTTTCTATAAACTCCTTGATAGTTTGAGGTGGCATATAAACGTCACAATCCTGCATAATATCATTAGCATGCAATGTACAACGTATATATAAAAACACATCATAATAATAATGAAATTGAAATTGAGTTATACAACAATAATAAATTCTTTGTTTATTAATTTTAACATACTAGGGTTTGCATTTCTCAAATGATATTTGACTAATACATGCATTTGCTAAAATAGATTCATCTAAGATTTTTTTATAAAATTCAATTTGAGTCATGTCTAGAAGATGTTTTGGATGAGGATCACGAATTTCCGATCCCACCTTTAACTTCAAAACATCTCTGGCATTAGATGACACTCTTGTATTATCATGACAAAAAAATTTAATTAATGAATTAGTTTCAATAGTTAGTTTCACGTCTAACCTTGGAAGTCTACCACTAAAACTCCAATGATGGTTTATTGGATCGCTTTCAATGGTGACTCTTCTCTTGGCCTCTCTTAATGATACAAGAGCACCTACCTATGAAGGAATGAGCCAAAGACAAGATGATTTTTTATTAGTCTAAGATGAATTTAATAAGACCCTATGGGTCCTTTTTGTAATTCAATGTCCTAGGAGTGTGACAAGTTTGTCCATGTTTGGGTCAAATTGTCATCTAGGGTCTTGTAGAGAAAATTGAGTCAATAAGGGTCACAATGGTCTAAATTGAGGGATGAAGTGGCCAAAGGTTTATTTGATTCATTTTTGATGTTTTAGAATCAAATGTAATCATTTTGGGGGACTATGATAGTCAGGAGTCTAAGTTGGTTGAATTATGCAAAAGTTGTAATATTGTCAATTTGTTGTCATGACAATTTTGCACTTTTTGTAAGTTGTGATTCTCCAACGGTTTGTTTAGTTTGAAAAATGGTTGGAGGAGGTTGTGTTGACTTGGGGTGACACCTTTAAGGACCCCAAACACTGAAATATGTAATTTGGGTTTATTTTGGTTTATTTGAAAAGGAAATTGAAGCATCAAGAACTGTTGGAAACTCAGAAAACCATCTAATTTCTGTTAATTTCATATTGCAAGTGGATTGGCAAGAATAAGCATAACATAGATCCTGAAACTAGATTTTTATATCTTTATTTTTCATTTGGTGTGAATTCTTGAAGTGGTCGATTCCCCATTCTACAAGCAAATCTCTATCGGGTAGCCTAAAACCCTCAAACCCCTAGAATTTGACTGTAATAATGGGTTTTGGCCAGTCAATCCTTAACTAAACACTTTGTTGTTATAGGAGATGATAGGTCACTATATCATATGTCATTTTAAAAATCCATTAAGAGGATACAATAGGGCAAGGAGGATGGAGAACTAACCCTAGGTCTGGCATGTCTATGTGACAGACCGGTTTGATGAGTGCAGTGCATGAGAATTGAGTGGTAGAGCATTGAAAAGGGGTTTGAATGTGGTAGAAAAGAAATTTGGAGGTTGAAATAAGATTTCATGGTCAGTGATGGTCACCAATTAGGAGAACCAAACCAGTTTGTTGAAGGCATTCAGTCAAATTGGTCTAATAGCCTTATAAGGTATGTTAGTGTAGTATTGGTTGGGATATTTGCAAGTTGGTATGGTACGAGAAACTTAGAAATTGTTGAGAACTCCCAAAAGGGTTTCTGAAAATATAATTTGTTTTCCTAGATCCTCAGGGTGTCAAAAGTTATCACCCGATTCTTTCAAATGGATGCCTGATTGCAACCGGTTTTGTTTGTGGGCAAGTGAGTCAAAATTGATGTTTCAGTGGGTCTAAACCATGAGATCCTATTTAATTTGTGTTAATGTCTTGTGAGAACACCCCTCCAAGGATTTTGTATTGAATTGGTCAAGTGGGCCATTCAAACCCCTAAAGCCTAGTAGCAGCCCACTCATGTATGCAAGAGTGTGTGTAGTCACACAAGATTTGAGAAGTGATAGTTGTTTCTAAGGGGACATATTGGAGCCTTTGAGTATTACAAGGTGTTTTTTAGTGTCTTTTGAACCATTGGTTGACTTGGTGTTGTGTAAGGATCTTTGGAAGTAGGGATTTGGTTGAGTTTGTGAGCCTTAGAGGTTCATTGGTTCAAGGTTATCCTTCCAGTCTATTGCCTCCTCATCATATTGGTATCAGAGCTTGATTTTGAAGATCACTCTGGTGGTGTGGTCTCAGTATATGTCAGAGGAAGAGATTGAAATAGGGGCTAACAAAATGCCTCCTAAGAGTATGTCACAAGATGTGGTGAAGAAGTTGATTGAAGAGATGCGTGAGTCCAAGATTGAAGAATTGAAAAAGACTAAGACTAAGGATAAGGAAGATGGAAGTGGCATTGATGGAAAAGGGGATAAAGAAGATGGGGAATCCTCTAAGTGGGTAGAGGAGATACCTACAAATAATAGGGAATTTCTAGATGCCTTGAGGTCAGTCAATAGGGACAACATTGATGGGTTGCCTATATATATTGGAAGTATGGAAGAAGAAGAGGTGATAGGCTGGGTTGAGGCATTGACCAATCATTTTGAGTACAAAGAAATCCCTTAAGACAAGAGAGGAAAGATGGAAAAAACAAGGTTGAAGGGGTCTTCTCTTACATGGTGGAACTATTTACAAGGGGAGAGAGTTAAGGAGGGAAAGATTATGATAACCTCCTTGAAAAGGATGAAAGCTAAAGTCAAGGAATAGTTCATGCCCATTGAATATGAAGTGCAGATGTATAAAAGTTGCAGAACCTCAGACAAAGAGACCTTGATGTGAATGCATATATAGAGGAGTTTCATAAATAGTCTCAGATCAAAGAGACAAGAGGAGACAGAGAAAGTGGTCAGGTACTTGAACGGCCTAAGGATGAACATATAAGATGAGATCAACATCTTGGCACCAGAGATAGTGAACAAGTGTTTTCAATTGGCCCTAAGGCCAGAAGAGAAACTAAAAAGAATAAGTGAGTAGGGTAACATAGGTAAATGAGGGAGAAGTTTCATAGGTAGAGGTAGTTTTGGAGGAAGAAGTCCTAACCTAAGTGTAAAGCGGAAAAATTGAACCCTAGTTGTTCTCCCCTCCCCAACTCCAAGGAGAGAGAAGGGAGGTCACTAGGGTTGATGGTTTTCACTTAGGAGAGACTTTACATTCAAAAGAGGGGTTGAAACCCACAAGATCCAATCCCACACAATGCATGATTGGATTCTAAATGAGTTTCAAGGGTTAAGACATCAAGGATACCCTCTTTTGTAAATGTAGATAGAATGATTGGACTAAGAATGCATGTAAAGTAGGAAAGATTCGCTTATAAACAGAGATAGGGATACAGGATGAAGCTGCGGACCTGGAATTAGCAGTAAAATGTCGAGACAGTACAAATTTGAGTGAAAGTTGACGGGACGATGGCGCCCAGCGTGCACACGGTCCTCCGAAAAATCCGCGAAACGAAGGTGGATCTGTTCGTCTCTGCACAAGGATTCTAGATCTTCAATTACAGCCGCGTACCTACAACATGTGAAGGTGTAATGTATGTAGTATGTTGTATGTTGTATGTGATCTCCTCTTCAATGGTTGAATCCTTGTCTTGAATGCAACACCGAGCCTTGAATGGAGACTTAGAATGCTCAATTGCTTGAAGGAATACTTGAATGCTTGAATGTTTGAATGTTTGAATATTGCTTCCACGTCTTTGCTCACATATGTGCTCCTCCCTTTTTGAGAGAGGAAATGTAGTTTATATACTTGTCAATTAGGGTTGATAGACTGATTTTCCCGACCTTAGGCCGACCAGGAAACATTATTTCCCAAATTGCAAACTTAAAGACCCGATCCCCAAAAGAGACCGGGCCCAAAATAGGGCCAGGGAGCAAGGCGCTGGGTGCCATGGTCCTGGGGGACCAGGGCACTGGGCTCCATGGTCCCACCTCCTAGGACAGAAGGGTGCAAGGAGGGATCATGCCAGGGTGTAGAAAAATGCAGTTTTTGGTGTCACAAGCAGGTTTCGGGGTCTCCATTCAGGTTCAACGTTGCATCGCCATCGTGAAGACCCAAATGCAGTCAAAATTGCAAGTGTCACAATTTTAGGATGCTACATTTAGCCCCCACTTTAGCGGGAGTATAAGCGTACGCTCATACTTCCGGTAAAGTACAAGGAAACAACATTGAAAAACTTTCACAACGTCAAGGAGGCAAGATACACCAAGCCCCCAGTGGACTAAGGATCTTATGAATTCGATTGACAAAGTAAAAGGGAAGATCACGAGGGAGAACCATGACTGTCAGTAGTAAGGTTTCCTCACTATGAGTCATGTAAGAAAAATACCAAAAATTTTCAAGGCAAAGCTAAGTTCGCCAAGAAACTTTCAAGTATCTTGAAGACATATGGACGGGGTGTATGCCCCCCTACATTAAAGCGATCACACACGCCTCATCGGAGGTGATTGCTTTAAGGTAGTGATACATATAAGGAATGAGAAGGGAAAGGAGCACGTTATCACAAGGATTTAGCCCCCAAGTGTGAGATAAGCCCAAGGATAATAGACACAAAACACAAAGCACAAGGTGACTTCTCTTTCCTCGGGGTCAGTATGTTGTATGATAATTCATGTATATCATATGTATGTATGCATAATTGTTCTTCATTCCCTAATCAAGGAAGGTCACCTAGAAGAAGGGAACACATGTGTCTTTTGAGTCAACATGAGAGAGACCAAAAGAGATCTCAATGCTTTGCATCGTCCTCAAGTAGACAACACTAAGGACAACGAATAGAAGAATGAGAATAACACATAGAAGAAGTAACAAAAGATCAAGAGAGGAGGAGAGAATCTGCTATGCTAATGAACTAGTCTAGCACGTCATCTACCTCCCGATCTTGCTGATCAGTATTTCGAGAAGGTAGGAAACACGCTAGAGGAGGAACATCCAACACAGTAGATGGAGCTATCACAAGATCCAAACAAGGGCTATGTTCATGTTCCGAGCCACGTTGTTCTTGTCTAGGAGCTAGGATAAGTGCTTTAGAAAATTCATTAGATAAATGGTTATCAACATCAACATATTCATATTCACTATCAGAATGAACAGGAGTAACATTTTCATCATGAATAACATTTTCATCTATACCATCATCAAGATTTATAAAAATAGGATCTTTAACTCGCACAGGATCAAGACCATCATGCATCTTATGTTTAGGAGATTTTGGCTCAATCTTCGGCTGAGGAGAAAATGGAATAATACTGGCTAAAGGTGTTTTTGGGGATTGCAAAGTTTGAGAAGTAGCTTCCTGAGCTCTAAGACGACGCTTTCGTCGGCGTTCACGTCAAAACGATTTCGTCTAGTCTTAGTAGGAAGCTAAGGAGATTGAGGAGGAGGAATGTTCTCATCCTTATCACTTGGGTGTTTAGGTTTTGGTCTCTTAGGTTGAATAATAGGAGAAGAGGAAGGTCTCTTCTCTCCATAAGAGGAAGGAGGAGGAACTGCTCCATATAAGGGAGGAATATTTGGTTTAGGAAGGAGACCAAGCCCATCATGACGAGGAGGTATAGGTCTACTTTTAGAAATTTTATTAGATATAGGCATAGTCACACTCATAGGGATGGGTTGGGAATCTTCTTGAGGAAAGACATTAGTTTTATCTTTCAAAGGAAGAACTTCCTTCTCAAGAATGATAGGAATGTTAAGTTTGGGTGTTCTAGGTTCACTTAGAGATAGGATCATATCTTTTTTCCACTTTTGATAAGATTTGAAAAGATGATCACTTCGCGGAGGAAGAGATTGGAATTGTTTAGGCCAAAAGTAATCAATAGGAACGCTAGAAGTTCTTTCAGCAGGTTTAAAGAGGCTATGATTGATAGTAACAACTTCATCATTATGGGGAAATTTCAAGCACTTGTGAATAGGAGAAGCAATAGCTTTCATGGAAGATAGCCAAGGATAGCCTAGCTTCACACGAAATTGTTCGGACGATGGAATAATAGCAAAGTCCACATCAAAGGGTTTGTTATGGACCTCAATAGGTAATGTAATAGAACCAATTGCAGGAGAAGAAAATGCATCAAATAGTTTCACAACCACATTTTTTTCGTCATAGATCACTTGATTCAATTGCAAAGTAAAAAGAAATTCTTCAGTAATGACATTAACCATACAAGAAGGATCAATAAGCACTCCACGGCAAGGTGTACTCTTGACTTTTGCAACTATATATAAACAACCATCAGTTGCCCTGATAGTTTCACTGGAATCAAAGGTGATGGAAGGTTCTTTAGGGATTTTCTGCTGTTCCACAAAGTTAATCACATTCGGAGTCATAGACACGAGATCATCAGGTGAGACAGAGGAATCAGTAGTATCAATCGCATTAGAGGTATGAGAAGGCAATGGATCAGTAAAAATCTTAATATTTTGGTTAGGAGGAGCTACAGATGTGTTGCCTTTATCATTCACACCAGAAACAGAGATAGTATTATTATCAATCAAATCTTGAATTTTACCCTTTAAAGCAAAACATTTTTCAGTATCATGCCCAGGATGATGATGAAATTGACAAAAAGATTTGTTATCAAAATAGGGTGAATTAATATTTGCAGGATCTATTTGCCTTATAGGAGTAAGAGTAAGCACATTTTGTTCCAATAACTTATTCATAATACTATGCAATGATTCATTCAAAGGAGTAAACTTTCTTTCTTTCTTGAAAAACTTAGAAATAGGAGGCACACCTGATGCTGCATTCACATTGTTGTTGATGATGTTTTCATTGAATTTAATTGACTCTCTGTTCGGTTTAAACTTCCCAAATGGTTGTTGACTACTATCACCCTTATCACTCGGAGCCATAGGATTTGCTTGTTCCATTTGACTCACAGTCAGTTGATAATTGTGAAGAGTTGCGCACAACTGTTGGAAAGAAGTAAACTCAGAAAATAGAAGTTTTTCTCTAATATCTTTTTGTAGATTAGAAATAAAGATTCTTTGAATATCATTGTCAGGCACTGGAAAGGAAATTTGAGCATACAAATGCTTATATCTACCAATAAAATCAGTCACTTTTTCTTTAACACCTTGTTTACAATGCATTAAATCAATCAAAGTAACTTTAGGACTTATATTGTTTTGAAATTGTTGAATAAAATCATTTGCAAGTTGTTCGAAAGAAGTAATAGAATAAGAAGGCAACGAGCAATACCATTATAGGGCTTTATCTCTTAATGTTCTAGTAAACAGTTTTGCAAGCAACCTTTGGTCATAAGTAAAATCGGTACATATTGTTTGAAAGGTCTTAACATGTGTTAGAGGATCACCCTTACCATTATAAAGCTCCAAATGTGGAATTTCAACATGTTTAGGGGGAATAGCTCGAACAATGTCAAGAGAAAGTGGGCTCGCAACATCAAATGTGGGCACACTAAACTTAGATTGATTCATAGAGGCAATTTGTTGCTGTAAAGAAGAGATAGTTTGTTCAAGATTATTAAGGGTCACTTCAGTCGAAGAGTTCATATTAGACGTGTTAGATTGTGATGGAGGTGTTATGTTATTGAAAGAAGGTAGAGAGTAAGGTGGTGGGACACTATGATAGTTAGTCATAGGAGATGATTGGAAAGGAGGAACAATACAAGGAGGAATGGAATGATTAAATGAATTGCCCCCTTGCATTATGTTCATTTGCGGTGATATAATAGGAACACTCATTGAAGGAATGAATGAAGAAGTTGGATTGAATGAAGGAAGAGGGTTGATTGAAGAAGAGGGATTGCCCCCATGACTAGTGATCATAGGAGGAATGTCTTGTATTGAAGTAGTCATTATGTTTGATGTAAAAGTAGGTATACTAGCAATAGGAGTTGTCAAAGGAATAGAATGATTAACTTGAGTAGGAGGTTGTGTATAACCTAAAGTTTCGGCACAAATATTCATAGGCATCACATTCGAATCCACAATGTGTGCAATACCACACAAAATATCAATTCCATTCTTATCACTTTGAACCATACGTTTTAGACCCTCAATTAATGAAAGAGCTTCGCTATCAGGGTATTCTTCAGACATCCATTGTCGAAAATCATCAAATTGGTTATCCAATTTTGAAAGTTGTTCTACAGAAACCTCATGGAGAGATTCTTCATCATTAAGAGGATTAGAGGAATTACCCATGTCCTCGTTAAAAAGGCCATTCAAATTAGGTTCCATCTCCTCAGTAATTACACCTTGGAAAGACTTAATTCTAAGGCTTCGTCTAACGGGAATAGTGTAAGTAGGGCTTATTGTTGTAAAACTCATGCACTAAAGAGAGAGAGAAGATTTTGAATTTTAGAGGTAGCAAATTTCAATAGAATCAGCCAATCTCCTAGATTTAAGCTGTTAAATATAATCAGGACAATCTCTCGAAATTTCGGAAAAAATGTCAGGGACCGTGGCGAACGGAGTGCACACGGTCCTCGCAACTTTTTTCAAAATTTTCAGGGATGAAAGTTATGATGATTTTAAAGCTAATCTGAAAAAATTGAGTGATTTTACAATATGTAGATAGGCCAAATTAAAGTTGCAATCTCAAAATTGAACCCTACCAAGATTGTTGAAAAATGTAAAATTTGAATTTTGAAAAAGAGGGGGAAACTGAAATTTTGAATTTTATGATTTTAGAGGGAATACTGAAAGTAATGCAGGCTTTGAAATTTAAAAGTTGACTCAGTTTCATGCAAAATTCAGATTTGAAAGCGGAAATCAGAGTTATCGCAATTAGACACTTAATTTCAAAAGTCACAAATTGTAAAAATTTGAATAAAGCACTGAAATTTCAAATGAATGCCAACACACTTTTCAGATTTAGGACTGTAAGAAACACAGTTTTGATATGAATTTTAATTTCAACAATTTTTGAATGATTAGAAGCCTTAATCCAAGCAATCACTAGACCAACTTTGACTTTAATTTTGAAAGTGTCAGAATTGATAAAATCAGCCAAAATTCTGGATTTTAGAAGAAAAATACAGTAAGATCTAGCTCCCGAAATTTCGGAAAAAATGTCAGGGATGATGGCGCTCGGGGTGCACACGGTCCTCGCAACTTTTTTCCAAATTTTCAGGGATGAGAGATATTGTGATTTTGTTGTGGAATCCAAAGTTACAGCCGATTTGGAGGTGTTTTGATCAGTGGAATTATCAGTCAAAGATTGAACCAAGAAGGTTTTAAAAATTAGGGTTTTGACATTTAACCACTTAATTTTTAGAATTAAAGCACAAATATGAATTGACAATTTGCAATAGAAGGGTAGATCTAAAACAAGCATTAACAATTAAACATTTCACAAGTTTAATTACTAAAAAGAAAATTTTAGGGTTTTTATGCAATCAACCTCTAAAATTTGCACAAGATCAAACATGGAAATGTAATTAAGGAAACAAAAATTTTTAGATCTAACCATGAATAATTAGAATTAGGATGTTCACGTCGGGTTCAGCAAAATGTAAAGCAGAAAAATCGAACCCTAGTTGTTCTCCCCTCCCCAACTCCGAGGAGAGAGAAGGGAGGTCACTAGGGTTGATGGTTTTCACTTAGGAGAGACTTTACATTCAAAAGAGGGGTTGAAACCCACAAGATCCAATCCCACACAATGCAGGATTGGATTCTAAATGAGTTTCAAGGGTTAAGACATCAAGGATACCCTCTTTTGTAAATGTAGATAGAATGATTGGACTAAGAATGCATGTAAAGTAGGAAAGATTCGCTTATAAACAGAGATAGAGATACAGGATGAAGCTGCGGACCTGGAATTAGTAGTAAAATGTCAAGACGGTGCTGTTCTACAAATTTGAGCAAAATTTGATGGGATGATGGTGCCCAGCGTGCACACGGTCCTCCGAAAAATCCGCGAAACGAAGGTGGATCTGTTCATCTCTGCACAAGGATTCTAGATCTTCAATTACAGCCACGTACCTGCAACATGCGAAGGTGTAATGTATGTAGTATGTTGTATGTTGTATGTGATCTCCTCTTCAATGGTTGAATCCTTGTCTTGAATGCAACACCTAGCCTTGAATGGAGACTTAGAATGCTCAATTGCTTGAAGGAATACTTGAAAGCTTGAATGTTTGAATGTTTGAATATTGCTTCTGCGTCTTTGCTCACATATGTGCTCCTCCCTTTTTGAGGGAGGAAATGTATTTTATATACTTGTCAATTAGGGTTGATAGACTGATTTTCCCGACCTTAGGCCGACCAGGAAACATTATTTCCCAAATTGCAAACTTAAAGACCCGATGCCCAAAAGAGATCGGGCCAAAAATAGGGCCAGGGAGCAAGGCGCTGGGCACCATGGTCCTGGGGGACCAGGGCACTGGGCGCCATGGTCCTGGGGGACCAGGGTGCTAGGCACCCTAGTCCTGAAGGACCAAGGCACTGGGCACCATGGTCCCACCTCCCGGGACAGCAGGGTGCAGAAAAATGTAGTTTTTGGTGTCACAAGCAGGTTTCGGGGTCTCCATTCAGGTTCAATGTTGCATCGCCATCGTGAAGACCCAAATGCAGTTGAAATTGCAAGTGTCGCAATTTTAGGATGCTACGCTAAGGTCTAGTGGTAAGTCTAGCCAAGGAGAGAAAGTTGGGGAATCAAGTAGCAGAGGAGGCTATCATGGGAGAAGACCTAATGGAAGAGGTGGGACAAATGGATCAAGGAGATGATCCTATTTCTCCAGTATGAGATTTTATAACTATAATCAAATGGGGCACCCGGCTTACAAGTGTCCAAAGAAGGCCTCAAATTCTCAAGGTGGTGAGAGGAGAACCATTTTGAATCAAGAAGATGCAAGGAGTGTGACATCTCTTGAAGTAAATTTGACATCAAAAATGGGAGAGAACCTAATGATCAAAAGGACACTGCTAAAAGAACCAGTGAAGATCGAGCCACCCTAAAGAAACGCTTTGTTTAGAGTCAACAACAAGATTCAAGGTAAGGTTTGTAAAGTTGTCATAGATCCAGGGTCTACTGATAACATTGTATCTTTGGAAGCAGTAAACAAGTTGAACTTGGAGTGGATACCCCATAGTTGTCCATATAGGGTCAGTTGGTTGAATAAGCATGGGTAGAGTTTAGTATTTGGGGGTATAAGGATAAAATTTTGTGTGACATCCTTCTGATGGATGCTTGCCATCTTTTGCTTGGCAGACCATGGCAGTTTGACAGAAAGCCTCATCATGATGGAGAAAATAATGCTTACTTTTTCCAAAAGGATGGTGTGACTTTTAGGATACAGTTAGTGGTAGAAGGGGACCCACAACATTTAGGATATTTTGTGTTGATGGTGGGAGAAAAAGAGTTTCTAAATACACTAAAGGAGGAAGGTGGAGTAGGCTTTGCTTTGATTGTGAATCCCAAGGAAGAAAGGAAGAAGAGTGTGAGTGAGGTAGGACCTAAGGAGGTCAGGGATCTACTATAGAGGTATATAGGAGTGGTTGTAAAAGACATATGAGATTCCCTACCACCTATAAGAGATATTAGTCATCAGATTGACCTCATACTAGGAGTGGTACTCCCTAACCAAGCAACATATAAAATGACCCCACAACAGAATGAAGAGATAACAAGGAAAATTCAGGAGCTCCTAGATAAAGGGTTGGTGAGAAAGAGCCATAGCCCATGTGTAGTACCTATTGTTTTAGCCCCAAAAGGCATGGTAAATGGAGGCTTTGTACGAATTCTAGGGCTATCAATAGGATATCAATCAGATATAGGTTTCCTATTCCTAGGATAGAGGATCTAATGAATTATTTGGGGGGAGCTACCTATTTCTCCAATATTTACCTCAATAATGGGTACCATCAAGTAAGGATAAGAGAGGGGGATGAGTGGAAGACTGCATTTAAAACCAATGAAGGGTTGTATGAGTGACTTGTGATGCCTTTTGGTCTTTCAAATTCCCCTAGCACCTTTATGAGACTAATGAATGAAGTATTGCAGGAGTTTATAGGGAAATTTGTGGTAGTCTACCTTGATGACATATTGGTGTTCAGTAAGAGCAAGGAGGAGCACCTAAAACAATTGGAGATAGTCTTGAAGTGGCTACAGGAGCAGAAGTTGATGATAAACTTAGAAAAGTGTGACTTCATGAAGTAGGAGTTAGTGTACTTAAGCTTTGTTATCTCTAAGGGTGACTTGAAGATAGATTCTTCCAAGGTAGAGGTTATTTTGAACATGCCTACACCTCAGAAAACAAGAGAGGTAAGAAGTTTTCATTGTTTGGCAACATTTTATAGGAAATTCCTTAGGAATTATAGTGATACTTGTGCACCTATGTTGGAAACCATCAAGGGTGGTGGTAAGGTGAAGTTTGTGTGGACCAAAGAAGCAGATGAGAGTTTTGAGTGTTTAAAATAGAAAGCTGCCAAGTACCCAGTCCTAGTATTACTTGATTTTAGTAAAGTCTTCACCATTGAATGTGATGCAAGTGGGTTGGCTATAGGAGCAGTATTGAGCCAAGAAGGGAGAACGATGACCTTTTTCAATGAAAAACTAAATGAAGAAAAGAGGAAGTATTCCTCATATTATTTAGATTTGTATGCGATGGTACAAGCTCTGAAAAAGTGGAGGCATTACTTGCTTCCTAAGGAATTTATTATGTATACTAGCAATCATGCTCTTAGTTTTTTGAATGGTCAGGAGAAGCTCAGTCATAGGCATATGAAATGGGTTGAAATTGTTCAAACATACACCTTCATCATCAAGCACAAGAAAGGGGTAGCCAATAAGGTTGCAGATGCTCTAAGTAGGAGGGTGTTAATAGTACAAGAAATATAGTTGTAGGGTATTGGTGTTGAAGAACTCAAAGGATTGTATGAAGAGGACCAATATTTCAAGGAGGTATATAAGGTATGCAGTGAGTTTGCAAATACTTTTCATGGAGAATTTTCTAACTGCACCTTGCAAGATGGTCTTTTGTTCAAGGGGTGTCAATTATGTATCTCAAGGGTGTTCAATGAGGGATAATGTAGTGAAGGAGAAACATAATGATGGTTTAAGAGGTCACTTTGGACTAAATAAGACCTCGAACCTAGTTAGGAGATTTTAAGTTTGGCCAAGGATGCAGACTGATATCATAAAATTTTTGGAGAGTTCTACTGTGTGTTAGAGAGAAAAGGGGGTCTCAACCAATGCAGGGTTGTACCAACCTTTGCTTATACCAAATAGACCATGGGAAAGTTTTGTTGGCATTTGGCATTATAAAAGATAATGGGAGATTGTTGGCATTTCAATAAGAATATTGAGAAGGTTGTTGATGATTATGGATATAACTGATTAAGGATGATTTACTATCTTAATATTATTATTTTGTCATTGATGTCAAGAAATTAATTTTCTAATTCAGTATGATATTGCCATATCTTGAGAAGTATGATTTGATGAGTATAAAGATGTCTGTAAAAGACATAGAAAGAATATGATGAATAAGGGGATGAATAAGGTATTCAATGGGCAACTATTACCGAGTCAGACAATGATGACATCATGATGTTTAGATTGTTTTAACATCATACATATGTTGTAAATTGTAAGGTTAATACTATACTATGTTATCGAGCAAAGAACCTAGTTAGTAAACCCTAAGGAACCTAGTCGGTAAACCCTAAGGTTATCGCTATCGGTTAATGAAGGTGGAATGTCTACCAAGTGAAGTTTAGTATTTACCAAGTTGTTACCGAGTTGTAATCGAGCTGTAACAGAATACATTAAATGGTTACATGCATTATTTAATGAAGGAAACTGATGAGCTGGAACTGATTAAATGATTGGTATGTCATGCATGAAGTTTGTTAATGAATCTATGGCAAAGGAAAATCGACATGCAGATCTACATTGCAGATTGAACTGCATTACCCTAGCACAAGTTCCAAGAAATGTATGCAAGTTCCTAGGCAGGGTAAAACATTTTTCAGATCGAAGGATACATTGAACCTGGACAAGATTGAAGATCTGATGGCTATGATTGATCATGTGAAATGTGATCAAGGAGATTAAGCGGTTGGCTAATTATTTATAAATAGGAAGTTGTTGATAAACAATGTATGTGGGCAAATGTATGCACAGGGATGCTACATAGTGATTACCGAGCACAGAAGCTTGAAGACCTATTTGAATAACAAAGTATAGAAGCCCAGCAGATGGACAAGATTAGTTCTATGTCTAGATTGTATTGAGAAAATCAGAATCTTCTTTAGCATTTTAGATGTGAAGTTGCAGATAGATTTTTATTACTGTTATTTTGTGAAAGTGACAAAAAATCTCTTAACCGAGTGGACTTAACAGTCTTATTTGTAAAACCCTCTAGCAAGGTGACATTCTGATTGAGTGTTCAAAATCCTTTAACAAGGTCACTTACAACAAGGTGAAGATCCTAACAGATATGAGGGAAATCCCTTAACCGGGTCACATCTAGCAATGTGTTTGTAATCTTTAATAGGATTTTCTTTTAACCGGGCATACTCTAGAAGAGTATATTTCTTAGTGGGTCCAAAATCCCACAATGGTTTTTCCCTATTTGGATTTCCACGTTAAATCTGGTGTTATGAGGTTTATGATGTTTATATGCTTTTGAGTTTGCATGTTTAGCAGTTTTGATTATATTACTGAAGTATATGTTACTGAGGTTGAATTTGATGTTTTTATGGAAGATTAAGTTTGTATGATTCACCCCCCCTTTCATCTTGTTGGCTATTAGATCTGTACTTACATTAAGTATCAGAACTATCAATTGGTATTAGAGCTTTGGACTCTAGAAGAAAACGTTTAAAGGTACTTGAGGCAAAGATCCAAAAATGTATAAGAGGGATGCACCAAAGCTAAACAAGTCAAGTTTCTCTACATGGTAGAAAAGGATGAAGCTGCACCTATCAAGAATTGTAGAATATGTTGTATATTATCTGGAGAATGATTTCATCACACTGAGTGCCTATCCATTGACTATGGAAGAAGTAAAGGCAAAGCAATAACATATCCAAGCAATGATTGAAATAACATCTGCATTGACTGACTCAGAGTTTAATGATCTAGAAGGCTGCAATGATGCAAAGGCAATGTGGGACAAGCTTATATCTGTATATGGTGGTGATGAACATGTTCAAAGAGCAAAAGTAGATAGTCTAAGAGGACAACTTGAATCTATGAGGATGAATGAAGGTGAGAACATAACCCAGTATAGTATAAGACTAAAGGTGATTTTCAATCAAATCAAAGGAGCAGGTGGAACTATTGAAGAAAAGGATATAACAAGTAAGTTGTTAAGAACCCTTCTACCGGCTTATGCAATCCGAGTCTCTGCAATCAATGAATTGAGGTCTGTACCTAATATGCCAGTTTCTTTAGATGCTACTATAGCTAGGAAATCAGAAATCATCACAAGCAATTCAAAATACTAATCTAGCTCAATCACGAAAGCTCAAATGCAATGATCAATCCTAATTACATCCAATAGAGACATGAAAGCAAAATATTCAAGACTAAGAACTAAGCAAACCAAATGCAGATCTGAATATCTCCTTCATGCGGCTCCATTGTCCTTCTTTCTTCTTCAAATAACTTTGTTGTGGATCTCACCTACTAGTGCATGATCATGATATGAAAGCAAGTAGACAAGATGATTGCTCAAGAATACTCGAAGCGTGATTGATTCGACAAAGTGATTATTAGATCGATAATCTGATTAGTTGGGATTCAAAATGCAATCAATTAGGGATTTTGATTGAAGAAACTCATCCAATTTATAGACAAATTGGAGAAAAGATCAAATTAGCATGACAGTGATTTGAATAGAAATTCAAATCAAGAATAGCAAAGTTATGACAAGTGTATGACAAATTGCTATGCAAGGATTTATGACAAGAATTTGAAGTAGAAATAGACATTTAGGAATTTAGGAGAAATTAGAAAAATAAGTTGGAAATAATGACTTGGAAATTAGGAAATTGATGAAATTAAAAAATTAGGAATTAGGAGAAATTAGTAAATTGGAAAATTAGGTAAATTAATTAATAATTTCTCATTCATTAATTAATTTACAAAAATAGGAGGAATTAATTAGCCAATTAAATAAACATTTAATTGTGACAAGAAGACTTAGGATAAATAAATAAATTATTTAACCTAGAGGGAAAATGGAGAGAAAATGACAAACAAGGTTAAATGAATAAATCATGAAACCCTAAAAGATAAATTAGAAATGCAAGGATGACAATTAGGTCTTGATGTAAGATTGATTTGATGTCGATTCGATCATAATTTTGAATTGATAAAAGACCAATGCTGATAAGTGATTTGATTGACAAATGCGCCAATTGACGCAGAACAATGACTAATTGATCCAAATTGACATGATTGAGAAGGATGATGATCGATGTCAAATCGATCGCAAAATGACAAGATTGAAAATGACAATGATCGATGACAAATAGATCACAAAAACCCTAATTAGGATTGACGATGTCCAAAATGATGACAAATGAACACGCACATTGATGCAACAGGATAAGATCGACCAAAATCATGACTGAAGATTGTTTTCGACAAGACCAAATTCGAGAGCGAGATAAATGAAGAATGCAGAAGGACTTGATGTTCGCAAATGATAAAGACCAAGTGCGTGACATAGGAGAAATTTTAATGCAACGCAAAAAACCCTAAAATAAGCCAATGCGCCAATGTTAAAATACAACTCCGCAAGCGTTGACCATTTTTAGGTGTCTACATTTTGCCCCTCTTTGAGACAATGCGATTTTAAGCGTTGTTTCAAAGAACAATAATGAAAATGCCCCAGACAATGACAATGACATATGCATGCCCCCTCGAGGAATTGGCCGGAAATATCCAGGAAAGAAGCCAATTGATCGATAAGAATGACAGAAGACGATAGGTTTGAACGGACTGCCAAGACTGACGGAAGAAATGTTAGTAAGAAGAAATTAGACAGAGGATAGTTAGAGATAAAGGAAAACTTGCTTTCACAAATGCACATAAGTAGGTGAGAACCTTTATTTAATGTAGCAAAGCGGATGCAGAGCATCATGGCATTGAAGGCCAGAGCTAGAACGCAACCCTTTTTGCAAAAGACAGACACATCGTACACAAGGAATGATTGAAGCATCCTAGGGTGCATACATCAAGGATCGAGGTATGTGCGGCGTTCACAAAGTGAACGTACTTATCACAGACACCCAATGATATAGTTGCCCTAGTTTGTGACAAACATTCCACAAACAGCAATCACAACAAAAATGAAAGGGACCATGAACCATCCCGATTACTCTAAATCACTCAGTGACATCATCGAGCAACATAGGAACATGATCGAAGCCAAAGATAAATCAGTAAAAAGATAAGACGCACAAATTCAACCAAGTCAAACAAACATCTTGATCTTCATTTTCAAAAGTTGAAAGTGTTGATAGGATGGTCATGCTGTCTGGTTTTAGGGAATGCGGTACCCCGTCTAAGATAGGACACAGTCTGGTTTCGAGTATACCACACCCTGTATAAGACCCATGATAGTAGTGATAAGGTCAAATGATATTGATGTTGATGTTCGATTGATATGACAATTGTGATCAGTTTGAATGTCTTGTTTGATGGAAAAAGTTCATCTGGTTAAGCGTAATTTCATTTAAAGCACAGTGTTTGATTGTGTGTTGTTGGAGGGATGCTCAGTGATCTGTCTTATGCACAGAGGGGTTATATTTTTGTTTTGCTTTTCGAGATTTTACAATTTTTTTGTGTTCATTTTTTCAGGACTTTATTTGACTTTTTAGGGATTATTTCAGGATAGTTTCAATTTTTTTGGATTATTTCAGGACATTTTTCAATTTTTTTTTGGATTTATTTCAGGACATTTTTCAATTTTTTTTATTATTGCAGGACATTTTCAATTTTTTTGATTAATTATGATTTTTGCCCCCAGTGTCTAGCAAGGCAAGGAATATGACAGGTGAATAAATAGGCTTGCTGAAATGTTGGTGGATAGAGGAAAGACAAAGGCCTTTTATTATGGAGACAATATGGATGCAATTTTCAAGGGCTATGGCGTGATGGGACAAGAGACTGGATATGACAATGTAAAGCAGTGACATGGCATGAGGGACATGTCAAGAGGTTTTTGAAACCATGTTTAAATTTTCCGTCCTTTTATCAGATCAAGATCAAGGAATGAAAAAGAGTGTATGGATAGTGATAAGATATGGATAGGATAAGCAAGACCAAGAATGGATAAGGGACATGGACTAAAGGTCGGGGTAGGCTAAGGGATAGTGGCAGAAAGTTGCAATAAGCTAGGGAATATGGATGAAAGGTTATAATAAGCAAATGGATAAAGACCAAAAGCTATGATAGACTAAAAGCTGCAAACAAGATGCATGATGCTCATGAAGATCATCAGCCTTGTTAAGATCAAAGGTGGAAAGAGGAAATGGACAAGAGAGACAATAGGACATTGGAGGGTAATGACAGGGGTTCAATAGGATAATGGAATAATGAAGGACAAAAGGATATGATAGCAGGAAACCTACCCCCAAGTGTGGTGTGCAAGAAGTTCATAAATTACACATGACACTTGTTTGCCAAGTTTTCATCATGGTACTTGCCCAATGCACCTGTTTGCCAGGTTTTCACCAATGGACGAATTATTTTTCTTTTTTTTTTTTCTTTTGTCTTTTTTTTTTTTTTGATTTTGACTTTTTTCAATAGAAGATGGAAACATGATAGGGGATGGAAGAAGGACTCAAGCATCTTTTTGTTTGGATAGTAGCCTTGAAAAAAATGGACCATGACCTTTTAAAAGTATGCTCAAAGACGTTGGTAGGATAAGGACATGGAAAAATGAGATGAAACTAAGGCAAGGATTTATGCAAAGGATTGGACAAAAGGGATGGAAGGATGGAAAATATGCATTGGATAATGGATAGGGTATTGGAAGAATTGTGCTTGAGTGGATAGAAATGTTGGCAAGATTGACATTGGCACACACCTTGAGGGGTGAGGGACTGATGGAGGAAAAGTGGATCTCAGATTGTGAGATTTGGATGGAGGAATATCTTGGGATTTTAGGACATAAGGGCCCAAAATGGATGAAGAAGGTGATGGAGGAACAAATTTGAGAGGGTTGGATGGAGGAATAGCAACTTTGGATGCCAAGTTGATTGTTTCTTTAGGCTTCTGTGCTTCAAGGAGTTGCTTAGGGATCCACATGGTTTTTGATTTTTCATGCTTTTGTGGTTCCTTGGAGTGCATTGCTTGCATGAGGGATTTAGGAACCCATATATATTTTGACTTGGCTTTATTTTGCTCAGTGGGCCTTTGTGGTCTTTTGGATATTTCTTTTTCTTTATAGATCATATTGTTCTTTGTTTTGACATGTCGATTATATTGGACATGTTGATCCTTGAATACATGTGGATTGCTAGACTTATGACTTTTATACTTGGCATTCAAATTGCTTGGAGGGGGAAATGAATGCATGGATGGATATGAATGAAATGGAGTTCTTTTGGATGACTGGAAGGCTCTCAAAGATGTGTGCCTTTGCTAACCTTGCATAGAGGACGAAGGGATATAAGGACTATGAAAGGGAAGGGATATGTTTTGATTTTGATGGAGGGATACCAACGTCTTGAGAGTGAGTTGTGTAGACATGACCATTAGTATATTCTTTGATATGGAGGGGTTCTTGCTTGTGAAGGTCTACCCCTTTGCCTTTATGAATATCTTGACTTGTAGGATACTCTTTTCTTTGGGAAGAAGACGCGAGTCCATTATGAGGTGGATATGATATGAGAGAAATAATGAGATCTTGAAGTGGATCGGATTGCAACAAAGTGGAAGAACCCATTATGCATGTCGAGGGTTCATGAACATCTTGCACTGACACATTAGAATCATGAGTAGGATTAGGACCATGAGGGGGATTAGGATTGTGTAGTGGACATGGTTCAATGACAGGCTCTTCAAGAGATGGAATGGGAGAAATAATGGGATCATCAAAAGAAATGCGATCTTGGAGTGGATATGCTGGATTAGGATGTGGAGATGGAGGAACAAGTGGATCTTGTGGAGGATCTGAAGGAATGATAGGGTCTTGTGTTGGAAATGAATTTGGAAGGATACTTTGATCTTGACAAGGAGGAAGATCATTGGATTCCCCTTTAAAGGTGCTTTACTCTTGACTTTCAATGAGATCATCGGAAAGGATGGAAGGGATATCTTGATCTTTCTTAGGAAGTGGAATGTCAATGGGATGTGAAAGGATATTGTGTTCATGAAATGGAAGGGGATCATTTGGGATTGGATGAATTGGGATATCTTGATCTTGCCCAGGGAATGGAGTGTCAATAGGAATTTGGATAGGATGGACAAGAATAGGGGAATCATCATGAGTGTCTGGGAACATGGGGTCCTGGTCAACAATTGGATGGGATGATAAAGGTTCAGGATCTTGATCTTGATCTTTTTTAAGACATGTTTCTTCATGCTCTAAATTATCCTCTTGACATGGGGTTGGAATTTGGATATGCATGGAGGATTCTGACAAGGAATCAATGTTTTGGCATGAAGGAAATGCACTTTGAACATTTGTGATGGATTTTGGCAAGGAATCAATGCTTGAACATGAGGAAGAGGGACTTCGAATGGGGTCCTCTAAAATAGGTAATGGCAATAAAGTGCATGGTTGCATTGGGTCTTGTATTTCTAAAACATGACAAGGATGTGCATCATGAATTGGATTATCTTGGTAATCAATCATGGATAGCCCTTGGGTAATTTCATCCTTGGGTGTATTGTTTGATGAGGACAATATGGAAGGTTCTTATGAAACTTCTAAAGGTGTAGGGATAGATGCCACTGGAGAGTCAATTTGTTTGTGGGGGGATGAGGCATTGCTAGACATAAGTGTATTATCTTTATCTTCTTCAAAGAACTCACTTGGTAGGTTCCTTAAGAGCCTTGCAATAAAGCCACCTTTCTTTCGAGGTTTTGACATAGTTGAATCTGGAATTTGAACTTGTTTGGCAAAAATTTGGTCTTGGTTTGATGTCATGCTTTGATAGTGGACTTGGTTCAATTGTTCTGACATGTTTGAAACTTGGGTTGGTGTGTGCTGCAACCTTTGTTTTTGAATGTTTGGTTGTGGTTGTTGACATTGATATTCCACCATTGGTTGAACCATTTGTGGACATTGTATAGTTGGTTGGACATATTGTTGAAATTGGACCATTGGTTGTATTGGTTGAAAATCTAATTGATAGTAAACACCTTCTTGTTCTTGATGTGGAGGTACATAATGTTGAAATTGATGTTGTCTCTTTTCTTGAAATTGTTTCATCATCTCTATTTGTGAGAGGAGAGCTGGTATGTTTGATCGTTCAAGAAGAGATCTTACATCAATTGGCTCAATCTTTGGATTTCGACCTAGAAATTTTTGAAACATTTTTGACATTTGTGATCTATTCTTCTCAATGTTTTTCACTCTTTGTTCCAAAATCTCATTTTCTTGAGCTAGTTTCTCCTCTAGTTTTTGTATTTGGAGACTTGTTTCATCATAAAAAGTCTGACTGATATTGCCTTGTTGTTGGGTTGGATATAATTGTGATTGCCTTGGATTAAAATCCGATTGCATTGTCGGTTGATACGTCAAACTTTGTTGCATCATTGGAGCTTGGAACCTTGTTTCAATAGACATGTCACTATGCAATGTTTTCGGGATTTTTCAAGGATGATATATGATATGCAACTAAATGGAAACTAAAATAGATGAGAATGCAATCTATGGCAAGAATGCAACCTATGTTTTTGTTGTTTTTCAAGATTTTGACAAACTCATGAATGTAATTCTAAAAATGAGACCCTTAGGAAATTGAAATGATGTCTAGACCTCAAAGGACAAAAGGACCAAGTGACAAAAGGACAAAATGACAATGTCTCCCCTATATGCTTGGATACTAAGCAAGGTTTGACCAAATGGCATTGATGACAAAAAGACAAAAGTTTGATAAGGTCAAGACTTCCTAACAATGACTTAGGGTTTATCAAATATTTGGATTACTCAAGTATGACAAAACCTAGTTTTGACACTATATGCAAAGGGACAATTACTATACAAATGACCCTAATATGATATGATAAGGACCTAAGCTTAATGAAGAGACCCAGGGTATGCAAATGCAAATGTATGACAATGTCAACCTAAGTTTGAATTATGAAATGGTATTACTCTAATGCAAGAGGACACATGCAAAATGGATGACCCTTACTGATATGCAAAGGAGTATGACCTAGATGAAACCTAACCTTGGTACTTGACAATGACTTTGCAAAATGCAAACCTAAGATGCACCTAAATCTAAGTGACATGAATGTTGAGACAAGATTTTGAAAAATGTTTGACAACCATGTTTGAAAGTGTTTTGAACTTTGTTGGATGAAATGTTCTTGTGTTTAACCTTGTTTTGAATCAATTTGCCTTGTTTTTGAAATGAGATACAATTCAACTTTTGACAAACAAAGAAGACAAGATACTTCAACTTAGACTCAATAAAATCATGCCCATTCGCACATTTCTTATGGTAGGCAAGGACATTAGGTACTTGAGAGGTAGACTTGTTATGGGATTCAAGGAGAATACATAGATGCTTGAACCCACGGGCTCCCCTCCACGGCACTCACTTCTTAGGGCAGCCAAGCATCAGTCCCCATGGAAATCTCCCCATGGCAAACTTAGTATCTCTTCCAAGTATCCGAACTCGTCCTTCTCAAGCAACTAGAAGGATTTTTGGCCTCTAAATACAAGGTGTTTAGTTAGGATTTCTGTTAAGCATTACTCCTTTGTGTTATGCAAGCGTGATTGAGACATTAAGCCCACCAAGATACCAAACAAATGTAGTCGCGCAAGAATGATTTAGACCATGAGGTCCTACTTAGATGTTGATATGAGAAAGAGTTCAAGGGTCATCACTTCCCAAGTAACTGCAATTCCCACGTAACCCTTCCTTCAAAGCTTTCGCCCATCAGGTATTTGTTTATAGTGAGTTAGAATGCCAAGGTATTCTGGCCGTACTCACTTTGGGTCATTCCCTTCTCACGATTATCACTTGCTTGCAAAAGCAAATGGTCGGGAAGGCAGGCCCTCTAAAGGTGACACACAATCAAAGACATGAGCATGGTATCGAAGATATGGATTTCTGATCACCCTAAGAAGGATGAGAGCATACTCTCCTACTCCAATGTCAAACTCAACAATCAAATCAAACATTGATTCATTCCATCCTGTTTAGAAATCATACTAGGTGCCTAAACATTAATTGCAAACACAAAGTTTAGTTGTAGTCCAAGGCAAACTACAAAAACCCAAGTCAGAAGTTTGATATGTTTAGTCTTTGACTATCGAACCTGCATAAAACATGTTAGTAGTTTCATTTGTTGTCTTTGTCATGTGTATGCCAAGGTTCTGCATAGAGAATCAGTACCAACAAAACCAAAAAGGCAGAAATAGAATGCAAAAGAAAACAATTTGCAAGTGAAAAACATTGTCTTTTACCTCTGTTTCTGGCCCTACACAGGCGCAAAATGTTTGACACAGGCACAGAATGCTTGACACAGGCATAGAATGTCCTTGAAATAGGTGCAGAATGCTCGACACAGGCGCAGAATGCTTGACACAGGCATAGAAGTTCCCAGAAAACACTGCACTACCCTATTTCTTGGGTTTTTAACCTGCAAATCAACTCAAAAGCACTCAAAAGCATAATTAGGGGGTTAGTTCACGTCGGGTTCACCAATTAATGTAGCTAGGAAATGTGGAAATCATCAAAGCAAATATTATTAGTAATCTAGCTCAATCACGAAAGCTCAAATGCAATGATCAATCCTAACACACTCAATAAAGACATGAAAGCAAAACATTCAAGATTAAAAGCTAAGCAAACCAAATGTAGATCTGAATATCTCCTTCATGTGGCTCCATTGTCCTTCTTTCTTCTTCAAATAACTTTGTTGTGGATCTCACCTACAAGTGCATACACATGAAATGAAAGCAAGTAGACAAGAATAATCGAAGCATGATTGATTCGACAGAGTGATTATTAGATAATCTGATTAGTTCGATAATGTGATTAGATTGGGATTGAAGAAATTCATCCATTTTATAGATAAATTGGAGAAAAGACAAGATTAGCATGAAATTGATTCGAATGGAAATTCAAATCAAGAATAGTAAAATTATGACATGTGTATGACAAATTGCTATGCACGGATTTATGACAATTTATGACAATTTATGACAAATTGCTATGCAAGGATTTATGACAAGAATTTGAAATAGAAATAGACATTTAGGAATTTAGGAGAAATTAGAAAATTAAGTTGGAAATAATGACTTGGAAATTAGGAAATTGATGAAATTAGAAAATTAGGAATTAGGAGAAATTAGTAAATTGGAAAATTAGGTAAATTAATTAATAATTTCTCATTCATTAATTAATTTACAAAAATAGGAGGAATTAATTAGCCAATTAAATAAACATTTAATTGTGACAAGAAGACTTAGGATAAATAAATAAATTATTTAACCTAGAGGGAAAATGGAGAGAAAATGACAAACAAGGTTAAATGAATAAATCATGAAACCCTAGAAGATAAATTAGAAATGCAAGGACGACAATTAGGTCTTGATGTAAGATTGATTTGATGTCAATTCAATCATGATTTTGAATTGATAAAAGACCAATGTTGATAAGTGATTTGATTGACAAATGCACCAATTGACGCAGAACAATGACTAATTGATCCAAATTGACATGATTGAGAAGGATGACGATCGATGTCAAATCGATCACAAAATGACAACGATCGATGACAAATCAATCTCAAAAACCCTAATTAGGATTGACGATGTCCAAAATGATGACAAATGAACATGCACATTGATGCGACAGGATAAGATCGACCAAAATCATGACTGAAGATTGTTATCGACATGACCAAATTCGAGAGTGAGATAAATGAAGAATGCAGAAGAAGGACTCGATGTTCGCAAATGATAAAGACCAAGTGCGTGACATAGGAGAAATGTTAATGCGATGCAAAAAACCCTAAAAGAAGGCAATGCGCCAATGTTAAAATATGACTCCGCAAGCATTGACCATTTTTAGGTGTCTACAGCTACTATTAGTAAGCTACATGCATTTGAGCTAAGTAACTTTGATAACAGTGGATCTGTTATCACTGTTTAAAAAATGGGTTTTCCTTTCCCATAATTGGCTAAGTTTTTGAAATTTTGAGTTAGACACACTATCAACTGCTTCAAGCTCTGTGTTAGGTCCTAGGGGTTTAGGGTTTTAATTTTAAATCGTTCAATGTTTTATCAAAAAACCCTCTAGTTTCTATTCCTTCGTTACTTTATCCACATAAGTAATGGGTCTTGGGGTCGTAGGAGGTGTCCCCCCTTGTCATTTACCTAGGCGGTTGTTGAATTAATTGTAAAATTTTACGCCTTATGTCTTTTCTTCCTAATGTTGTCAGGCCCAGTAAGTTGTGCGCAGTTCTCAGGTGGATCTATGGTTTTCTCTATTTCGTTAGGTGAAGTTGCGCGTGGTTTAAGACTTGCAAAATGGCGAAAGGGAAATGCATTCTAAATGGCGCATTTGGCTTGGTTTAAAATGGCTTCATCTTGTCCAAGATCCAATGGTTGGAGTTATTTCGCAGCCTGAACTTGCAAGTGAAATACCTTTCATGAAATGGCGAAAGCGTCTGGTGGGACCCTATAGTGAAGACTTTCTAAATGACTAAAAGGTGATCAAGTCCAATCTGATCTGACAGTTTGTGCTATTTCGCAAGATGAAGATGCTCGACAGTTAGCTTTTACGAAGTAGCGAAATGACATGGTACTCCAAGCAGACGGTCCAGCTGGTCGAGAGGGCGGGTAAGATGATGGCACATGGCAGAGGCTACAACAGTCAGCAAGGCAGGTTTAAGGGTTAAAAGGTGGGTCCCAGAGGTGAGTCATGCCACAGGATAAGAAGTGATGTGGCAGATACAGGTGGCGAGGATGAGGTGGCATACAAGCAAGTAGCCCAGTGGCAGTGACATGGTCGGGAAGTGGCAATAGATGAGGTGTTATGCTAGGTGTCACCCAGTGGATCCCATCGACCAATCAGAGGTTGCCACATGGCAGGGCGTCAGGCCAAAAAGGAGACCAAAAATCAAAATTAAAATCAGTTTAAATACATAGTGCAAACTATATTAAAAATTCGAAAATTTAAATGATGAGCGCATAAAGTGGACTAATTCACCCAGGGGCCCATTTTTGGTTACAATGGCAAGTATTATATGTCGTTGGAAAGCTATCAGAATGAATAATTCAATCATGTAGTTAATTTTAACCAACTTTGGATATTTCAAGAGCAGTTTCCATGGGAATAAAGAAGATATTCTTGCAGTTAGGGACAAAGGAGACACTTGGCAATTTTGGTTGCAGATCTGATCTCTCCCTCCTCTTCTTATTCTCAATTCTTCTCATTTGTAAGGGTTCCAAAATTTTGTGAGAAGTGCTCCAGTTTTCATGGCTTCCATTTTTTGAATTTCTTGACCCAAACTTGTAAAGTTCTATAGATCTATTCAAGGTATAGAGGCTACATTGTAGGATGACAGATTGTTTTCTAGTTGCAGGTCTTACTTGTGTCAGGCATGAGTAAATTTCCCATGATATTGTCTCTGTGTATGTATTTCATTGTTATGAATTGAATCCTCAAGGAGGCTTATAATTTGTCATCTCAGGGAGATTGTATGAATGTTTGTAGGCATTCTACAATGAGGAGTTTAAATTCTTTAATCAGTCATAAACAATGGAATGTGTCCCAGATCTGATAATTTTGTGAATGGATTGAGTAATGCATTAGTATAAGGTATTAATGCAAGGATATTTTGTAAGGAAAAGAAATTTGTAGCTGTGATTGACATTTTGTAGTTCTGTGTGTGTGACTCTGTTGCCCAATGAACAAGGCACTGGTCTTTGACAGATTTGGGGATGGTTTCAGATATATATTTTAAAAGAAAAATCTATTTCTCTTTATCTTTAGGGGTGTGTTCTTTTCATTCCAAGCTCTGTTTTTATTTATGATTTATATAGATCTAGCCATTTTGTAGTGTGTTTCTAGATTTGGTGAGTTTGTGGAATGATCTATCTGCTTATTGTTGATGCAGTTGTGTGTCTGTAATAATTGTATTTAATGCATCAAAGGGTGTCCCCCCCTAGGTGTAGCAGAACCTGAAGTGCAGGAGGATCATTAGGATCCTATGTTATGTTGTCCAAGCCCTGAAGTATTTCATTGATTGAGGTTGGCTATCTCATAGATATATTTGCAGGTGTTCTTGGGTTATCACTTTTGGTGAACAACAAAAATGGTGACTCTGCTGGGGAGTAAATGAATTGTTAAAGATTCTGGTTAAGAAAGATTTTAATTCATATTGTGGTGACCCAGATGGGATAGGTCACATTAAGAATCCAGAAGCAGAATTTGTGCTTAAATTTATAAAGAAAACCATTGTGTTGTGGAATTGCAGTCTTTCATTCTAATCTTGTTTTCAATATTCCCATATTCTTATGGGTGGCGACTCTATTATCTTGGAACCAGTCCTTGTGAATTATAAATCATTCTAAAAGGAAAACAAGCATAATGCAAGAAGGAAAAAACACCAGATGATTCATGAAGAAGCATCCTCGTGAAACTTTGCAAGAGGGTTTTCCCGAGCAGTCACGAAGAGGCTAGAAGAGATCAGTGTTACATGAGCCATCAAATGTTGCTTGGGTACAAAAGAATAATAATACTGGTAAGATGCCTGATCAACCTGTTTATGCAAAGTCTAATTCTTCTTCCAGAGATTCTAAACAAGATATATTAGGCTTCCATTCTGGATTGTTTGGAAATATTGATAATGCACATGCTTTAAATCAAGATTTATCCCATGTTAGTATCTCTGCAAGAGATAGGACCAGTTCAAATGCAATTAGACACACTGTGCCTAGAACAATAGATGGAAACATTAGTTTGATTGACATAGATCAAGTCAATGTATCTAATTCTGAGGAAAATTTCCCTGATGAAGATAAAGTATCCCAGTAAATTGAAGATTTGAATAAGAGAGTTCACCATCTAATCTCCCTAAGAGCCCAAAAGGAAGCAAATAAGGAGAAGGAAGTCAAAGCTAAATTAATGTAGAGAGATAGGCTTCTTAGACAAATATCTGATCTTGAAGTGCTAGCTAAGGAAAAAGAAAAGAGTGATGAGGAAGGCCCTGTGATAAGAGAAATTATGATCCCCAAAGCCAAGCAAGCATATAGGTCGGTAGTCCAACCAAACAAGGAAGTATTTAGTGATTCTCAGCTTCCTAGGACTAATGTGGATAAAGGAAAACAAAAATGGGTGGATGATGGAATTGAATCTAAAACTATAGAGGAGATTTCTCATAGGTTGTCAGCACATGAGAGAGAAATGGAAAGAATGAGGAAAGAAAAAGAGGATCTCCAAATGGAACTAGAGAAAGCTGAATTGGAAGCAGCAAATCAGGAATTAGAAAGAAAAATCAGTTACTTAAAGGCTCCCCCTATCACGTTTCCATCAGAAGACCTTAGTAAGCCTGATCCTCAACAAGTTTCCCTTCCCCCGGTCAAAATCCAACCTACAGTGCCTGCTAATATAGCATCAGTGAGTCAAATCCCCGTGAACAGTCAATACACCCAAGTATCTCAGTCTCCAATTCCAAAAGTTAGAATGACTATAGGAAACAATAATGCTATTACCCTTTTTCAAAGGAGACCAATCAATTTAGAACAATATAGGCAATTGTTCTTTGATGGGATCCCAGGATATCCCAATCATGTTCCTACTGAGTTAAGAGACAGACTCCATAAATTTGCTAGGAACAATGCAATTAGTGCTAAGGAACATCTAAAATCTTTTGGGGACCTAATAAATAACTATGAGATAATGGATGAAGATGTTATCATGAAACTATTTGTCCAATCCCTGATTGATGATGCAAGAGATTGGTACAGAGGTCTTCCAGTTAATAGCATAGGGTCATGGGAGGATTTTAAAAATTGTTTTCAAGAGCAATATGGTGATAAGACTAATGTGAGCAATAACATCAGAAAGTCTGATAATGAAATGGTCACTGACTTCTATGCTAGATTCCAAAAGGCTATGCACAGTTTGTATCAGGTGATGAGATTAGATGATAACATGTGTTTAAATACCTACTACAATGCATTTGATTCTAAGATGGCCTATATCTTGAGAGATAAGAATCCACATAACTTGAGAGATGCTTTTAGAATTGCCATTAATATAGAAAGCAATAGAAAAGCATCCGGGAAGTTAGGAAGAAGAACAGATGGTAGATTATGGCAAGAAACAAAACATCAACCTAGCAAAGCAGCTAAGGAGGAAGATAAGATAGAGAAGTTGGTTATTGCAATGAAGGATCTGACTGCCAAGGTAAACAAAAATGATAAACCTCATTATAACTGGCAAGATAGACCCCCTAGATTGCATGACATGCCATATAATACAAATTGGAAAGATGGCAAACCCCAAAATGAGAAGCCTAAAATTGCCCAAAATCAGGACACTCCAAATCCCTTGAAGGGGAAAGCTGTCCATAATATAAAAAATACTACCTGGTGTATTGCTTGTGATGGACCACATTCTCCTCATCAGTGTGCAGTGGCTCGGGCTCTTGAAGAATCTATGAGACAAGAAGCTGAGCCTGACATCAATATGTTTGAAACCATCATAGAAAGTGATGAGGAATCTATACAAAGTGAATACAATGATGTACTAGATAACGAAAGGTTTGTTCAAGGACAACTAACCTTAGATTGGCATCCTACATTGAATGTGGTAACAATTGAGGATGAAGAAGTTCATCTTAGAAGGCCTAGTGAGGAGGAAGTTAAAAGTCTCACTAAAGCTGCCATTGCCAAAGCAAAACACAACTATAACTTGAGAAGCACCAAGAAAGACACTGATCAGGGTGAACCTAGTTCCATGTTCATAAAAGAGGTCACTCAAAAGGGGGCAGCAAGTAGTGCTACTACTGTTCCTAAGATTGGTCAAGAAAAGAAGGAATAGGTCAAAGATGTACCCAAGAGTACAGATACTGGTGATATACAAGGAGCTGCCACAGTAAAAAAGACAAGTCAGCTCAAGACAGAAAGAGTTAGAGCTAGTACTAAAATAAGCAATAGTTCTACATTTGACATGGCTCAAGTTGTTGCTAAAATCAAGGTCATTGTCTCATTAGTAGAATTACTAAAGATTAAAGAACATAGGGATGCATCTTTGTCTTTATTTTCTAGTATACCTAATAGTGACACAGTCTTACCCACTGGTTCACCTAGGATTGGAAAGGATCAAGAATTCCAAACCCCAGAGGTTTATGTTGGAACCACTATCAGTCAAGAGCCTTCAAAGGTAGATCCTTTCTATGTTACCTTGTTAGTAAACAACCGGTTGATAAAAAATTGCATGATAGATTCAGGGGCTACTGCTAATGTAATGCCCTATGGTGTTATGAAAGAATTGGGACTGTCAGTAACCACTGTATATGGAAAATGCTATGCTATGGATAATAGGGAAGTACCTGTGATAGGTACAATGAAAGATGTTGAGGTAAAAATAGCAGCATCCCTGAGGCAACTTATAAAATGGATGTTATTGTTACTGATACCAAGCCCCATTATGGTATGTTACTGTCCAGGCAGTGGGCAGTAGCAGTAGGAGGAAATGTTCAACTGGATTTATCCTATGCCACCATTCCAATCAATGGAAATTAGGTCAAATTGTATAGAGAGCCACGTGCTCCTAGGGTAATTGAAAATGTAGACCCTAATATGCTCAATTGTATGATTGATGTAGATCTTGATAACTTTAGACTTCAACCGATCTTATCCCAATTGAAGAATACTGACCCCATTGTGGTCGAATTAGAAGCACAACAGTATGGATTATGGCAGAGGTATTTTGATGGAGCTTGCTCCAAAGAAGGATCTGGAGCAGGGGTTTTTTTTCTATCCCCATCAGGTATAACTTTTAAGTATTCTTTCTTATTGGCCTTCCAGTGGACAAATAATACTACAGAGTATGAAGCTCTATTATTGGGACTTGAGGTTGCAAAGAAGCATGGAATCCAGTTGTTGACAATGTTAGGGGATTCATAATTGGTTGTTTCTCAGGTAGGATCCAAATATGCATCCAAGAATGATAGATTAAAGAGATATAAACATGCAGTTTGGGATGTTATTGAGCATTTTAGTGCATTTTCTATTAATTGGATAGAGAGATCAAAGAATATTATGGCAGATTTCCTATCTAATGTTACCTTGAAAAATGATGATGCAACACTAACTGGTATTTCCACTGTGGAAATAAAATCTAGGCCTGCTATTCTTGATAATGTGTACAATTGGCAAGTTTTTGTTGATGATGAAGATATTCTTAGATTCATCCAATGTGTTGATGATTATGATGGATAGAAGATTGATTGCAATGCACTGGTGGAGGTGGTTGACAATAGGGAAACATTTTTTGGAAATGATTTGGTCCAGTTGGAAACCAATGAAATACCTAAAGGGCTGGTAGAACTGGAAAGCATGTTTAGTTACAATGATAGTCACTTACATCAGCAGTCTACCACCAAGTTGGAAGAACTAGAGGAGGTAAACCTAGGGACTGAATCATCCCCTAAGTTAGTATACATTGGGAAGAAATTACCCCCTCATGTCAAGACTAACCTTATTAATTTATTGAGGAAATATAAACATGTTTTTGCTTGGTGTTATGAAAACCTAAAGGCGTATAGACAAGATCTTTTTTAGTATGAAGTTCTTTTACTTCCAGATGCTAAGCCTTTTAGACAGAAACAGAGACCCATTAATCCCTTATTAGAAACTAAGATTTAGCAAGAGTTGACTAAATTAAGAGAAGGGGGAATTATCAAACCTATAAGACATTCTTCATGGGTCTCCAATCTGGTCCCAATAAGAAAGAAAAATGGGGACATTAGATTGTGTGTAGATTTTAGAAATTTGAATGTAGCTTCTTTGAAAGATAATTACTCTTCCCCAAATATGGAAGCCATGCTGCAGAGAGTAACAGGTTGTGATCTTTTATTCATGATTGATGGTTTTTCAAGATACAATCAAGTGTTAGTGAAGAAATCTGAACAGTTTAAAACTGCCTTCACTACTCCATGGGGAACATATGTCTATGTGAGAATGCCATTTGGATTGAAAAATGTTGGAGTTACATTTCAGAGAGCCATGGATGTAGCCTTCAAAGAATTCATTAATATCATCATGGTGGTTTATCAAGATGATCTAACCTGTTTCTCTAAGAGGGTTGATGATCATTGTGGACATTTGGAAAAGGTGTTTAATAAAGCCTTGGAATTTGGTGTGTCACTAAATCCCAAGAAATGTCATTTTGGAGTAACTGAAGGAAAACTATCGGGACACATTGTTTCCAAGGAAGGGGTAAGGATAGACCCTAAAAGAATTGAAACAATAAACAAGGTGTCTGAACCAAAGAATGTAAAAGGTATTCAATCCTTTCTAGGCAAAGTAAATTTTGTTAGGAGATTCATTGCAAACTTTGCAAAGATAGTGAAGCCCATTGTCAAGTTGCTCAAGAAGGATACCAAATTTTGTTGGGATCAAGAAGCCTCAGAGGATTTTGCTGAAATTAAGAAGGTCATTCAGGAAGCACCAGTGTTAAAATCTCTTGATTATACTAAGTCCTTTTCTCTATTTTCTTTTGCTTCATATCATACAGTAGTTGCAGTATTGTTACAAAAGGACAATGAGGGATATGAACATCCCATAGCTTTCTACAACAAGTCTTTGCAAGCAGCAAAATTAAAATATGAAACCATGGAAAACCAAGCTTATGCTTTAGTTAAAGCTATCAAATCTTTTAGGCCATATCTGGTAAATGCAAATATCATTGCCTATGTCCCACATGCTGCAGTTAAGGATATTTTGTCCCAGTCTAAGGTTACAGGGAAAAGATGCAGATGGATTAATAGAATTCAAGAATATGACTTGGAGATAAAGATCACCAGATTGGTGAGAGGTTTAGGTTTGGCTAAGCTCATGACTGAGTCTAATCTTATGAATGTTGAAATACATAATGTTGAAGTCAGAGATACTTCAGTCACTAGCATTGAAAAGCAACCTTGGTACTCAGAGATAGTCTGATTCCTAAGAGATGCTGCATTCTTAGAAGGAATGGCACATAATCAGAAAAGAACTCTGAAACTCAAGTCACAAAAATATGTGCTCATTCAAGGTGATCTGTTCTAGAGAAAAAGAGATGGAGAATTACTAATGTGTTTGGATGAGTTCCAAGCTAAACGAGTATTGACTAAAATGAATGATGGAGTATGTGGGGGTCATTACTCTGCTAAGACAACTGCTGGTAAGATAATCTAGGCTGGATACTTTTGGCCTACCTTATTCAGAGATGCTCATGCATATGTTCAGAAATGTGACCCATGTCAGAAGTTTTCATCCAAGCTGAAGTATGAAGGAGCTTTACCCCTAAATCCAGTCACTGTGGAAGCCCCTTTTGTCTAGTGGGGCATTGATTTTATTGGAGATATTGTTGAGAGGATAGGAAGAGGTCATTGATGGATCATAGTAGCCACTGACTATTTCACCAAATGGATAGAAGCTATTCCTACAAGAAGAGCTACAAGTAAGGTTGTCATTGATTTCTTGATGGATAATGTAATAACTAGGTTTGGAATACCTGCAAAACTAGTGATGGATAATGCCATGAGTTTCAGATCGGAAGAGTTTGTAGGATTTTGTACCAATCATGGAATACTTATGTCTTACTCTTCACCCTATCACCCTTAGGGGAATGGACAAGTAGAATCCAATAATAAAAGTCTTTTGAACATCATCAAGAAAATCCTGGAAGAAAATAAGAGGTCTTGGGATCAAAAATTGAAGTTAGCTTTGTGGGTAGATAGAATAACAGTCAAGAAGGCCATTGGAATGTCACCTTTTGAACTGGTTTATGGTACTCAAGTAAGATTGCCAGTGAACAATATTCTTCCAATTTATAAATTCTTGCAAGATGAGGATATGGAGCTATCTGAACCTATGGAAAATAGAATAATCCATATTGTGGAGGTGGAAGAGCTCAGAACTTTGGCTCATAAGAGAAATTAGAAGATTCAATTGCAATCCAAATACCTTTTTGATAAAAGGACGTCATTAAGGAAGTTTCAAATTGATGACATTGTTCTTCAGTGGAATGCAAAAGGACAGGACAAGGGAAAGCATAAAAAATTTGAATCATTATGGATTGGCCCTTTTGTGGTCTATAACTTAAATGGTAAGGATTCATATTTTGTGAAGAATATGAATGATGAAATACAGGAATTTCCAGTGCACGGACAATTCCTAAAATATTATTTCTCTTGATGTCCATGCACAGTAGGTCCTTTGTTTGTATATATTTTGTTTCCTTCCTGTTGTTTTGTTTGGGTCTGTGTTTTGGTCTGTTTCTCCAGAGTTTCTGAGTTTTCTTGTGTTGACCTTGTGATCAACCATCCCCAGTCAGAGCTGCTGTTATCACTATTTAAAAAATGGGTTTTCCTTTCCCATAATTGGCTAAGTTTTTGAGATTTTGAGTTAGATACACTATCAACTGCTTCAAGCTTTGTGTTAGGTCCTAGGGGTTTAGGGTTTTAATTTTACATCATTCAATGTTTTATCAAAAAACCCTCTGGTTTCTATTACTTCGTTACTTTATCCACTTAAGTAATGGGTCTTGGGGTTGTAGGAGGTGTCCCCCCTTGTCATTTGCCTAGGTGGTTGTTTAATTAATCGTAAAATTTTATGCCTTATGTCTTTTCTTCCGAATGTTGTCGGGCCCAATAAGTTGTGTGCAGTTCTTAGGTGGATCTATGGTTTTCTCTATTGCATTAGGCGAAGTTGCATGTGGTTTAAGACTCGTGAAATGGCGAAAGGGAAATGCGTTCTAAATGACACATTTGGCCCAGTTTAAAATGGCTTCATCTCGTCCAAGATGCAACGGCTCGCATTATTTCGCAGCTTGAACTTGCAAGTGAAATACCTTTCGCGAAATGGCTAAAGCATCTGGTGGGACCCTGTAGCGAAGACTTTCTAAATGACTAAAAGGTGATCAAGTCCAATCTGATCTGACAGTTCACGTTGTTTTGTAGGATGAAGATGCTCGACAGTTAGCTTTCGCGAAGTAGCGAAATGACATGGCACTCCAAGTAGACGGTCTAGCTGGTCGAGAGGGCTGGTAAGATGATGGCATGTGGCAGAGGCCACAATACTCAGCAAGGCAGGTCTAAGGGTTAAAAGGTGGGTCCCAGAGGTGAGTCATGCCACAGGATAAGAAGTGACCTGGTAGATATAGGTGGCAAGGATAAGGTAGCATACAAGCAAGCAGCCCAGTGGTGGTGACGTGGCCGACAAGTGGCAAAAGATGAGGTTTCATGCCAGGTGGTGCCCAGTGGATCCCATCGACCAATCAGAGGTCACCACGTGGCAGGGTGTCAGGCCAAAAAGGAGACCAAAAATCAAAATTAAAATCAGTTTAAATACATAGTGCAAACTATATTAAAAATTCAAACATTTAAATGATGAGCACATAAAGTGGATTAATTCACCCAGGGGTCCATTTTTGGTCAAAATGGCAAGTATTATATGTCGTTGGAAAGCTCTCGGAATGAAGAATTCAATCATGTAGTTAATTTTAACCAATTTGGGATATTTCGAGAGAACTTGCCATGGGAATGAAGAAGATATTCTTGTAGTTAGGGACAAAGGAGACACTTGGCAATTTCAGTTGCAGATCTGATCTTTCCCTCCTCTTCTTATTTTCAATTCTTCTCATTTGTAAGGGTTCCAAAATTCTGTGAGAAGTGCTCCAGTTTTCATGGCTTCCATTTTTTGAATTTCTTGACCCAAACTTGTAAAGTTCTATGGATTTGTTCAAGGTATAGAGGCTACATTGCAGGATGACAGATTGTTTTCTAGTTGCAGGTCTTACTTGTATCAGGCATGAGTAAATTTCCCATGATATTGTCTCTGTGTATGTATTTCATTGTTATGAATTGAATCCTCAAGGAGGCTTATAATTTGTCATCTCAAGGAGATTGTATGATTGTTTGTAGGCATTCTTCAATGAAGAGTTTAAATTCTATAATCAGTCATAAACAATGGAATGTGTCCCAAATCTGATAATTTTGTGAATGGATTGAGTAATGAATTAGTATAAAGTATTAATGCAGGGATATTTTGTAGGGAAAACAAATTTGCAGCTGTGACTGACATTTTGTAGTTTTGTGTGTGTGACTTTGTTGCCCAATGAACAAGGCATTGGTCTTTGACAGATTTGTGGATGGTTTCAGATATATATTTTAAAAGACAAATCTATTTCCCTTTATGTTTAGGGGTGTGTTCTTTTCATTCCAAGCTCTATTTTCATTTATGATTTATACAGATCTAGCCAATCTGTAGTGTGTTTCTAGATTTGGTGAGTTTGTGGAATGATCAATCTGCTTATTTTTGATGCAGTTATGTGTCTGTAATCATTAAATTTAATGCATCAAAGGGTGTCCCCCCCTAGGTGTAGCAGAACCTGAAGTGCAAGAGGATCATTAGGATCCTATGTTATGTTGTCCAAGCCCTGAAGTGTTTCATTGATTGAGGTTGGCTATCTCATAGATAGATTTGCAGGTGTTCTTGGGTTATCACTTTTGGTGAACAACAAGATCTTCGATAAATAAAGTTGAATTTGCATTTAGTTTTTTTCATCTTGATGAATGTAATGATTACAATGAAAGAAAGTATAAGTACTCTGAAGGAGATCATAGTGGAGCAAGTGAAAGATTTCGTAAGAATATGTAAGAAGTACACAAACTGTATGAGGAAATCAGAAAGTAGGAAGAGTTTGAAGCACTATTAGCCAAAAGGTTACCGAGAGGCAAAGGTAAGTATAAAGGAAAACTACCTTTAAAATGTTTCAATTGTGATAAAATAGGACATATGGCTTCTAACTTTCTTGACATTCTACTGAAAAGAGAGATTACCGAGATGACAGATAGAAAGATAATCATTACAGAGGACAATGAGACTTCAAAAGAAGAGACAGAAAGACATGCTTAATAGCCGATGAGGAATCTAATGATGATAAATCAGATGAAACTGATACAAAGGAAGTAGTTTATGTGGCTATCAAAGATGGATCAGATGAAGAAAGGTATGAAGAAAAAGCCCTAATATCTCACATAAATACTAATGATTCTTAGATCATAGATAGAGGATGCTCACATCATATGACAGGTGATAAACACAAGTTTGTTATGTTAGAATATTATGATGGAGGCTATGTAAGATTTGGTAATGATGCACCATGTCCAGTAAGAGGTAAAGGATCTATAACACTTCTTGACAATGCAAGATGCAATGATGTTTATTGGGTTGAAGGTTTGAAATACAATTTGTTGAGTGTAGCACAACTAAACAATATAGGTTACCGAATAGAATTTCAGAAAGGAATTGTCAAAGTTCATGACAAGCATGGAAAGTTAGCTGCTACCGGGACACAAACAAAAGGTAATACATTTCACCTTGACTCAACTTGGAACAAGTGTTTGTATGCAAAGATAGATGATACCTAGTTATGGCATAAAAGGTTTTGTCATGTAAATTTTGATAATCTAATCAAAATAAGTAAGAAGCACTGAGTAAGAGATCTACCGAGTCTTGAAAAACCTGAGAATGCTATGTGTCGAGGATGCCAGATGGGTAATATGACAAGATCAAGCTTTACAAGTAAGTCTTACACTTCTAAGGGAATTTTAGATCTTGTGCACACTGATCTTTGTGGTCCTATGAAAGTTCAAAGTTATTATGGTGATAAATATTTCATATTATTTGTGGATGATTACTCAAGGATGATGTCAATAATGTTTTTAAAAGAAAAATCAAAAACTTTTCAAATGTTTAAATGGTACAAGGCAAGAGTTGAAAATGAAACAGGAAGACAACTGAAATGTCTTAGATCAGATAGAGGAGGACAGTTCACATCTGATGAGTTCAACTTATTCTGCAATGATCATGGTATTAAAAGACAAGTCTCTGCATCGAGAAATCCACAACAAAATGGAATAGCTGAGAGAAGAAATAGATCTATTGTGGATTGTGCCAGAACCCTGATGATTGAAAAGAAAGTGCCACAAACATTTTGGAGAGAAGCAATAAGCATAGCAGTTTACACCTTGAACCGAGTACAACTGAAGAAAGGTACTTTGAAGACACCATATGAAATCTGGTATGACAAGAAACCTAATGTAAGGTATTTCAAAATCTTTGGAAGTAGATGCTATGTACACAAAGATGATAGAAATGGCAAGTTTGATCAAAAAAGTGAAGAAGGAACATTTCTAGGTTATTCTTCTAGAAGCAAAGCATTTAAATGTCTGATCAAATCATCTAACAAAATAGTAGAAAGTGCAAATGTGAAAATTGATGAATTTGCAGAAAGAAATGATGAAGGAAATTTCAAAGAACCAGAAGATTATGATGAATTTGTTTATGTTTAACTGACAAGTCTTACCGAGAAAACTGCTGAAGAAAATGAAGAGAATATCCAGTTACCGAGTGATGAAGAAGATCATACAGAGCCTACTAAGCTTGTATTAGCCAAGTATGTTAGAAGACATCATGCACCAAGTCAGATTATAGGAGATAAGGATGATCTAGCGATGACAAGGAAAAATTGAGACAGAACACATGTCTGATATCTGAATTTGAACCGAGAATAGTGAAAGAGGCATTTAACAGTGAAGATTGGATAAATGCTATGATAGAAGAGATTGATCAAATCAAGAAGAATGACACATGGAAAATAGTCCCAAGACCGAAGGACAAAAATGTAATCGGTACAAAGTGGATTTTCAGAAACAAGCTAAATGAAAAAGGTGAGGTCATTCGAGATACAGCAAGACTAGTATGCAAAGGTTATGCTCAAGAAGAAGGAATTGATTATGGTGAAACTTTTGCACCTGTGGCTAAACTTGAAGGAGTAAGAACATTGTTGGCCTATGCTACTTTCAAAATATTCAAGGTATATCAAATGGATGTCAAATCTGCATTTCTGAATGGAATTTTAGAAGAAGTTTTTATTGAACAACCTGAAGGATTTGTTGAAGACAAGAGTAAAGATCAGGTATGTAAATTGAACAAAGCATTATATGGTCTGAAACAAGCACCTAGAGCATGGTATGAAAGATTGCACTCTTATTTGATTAAGATTGGTTTTATAAGGACAAGTGAGAACAACAATATGTACATGAAGAATGATGAAAATGGAATACCGATCTCAGCCATATTTGTTGATGATATTATATTTTGTGGAAATGACTCTTTATGCAAGAACTTTGGAAATGAAATGAGCAAATAATTTGAGATGCCATTAATCAGTGAGATAAAGTATTTTATAGGTTTACAGATACTACAAATGAAAAATGAGATTTTCATTACTCAATCCAAGTACATAAAGGAAATTTTGAAGAAATTTGGAATGGAGGATTCAAAACCAGTAAGTACTCCTATGACTGCCAACTGTAAAATATCAAAGAATGATGAATTTGCATCTATTGATGAGACACTTTACCAATCCATGATTGGAAAGCTACAATATGTTGTTCACAGCAGACTAGACATAGCACATGTAGTAGGTATAGTTGCAATATTCTCTGCAGATCCTAAGGAAACACACATGACAACAATCAAAAGAATTTTTAGATACTTGAAAGGCACTGAAGATTATGGCTTAGTATATCAGAAAGGAAATTATTTTGATTTAAAAGTTTATACTGATTGGGCAGGCAACATTGATGACAAAAAAAGAACAAGTGGAGGAGCTTTCTTTTTAGGACAAAGACTAGTGAGTTGGCTTAGAAAGAAACAAGGATGTGTTTCACAGTCAATAGCAGAAGCTGAATATGTTGCTGCAGCATTGAATTGTACTAACATAGCATGGATCAAACAACTGTTGGAAGGTATAAATGAGAAAGTTACCGAGCCAGTACCTATATTCTGTGACAATACTAGTGCCATTAACATTTCGAAGAATCCTGTCATGCACTCTAAGACAAAGCACATCTCTATCAAATATCATTATCTTAGAGAAGAAGCTCAAGAGAAGAAAGTGGTGTTGGAGTATGTTAGCACAAAGGAACAAATAGCAGATATCTTCACCAAGCCACTACCAAGGGACACTTTTGAGTATCTTAGAAGTAATTTAGGGGTCCTACCCCTATCTTCTACTCACTGACCGAGTTCGGTGAAAGCATCAATTCGATGACTCTATAGAATATCTTTTAGGAGTTGATGTTGATTTACACACTTTAGGATGTTTTCTAAAGGTGTACAGGAAACAGTGCAGGATACAATATAGGAAACAGGAATTGAAGACAAAATGCTCTGACCGAGACTAAGTTGACACATTAGAGTAGGAATTCACTTCATACAGGAAGAAATTATGTTTTAGTTCTTTACTTTTTTTTGGCATTCTTGTCAAAAGGGGAGAAGACTGGAGAAGATTGAAGAAAAAGGGGGAGAAGTCTGGAGAAAAGAGGAGAAGTCTAATGTATGGGGGAGAATTCTGATGACAGGAAGAGAGCATTTCAGAATTTCACAAACAACTCATAGCAATCTAAATCAATTAGGTCAAATAAATTGGTTTTGCCATCAATGCCAAAGGGGGAGATTGTTGGCATTTGGCATTATAACAGACAATGGGAGATTGGTGGCATTTCAATAAGAATATTGAGAAGGTTGTTGATGATTATGGATATAACTGATTAAGGATGATTTACTGTCTTAATATTATTATTTTGTCATTGATGTCAAGAAATTGATTTTCTAATTCAGTATGATGTTGCCATATCTTGAGAAGTATGATTTGATGAGTATAAAGATGTCGATAAAAGACATAGAAAGAATATGATGAATAAGGGGATGAATAATGTATTCAATGGGCAACTATTACCGAGTCAGACAATGATGAGATCATGATGTTTAGATTGTTTTAACATCATACATATGTTGTAAATTGTAAGGTTAAAACTATACTATGTTACCGAGCAAAGAACCTAGTCGGTAAACCCTAAGGTTATCGCTATTGGTTAATGAAGGCGGAATGTCTACCGAGTGAAGTTTAGTATTTACCAAGTTGTTACCGAGTTGTAACCAAGCTGTAATAGAATACATTAAATGGTTACATGCATTATTTAATGAAGGAAGCTGATGAGCTGGAACTGATTAAATGATTGGTATGTTCTGCATGAAGTTTGTTAATGAATCTATGGCAAAGGAAAATTGGCATGAAGATCTACAACGCAGATTGAACCGCATTACCCTAGCACAAGTTCCAAGAAATGTATGCAAGTTCCTAGGCGAGGTAAAACATTTTTCAGATCGAAGGATACATTGAACCTGGACAAGATTGAAGATCTGATTGCTATGATTGATCATGGGAAATGTGATCAAGGAGATTAAGCAGTTGGCCAATTGTTTCTAAATAGGGAGTTGTTGATAAACATTGTATGCGGGCAAATGTATGCATAGGGATGGTACATAGTGATTACTGAGCATAGAAGATTGAAGACCTGTTTGAATAATAGAGTATAAAAGCCCAGCAGATGGACAAGATTAGTTCTATGTCTAGATTGTATTGAGCAAATAAGAATTTGCTTTAGCATTTTAGATGTAAAGTTGCAGATAGATTTTTATTACTGTTATTTTGTGAAAGTGATAGAAAATCTCTTAATCAAGTGGACTTAACAGTCTTATTTGTAAAACCCTCTAGCAAGGTGACATTCTGATTGAGTGTTTGAAATCCTTTAATAAGGTCACTTCTAACAAGGTGAAGATCCTAACAGATATGAGGGAAATCCCTTAACCGGGTCACATCTAGCAATGTGTTTGTAATCTTTAACATGATTTTCTTTTAACAGAGCATACTCTAGAAGATTATATTTGTTAGTGGGTCCGAAATCCCAGAGTGGTTTTTCCCTATTTGAGTTTCCTCGTTAAATCTGGTGCTATGAGGTTTATGATGTTTATATGCTTTTGAGTTTACATGTTTAGCAGTTTTGGTTATATTATTGAAGTATATGTTACTGAGGTTGAATCTGATGTTTTTATGGAAGATTAAATTTGTATGATTCACCCCCCCTCTCATCTTTTTGGCTATTGGATATGTACTTACATTAAGTATCAAAACTATCAAGTTTGAGTATGGACTTTATGATGGCATTACCCAAGAAAAAGATAGGTCATGACAACGTATTTGTTTTGGTAGATAGGTTCAGTAAGATGGCTCACTTTATTCCTTGTAAAACCACCAATGATGCTATCTATATTGTAGGATTGTTCTTCAGAGATATTGTTAGAATCCATGGGTTGCCTTTGAGTATTGTATCTGATAAGGACAACAAGTTTGTAGGGAATTTTTGGAGAACCTTGTGGAAAAAGTTGGGTACAAATTTTTCCTTTATTTCAACCTATAGCCCTTAGACAGATGGCCAAATTGAGGTTGTGAATAGGTCATTGGGAAATCTTCTTAGATGCTTGACAAAAGAGCATTGAAGTAGTTTGAATATGGTGATACCTCAGGAAGAGTATGCCTATAATGATTCAACAAATAGAAGTACATGTTTGAGTCCTTTCGAGATTGTGTATGGTAGTCATCCAAGAGGATTTTTTGAATTAAGAGATGTCTAGGGGTTGGAAAAGAGGAGTGGACATGCTGATGAATTTGTAGTGGCTATGAAAGAGATGCACCAAAAAGTCAAAGATACCTTACAACAGAACAATCAAAAGGTTAAGGCAAGAGTGGATGAGAGAAGGAGAGATGTGAAGTACTAAGTGGGTGACATGGTCATGGTTCATCTTAGCAAGGATAGGTTGCCCAAGGGAAGCCATAGAAAATTAATGATGAGAAGGATTGGACCTTGTAAAATTTTGGATAAATTTGGTCCTAATGCTTATAAAATTGAACTCCTTGATGATATTGATATTTCACCTATATTTAATGTTTCTAAGCTAACATTGTATAGGAGTCCTACTAATGAATAATGATGAACAAATGATACCCTAACTGGTACTGATACAGGGGGGATGAATCAGTACAGAAAAAAACTTCTCCCAACTTTTCAAGTTAAAACAATGCTAACCGGTTGTCTTCATAGCTGAACTTAACCATGGGAATACCAGTTAAACACAACAAGACTTCAGACAACTAAACCAGTAAAACTGAATACTTCAAATAATGTTCAACACTTGATAACTACTTCACCAATATACTCATGCATGTGTTGTATTAGGAATACCATAACCATTAGCTCTGTATGCATATTCACCTAAACAAAGAATACTCAATCATCACATGAAAAATGCACAACTCATGACACACAGATTTTTCACGTGGAAACCCGGATAGGAAAACCCACGGTGGGGATGAATACCCACAAGCTTGTTTTTGAACTATTTTGAAGCTTGCTCTGTTAGGAGCCTAGTTCGGTTAAAGACTTTACAATAAGGTTCTGTTAGGAACCGATCCTATTAAAGATCACCCGGTTAAGGGATGGCTATAAACCTTGTTAACAGTTACCTCGCTAGAGGATTTAAAGAACTCAATGAACTTGAGTCATATGGTTAGAGGATTTGCAACAAGCTTGTTAAAACTACCCGTTCAAGGATTTTCCTTCTGTTGAAATGTGTGAGGCCTCACCTCGACTCAGTCTGACATTCAATGGATTTTATATTTAGACTATTATGGATACTTTATTTTGATACATTTTGAAACTTAGAACTTATATGATTTTAGGATTTGGATAACATTGCTATGTTTTGATGATTTACTTATATGCTTTATGAGATAGAACACTACATGATTGTTAGATAAGATGATATTGCGATGATAGATGTCGTTATTGAATTTGCAGGACTTTACTATGATAATAGAACTATGATGTATGGTTAAGTTTATGTGAATTAGGATGAAATTGCTTATGTGATATTGCTTGATAAGAGATGTATTTAATCTGTGCAGATGTAAATTGTATGCAAGTAATGATGTGTAATGTTATTATATTATATGTGGATATTTGAAAGTACTAATGTGTAAATTGAGATGCATAGGAAGTTGACCATGTGACCATGGAAAATTATGGAGAACCAAACCTAGACTTATGTATGTTCGTAAGCTAGGGGTTGTCTATTTGGAGAGACAACACCCTGTTTGTGTTGTATTTTATTCGTAACAGTATATGTTGCATGTGTGTTAAGTGTTATTTAAAGTTATTGTGTAAAATCCATAAGAGACGATTTCATGTTTTAAATTGTAAAAGTGTTTTATTTGTGTCACTTGACACGTGTGGATTTAAGTTTAAATGTTTTATTTTTGTCTCTTGGTGGGAAAGTGTTCAACTATAGCTTTTTCAATTAATGTAACGTGATGTCATAAATACCTTGGGAAAAGAATCTTTAGAGAGGTCAACATATGTTTGACCCGAAAATAAAGTTCAGAGGGGTTTAAAATGGGTTAAATGAACACCTAGGGGTAGTTTAATAGGGTTTCCTAAAGCCCATAAGGTATACCTAAGGGTTAGGGGTAATTTTAGGCAAGTTTCTACTCCTAAGTGACCTTTTAGACACTTTAAAATTTCGCTTTTCTGAGTTGTGCGAAAATTGAAATTAGAAGTTTGAACTGAGTCTTTTTCCCATTCTATCTTACTTTCCTCTTTAGTTTTTAGAAACTTGTGAGAACTAAGAGAATGAGCTTCTTAAGCAAGAATTTGAAAATTTGAGGGTAATCACCCACTCTCCATTTTTGGAGACAAAAGAAATTTTGAAAAGAATAGAAAAGATTTTGAATAGAAAAATTGGCTAAGGGTAGAAGAAGAAGATCCGTGGATTGGGCAACTCTTCCTCAAATATTATCCTACCTTTGGGCATATTAAGGTTGGTTTCATTATTCTTTAAAAATGTCCCATTTTCTTTGCATGTGTTTGAAAGTATTTGGTGTAAGAAATCTATTTTCTTGTATGTCCTTTTTAGGAATTTCTTTTGGTATTTTGCATTATGTTTTGTCTGTGTTTTTGGGAGTTTTCTCAAGACCTCTTACTCTTGGGAGAGAGGAGGATCATGTGGGTAGTAGTAGTGACAACCCTCGAGTGAGAGACTCTCATTTGAGAGCGATCACAAGGGATTTTTGTGTGACCCTTGTTGCATGGCCTGTTTGTGCAATGGGGGTCATAAGGAGGGATATAAGGCTAGAATGCCTTGGGGGCATAAGGAATAAGGGGTTGAAACTCTTGATGTATTTATTGTGCCATGAGGTGGCTACTTATTTTCCATACTTGCAGTTCTCCTCAGGGTATTGGTCCACTACCACCCTTGAAAAGGTCATCACCAAAGTGTGGTGCAATGTAGCCAAGTTGGGAGTGTGTTTGAAATTTGTGTGCTTCCTACCTTCTATGCGTTTGCATGTTTGTTACCCGTCTAGCTCCGAGGTCGTGGCTGGCTACTAGTTAGCCTAGGCTGGGAGGTGAGCACTCCATGGTCATATTTGTGATTTATTATGCAGGAATGTCAAGAGAAAAGAATAGGAAAAGTGAAAAGTTGCAGAAGATTATTGTTGAAGAAACCTAAATTCATTTGCAGTTATTAGTTTTTGATAGGAGAAATACACCCTCATTCGTTGAAATGAGAGGTAAGTTGTAAATTTGAAATATAGACATGAGATTTGTTATTGTAGTTAAATAAAGAAACATCCTGTAATTTTGCAGAATATCTTTAGAGTTGTAAAAAGGCTAGTTATATTTCTATTTTTTGTTTTGAAAAAAAAAAAGGGTTACTTTTGAATTGCATGCAATAGTCTTCGTAATATGGAAAAAAAACAATTTTAATTAAATCTGTGTTCTTCTTGTTAACTTAGAATTTTATCTTCATTCTACTTGCAGAAAAATATGAGTTGTATTTGCTATTAGATTTTAAGTATATATAAAAAAAAGTGTTTATTTAGTTGCTATATTAGTTGTAAAATCAATGAATGTATTTATTGCAGAAAAGTATAATGTATTCCTAAAATAGTATTTCCTAAGTTCAGAAAAAAGAAATATATATATATATCCGACGTGTTATGATAAATAGTTTAGTAGTAAATTTATTCCATTTTTAAGCATTTAAAATAAAAATAAATAGGAAAGGCATAAACTAGATTTGCATGCATATTGTAGATTTAAAAATAATTTTATAATTCTGTTTTCTGTAAATCAATAGAGTACAAAGTAGTTCTAGAAAATATCCCTCCATTAAACAGACTTATTACTATATTTCTTTTCCTGCATTTGTAAATCAGAATCTTCCATGATTTCTATGTTAGTTTAAGAAAAGAATTAATACTATAAGTTATAAATAAATATATATATTTATATACATGTAGAAAGCATGAATATATTTATATATATTTTTATATTATATATATATATAGATATTCTTATTTAACATAATGATTTACCTTTGTTTTAAAAAAAATTGCATGTAAAACATATTGAGAAATATATATATACATACATATATATATATATATATATATATTTATATACATATAATTTTTTTTTTTTAAAACTATAACTTTTAAAAAAAAAAAGGGTTTTGGTTTACCGCAGGTTTCGGTCTGCACCCCACTGTGTGACCACACAGTGGGTGGTGCCGAAACGCTGCCACTGTGTGAACACATAGTGGGCGGCGTCAAAGCGCCACCACTATGTGGCCACACAGTGGGCGGCGCCCAGTGCCACCACTGTGTGGGCACACAGTGGGCGGTGCCCGCACTCCACTATGTAACTGCACAGTGGGCTGCACTCGGCTCACCCACCGCCTTTTCCATTCAGCCGCTTTAAATAAAGAATGCTGCCAACCCTGCATAAAACGCCGAACACCCCCTACAAAACATAGGTAATAAAATGGAACCCTAGCCCAGTTAGGGCTAGGGTAAATAGGTGAGGTGTGTTGTTTTAAAAAAAATAAATTTATATATAAAGAGGAAATAAAGAAAGGGTTAGGGTTTGGAGGCACAAAAATAAAATAACTAATTATATGTATGTATTATTTTACATATATATATATATATATATATGATATAGTTTTGAGAATGGTGTAGATATTAGATATTTATGGGTTTTCCAAGAGTTAAAATATTTGAACGAAAATGAGTACGTTGTATTAATGTTTGCTAAGGAAAAATATATCTAATTTAGTTGCATATAATAAAGATATTTTAAGATACATTATGTGTATTAATGTTTAAATTATTTTAAAACAATCAATAATAAGGTTGTTTATAGGGCGGATGGTAAATCAAATAATTAATTAAGAGATGGTTGTCAATCATGGAACTATAAAAAAGAAAAAAAATGGGGATTGGTTCTTTGATTTTAATAAAAATAAACTTCTGGGAGACATTTATTAAGAAATTAATAGACACTTTAAACAATTATTAAAATTATTGATTTAAAAATGGATTTTAGACTATAAAGTCTTATTGGAGATTAAATTTATCTTCATCTACTATTTTTAAAGAGTTTGATTTAATTAATCTATTGACTAGGTATCTTGTGAAAATAAAATTAAATCATTTAGATTTTTGCAAATAAAATTTTAATTAATTTCGATACTTGGTTTGTATCAGACTTAGCTCGAATATAGATATGGCAAATACATTAGTGCATGTCATGTTAGCAAACTTGTTAATTAATTTGTATTTTAAAAAAAATTATATCATTCCGTTTTTGCCCTACATTTTGGGTATGACATTTTGGTATCAGAGCAAGGTTTCCACACTAGGAACCTTACTCCACTTATATTTCGCCTTAGATTATTTAAATTATTTTGTTAAATTGATTTTATCAGACTTTTAAATTTAATTGAGTTAATATTATTCTAAAAGAAATTAATTAATTATTTTGCCTTATTTTCCTCTTAGGATGCCTCCGACAACGCGACAAGCTCACAAGCGCGGATGGGGTCCTAGACGTGTGGGCATAGCACGTGAAGATGTAATGAGGGAGGCATCGGTTCTAGAGGAGAACCCAGGAGCACCTCCCGAACAGCCAAATGAACCTAACCGAGACCTCTTAGCAGCAATACAGAATCTTATTGGCATAGTTCAGGAAAGGATCCCAGCAGAGAACCCTCAGGTTAGAAGTCATGACTCTAGGAGTCATAGGTCTGTTGATAGAGAATGAAGCAGGAGCCCAGCTCCTATTCCTGTAGACAGTCAGGGTGGAAATGAGCTAGAGTCTGTGCATATGCCAGGACCACCTCTAGCGGTGGAACCAATTTATTTTGAGAGAGCTCGTCGAGATCCAGGGGATCTTATCAAGGAGGTCATGCACCTCCAGCCACCATCGTTCGGAAGTTCTACCGATGGGGTAGAGGCCGAGGCATGGCTTTTGAGTCTTGAGAGGTGCTTTGCGTTGCGTTCTTATGAGAGCAACTTGAAAGCACATGTCACAGTACATCTACTGAGAGGGTCGACCTCCACTTGGTGGAGACAGGAAGAGTACAAATGCAGATTAGTTCTTGATACTCTCACTTGGGAGATATTCACAAAGAGGTTCTGTGAGAGGTACCTATCAGAACACTTCAAACAGCGTCGTATAGATGAATTTCACGATCTCCAACAAAAAGGCTTGTCCGTAACCCAATATGAGAGTAAATTTTTTGAGTTGTTGCCCTATGTAGATTATCTAAAGGATGAGAAACTTCTTGTAAACCGCTTCATCAGAGGGTTAAATGCTGGTATAGCTGGGCCTGTTAGGATGTCCGCTCCAGAGAACCTTCGGGTTGCTGTGGAGAAGGCACTGATTACCGAGGAAATTCAGGTCAGACCACAGGACAATAGGAATCGGTTTTAGAACCAAAATCCCGCACCTCAGACTTATGGATTCCAGAAACCACATTGGAAAGGAAACAAATGAAACTCTCAGGGGTTCTCCGCAATAGACACCACAGAACCAAAGGCAGAAGCCTGCACAATGGCAGACTCAGGGACAGAGACGTGATCAGAGAGCACAGGGGCAGTACACACAACCGGCGAGGACTCAGCAGTCCTCTAGGGGTGGGTACAATGGATCCAGTAGGACAGGAGGTCAGGCTTTCTCTAAGCCTCAGGGCACCCAGTTCCAAGCACGGGGTGCTTGCTTTACATGTGGAGCCATGGGGCATATGGCGAGGGATTGCCCTCAGGGTCAGGTGGTAGGGAATTAGCGGATGGCCACTTTAGAGCCGACAGTTGGTGATATGGGCAGGTCCCATAGAGTATTCGCAGCGGTTGACAACCGCCAAGCTGAGCATCAGGCCATGGTTATTGAATCTACAGGTATGATCAAAGGTAACAATGTATCTATTTTGTTTGATTTAGGAGCTACTAACTCCTTTATATCTCCATTGGTTGTAGAGCGTTGCGGGCTAGTGGCAACTAGACAAGGTGTCAGTTGGGAAGTGGAATTAGCTTCAGGGGCTAGAGTGTCAATGGAATCCGAGGTTAGGGTACGTCAGCTACAGATTGGCAAGACCACCACTTTAGTAGACCTTAGAGTGACCCCACTTGGATCTTACGGAATAGTACTTGGCATGGATTGGCTTTATGCCCATAGAGCCAAGATGGATTGCTGCCTGAAAAAGATTGAGTGTGAGGATGATCATGGTTCGCCCATAGTTATTATCAGGATTTAGAGGCCCGTGTCTCTTTGTATGATCTCCACAATGCAGCTTAAGTAGAGCATGCGAAAGGGATGTCAGCTATTTGCTATCACTATCAGTGATAGAGGAGAAGAGGAAGAAAAAGAAACATCGCTTGACGACCATCCTATCCTTAAGGGATATTTAGACATGTTTCCTTTAGAGCTACTAAGGATGCCACCTCATAGAGAGATTGACTTTCATATAGACCTTGTACCAGGAGTTGAGCTAGTTTCAAGAGCACCTTATAGGATGACCACAAATGAGCTTAATGAGCTCAAGATGTGGCTTGAGGAACTACTAGAGAAGGGTCACATTCATCCTAGTGTATCCCCTTGGGGTGCACTAGTCATCTTCATGAAGAAGAAGGATGGATCTCTTCGATTATGCATGGATTATCGTCAGTTAAACAAAGTAACCATCAAGAACCAATATCCTTTGCCCAGAATTGATGATTTATTAGACCAGCTTCAGGGTGCCAAAGTCTTTTCCAAAATAGATCTGAAGTCAGGATACCATCAACTGAAAATAGTGGAAAGTGATATCCACAAGACCACATTTCACACTAGATATGGTCACTATGAGTTCACCGTAGTCCCATTCGGACTTAGGAATGCCCCAGCAGTGTTTATGAGCCTTATGAATGGGGTGTTCTGTACATTTCTGGACCATTTTGTTATTGTGTTTCTTGATGATATACTGATATATTCTCAGAATGAGGAGCATGAGGAGCACCTGAAACAGGTATTGCAGTGTTTGTGGGATAACTAGTTGTTTGGCAGCTTGTCGAAGTGTGCTTTCTTTTGGTCTGTGGTCAAGTACCTTGGGCACGTTATTTCTGGTGATGGGATCTCAGTTGACCCATCAAAGATTAGGGCTATTATGGATTGGCTAGTGCCTACTAGTGTGACAGAGGTCAGGAGTTTCATGGGCTTAGCAGGGTATTACTGACATTTTGTCGAGGGATTCTCCAGAGTTGCACACCCTATTACTTCTCTTCAGCATAAAGGGAAGAAATTTGAGTGGACAGAGAAGTGCGAGAAGGCCTTTCAGGAACTCAAGATAGCACTTACTAGCGCTCCTATCCTTGTTGTACTAGATCCTACAGCTGACTTCATGGTTTGTATAGATGCTTCACTAGAGGGTTTAGTAGTAGTTCTTATGTAGGATGGTAGGGCCATAGCTTTCGAGTCTAGGAAACTTAAGACTCATGAACTTAACTATCCCACTCACGACCTTGAGCTCACAGCAGTAGTGCATGCACTTGTGAGGTGGAGACACTTCCTTTTAGGTCATCACTTGGAGTTGCATTCAGATCATTAGAGTCTTCAGTACATATTCACTCAATTGAACCTTAATGCACATTAGAGGAGATGGATGGAGTTCTTGTGCGAATATGATTTTGACGTTCACTACATCAAAGGAAAGGAAAATGTAGTTGTAGATGCTTTGAGTAGGAGACGTCACGAGGTTTACACGATATCTATGGGCACCGATTTGAGAGACCGTATACTACAACACTTGCCAGAGGATGGATGGTATGCAGAGGTTGGTCAGGTAATACGATCTTAGGTTACTCTAGAAGGGAAGTATGTGGATTATTCTTTGGAGTCTGATGGACTGTTACGCCACAGAGGGCGCATTTATGTACCTTCCTCCGGAAGGTTGTGAGAGTTCATTGTCACGGAGGCTCATAGAGCTCCTTATGTAGTGCATCCTGGGGTTAAAAAGTTGCATACTGACTTGAGGCAGTTGTATCATTGGCCAGGAATGTGGCAGCTCATTGCTGAGATAGTAGCTTGATGCCTCGAGTGTTAGAGAGTAAAGGCGGAGCACCGCCATCTAGGTGGGTTGCTCCAGTCTCATGCTATACCAGAGTGGAAGTGGGATACTATATCCATAGATTTCATCATTGGTCTTCCTATGTCTTCTTGTCGCCATGATGCTATCTTGGTGACAGTTGTCAAGTTGACCAAAGTAGCTCACTTTTCACCAGTCTGTACTACATTCATAGCTCCAGCAGTAGCATAGGTGTTCTTGCGAGACACTGTTAGACTTCATGGCATGCCCCGCAAGATTATATCTGACAGGGATTCACTTTTCACTTCTTCCTTTTGGAAGTCATTACAGGCAGCCATGGGCACTAAGCTCAATTTCAGTACAGCCTATCACCCAGAAATGGATGGTCAAACAGAGAGGGTCAATCAGGTGTTAGAGGATATGCTTCGCATGTACGTCATGGATCATCAGACTCGGTGGGAGGAGTATCTTCCCTTAGTGGAGTTTGCCTATAACAATGGGCATCAGACTTCTTTGGAGATGCCACCCTATTAGGCATTATATGGTAGGCCTTGTAGGACGCCCTTGAGTTGGGATCGCATAGAGGATAGAGTTGTTATTGGTCCTGAGATAGTTCGGGATATGGAACAGCAGGTGGATTTGATTAGGCAGCGTCTCAGAGAGGATAGATCGTAGCTACTTGGTTGGAGACAGAGTCTTCTTGAGAGTGCGACCGCATAAGAGTCCAATCCGTTACGGAAAGGGTTCTAAGCTCGCACCTTGCTTTGTAGGACCTTTTGAGATTCTTGAGAGGATAGGCCCAGTTGCCTACCATTTAGCATTGCCACCTAGCCTGTCATGCATCCACGATGTGTTTCATGTATCAGTTTTTAGAAAATATTTCTATGATGAGTCTCACATTTTAGATTGGGATGCCTTGCAAGTGGAGTCAGACGGGCAGCTAGCTTTGGAGCTCATTCGCATTTTCACACATCGGATGTTGGCCCTTCGAGGTCGAGAGCTGGACCAGGTTAGGGTCCAGTGGGATTGTTATGATGAGGTCACGGCTTCATGGGAGGATGCAACACGTATGAGATCAGAGTACCCCCACCTCTTTGATGAACTCCAAGAGGAAGTTCATGCCTAGAGGGGGAGGGTGTGAGGCCTCACCTCGACTCAGTCTGACATTCAGTGGATTTTATATTTAGACTATTATGGATACTTTATTTTGATGCATTTTGAAACTTAGAACTTATATGATTTTAGGATTTGGATAACATTGCTATGTTTTGATGATTTACCTATATGCTTTATGAGATAGAACACTACATGATTGTTAGATAAGATGCTATTGCGATTATAAATGTCGTTATTGAATTTGCAGGACTTTACTATGATAATAGAACTATGATGTATGGTTAAGTTTATGTGAATTAGGATGAAATTGCTTATGTGATATTGCTTGATAAGAGATGTATTTAATCTGTGCAGACGTAAATTGTATGCAAGTAATGATGTGTATTGTTATTATATTATATGTGGATATTTGAAAGTACTAATGTGTAAATTGAGATGCACAGGAAGTTGACCATGTGACCATGGAAAATTACGGAGAACCAAACCTAGACTTATGTATGTTCGTAAGCTAGGGGTTGTCTATTTGGAGAGACAACAACACCCCATTTGTGTTGTATTTTTTTCGTAACAGTATATGCTGCATGTGTGTTAAGTGTTATTTAAAGTTATTGTGTAAAATCCACAAGAGACGATTTCATGTTTTAAATTGTAAAAGTGTTTTATTTGTGTCACTTGACATGTGTGGATTTAAGTTTAAATGTTTTATTTTTGTCTCTTGGTGGGAAAGTGTTCAACTATAGCTTTTTCAATTAATGTAATGTGATGTCATAAATACCTTGGGAAAAGAATCTTTGGAGAGGTCAACATATGTTTGACCCGAAAATAAACTTTAGAGGGGTTTAAAATGGGTTAAATGAACACCTAGGGGTAGTTTAATAGGGTTTCCTAAAGCCCATAAGGTATACCTAAGTGTTAGGGGTAATTTTAGGCAAGTTTCTACTCCTAAGTGACCTTTTAGACACTTAAAAATTTGGCATTTTTGAGTTGTGCGAAAATTGAAATTAGAAGTTTGAACTTAGTTGTAAACTTTCCTATTCGAATGAGAGTCTTTTTCCCATTCTGTCTTACTTTCCTCTTTAGTTTTTAGAAACTTGTGAGAATTGAGAGAATGAGCTTCTTAAGAAAGAATTTAAAAATTTGAGGGTAATCACCCACTCTCCATTTTTGGAGACAAAAGACATTTTGAAAAGAATAGAAAAGATTTTGAATAGAAAAATTGGCTAAGGGTAGAAGAAGACGATTTGTGGATTGGGCAGCTCTTCATCAAATATTATCCTACCTTTGGGCAGATTAAGGTTGGTTTCATTATTCTTTAAAAATGTCTCATTTTCTTTGCATGTGTTTGAAAGTATTTGGTGTAAGAAATCTGTTTTCTTGTATGTCCTTTTTAAGAATTTCTTTTGGTATTTTGCATTATGTTTTGTCTATGTTTTTGGGAGTTTTCTCAAGACCTCTTACTCTTGGGAGAGAGAAGGATCTTGTGGGTGGTAGTAGTGACAACCCTCAAGTGAGAGACTCTCGTTTGAGAGAGATCACAAGGGATTTTTGTGTGACCCTTGCTGCATGGCCTGTTTGTGCAATGGGGGTCATAAGGAGGGATATATGGCTAGAATGCCTTGGGGGGCATAAGGAATAAGGGGTTGAAATTCTTGATGTATTTATTGTGCCATGAGGTGTCTACTTGTTTTCCATACTTGCAGTTCTCCTCAGGGTATTGGTCCACTACCACCCTTGAAAAGGTCATCACCAAAGTGTGGTGCAATGTAGCCAAGTTGGGAGTGTGTTTGAAATTTGTGTGCTTCCTACCTTCTATGTGTTTGCATGTTTGTTACCCGTCTAGGCCTTGGTTCTTTGAGCTCAGGGGTGGCTACCAAGTAGCCTAGGCTATGAGGTGAGCACTCCATGGTCATATTTGTGATTTATTATGCAGGAATGTCAGGAGAAAAGAATAGGAAAAGTGAAAAGTTGCAGAAGATTATTGTTGAAGAAACCTAAATTCATTTGCAGTTATTAGTTTTGATAGGAGAAATACACCCTCATTCGTTGAAATGAGAGGCAAGTTTGAAATTTGAAATATAGACATGAGATTTGTTATTGTAGTTAAATAAAGAAACATCCTGTAATTTTGCAGAATATCTTTAGAGTTGTAAAAAAGCTAGTTATATTTCTATTTTCTGTTTTGAAAAAAAAAAGGGTTACTTTTGAATTGCATGTAATAGTGTTTTCATATGGAAAAAAATTAGTGTTAATTAAATCTGTGTTCTTCTTGTTAACTTAGAATTTTATCTTCATTCTACTTGCAGAAAAATATGAGCTGTATTTGCTGTTAGATTTTAAGTATATAAAAAAAAAAGTGTTTATTTAGTTGATGTATTAGTTGTAAAATCAATGAATATATTTATTGCAGAAAAGTATAATGTATTCCTAAAATAGTATTTCCTAAGTTTAGAAAAAAGAAATATATATATATATATATATATATATATCTGACGTGTTATGATAAATAGTTTAGCAGTAAATTTATTCCATTTTTAAGCATTTAAAATAAAAATAAATAGGAAAGGCATAAACTAGATTTACATGCATATTGTAGATTTAAAAATAATTTTATAATCTGTTTTCTATAAATCAATAGAGTACAAAGTAGTTCTGGAAAATATCCCTCCATTAAATAGACTTATTACTATATTTCCTTTCCTACATTTGTAAATCAGAATCTTCCATGATTTCGATGTTAGTTTAAGAAAAGAATTAATACTATAAGTTATAAATAAATATATATATATTTATATACATGTAGAAAGCATGAATATATTTATATATATTTTTATATTAACATGTCATATAAATACCCTGCAAAACAAATGAAAATGTAAACCCTAGTGTATATATATATATATATATATATATATATTCTTATTTAACATAATGATTTACCTTTGTTTATTTTTGTTTTAAAAAAAATTGCATGTAAAATATAATGAGAAATATATATATATATATACATATATATAAATATATATATATATATTTATATATATTTATATATATATAAATTTTTAAAATTTTTTTTATAACTTTAAAAAAAAAAAAAGGGTTTTGGTTTACCGCGGGTTTCAGGTCGCACCCCACTATGTGAACACACAGTGGGCGGCACCGAAACGCCACCACTGTGTGAACACACAGTGGGCGGCCCCGAAGCGTTACCACTGTGTGGCCACATAGTGGGTGGTGCCCAGCGCCACAACTGTGTGGGCACACAGTGGGCGGCGCCCGCGCTCCACTGTGTAACCACACAGTGGGCGGTACTCGGCTCACCCACCGCCTTTTCCATTCGGCCGCTGAAAATAAAAAACGTCGCCGACCCTGCATAAAACGTCGAACACCCCCTGCAAAACATAGGTAATAAAATGGAACCCTATCCTGGCTAGGGCTAGGGTAAATAGGTGAGGTGTGTTGTTTTAAAAAAAAAAAAAATTATATATAAAGAGGAAATAAAGAAAGGGTTAGGGTTTGGAGGCACAAAAATAAAATAACTAATTATATGTATATATATATACATGATATAGTTTTGAGAATGGTGTAGATATTAGATATTTATGGGTTTTCCAAGAGTTAAGATATTCGAACGAAAATGAGTACGTTGTATTAATGTTTGCTAAGGAAAAATATATCTAATTTAGTTGCATATAATAAAGATATTTTAAGATACATTATGTGTATTAATGTTTAAATTATTTTAAAACAATCAATAATAAGGTTGTTTATAGGGCGGATGGTAAATCAAATAATTAATTAAGAGATGGTTGTCAATCATGGAACTATAAAAAAGAAAAACAATGGGGATTGGTTCTTTGATTTTAATAAAAATAAAGTTATGGGAGACATTTATTAAGAAATTAATAGACACTTTAAACAATTATTAAAATTATTGATTTAAAAATGGATTTTAGACTATAAAGTCTTATTGGAGATTAAATTTATCTTCATCTACTATTTTTAAGGAGTTTGATTTAATTAATCTATTGACTAGGTATCTTGTGAAAATAAAATTAAATCATTTAGATTTCCGCAAATAAAATTTTAATTAATTTCGATACTTGGTTTGTATCAGACTTAGCTTGAATATAGATATGGCAAATACATTAGTGCATGTCATGTTAGCAAACTTGTTAATTAATTTGTATTTTAAAAAAAAAAAAATCATTCCATTTTTGCCCTAAATTTTGGGCATGACAAAATGGTTAGAAGTCAATAGGTAAAGCTTTGATCTGATAACAACACTACTTGCTAAGGCAAATCCTTTTCAGCTCCTCTCCTCTGCAATCACACTCTGCAGGTTCCACACTTTGGTTTGGCAAGTATCTCAACATGCAGACACAAACACAACATTTTTTAACCCCAACAATATCAAAACTCATCGACCTTATAGACAACAATTAGCTCGGTAGCATAAACCCTAAACCCTAAACATTTTAGGTTTACAATTTCAAGTGGTCTAAATATTGATCGTCTAAGCATATTATATAGAATTAAACGATCTAAACAGATCTCAATTCACTTTGCATCGTCCATGATAACTCAATGATGAACCACTAGTACCAAACCGGTACTGAGAGGGGGGGGGTGAATCAGTACAGACACAAATATGCTCAAAACCGGTTTGACAGCAAACACTCACAATGACTGATAAACAGAGATACCAGTAAAACAGAGTGCAATCGGTAGCATCCAGTATAGCTCAATCAGTCATGAACCGGTCACTCACTAACCTTTTCTCTTAGCTCAATACCACATTATCATAATATTCACATGCATGAACTAGTAGACTTTACCATCAAATATTCACAACAGTGAGTTCGATATGTTTTATAGACAGGCATAAAACATAGAAACTTTCATGTGCATAATAGATAAAACAAAGCATCACAAGACAAAAGCATTTCACATGACACACATATTTTTCACGTGGAAACCCAACTGGGAAAAACCATGATGGGGATGAATACCCACAAGCTGCTTTTTGAACTCTTTAGAAGTCTACTCTGTTAGGAGCCTTGTCCGGTTAAGAACATTACAATAGGTTCTAGTAGGAACCGATCCTGTTAGGGATCACCTGGTTAAGCGATACCCGGTTAAGGGTTAAACCCAGTAGGGTCACCTTGTTAGAGGATTTTAAGAACTCAATAGCTGAAAGGATCTCCTAATCTTTTCTAGCTTCTCAAAACTCATTAGCTTTGAGTTACCCGGTTAAGGGATTTACAGCAAGTCGGTTAAGACCACCCAATTTAAGGGATTTTAAATCAAGCCAGTTAAGGCTACCCTGTTAGGCGATTTTATAACTGCTGAAGTGGTTAGAGATCAACAAGTATTACAATGATCTGTTAACAACACTTAATACTAATACAGATCTGTTTAGGCTCCTCTTTTCCTTTTACACATACACTTTGTAGGTATCTCTTCTCTCCTATGGTCTGGCAAGAATCTTGTATCACTTTTGTTGGATACACACTCACAACTTTTGCCAGCAACTTCAGACAGAAACCTAACATTGACCTTATAGGGAACATACAGGTCGGTAGCAAAAACCTTAAACCCTAAACCTGTTAGGTTGAGCAATTCAAACAGTTTGATCCTGACCATTGAAACATACTGCATTAGATGCACCAGTCTTGAGTCGATCTCAAGACATTCTCCATCGTCCATTATCCACCATTTTCATGGCGGCTGATAACCCATGACGCGTTATCACCATTTGACAGACTTCACACATTCCTGAGGTAGATAGGAATAGTCTTCTGTATGCAAGATCCTTCACGCACACAGAGCTTACATGGCAACACAATCTGTCCTCCATCATACTGCTAACTCATCACACAAAGATCACTGATTGAGTCACATAGACTTGAGATACTCCAACCGAAAACCCCGAAGTGGAAGTTACCTTACCAACCTGTAGTCATACAGTGCTTCCATGTGCCCGTTCCCATAACTGCATGCCGATTCACTTTGAACAAATGTGCTACTTCACTTTGGAATATACTAGTTCACACATATGTCGGTACCTCTTTCTTCACTTATCTTATGTGCTGGTTCACACTATGTCTCATATTGACATCAATGACAACATACAATATCATTATGTCTTCATGCCAGTTTACATAAGGCTCATGTTGGTTCACATAATGCCAACAATCTCCCCCTTTGGCATTGATGGCAACATACAAAAGATATCTTCTCTGCTTCACATCTTCTCCCCATTTATTACAGATATCTTTTCGCTTCACTTCTTCTCCCCCTTTGACAACAATGCCAAAGTGGAGGTACAATCATCATTGTTTCCTCATGTTGCTCCCCCTGAGGAGTAGCATCCTTAAACACACCAATCAACAAAAGATTTGTCTATCCAGTACCTGGCTGATGTGGAACAACCACTTTTAGTTCACCTCCTAAAGGGGCAATACCCCTAATTCACCTCTCAAATGCACAAATGTTGTCTTTGGAAGAGGCTTGGTGAATATGTCTGCTAACTACTCCTTACTAGACACATGCTCCAGTGCAATCTCTTTATTCTGAACCTTTTCCCTCAAGAAATGATACTTAAGCTCAAAATGCTTGGTTCTAGAATGTAAAATTGGATTCTTTGATATATTGATAGCGGTTGTGTTATCACAAAATATACTTACCGGTTCAGATACAGGGATCTTGAAGCCTTCCAGTACATGCTTCATCCAGATTGTCTGAGTGCAGTTCATGAAAGTTGCAACATACTCCACTTCCGCTGTAGACTGAGAGATGCAACTCTTCTTTTTACTCATCCATGAGACCAGTCTACCACTGAGAAAGAATGCACCACTAGTTGTGCTCTTCCGGTCATCCACATTACCAGCCCAATCAACATCTGTGAATACTTTTATATTGAAATTATTGTTGTATGGGTACCACAATCCATAGTCAATTTTTCCCTTCAGATACCTAAGAATCTGCTTGACTACACTCAAGTGAGATTCTCTTGGACTCTTCTAGAACCTTGTAGTGATGCCTACTACATGTGCAATATCTGGTCTGCTATGCACTACATAATGCAACTTACCAATCATTGATCGGTATTCCTTCTCATCAACCAGTGCGGAATCATCTTCCTTTGTCAATTTGCAACTGGTCACCATTGGTGTACCAACCGGTTTGCTATCTTCCATGCCAAAAGTCTTCAACACCTCTTTGACATATTTGGACTGAGTGATGAAGATTCCATCTTTCATCTACTAGATCTATAGTCCAATGAAGAACTTGATCTCCCCTATGAGTGACATTTCAAACTGTTTCTTCATCTCATCAGCAAACTCATGACTCATCTTGTCATCTCCACCAAAGATGATGTCATCAACAAAAACTTCACAGATCAGGATCTGATCTTCTTCAGACTTCAAGTAGATATTGCTATCTTCACTTATTCTCTCAAATCCAATCTTCACAAGATGGGAATGTAGGTGCTCATACCATGCCCTAGGTGCTTTCTTTAGACCATATAATGCTTTGTGTAGCCTACATACCATGTCACTATCTTCAGATAGGGTAAACCCATCTGGTTGCTCAATGTATACCTCCTCTTCAAGTACACCATTTAGGAATGCAGATTTTACATCCATTTGATATACCTTGAATCTCTTAAAAGCTGCATATGCAAGAAGCATACAAACTCCTTCCAATCTGGCTACAGGAGCAAAGGTTTCCCCTTAGTCTTCACCTTCTTCTTGAGCATATCCTTTGCATACCAGTCTGGCTTTATTCCTAATCATTGTGCCATTCTCATTCAACTTATTTCTGAACACCCATTTGGTGCCAATGACATTTTTATGCTCTGGTCTGGGTACCAAGGACCATGTACTATTTTTCTCTATTTGGTCAAGTTCTTCTTCCATTTCCTTGATCCAGTCTTCATCATTATGAGCCTCTTTGAATGATTTAGGCTCAAATTCAGAGATCATACATAAGTTTTCTCTGATTTTTCTTCTGGTAAGGATTCCTGCATCCTTATCACATATGATCTACTTGGGATCATGAATCAACTTGACATACCTAGGAATGGTCTTAATTGGTTCTTCTTGCTTTTCTTCTTCATCCTTATCTTCATTAGTATCAACATTCACTGGTTTAGGAACACTATTATTGGTGCTCGGTTGACTGACAATTGGTTCCCAGAAGGTTGCAACTGGTTCATTTACAACTTGCTCATTGCCGGTTTTCTCAGTCTTCTCAGAGGATTCATCAACTCTTACATTGATGCTTTCCATAATTCTCTGAGTCCTATTGTTGTAGCACTTGAAAGCTTTACTCTTGGTGGAATATCCTCGAAATATTCCTTCATCACATTTAGCCTCAAATTTTCCCTGATGTTCACTCCTCTTGATGTAACATTTGCTACCAAAGACCTTAAAATAGTTTACCACAGGGGTCTTACTGGTCCAATACTCATAAGGAGTTTTGTCCTTGCCCTTTTTGATGAGTACCTGGTTCATAGTGTAAACTGCAGTGCTCACCGCTTCTCTCGAAAAGATGTGAGCAACCTTTCCTTGGATCAACATAGTTCTAGCTGCTTCAACCACAGTCCAATTATTCCTCTCTGCTAGGCCATTCTGTTGTGGAGTCCGAGGGGAAGACAGTTGTCTCTTGATGCCAAATTCTTCACAGTACTTGTTGAATTCACTGGAAGTGAATGCCCCTCCTTGATCAGTTCTGAGACACTTGATCCTTTTACCACTTTCCTTTTCCACTAGTGCTTTGAAAGCTTTGAATTTCCCAAAAGCTTCAAACTTGTTCTTCAAGAATGTGACCCACATCATTCTTGAGCAGTCATCAGTGAGAATCATGAAGTACCTATCACCCTGCACACTTCTAGTTTTCATAGGACCACATAAATCAGTATGCACAAGATCAAGCAAGTTGTCAGCAGTGAAGGATTTACCTTTAAAGGTTGAAGAAGACATTTTCCCCAATTGACATTCTCTACACAAGGTATTATTCAGTTTGCTCAGCACCGGCAACCCTCTAACTGCCTTGATCTTACTAGCCTTCACAATGTTGTCAAAGTTCACATGACAGAATCTCCTATGCCATATCCAGCTATCATCAAGCTTAGCCATAAGACATGTACTTATATTAGCATTTAGATGAAATAGGTTACCTTTAGTCTGCATGTCGGTGGCTACCAATTTACCATCTTTACCTTTGATTCTGCAAACTCCATTCTTGAATTGCAGAGTGAGTCCATTGTCATTTAACTGGGCAACACCTAAAAGGTTGTGTCTGAGACCATCAACCCAATACACATTGTCAGCACTACTCTTTCCATTCAAGGAGATGGACCCTCTGCCTTTGACCATGCATGGTAAATCATTGCCAAAGTGAACCACACCACCATCATACTCTTCTAATGATAGAAACTTGCTCCGGTCATCAGTCATATGGTGAGAGCAGCCACTGTCAATGATCCATTCAATGGAATCATCAAACCGGGAGACAAGAGCCTTCTTGTCTGTCACATCTTCCGTTATAGGAACGAACACAATGTCTTCATTCTCTTCATCTTCTAATTCTTCATCTGTGACACCTTCATCAACTGCCACAAAACAATTTCTCCGGTTTCCTCCTTTGAATTTCTTGAACCTTTTCAGTTTGTCCTTGTTGTCACTATTAGGATAGTTCATAGCAATATATCCTATCCAGTTGCAGGAGAAACATTTCAAAGGTAGCTTACCTTTGTATTTACCAGTTCCTTTTGGGAATCTCCTAGCTAGAAGAGCTTCAAATTCCATCAGAAACTCTTCATCCTTCATTTCTCTGTTCTGACTAGGTTCCCCACTAGTGCTAGCCTCTTTTCCTTTTCTGGATGGTATAGCAGAAGCTTTAAAAGTTGATTTTGACTTTTGAACACTACCATCAAAGCTATTCAGCTCATAGGCTGTCAACTTGGCTATGATGGAATCCAAGGATGCCTTAGACTTGTCTATTGATCTCAGCTCCTGAATAGAAGCAACCCTTATTGCATAGATTGGCAACAGGGATCTCAAGACTTTACTTACCATAGTGGAATCTTCTATTTTGCCACCTACACTCTTTATTTCTCCAACAATTGTTTTGATTCTTATTCCATACTGTTGAATGGTCTCTCCTTCAACCATCCTCATGTCTTCAAACTTTCCTCTCAAGCTCTCTTCCTTAGCTTGTTTTACATGCTCATCACCACCATTGATATTTTCAAGAGCATCCCATACTTCTTTGAGATTTGCCTTCTCCTGAACATCAATAAACTCAATGTCAGATAGACTACTGATGAGGGCTTCCATGACTTGCCCATTTTCTTGTATCTCTCTCTTTTGGTCATCGGTGAGAGTATCGATAGGAACAACATATACGTTTTCAACATAACTCCAGTGTTGAACACCCATACTTTTGATGAATATCTTCATCTTGTCTTTCCATATGCCAAAGTTTTTCCTATTGAACTTCGAACCTTCCCTCTTCATCATTTGGCTAGGATCTTTTCCTCAAGCAGTTAAGCTTACAACATAGAGGACCTGGAGGGCTCTGATACCAATTGATAACTCAATGATGAACCAATAGTACCAAACTGGTACTGAGAGGGGGGCGTGAATCAGTACAGACACAAATATGCTCAAAACCGGTTTGATAGCAAACACTCACAATGACTGATAAACAGAGATACCGGCAAAACAGAGTGCAACCGGTAGCATCCAGTATAGCTCAATTAGTCATGAACCGGTCACTCACTAAGCTTTTCTCTTAGCTCAATACCACATTATCATAATATTCACATGCATGAACTAGTAGACTTTACCATCAAATCTTCACAACAATGAGTTCAATACGTTTTATAGACAGGCATAAAACATAGAAACTTTCATGTGCATAATAGATAAAACAAAGCATCACAAGACAAAAGCATTTCACATGACACACATATTTTTCACGTGGAAACCCAACTGGGAAAAACCACGGTGGGGATGAATACCCACAAGCTGCTTTTTGAACTCTTTAGAAGTTCGCTCTGTTACGAGCCTTGTTCGGTTAAGAACATTACAATAGGTTCTGGTAGGAATCGATCCTATTAGGGATCACCCGATTAAGGGATACCCAGTTAAGGGTTAAACCTGGTAGGGTCGCCTTGTTAGAGGATTTTAAGAACTCAATAGCTGAAAGGATCTCCTAAGATTTTCTAGCTTCTCAAAACTCATTAGCTTTGAGTTACCTGGTTAAGGGATTTACAACAAGCCGGTTAAGACCACCCGATTTAAGGGATTTTGAATCAAGCCAGCTAAGGCTACCCTGTTAGGGGATTTTACAACTTTTAAGTGGTTAGAGATCAACAGGTATTACAATGATCTATTAACAACACTTAATACTAATACAGATCCATTTAGGCTCCTCTTTTCCTTCTGCACATACACTTTGTAGGTATCTCTTCTCTCCTATGGTCTGGCAAGAATCTTGTATCACTTTCATTGGATACACACTCACAACTTTTGCCAGCAACTTCAGATAGAAACCTAACATCGACCTTATAGGGAACATACAGGTCAGTAGCAAAAACCTTAAACCCTAAACCTGTTAGGTTGAGCAATTCAAACGGTTCGATCCTGACCATTGAAACATACTGCATTAGATGCACCAGTCTTGAGTCAATCTCAAGATATTCTCCATCGTCCATTATCCACCATTTTCATGGCGGCTGATAACCCATCATGCATTATCACCATTTGATAGACTTTGCACATTCTTGAGGTAGATAGGAATAGTCTTCTTTATGCAAGATCCTTCACGTGCACAGAGGTTACGTGGCAACACAATCTATCCTCCATCATACTGCTAACTCATCACACAAAGATCACCAATTGAGTCACATAGAATTGAGATACTCCAACCGGAAACCCCAAAGTGGAAGCTGCCTTACCAACCGGTAGTCATACAGTGCTTCCATGTGCCCGTTCCCATAACTGCATGCCGGTTCACTTTGAACAAATGTGTCGCTTCACTTTGGCATATACCGGTTCACACATATGCCTATATCTCTTTCTTCACTTATCTTATGTGCCAGTTCACACTATGTCTCATATTGACATCAATGACAACATACAATATCATTATGTCTTCATGCTAGTTTACATAAGGCTCATGCCAGTTCACATAATGCCAGCAGTCCAATCTTCACCACATCTGGAAAATGGTAACCCATTATGCACTCTTCATACACCACCCAAAAAATTGCTCCTTCTCGAGGTAGGAATTCAATGCATTCGATCTCCATGCACAAAATCCTCAAGGAAATCCTTCACGTGCACACAACTAATGTGGTATCCTGATCCTTATCCTTAACATTCACAAAACACCATCGGTTTCACCGCACAGGCCATACCGGAAACCCTAAAACTGAACAGAGACTACCAACCGGTAATTACACTTAGTGAGCCCCGACACTGGTCCACTCCATCTTGGTTGACCAAAATTGCTTCCAATATTTATACCGGTGCATACTGGTGTACCTGCTTGAGCACTTATTGACATACTTTGTCACCGCTTCATTATATGCCAACAATCTCCCCCTTTGGCATTGATGGCAATACTTAGTGTATCATGTGCTCAGTATCTGCACCATGCTCAATACCATATATCGGTTGTCATATATGGGTTCAAAGATCACAATCACCACCATCTGGACTGGTCATTGTGTAATCTTCCATATATCTTCATCATCAGATATCTTCTCCCCCTATGACAATAATGCCAAAGTGGAGGCACAAGCTTTCAAGCTCCATTGTGTTGCTCCCCCTATGGAGTAGCATCCTTCAACACATCAACCTTGTAAGATTTGTCACTATAGTACCTGATTAATGTGGAGCACATAACTTTAGTTTACTTCATGAAGGGGCAAAACCCCTAAGTCATCTCTCAAATAGGTAAATGTAGTCTTCGGTAAGGGCTTAGTGAATATGTTTGCTAGTTGCTCCTTATTGGAAACATGTTCTAATACAACCTCTTTATTATAAACCTTTTCTCTCAAGAAATGATACTTGAGTTCAATGTTCTTTGTCCTAGCATCCAATACCAGATTCTTTGAAATATTGATTGCACTAGTATTATCACAAAAAATACTCACCGGTTCAAATATAGGCACTTTGAAGCCATTCAGTATATGCTTCATCTAGATTGCCCGAGTGTAGTTCATAAATGCTGCCACATATTCTGCTTCAGTTGTAGACCGTGAAATACAGCTCTCATTCTTGCTTGTCCAGGAGACTAGTCTTCCAACAAGGAAGAATGCTCCACTGGTTGTGCTCTTCCAGTCATCCACATTACCTACCTAATCTACATCGGTAAACACTTTGAGATCAAAGTCGCCATTGTATGGATACTACAATCCATAGTCAATAGTCCCTTTGAGGTATCTAAGAATCCTCTTTACTGCTACCAAGTGGGATTCTCTTGGACTCTTTTGAAAATGAGCTAGTATGCCCATTGCATGAGCAATGTCCGGTTTGTTGTGCACCACATAGTGCAGCTTATCGATCATTGACTGATACTCTTTCTCATTCACCAACACTGAATCATCTTCCTTAGTCAATTTACAACCAGTCACCATCGGTGTACCAACTAGTTTTATCTCCTCCATGCCAAAGGTCTTCAATACCTCTTTGATATACTTGGACTAGGTAATGAAGATTCTTTCTTTCATCTGCTGAATCTGTAGACCAATGAAGAACTTTATGTCTACAATGAGAGACATCTCAAACTCTTTCTTCATCTCATCTACAAATGTGTGACTCATTCATCATCTCCTCCAAAGATTATGTCATCTACAAACACTTCACATATCAGAATATGATCACCTTCAAATTTCAGTTAGATATTGTTGTCCTCACTTGATCTATGAAATCCAATCTTCACAAGATGACAATCTAAATGTTCATACCATGCCCTTGGTTCTTTTTTCAATCCATATAGGGCCTTGTGTAACCTACACACCATGTTACTATCTTCTAATAATGCAAACCCATATGGTTGCTCAATATACACTTCCTCTTCTAGGATTCTATTCAAGAATGTAGACTTTACATCTATCTAATATACCTTAAATCCCTTGAATGTTGCAAATGCAAGTAGCATTCAGACACCTTCCAGTCTAGCCACTGGGCAAAGGTTTCTACATAGTCTTCTCCCTCTTCTAAGCATATCCCTTGCATACAAGTCTTTCCTTGTTCCTTACCACTGTGCCTTCTTCATTCAACTTATTCTTGAAGACCCATTTGGTACCTATGACATTTTTGTGTTTCGGTCTGGGTACCAAAGACCATGTTGCATTCTTTTCTATCTATTCTAGCTCTTCTTCCATTGCCTTAATTCAGTCTTCAGTTGTAAGTGCTTCTCTAGAAGTCTTAGGCTCAAATTCAAAAATCATGCAAGAGTTTTTTTTTATCTTTCTTCTTGTGAGTATCCCTACATCTTTATCTCCTATGATCTTCTTCAGATCATGATGTAGTTTCACATATCTAGGAATGACTCTAGCTAGTTCTGCTTGCTTTTCCTCTTCTTCTTCATCTCCATATTCTCCTTCACCTACTACATCTTCTACTAGTACAGAAACACTTAGGTCTTTTTTTGTTTCTTTCTTAAACGGTTCCCAGAAGTTTACACCTGGTTCATCTTCTACTTGCTTGTTTTAGGTTTCCTCAGGTTTCTCAGGGGATTCATCTACCCTGACATTGATACTCTCAATAATTTTCTGAAACCTGTTGTTGTAGCATTTGAGAGCTTTACTTTTAGTGGAATATCCCATAAATATTCCTTCATCACATTTAGCATCAAACTTGCTCAGATGCTCACCACTCTTGATGTAACACTTACTACCAAATACTTTAAAGTAACTCATAGTGGTAGTCTTCCCAGTCCAATACTCATAAGGGGTTTTATCTTTACCTTTCTTGATGAGTACCTGGTTCATAGTATAGACTATAGTGCTCACTGCTTCTCTCCAAAAAGTGTGAGCAACCTTTCCTTGGATCAACATTGTTTTGGCCTCTTCAACTACAGTCTTGTTATTCCTTTCTACTATGCCTAGCTGTTGTGGTATCCTTAGGGCAAACAACTGCCTCTTGATATCGTTCTCTTCAAAGTACTTGTTGAATTCATCAGAAGTGAATTCACCTCCTTGATCAGTTTTCAGGCATTTTATCCTTTGACCACTTTCCTGTTGGCATTATAGTAAGGAAGATTGTTGATATTCAATAAGGATATTGAGAAGGTTATTAAAGATTGTTGATATAACTAAAGAAGGATGATAACTATCTTTATAAAATTATTTTTTCATTGATGTCAAGAAATTGATTATCTGATTCAGTATGATGTTTCCATATCTTGAGAAGATTTATTAGAAGAGAATTAAGATGTCGGTAAAAGACACAGGACAAAAGGTGATGAATAAAGAGGAGGAATAAGTTATTTAATGGGCAACTATTACCGAGTTAGATAATGATGAGATCATGATGTTTATATTGTTTTGATATCCTACATATGTTATTGATTGTAAGGTTAACACTATACTATGTCACCGAGCAAGGAACCTAGTCGGTAAACCTAAGGTTATCGATATCAGTTGATGAAGGCGAAATGTCTACCGAGTAAAGTTTAGTATTTACTGAGTTACAACCGAGTTATGATAGTGTGCATTGGATGGATCAAATCATTATTTAATGAAGGACAATGATTAGTTGGAGATGTATAAATGATTGGTATGCCATGCATAAAGTGTGTTAAGGATCTATGGCAAAGGAAAATCAACAGGAAGATCTACAACACAGATTGAACCGCATTAACCTTGTGCAAGTTCCAAGAGAGGACTACAAGTCCCGAGGCAAGGTAAAACATTTTCAGATTGGAAGGATACATTGAACCTGGTCAAGTTTGAAGATCTGATGGCTAAGATTAATCATGGGAAATGTGATCAAGGAGATTTAGCAGTTAGCAATTGTTTATAAATAAGGAATTGTTAATAAACAATGTATGTGGGCAAGTGTAAGCACAGGAATGTTACATAGTGATTACCAAGCACAGAAGCTTGAAGACCTGTTTGAATAACAGGGTAGAGAGCCCAGCAAAGGGACAAGATAAGTCCTATGACTAGATTGTTTTGAGCAAATAAGAATCTTCTTTAGTGTTTTAGATGTGAAGTTGCAGATAGATTTTTATTACTGTTATTTTGTAAGTGATAGAAAATCTCTTAACCAAGTGGACTTAACAGTCTTATTTGTAAACCCTCTATCAAGGTAGCATTCTAAGTGAGTGTTTGAAATCATTTAACAAGGTCACTTCTAACAAAGTGAAGATCCTAACAAATCTGAGAGAAATCCCTTAACAGGGTCACATCTAGCAATGTGTTTGTAATCTTTAATAGGATTTGCTTTTAACCGAGCATACTCTAGAAGAGTATATTTCTTAGTGGGTCCAAAATCCCACAGTGGTTTTTCCCTATTTGGGTTTCCATGTTAAACCTAGTGTTATGAGTGTTATGATGATTATGTGTTCATAAGTTTGCATGTTTAGCAGTTTTTTGGTTAAGTTGTTGAAGTATAAGTTATTGAGGTTGAATCTGTTGATTTTATGGAAGTTTAAGTTTGTATGATTGACCCCTTCCTCTCATCTTGTTAGCTATTGGCATCTATAATTTACATTTAGTATTAGAACTAATAATTGGTATCAGAGCTTTGGACTCCGGAAGAAAAAGTTTAAAGGTACTTGAGGCAAAGATCCGAAGATGTATAAAAGGGATGCACTGAATCCGAACAAGTCAAGTTTCTCCACATGGCAGAAAAGGATGAAGCTGCATTTATCAAGAATTGGAGAATATGCAACATATTATCTAGAGAATGATTACATTGCATCGAGCACCAACCCTATGACCTTGGAAGAGATTAAAGCAAAGTAAGAACATATTCAAGCTATGATTGAGATAACATCAACATTGAGTGACTCATAGTTTAATGATCTAGAAGGTTGTAATGATGCAAAAGAAATGTGGACTAAGCTCATATTTGTGTATGGAGGTGACGAACATGTTCAAAGAGCAAAAGTAGATAGTCTAAGAGGACAACCTAAATCCATGAGGATGAATGAAGGTGAGAACATAACCCAATACAGTACAAGACTAAAGGAGATTGGCAATCAAATTAAAGGAGCAGGTGGAACTATTGAAGAAAAGGATATAACAAGTAAGTTGTTGAGAACCCTTCTACCAGCTTATGTTATTCGAGTCTCTACAATCAATGAATTGAGGTCTATACCTAGCATGCCATTTTATTTGGATGCTACTATTGGTAAGCTACATGCATTTGAGTTAACTAATTTTGATAATAGTGGGTCTTCAATTAATAAAATAGAATCTACATTCAGTTCTTTTCATATTGGTGAATTTGATGATTACAATGATAGAATGAGTAAGTAATCTGAAGGGGATCATAGTGGAGCAAGTGAAAGATTTCGTATGAACATGGAAACAGTGCACAAACTGTATGAGGAAATCAAGAAGCAAGAAGAATTTGAAGCATTATTAACCAGAAGGTTACCAAGAGGAAAAGGTAAGTATAAAGGAAAGCTACCTTTAAAATGTTTCAATTGTGATAAAATAGGACATATGGCTTCTAACTGCCCTAACAAAGAATCTAGTGAAAAGAGAGATTACCGAGATAACAGGCAGAAAGACAGCCAATACAGAGGACACCGAGACTTCGAAAGGAGAGATAGAAAGACATGTCTAGTAGTAGATGAGGAATCCAACGATGACAAATCTGATGAAACTGATATTGAGGAAGTTGTTTATGTGGCTATTAAAGATGGATCTGATGAAGAAAGGTATGAAGAAAAATCCCTAATATCTCACATAAATAATAATGACTCTTGGATCATAAACAGTGGATGCTCACATCATATGACAAGTGATAAACACAAGTTTGTTAAATTAGAAAACTATGATGGAGGCTATGTAAGATTTGGTAATGATGCACCATGTCCGGTGAAAGGTAAAGGATCTATATCACTTCTTGACAATGCTAAATGTGATGATGTATAATGGGTTGAAGGTTTGAAATACAATTTTTTGAGTGCAGTACAACTAAACAATACAGGATACCGAATAGAATTTCATAAAGGAATTGTCAAAGTTAATGACAAGCATGGAAAGTTAGTTGCTACCGGGACACAAACAAAAGGTAATACATCTCATCTTGACTCAACTTGGAACAAGTGTCTTTATGAAAAGATAGATGATACCTGGTTATGGCATAAAAGGTTTTGTCATGTAAATTTTGATAATCTGATCAAAATAAGTAAGAAGCACCAAGTAAGAGGTCTACTGAGTCTTGAAAAACCTGAGAATGCTATGTGTCGAGGATGCCAGATGGGTAAGATGACAAGATCAAGCTTTACAAGTAAGTCCTACACTTCTAAAGGAATTTTAGATCTAGTACACACTGATCTTTATGGTCCTATGAAAGTTCAAAGTTATTATGGTGATAAATATTTCATATTATTTGTGGATGATTACTCAAGGATGATGCCAGTTATGTTTTTAAAAGAAAAATCAGAAGCTTTTCAAATGTTTAAATGGTACAAGGCAAGAGTTGAAAATGAAACAGGAAGACAACTGAAATGTCTTAGAGCTAATAGAGGAGGAGAAATCACTTCTAATGAATTTAACTTATTCTGCAATGGTCATGGTATAAAGAGGCAAGTATCTACACTGAGAACACCTCAGCAAAATGGGATAGTCAAGAGAAGAAACAGATCAATTGTGGATTGTGCAAGAACCTTGATGATAGAAAAGAGGGTACCTCAAACATTTCAAAGAGAAGTAATCAGCACTGCAGTTTACACCCTAAACCAAGTTCAACTGAAGAAAGGAACTATGAAGACACCATATGAGATCTAGTATGACAAGAAACTTAATGTAAGTTACTTTAAAATCTTTGGAAGTAGACGCTATGTTAACAAAGATGACAAAAATGGAAAGTTTGATCAGAAAAGTGAAGAAGGAACATTTCTTGGTTATTCTTCTACAATTAAAGCATTTAAATGTCTGATCAAATCATCTAACAAAATAGTGGAAAGTGAAAATGTGAAAATAGATGAATTTGCATAAAGAAATGATGAAGGAAATTCCAAAGAACCAGAAGATTATGAAGAATTTGTTTATGTTCAACCGAGAAGTCCTACCGAGAAAGCTGCTGAAGAAAATGAAGATAATGTCTTGTTACCGAGTGATGAAGAGATCATATAGAACCTACCAAGCCTATATTAGCCAAATATGTCAGAAGACATCATGCATCAAGTCAGATTATAGCAGATAAAGATGATCCAGTGATGACAAGAAACGAACTGAGACAGAACACATGTCTGATTTCTGAATTTGAACCGAGAATAGTGAAAGAGGCATTTAACAGTGAAGATTAGGTAAATGCTATGATAGAAGAGATTGATCAAATCAAGAAGAATGACACATGGACACTGATCCCAAGACCAAAGGGCAAAAATTTAATTGGTACTAAGTGGATTTTCAGAAACAAGCTAAATGAAAAAGGTGAGGTCATTCACAACAAAGCAAGACTAGTTTGCAAAGGTTATGCTCAAGAAGAAGGAATAGATTATGGTGAGAATTTTGCACCTATGGCTAGACTTGAGGGAGTAAGAACATTGTTGGCATATGTTGCTTTCAAAAATTTCAAGGTATATCAAATGGATGTTAAATTTGCATTTTTGAATGGTATACTAGAAGAATAAGTTTTCATTGAACAACCTGAAGGATTTGTTGAAGACAGGAGTAATGATTAGGTATGCAAACTAAACAAAGCCTTATATGGTCTAAAACAAGCACCTAGAGCATGGTATGACAGACTGCACTCTTATTTAATCAAGATTGGTTTTATAAGGACAAGTGAAAACAACAATATGTACATGAAGAAAGATGAGGACAATGGAATACTGATCTTAGCCATATTTGTTGATGACATTATATTTTGTGGTAATGACTCCTTATGCAAGAACTTTGGAAATGAAATGTGAAAAGAATTTGAGATGTCACTAATCGGTGAGATAAAGTATTTTATAGGTTTACAAATACTGCAAATGAAAGATGATATTTTCATTACTCAATCCAAGTACATAAAGGAAATCTTGAAGAAATTTGGAATGGAGGATTCTAAACCAGTAAGTACTCCTATCACTACTAACTGTAAATTATCAAAGAATGATGAATCTGCATCTTTTGATGAGACACTTTACCAATCTATGATTGGAAAATTGCAATATGTTGTGCATAGTAGATGGGATATAGCACATGCAGTAGGTATTGTAGCAAGATTCTCTGCAGATCCCAAGGAAACCCATATGACAACAATCAAGAGAATTTTCAGATACCTGAGAGGCAGTGAAGATTATTGCTTAGTATATGAAAAGAGGAATAATTTTGATTTAAAAGTTTTATACTGATACTGATTGGGCAGGCAACATAGATGACAGGAAAAGCACAAGTGGTGGAGCTTTCTTTTTGCGAGAAAGACTAGTAAGTTGGCTTAGCAAGAAACAAGGATGTATTTCCCAGTCTACAGTAGAAGCTAAATATGTTGCTGCAGCATTGAATTGTACCAATATAGCATGGATTAAACAACAATTGGAAGGTATAAATGAGAAAGTTACTGAGCTAGTAACTGTATTCTATGATAATACTAGTGCCATTAACATTTCAAAGAATCCAGTAATACAGTCTAAGACAAAGCATATATCTATAAAGTATCATTATCTCAGAGAAGAAGTTCAAGAGAAGAAAGTTGTGCTGCAATATATCAGTTCAAAGGAGCAATTAGCAGATATCTTCACAAAGCCATTGCCAAGGGACACTTTTGAGTATCTCAGAAGAAAGTTAGGGGTCCTACCCCTATCTTCTACTCACTAACCGAGTTCGGTGAAAGCATCAATTCGATGAATCTACAGAATATTATGTGTGGATTGATGCTGATTTATGCACTTTAGAAGGCTTTTTCTAAAGGTGTGGAGGAAAATGTGAATAGAGACAAGTTGATCTGATTGAGACTAAGATGTTACATAGCAAGGCAAATCACTTCATAGAGGAAGAAATCATGATTTAGTTCTTTTACTTTTTGGCATTGTTGTCAAAGGGGGAGAAGATTATAAATGGTTGGAAGACCAAATGGTTGACTAAATGGTAAAGCCCTGAATGATGGAAATAACAAAAGACTAATGATAGGGGGAGATTACTATAACATGGAAAAGACTAAATGCAAGTCAGCTCATAAGCCTAATGAAAAAGGGAGAAGACTTCAAAAGATTTGAACAGCTCAAGGATAAATGGAGAAGTCTAACAGCAATCTGAATCTGAATCAATTTGAATATCTTGTTGGTATTACCATTTAATTGTTGGTTTTTCCATCAATGCCAAAGGGGGAGATTGTTGGCATTACAGTAAGAAATATTGTTGATATTCAATAAGGATATTGAGAAGGTTGTTGAAGATTTTTGATATAACTGAAGAAGGATGATAACTATCTTTATAACATTATTTTGTCATTGATGTCAAGAAATTGATTATCTGATTCAATATGATGTTACCATATCTTGGGAAGACTGATTAGAAGAGAATTAAGATGTTGGTAAAAGACACAGAAAGAATGTGATGAATAAAGAGGAGGAATAAGTTATTCAATGGGAAACTATTACCAAGTTAGACAATGATGAGACCATGATGTTTAGATTGTTTTGATATCCTACATATGTTGTTGATTGTAAGGTTAATACTATACTATGTCGCTGAGCAAGGAACCTAGTCGGTAAACCCTAAGGTTATTGATATCGGTTAATGAAGGCGAAATATCTACCAAGTAAAGTTTAGTATTTACTGAGATGCAACTGAGTTATGACAGTGCGCATTGGATGGATAAAAGCATTATTTAATGAAGGACAATGATTAGATGGATATGTATAAATGATTGGTATGTCGTGCATAAAGTTTGTTTGTTAAGGATCTATGGCAAAGGAAAATCGGCAGGAAGATCTACAGTGCAGATTGAACCGCATTAACCTTGTGCAAGTTCCAAGAGAGGACTACAAGTTCGGAGGCAAGGTAAAACATTTTCAGATCAAAAGGATACATTGAACCTAGTCAAGTTTGAAGATCTAATGGCTAAGATTGATCATGGGAAATGTGATCGAGGAGATTTAGCGGTTAGCAATTGTTTATAAATAAGGAATTGTTAATAAACAATGTATGTGGGCAAGTGTAAGCACATGAATGCTACATAGTGATTACCGAGCACAAAAGCTTGAAGACCTGTTTGAATAACAGAATAGAGAGCCTAGCAGAGGGACAAGATAAGTCCTACGACTAGATTGTTTTGAGCAAATAAGAATCTTCTTTAGTGTTTTAGATGTGAAGTTGCAGATAGATTTTTATTACTGTTATTTTGTAAGTGATAGAAAATTTCTTAACTGAGTGGACTTAACAGTCTTATTCGTAAACCCTCTAGCAAGGTAACATTCTAAGTGAGTGTTTGAAATCCTTTAGCAAGGTCACTTCTAACAAAGTGAAGATCCTAATAGATCTGAGGGAGATCCCTTAACCGGGTCACATCTAGCAATATGTTTGTAATCTTTAATAGGATTTTCTTTTAACCGAGCATACTCTAGAAGATTATTTCTTAGTGTGTCCAAAATCCCACTGTGGTTTTTCCCTATTTGGATTTCCACGTTAAATCTAGTGTTATGAGTGTTATGATTATGTATTCATAAGTTTGCATGTTTATCAGTTTTTCGGTTAAGTTGTTGAAGTATAAGTTACCAAGGTTGAATCTGTTGATTTTATGGAAGTTTAAGTTTGTATGATTCACGCCCCCTCTCATCTTGTTAGCTATTGGCATTTCTACTTTACATTTAGTATCAGAACTAACATTTCCTTCTCTATTAATGCTCTAAAGAATTTGAACTTTCCAAATCCCTTAGACTTGTCTTTCAAGAATGTGACCCACATCATTCTTGAGCAATCATTAGTAAGAATCATGAAATATTGATCTCCCTGAATACTTCTTGTTTCCATAGGACCACACAGATCGGTGTGCACAAGATCAAGTAAGTTTTCTTCTAAAAAAGTCTTACCTTTGAATGTTGAGGAAGACATCTTCCCAAGTTGACATTCCCTACATAAAACATTCTTTGTTTTGTTTAGCAAAGGCAATCCTCCTACTTCCTTGATCTTACTCACCTTTACAATATTATCAAAATTCATATGACAAAGTCTCCTATTCCATATCCAACTGTCATCAAAATTTTCCATCAGGCACTGACTAATCTTGGCATTCAGCTGAAATAGGTTTTCTCTAGTCTTCTTATCAGTGGCAATAAGTTCACTACTCTTTCTGATTATTCTGCAGACTCCACCTTTGAACTCCAGAATGAGTCCTTTGTCATTTAGTTGAGCAACACTCATAAGGTTGTGCTTAAGGCCTTCCACCCACTAGACATCATTTGTACTACTTTCTCCATTCAGTGAGATGGATCCTTTTCCTTTCACCATGCAAGGTGCATCGTTGCCAAACCGGACAAGACCTCCATCATATTCTTCTAGAGACAAAAAAATTCTCTGATCACCAGTCATGTGGTGAGAACACCCACTATCAATGATCCACTCATTAGAGTTTTCAATGTGAGAGACAAGGGCTTTCTGATCAAAAACCTCTTCCTTTACAGCTACAAACACTATGTCCTCATTCTCTTCATCCTCAGATTCTTCATTGGTAACACCTTCATCCACTACAACTAGACAATTTCTCCTACCTCCTCCTTTATACTTTCTAAACCTTTCTGGTTTATCCTTATTGTCATTATTAGTACAGTTAATAGCTATATGTCCTATCGTATTGCAAGAAAAACATTTTAGAGGAAGCTTACCACTGTATTTTCTAGTGCCTTTTGGAAGTCTCTTGGCAAGAAGAGCTTCAAACTCCATCAGAATCTGTTAGAAATTGGGATCTAAGGATACTAATCATTATAAACAAGATTATAAAGTAAATAAAATATGAAACATACATGTAAAATGTACACATTACACAAGATATACATGGGGAAAACCCTTTTGGGTAAAAAACCCCATAAAGCATCATTTAATTAAAACACTTACAAATATAGTCTATAATAAAATAGACATGAACCTGGGGACACTCCTCCAATACTTCCACATGGCCAATGATACCTCATATGCATAGTGATACAACTCGCCATAAAGCTCCAAATTCACACACCTCTCAAATGAGAGAGAACCTCCTTAAATATAGGAGGAAGGGTGACTTCACTAGTCACACCTTTTCAATAACCCCCACTCATAATAATTAATAATCTAATAGTTACTAGTTTATAATTATTTCAAATGGGATATGCTTATAAATCATATAATATATAAGGTTTTATAACCTTATATTAGAACATTATATATAAATGTTATAAGGATGTGATCCCTAATAACATTATGTTCTAACACTCCCCCTTAATGTTAATAGGGGATCACATGTCAATTTCCATAGAAGAAAAAATGAAGCACCCCAGTAATGTAGGTCTTCTTTGACAGTGATAAACAAGGACACAAATATATGCCAACATGAAGATCATGCATTCCGGACTACATGAAAGTCATCTTGTCACAATTTATAATCCCAGTGTTTTAAAAATAATGTTGTGAGGTCTTAAAAATTATATTGGAGCCGCGGTCCCCTCAAATTAGCCTCTCCCCAGGTTCATTACATAGTGCTCGTAGGTCTTAATACAATGCTTTTACAAGTGGAATATTTACAAGGAGAAGAATTTACAATATGCCCGTAGGACTTAAAAAAATCTGCCCGTAGGACTTAAAAAATAAAGGATTTAGCCACAAGGTGGTGTCATTGACATGCACACTCCCCCTCAATGGCATCACCTAAGGCCAAGCATTATTTGAATTTGGAGCATATAATGCCTAAAGGTCTTATGCCTATTAGGTCTTAAATCTAGGATTTAGCCACTAGGTGGTGTCATGCACACTCCCCCTTAATGGAATCACCTCAAAGCCAATCATTGCATAGAGGATTTCAAAGTGCTGGCTAAAATTACAATATATAGTATGTGCCCATGATCTTCAAAGTGTCTTTAAAATAGAATTATTTCACTTGAGTGAGGTGCCCATGATCTTCAAGGTGCCTTTATTATAGAATTCTTTCACTTGAGTGAGGTGCCCATGATCTTCAATGTTCATTTTGATCTTTAGAAATGGTATTCTCTAGAAAGAGTAAAGTAACTTCAAGTAATATGGTACTTTCATATGTATCCAAATGGAACTCTTCCATAAATCTTCAAGGCCATATTGATTCTTTGAGAGCTACATTCATATTTTGTCCATTTGATTCAAAGACACGTAGAGGATAGTATTCTTATTAAAGTATTGCAACATCCATGTAATAACGCTTGCACCAATTTGTATAATAACACATAACCTCATCATAAAAGAAACAATATAGTCAGTAACATAGTAATCAATTAAACCTGAGCTTTGGTGCAAAGAAATAACACAATATTATGCATTTGTCATTTGTCAAAGATCATATAATATTCCTAAAAAATATAAAATTTAGTCCAATAATTTGTAGCAAGGATATCAACATATATTTTCATGAGAATAAGCATGAATAATTAGTTGTCTTGTTTAAAAAATAGACATACTACTACATGTGAGTTATCCTTTCTAGGTTTGCTCCCCAGATAGTTTATAAGGGTGATAGCCACCCATTATAAATAGTGTGAAACATAGATCAAATACAAATTAAAACAATAGATCTCTTTGATCTAAAAAAAAATGCTAGTGATAAATTTTTAATTTAGTTATGAACTTTAATAGCCTTTATATTTTATAGTTAAATATTTTATGCTCTATCTATGGATAAATAGATGATCATTGTGATAGTTTGATAGTAGTTCATCAAATATACTACAAGTAGCAATATTCTCAATATAATCCTCTGAAATATTATTGGGAGATAAATTATGATGTTTATTCCCTTTGTCTCAATTAGTGCACTAATGATTCTTTTGTAATGCAACTTAGAACACTATTGTACCAATTAATTTGGAAGGAAAAACTTTGAAAATAGTAATTGGTACTCGATGAACCAAACATATTATAGCATTATATGGAAGCATCAACACCATTAGTTATGAGGTGATTCCTTCTTTGTTCACATTTCATCCACGAGTGATTTACAAGAAGATAGCATAAAAATGAAAAAGGGACATTATTATATCCACCTATACTAAATGACTATCAAAATATATTATAAATCACCTTTATAAGGAAATTATGAAGTATCAACACTTATAATGGATGATCTAGAAAAGTACAAGTCTACATCTTCTCTTATAACATTATGAAACCCTCCTTGAGAATATTCTTCATATATACATAATCTTACATTAATAATAGACAATGTGCTTTAAGATGGAGCATTTCCATGCAAAAGACTTGGTCTAAAGACCAAGGCAACATAGTGCCCTTGTACATATGGATTCAAAGATGTTGAATGTCAAGGTTGTACAAATGTTCATCATAATTGTCTTAAATTAGGTGCATTGTTATAGGGATAGACTGAGCCGAACTCTTGACCCCATTCCCAAATAGCTACATTGTAAGAGGAAATTATAGAAGACATTTGTTGACCCACCAAAAATGACCTAAAGGAAATTTATCAAACTTAAGAAGTGCATCACATTATTCATGAATGAGGTATAGCTCAGAGGTGAATATTGACATGCAAACAAAAGCCAAATGCTTTCAACCATAAGTGTTACAAAATAATTAAAAAAAAAAAATTAAAAGAATAAGCCAACAGTATAGGTTGTATACTCTATTTATTGAGAGTTCTTTGGAAGCATTCACATTTTAATAAGGCTTATAAAAGTGAAGGATAAGATAAATGACAGAATCATTACAGAGAACTACATAAGTTAATTGTGGCAATGAACTCCAATTTTGAGGACTTCAAAACTTTTAAGTTTGTGAGTGCTTTTTTCTATATCTATTAAAGACATACTTGAGAATGCATGAGAAAGGAGGAATATAAGAACAATTGAAGGGTTTGAGATGGGCGTAGTAATGATGACCAGTAAAGAGGCCTACAAAATTAACCACAAAGCAACCCGATTAGAAAAGTGAAGAAATTAATCCGTGTTAAAAAAAATAGCTTAACCAACAAAAGAAATGATTTGAGTAAATAATGACTTATTGCAGTCTTAATAACAGGTTTACTTGATAGTTAGCCTTCAACCTTATAACACCCACTAAAATCCTTAACACATAGTTAAGAATGGGAAATAGACCACCTCTTTTTTTCTACTAATAAAATATCCTTGAAATGCTAAAGAACAAACATTTTATATTTGAGATCTTTCATCTTGTTTTTTGGACTTTTTTTTCTTTTTGAAAGCTGATATATTTACAAGTTGCAACCTACCGACAAATCTCCATATAATTGAAAAAAAATTGCTTCCCAATGCTAAGAAATCGTAACAGGAAATCTATTAAGGTTGCTCGAGATCTTAGAAAACAAACTTTGGTTGTCATCCATTTTAAAGCTAATATTATCTGGTTTATAGGAGCATCTTTATAAGGAGAACCATGTGTTTGATATTATGAGAAAAACCAACATAGAACAAACGAATCAATGATTTCAATTAACCGCTTTAATTTCCTTATGAATCAATAATACACATACTCCAGAGTGTGTTTGATCGGCAAACGATTATATACTTGGATAGGCATCAATTGATACGTTGGGAAATATCATGCCAAAGGTTGTGACTTATTTACATTCGATCAGTTGCAAAGAGAGTCCTTTTATACTATTATAAGAATGAGTATTGGTTCCTTGAGTTATATAAGTACACAAACTTTAATGAAGATAAGAAATTTGACACAGATGAGGGCTTCAATAAGTGATTCGACTTATTTAAAGATTCCATTTGAGGACTCTTATTTAAATAATGGTTTGATTAAGTTTATACTTAACAAACTTAAATATAAAGATAAATTATAATATTGATTGAGTATGGTAATATATATTTTTCATATTTTTTCATTAAAAAAAATGACAATGATCTTATATCAATTGTGATCAAATTGCAAGTGAAATGGTGTTTGATTGAAATGTCATGTTCAAGAGCTATGAATTTTATTTTCCTTTTATAAAGACATCAAATTTAATAAAAGACTTCATGAATTCAATTTTAAGGTTAAACAAATGAAAACCTCAGGTTTGTGCCATTATATCAAGCTATTTTTGATAAATTATACTCTCACATATCTCTCTAAAGAGAAACAACATCCAACTTTCTAAAGTACTTGATCTAGTAATTAAAGCACAATTCTCTATACAATTGACACTTAAATAAAGGTTTTGTAACTATGTACTTCTCTTATAAGGGAATAATTTTGAGTTAATGAAATTTGATGTTATATAAAATATATATGTTATACTTTACAATCTTATGCTATGTGAACATTAAAAAAATTGAAAATATCACTTATAAAAAAAGAATAGTTAGAATTTCCTTACTTGTCTTTCATAAATTGAATTTAAATGAATGGAGAAGGCATACTAAATATATAGCACAATTGGCCTTGCATGTGTTGAATTAGCATAAATACGTTTTCCATCAAGTTTTATATGTCTTCTACTATAACCTGTGAAAATGATTAGTACTAGACTAACTTGCTCTGATACCATGTTAGAAATTAGGATCTAAGGATACTAATCATTATAAACAAGATTATAAAGTAAATAAAATATGAAACATACATGTAAAATGTACACATTACACAAGATATACATGGGGAAAACCCTTTCGGGTAAAAAACCCCATAAAGCATCATTTAATTAAAACACTTACAAATATAGTCTATAATAAAATAGACATGAACTTGGGGACACTCCTCCAATACTTCCACATGGCCAATGATACCTCATATGCATAGTGATACAACTCACCATAAAGCTCCAAATTCACACACCTCTCAAATGAGAGAGAACCTCCTTAAATATAGGAGGAAGGGCGACTTCACTAGTCACACCTTTTGAATAACCCCCACTCATAATAATTAATAATCTAATAGTTACTAGTTTATAATTATTTCAAATGGGATATGCTTATAAGGCATATAATATATAAGGTTTTATAACCTTATATTAGAACATTATATATAAATGTTATAAGGATGTGATCCCTAATAACATTATGTTCTAACAGAATCTCCTCATCATCCATGTCTCTGTTTGGCCTAGATTCATAGTTGGTGCTTACTTCTTTTCATTTTCTGGTCGGTGCAACAGATGCTCTAAAGGCTGACTCAATCTTCTAAACACTTCCATCATAGCTATTCAACTCATATGCAGTCAACTTTGCAATGATAGAGTCTAAGGATACCTTGGTTTTGTCGATAGATCGTAACTCCTGAATAGAAGCAACTCTGATTGCCTAGACTGGTAACAATGATATCAGAACTTTACTGACAACAGTGGCATGATAAAGTGTTCCACCAGTGCTCTTGATATCTCCAACCACAGTCTTGATCCTTATGCCATATTGTTGAATGGTCTCACCTTCAACCATCCTCATGTCTTCAAATTTTCCTCTAAGGCTTTCTTCCTTAGCTTGCTTGACATGCTCATCACCACCATAAATGGTTTCTAGTGTGTCTCATACATCCTTAGGAGTGTCCTTATCTTGTACATAAATAAACTCAATACCGGACAGACTGCTAATAAGGGCTTCCATGACAACTATTTTCATGAATCTCTCTTTTCTGATCATCGGTTAGAGTGCCAATGGGGATTACATAGACATTCTCAACATAGTTCATCATTAAAGCAAGATCTTTTGCCTCAAGCGGTTAAGCTTATATCATCGAGGACCTAGAGTCGCTTTGATACCAATTAATGAATAATGATGAACAAATGATACCCTAACTGGTATTGAGATGGGGGGTGAATTAGTACAGACAAAAACTTCTCCACAACTTTTCAAGTTAAAACAATGCTAACTAGTTGTCTTCATAACTGAACTTAACCATGGGAATACCGGTTAAACACAGTAAGACTTCACATAGCTAAACCAGTAAAACTGAATACTTTAAATAACATTCAACACTTGATAACTACTTCACCAATATACTCATGCATGTGTTGTATTAGTAATACCATAGCCATTAGCTCTGTATGCATATTCACCTAAACAAAGAATACTCAATCATCACATGAAAAATGCACAACTCATGACACACAATTTTTTCACGTAGAAAACCAAATGGGAAAAACCACGGTGGGGATAAATACCCACAATCTTGTTTTTGAACTCTTTTGAAGCTCACTCTATTAGGAGACTAGTCTGGTTAAAAACTTTACAATAAGGCTCTGTTAGGAACTGATCATGTTAAAGATCACCCGGTTAAGGGATGGCTATAAACCCTATTAAAGGTTACCTTGCTAGAGGATTTAAAGAACTCAATGAACTTGAATCACCTAGTTAGTGGATTTACAACAAGTCTATGAAAGCTACCAAATCAAGGGATTTTCCTTTTGTTGAAATGGTTATAAGTCAACAGGTAAAGCTTTGATTTGATAACAACACTACTTGCTAAGGCAGATCCTTTTCAGCTCCTCTCCTCTACAATCACACTCTATAGGTTCCACACCCTAATTTGGCAAGTATCTCAACATGTAGACACAATCATAACATTTTCCAACCCCAACAATATCAAAACTCATCGACCTTATAAACAACAATTAGGCTGGTAGCATAAACCCTAAACCCTAAATATTTTAGGTTTACAATTTCAAGTGGTCTAAATCTTGACCATCTAAGCACATTACATAGAATGAAGGAACCTAAATAGATCTTAATTCAGTTTGCATCATCTGATCTTCACCGCATCTCGAAAATGGTAACCCATCACGTGCTCTTCATACACCGCTTAGAAAATCGTGCATTCCTGAGATAGGCATTCAATGCATTTGACCTCCACATGCAAAATCCTCAAGGAAATCCTTCACGTGCATACAACTAACGTGGCATCCTGATCCTTATCCTTAATGTTCACAAAAAACCATTGGTTGCACTACACAAGCCATACCAGAAACCCTAAAACTGAATAGAGACTACCAACTGGTAATTACACTTAGTGAACCCCGACACTGGTCTAGTCCATCCTGGTTGACCAAAAACTGCTTCCAATATTTATACCAGTGCATACTGATGTACCTTCTTTATCACTTATTGACATCAATGACAACATACTTTGCCACTGCTTCATCATATGCCAACACCTACTACAGGAAAAAGTGCAGGTGAATCTGTCTAGGAAAGTGAGGAATGGATAAAACACTTACCACCTAAGGAGATGCATAAGATAGAGTGCATTTTGGATAGCATGGAAGCCAAGAAGACAAGACACAAGGCATACTTTGAGCACTTGGTTAAATGGAAAGTCCTTCCTAACTAAGAAGCTACATGGATGTTGGAGAAAGATATCAAAAAGAAGGGTGGTGATTTGCAGAAGTTGGTCTCTAAAAGGACTTGAGACACATTTCACCCGGGGAGTATGGTGCAGGAGCACCTACCTATGAAAGAATGACCCAAAGACAAGATGATTTTCTATTAGTCTAAGATGGATGTAATAAGACCCTATGGGTCCTTTTTTTAATTCAATGTCCTAGGACTGTGACAAGTTTGTCCATGTTTGGTCAAATTGTAATCTAGGGTCTTGTAGAGCAAATTGAGTGAATAAGGTTCACAATGGTCTAAATTGAGGGATCAAGTGGCCAAAGGCATGTTTGAGTAATTTTTGATTTTTTAGAATCAAATGTAATCATTTTGGGGGACTATGACAGTTAGGAGTCTAAGTTGGTTGAATTATGCAAAAGTTGTCAAATTGTCAATTTGTTGTCATGATAATTTTGCACTTTTTGTAAGTTGTGATTCTCCAATGGTCCATTCAATTTGAAAAATAGTTGGAGGAGGTTATGTTCATTTTGGGTGACACCTTTAAGTACCCAAAACACTGAAAGATGTAATTTGGGTTGATTTTGGTTGATTTGGAAAGGAAATTGAAGCATCAAGAACTATTGGAAACTTAGAAAACCATTTAATTTCTCTTAATTGCATACTGCGGGTGGATTGGTAAGAATTCTCATGAAATAGATCCTAAAACTAGATTATTTTACCTTTTTTTGCATTTGGTGTGAATTCTTGAAGTGATAGTTGCCCCATTCTACAAGCAAATCTCTACTGGGTAGCCTAAAACCCTTAAAACTTAGGGTTTGACTGTAATAATGGGTTTTGGTCTATCAATCTAATGAATAATAATGAACTACTAAGGTCCTAACCAGTACTAAGAGGGGGGGGGGTGAATCAATACATTCAAAAACTTGCTCTGACACTTTGACAAATCAAAACACAAATGACCGGTTGTCTTCACCACTGTCCTTAACCATAGCAACACCGGTTAAACAATATTACTTCAGACAACTAAACCAATTAAACAAAAAATATTTCAGGTAGCATTCAATAGATTAATCATGCATGAGTTGTACCAATAAAAACCACAACCATTTGACAGTGCATGCATATCTAACTTAATCAAAAACCACTTAATCATCACATGAAAAACTCACAACCCATAACACACAGATTTTTCACGTGGAAACCCAAATGGGAAAAACCACGGTGGGGATGAATACCCACAAGCTTGTTTGTGAACTCTTTTGAAGTCCACTCTATTAGGAGCCTAGTCCAGTTAAAGACTTTACAATAAGGTCCTGTTAGGAACTGATCCGGAGATGGATCACCCGGTTAAGGGATGGCTATATACCTTGTTAAAGGTTGAAACCCTGTTAAAGGTTACCTCGCTAGAGGATTTAAATTCCTCAATGAACTTGGGCCACTTGGTTAGAGGATTTATGACAAAGCTTGTTAAAGCTATTTGGTCAAGGGATTTACCTTCTATTGAAATGGTTAGAAGACAATAGGTAAAACACCGATCTGATAACAACACTCCTTGCTAAGGCAAGTCCTTTTCAGTTCCTCTCTTCTGCAATCACACTCTGTAGATTCCTCACTCTGGTTTGGCAAGTATCAAATCTCCAACATGCGGACACAAACACAACTTTTTCCAACCACTATAATAACAAAATTCATCAACCTTATAGACAACAATTAGGTTGGTAGCATAAACCCTAAACCCTAAACATTTTAGGTTTACAATTAAAAGCAGTCCAATCCTAACCATCAAATACATTACATAGAATGAAATAATCTAAAATAGATCTTAAGTCATTCTTCATCATCCAATCTTCACTGCATCTGGAAAAGAGTAACCCATCATGCGCTTTTCACATACCGCTAAGAAAAACACATATTCCTGAGGTAAACATTTAATGCATTCAATCTTCATGCACAAGATCCTCAAAGAAATTCTTCATGTGCACACAATTGATGTGGCATCTTGATCCTTATCCTTTTTCTTAACTAACTCATCACAAAACATCATCAGTTGCACCACACAAGCCAAACCGGAAACCCTAGAGCTAAACTGAGACTACCAACTAGTAGTCACACTTAGTGAACTCTGACAACGGTCAACTCATTCGATTGACCATAGCCACTTTCGATCTTCATTCCAGTGCATACTAGTTCACTTGCTTGAGCACTTATTGCAATCAATGACAACATATAGTATCCCAACTTCATCATATGCCAACAATCTCCCCCTTTGGCATTGATGGCAATACTCAGCATATCATTTCTCAGTATCTGCACCATGCTCAATAACGTATACTAGTTCCACTTGAAAGATCACCACCACCACCTGGACTGGTGAGTATGCACTTAGCCATATATCCTTTCCCCCATATATCTTCATCATCGGATATCTTCTCCCCCTTTGACAGCAATGCCAAAGTGGAGGCACAAGCTTCCAAGCTCCACTATGTTGCTCCCCCTATGGAGTAGCATCCTTCAACACATCAATCTTGTAAGATCTGACATGGTAGTACCTAACTCATGTGGAGAAAATGCATCTTTAATTTACTTCATGAAGGGGCATAACCCCTAATTCACCTCTCAAATAGGTAAATGTAGTCTTTGGTAAGGGCTTAGTGAATATGTCTACTAGTTGCTCCTTACTGGAAACATGTTCTAATACAACCTCTTTATTCTGAACCTTTTCTACTCAAGAAATGATACTTGAGCTCAATATGCTTTTTCCTACTATGCAATACCGAATTTTTGAAAATATTTATTGCACTAGTATTATCACAGAAAATACTCATCGGTTCAGATATAGTCACTTTGAAACCATCCACTACATGCTTCATCTAGATTCCCTGAGTGTAGTTCATAAATACTACCAAATACTCTGCTTCAGCTATAGACTGGGAAATACAGTTCTACTTCTTGATTGTCCATGAGACTAACCTTCCACTAAGGAAGAACACTCCATCGGTTGTGCTCTTCCGGTTGTCCATATTACCTGCCCAATCTACATCGGTAAACACTTTGAGATAAAAGTCGCCATTGTATTGATACCACAATCCATAATCAACTGTCCCTTTTAGATATATAAGAATCCTCTTTATCACTACCAAGTGGGATTCTCTTGGACTCTTCTGAAAACCAGTTTTCTCTCCTCCATTACAACTTACCGATCATTGACCGGTACTCCTTCTCATCAACCAACATTGTATCATCCTCCTTTGTTAATTTGTAGTCGGTTACCATCGGTGTTCCAAACGGTTTTCTCTCCTCCATGCCAAAGGTCTTCAATACCTCTTTGATATACTTGGACTGGGTAATGAAGATGCCCTCTTTCATCTGCTAAATCTATAGACTAATGAAAAGATTTCTCTCTCCAATTAGAGACATCTCAAACTCCTTTTTCATCACATTTACAAATGCATAACTCATATCATCATCTACAAATACTTCACATATCAGAATCTGATCACATTCAGATTTTAGGTAGATGTTGTTGTCCTCACTTGTTCTCAGAAATCATATCTTCACAAGATGAGAGTGTAACCATTCATACCATGCCCTTGGTTCTTGTTTCAATCCATACAGGGCCTTGTGTAATCTACACACCATGTCACTATCTTCTGACAAAGCAAACCCATCTAGTTGCTCAATATACACTTATTCCTCTAGGATTCCATTCAAGAAGGAAAACTTCACATCCATCTGGTATACCTTAAATCCCTTGAATCCTACAAATGAAAGTAGCATTCAGACACCTTCCAGTTTAGCCACTGGGGCAGAGGTTTCTCCATACTCTTCTCCTTCTTCCTGAGCATATCCCTTACATACAATTCTTTCCTTGTTCCTTACCACTCTGCCTTCTTCATTCAGCTTATTCTCAAAGACCCATTTCGTACATATGACATTCTTGTGTTCTAGTCTGGGTACCAAGGACCATGTTAAATTCTTCTCTATTTGATCCAACTTCTCTTCCATTGACTTTATCCAGTCTTCATCGGTGAGTGCCTCTCTAGAGATCTTAGGCTCAAATTTTGAAATCATGCAAGAATTTGCTTTCAACTTTCTCCTTGTAAGTATTCCTGCATCTTTGTCTCCTATGATTTTCTTTGGATCATGATGGAGTCTTACATACCTAGGAATGACCATAGCTGGTCCATCTTGCTTTTCCTCTTCTTTTTCCACTTCTTCTTCTTCTTCACCTACTGAAGCTTCTACTGGTACAAAAACACTGAGGTCTTTGCAATGTTTGTCACTTGTTTCTTTCTTAACTGGTTCCCAGAAGGCTAAACCCAGTTCATCTTCCGTTTTCTTGCTACTGGTTTCCTCAGGCTTCTCAGGGGATTCATCAACCTTGACATTGATACACTCAAAAATATTTTGAGTCCTCCTATTGTAGCACTTTAGAGATTTGCTTTTAGTAGAATATCCCAGAAATATTCCTTCATCATACTTAGCATCAAACTTACTCAGGTGCTCACCTCTCGTGCTATAGAATTTACTCCCAAACACTTTGAAATAACTCACATTGGGAGTTCTCCCATTCTAGTACTCATAGGAGGTTTTGTCTTTACCTTTCTTAATGAGTACCCAGTTCATGGTATAGACTGCAGTGCTCACCGCTTCTCTCCAAAATGTGTGAGCTACATTTCCTTGGATCAACATAGTTCTGACCGCTTCAACTATAGTCCTATTGTTTCTTTCTAGTATGTCATTCTGTTGTGGTATCCTTGGGGTAGACAATTTCCTCTTAATATCATTCTCCTCATAGTACTTATTGAATTCATTAGAAGTGAATTAACCTCCCTAATCAGTTCTTAGGCATTTTATCCTTATGTCGCTCTCCTTCTCCACCAATGCTCCAAAGGCTTTGAACTTTCCAAATGCCTCAGAATTGTCTTTCAAGAATGTGACCCACATCATTCTTGATCAATCATCAGTAAGAATCAAAAAGTACTAATCCCCCTAAATACTTCTAGTTTTCATCAGACCACATAGATCGGTGTGCACTAGATCAAGTAAGTTCTCAGCTAAAAAGGACTTACCTTTGAATGTTGAGGAAGACATCTTCCCAAGTTTGCATTCTCTACACAAGGCATTCTCTGGTTTTTTCAGCAAAGGAAATCCTCTTACTGCCTTGATCTTACTAGCCTTTACAATATTATCAAAAATTATATGACAAATTCTCCTATGCCATATCCAACTGTCATCAAATTTTGCCATTAGGCACTGACTAATCTTGGCATTCAGCTGAAACTGGTTTCCTCTGGTCCTCTTACTGGTGGCAATAAGTTATCCACTCTTTCCAATTATTCTACAAACTCCACCTTTGAATTCTGAAATGAGTCTTTTGTCGTTCAGCTGAGCAACACTCAAAAGGTTGTGCTTAAGGCCTTCCACCCAGTAGACATCATCCGCACTGTTCTTTCCATTCAGTGAGATGGATCCTTTTTTTTTCACCATGCAAGGTGCATTGTTACCAAACCAAACAACACCACCATCATATCCTTTAAGAGTTAGAAACTTTCTCCGGCCACCGTTCATGTGGTGAGAACACCCACTATCAATGATCCACTCATTGGAGTTGTGAATATGTGAGACAAGGGCTTTCTGGAAAGAAAACTCTTCCTTGACAGTCACAAACACTATGTCCTCATTCTCTTCATCCTTAGATTCCTAATTGGTAACACCTTCATCCACTGCAACAAGACAATTTCTCCTAGCTACTCCTTTATACTTCTAAATGTCTCTGGTTTATCCTTATTGTCATTGTTAGGACAATTAATAGCTATATGTCCTATCTTATTGCAGGAAAAACACTTCAGAGAAAGCTTACCTATATATTTTCTGGTGCCTTTTAGAAGTCTCTTGGCAAGAGGAGCTTCAAACTCCATCAAAATATCCTCATCGTCCATATCTCTGCTTGGCCTAGATTCATAACTAGGACTGACCTCTTTTCCTTTCCTAGTCGGTGCAGAGGAAGAAGATGCTCTAAAGGTTGACCTGATCTTCTAAACACTACCATCATAGCCATTCAATTCATATGCAGTCAACCTTGTTTTTGTCGATAGACCTTAGCTCCTGAATAGAGGCAACCCTGATTGCATAGACCAATACAAGTAATCTCAGAACTTTATTGACAGCACTTGCATCAACAATTGTTCCACCAGTATTCTTGATTTCTCCAACCACTATCTTGATTATTATGCCATACTGTTGAATAGTCTCTCCTTCAACCATCCTCATATCTTCAAACTTTCCTCTAAGGCTTTCTTCCCTAGCCTGCTTGACATGTTCATCACCACCATAAATGGATTCCAGTTTGTCCTACACATCTTTTAGATTGTCCTTATCTTGTACATCAATGAACTCTACATCGAACAAGCTGCTAATAAGGGCTTCCATGACTTGCCCATTTTCTTGTATCTCTCTTTTTTGATCATTGGTTAGAATGCAAGAGGGGATTACATAGGCATTCTCAACATAGTTCTAGTGTTGTGCACCCAAACTCTTGATATATATCTTCATCCTATCCTTCCATATTTTAAAGTTATCCCTATTGAACTTAGGACCTTCCCTCTTCATCATTAAAGCAGGATCTTTTGCCTCAAGAGGTTAAGCTTATATCACCGAGGACCTGGATGAGCTCTGATACCAATTGATGAATAATGATGAACTACTAAGGTCCTAACTGGTACTGAGAGGGGGGGGTGAATCAGTACACACAAAAACTTGCTCCGACACTTTGACAAGTCAAAACACAGATGACCGGTTGTCTTCACCACTATACTTAACCATAGAAATATTGGTTAAACAAAATTACTTCAGATGGCTAAACTAGTTAAACAAAAAATACTTCAGGCAACATTCAATAGATCTCAAATCTTGATAGCTACTTCACCAAATTAATTATGCATGAGTTATACCAATAAAAACCACAACCATTTGATAGTCAATGCATATCTAACTTAATCAAAAACCACTCAATCGTCACATGAAAAACTCACAACCCATAACACACAAAATTTTCACGTGGAAACCCAAATGGGAAAAACCATGGTGGGGATGAATACCCACAAGCATTTTTGTGAACTCTTTTGAAGTCCATCCTATTAGGATCCTAGTTTGGTTTAAGACTTTATAATAAGGTCCTATTAGGAACCGATCCAATTAAGGATCACCTAGTTAAGGGATGGCTATATACCTTGTTAAAGGTTGAAACCATGTTAAAGGTTAGCTCGCTAGAGGATTTAAATAACTCAATGATCTTGAGCCATCTGGTTAAAAGATTTACAACAAAGCCTATTGAAGCTACCTAATCAAGGGATTTACCTTCTGTTGAAATGGTTAGAAGACAATAGGTAAAACAATGATCTAATAATAGTACTCCTTGCAAAGGCAGATCCTTTTCAGTTCCTATTTTCTGCAATCACACTCTATAGATTCCTCACTCTGGTTTGGCAAGTATCAAATCTCCAACATGCGGACACAAACACAACTGTTGCCAACCACTATAATAACAAAACTCATCGACCTTATAGCCAACAATTAGGTCGGTAGCATAAACCCTAAAACCTAATTATTTTAGGTTTACAATTACAAGCGGTCCAATCCTGAACGTCAAATACATTACATAGAATGAAATGATCTAAAACAGATCTCAAGTCATTCTGCATCGTTCAATCTTCACCGCATCTGGAAAATAGTAACTCATCATGCACTTTTCACATACCACTAAGAAAAACACACATTCCCAAGGTAGATATTCAATGCATTCGATCTTCATGCGCAAGATCCTCAAAGAAATCCTTCATGTGCACACAGCTGATGTGACATCTTGATCCTTATCCTTGTTTGTAACTAACTCATCACCAAACATCATCGGTTGCACCGCACAAGCTAAACCAGAACCCTAGTACTGAACTGAGACTACCAATCGGTAGTTAAACTTAGTGAACCCCGACACCAGTCCACTCATCCAGTTGACCATAACCACTTCAGGTCTTCATTCTAGTGCATACCGGTTCACTTGCTTGAGCACTTATTGACATCAATGACAACATACGTTATCACTACTTCATCATATGCCAACACAATCCTTAATGGAACACTCTATTGTTATAGGAGATTATAGGCAATTATATCATATATCATTTTCAAAAGCCATGAATAGGATACAACAGGGCGAGGAGGATGGAGAACTAACCCTAGGTCTAACATTTCTATGTGACAAACTAGTTTGATGAGTGCAGCGTGTGAGAATTGAGTGGTAGAGAACTAGAAAGGGGTTTTAATGTGGTAGAAGATAACTTTGGAGGTTGACATAACATTTCATGGTCAGTGATGGTCACCAATTAGGAGAACCAAACCAGTTTGTGGAAGGCGTTCAGTCAAATAGGTCTAATAGCCTTATTAGGTTTGTTTGTGCAATATTGGTTGGGATATCTACAAGTTGATCTGGCACTAGAAATTGAGATATTTTTTAGTACTCCCAAAAGGGTATCTGAAAATATAATTTATTTTCCTATATCCTTAGGGTGTCAAAAGTTATCACTCGATTCCTTCAAATGGAGGCCTAATTACAACCTATTTTGTTTGTGGGCAAGTGAGTCAAAATTGATGTTCTGGTGGGCCTAAACCATGAAATCCTATTTCATTTGTGTTAAGGTGTTTTGAGAACACCCCTCCAAGGGTTTTTGTTTTGAATTGGTCAAGTGGGCCATTCAAACACCTAAAGCCTAGTAGAATCCCGCTCATGTATGCAAGGGTGTGTGTAGTCACACAAGATTTGACAAGTGTTAGTTGTTTATAAGGGAACATATTGGAGCCTTTTAGTCTTCCAAGCTGTTTTTTAGTGTCTTTTGAACCATATTTTGACTTGGCATTGTGTAAGGATCTTTGGAGGTAGGTTTGGTTGAGTTTGTGAGCCTTAGAGGTTGGTTGGTTCAAGGTTATCCTTCTAGTCTGTTGCCTCCTCATCACTTAAAAAGGTTTTATGATGTATATTCAAATATTCACTTATATTACTTAACATTCTTTTATTTGTAATTGTTTAGTTAACTATAACAATTGTTATAACTTGTCATGTTGCATTCTTATCTTTAGACCAACTTCTTTTTCCAATAGAATCAATGGCACTAGAATTGGTAGATACAACTTGCTTAAATGATTCATTTTTCCTTCTTGGTTTTATGTAAATTCCTAAATTTTTCATCACTTTATGCATTTTCAACATTTTCTCTAATTGTAACATAAGTAGATATTAAAATCCTAGCTTTTTATTATTAAAAAAAAATGTTTATACAATCTATTGCCATTTGTTCTAATTTGCCTGCAAGAGACTAAACAAAGAAGATTATCTAAGACATTGATGTCAATGTTAAAACAATTACTTTCATTTTGAACTTTCAAAGAGGGGGGTGATGTTGGCAACAACAATAAAGGAAAACTAAGAGGGGGGGGTGTGAATCAGTTTTCACCGGATCTACAAACTTAACCATAAAAACAAATCTAATAAATTGTAGCAACAACAAAGATAAGTAGATAAATAACACAATACACAACACCAAGATTTTGACGTGGAAAACCTGGTTAAGGTAAAAACCATGGTAGGTGCCTACCCACAATAAGATGATACTCTATAGTAGTATGTCAAAATATTACTGTGGGGAATGCACCTACATTCAGGCACACTACTTAGAGATCACTGATCAAAAGATAATGAACTGAAAGGCTACAACCCTCAGGGAAGTCTCACTACCTTACAACAAGATTCAGATTACAATCCAGAAGAAATGAACTGTAATAATAGCATCTCCAAATGCCTGATGACAATTCCAGTTAAGCACAATTGTTTTCTTTATAACACCAATCTATTCTCAATACAACACACTAAAAGATGAATTCTTATTTGCACATACACCACTCTCCGATAATGAAAACACAACCACTACACCTATTTTAAATGACAATATCACCTATTTATACAATTCATCAACCTTGACAACAAGGTCGGCTAAACCCTCAACCCACAATTACAAAATTACATCACATGATACAAAGATTAACCACTGGACCAATATAATGATATACTTGACATAACATGGACCTAATTCAAATATCCAAACACTTAACACTATTGAAAATCACACCAAGATCAACCACAACATGCTCCACCACTGGAAAAACCGCATAACACGAAAAACATCACCGGTTTAGCAAAATCACCAACTCACACAATGATTAATGCAGATCATCAAAATAAATAGTACACAATTGTTATAAAATTGGTCAATCCCAAATACACTGAGAGGGAGGGGTTAATCAGTGTGAGACCAGTTAATGAAAGATTTAAACTTATTTGCAATTTTGTAACTGAGATTAATATGCCAGTAACTAAACAATAATGCAACAAAGATAAATAAAAGAATCAGCATCAATGCACATCATAACACAAATATTTTGGTGAGGAAACCCGGTAAGGGAAAAACCTCGGTGGGATTTGTGACCCACAATATTTACTCACTGGCCATATGAATAAATATTACTTAGTACAAAAAGGGGCCTGCACATGCAGGAAGGCCAACTGCTTAGAGCTCACTACTCAAAAATAAAAGTGGAGTCTCACTGACCACAAAATCACACTAATGTAAACATAAAATGAACTCTTACAACTTGCATAAAATGTTGGATGATTTCGTTGTTATGCTCTGCCTGATACCAGTTTTGCCTCTGCCAAAAACCCTAGCTGGTATCCTGTCAAATGATTTTTCTTATACAAAATAGTCTTTGCTCTGCTCTGCTTCTTATTCGCTCCAAAATAAACACATCAAAATTCATATACAACTATTCGCTATCATATCCTATCTTATCTCATATTACTGCTTACTTCTATCTAAATGACCTACAAGAACTCATAAATATATGTGTATGTACAATACAACATGTCGGCCATACAATTATAATCGCATTGACAATATTTATTGACAAGCCGGCCTAGAATGGTGGTATAATCTCCTACCGGTGTAAACTAGATGCCGATGTGAATAATTCTTGTTGTATCTATCAGTGCCGGTAGGTGAAGTCTATGGCCGGTTGATCCTATGGAACCTTTTTTCCATCAATGAAAATATCTACCTTTTTCATCTAAGTGTATAATGCCAACAATCTCCCCCTTTGGCATTGATGGCAACACTCATGAGAAAAATCAAAAAATTGTGAATCCAAAACTATGAGTGCTCCCCCTGAGCAAATGATATGTTCATGTTCTGCATACTTTACTCAATGCCTTACTCAGTATATTTTTCTCACTATATACTCCCCCTTTGGCATCAATGACAAAGGATGTCAAAAAAAAATCAAAAATTTACTTAGAACCTTGAAGTCTATTGTGTACAACTTGAAAAGTATCTGCTAGAACTAAGTTCAGACCCTACATGAACTTCATACTATCAGTGATTAATGTTTCTGTTTGCCTGATCATCTCGGTAAGATAGTGCATTTGTTGTTCTGGTGATCTATCTCCTTGAATTGTAGCTTTTGATAGTGCATTCCGGTGAGTGATTAGATTGTCCAGTCTTGGACCAAGCTTATTCTTCAACTCCTTGGTTTTCATTTTCAGTCTTGCCTTTTAGTTTTCAATATTTTCAATATTTTCCTCATATATAGTCATCTCCTATTCTATGATAGATGTTAGTTCTAAAGAACCAATTATGTTATCCGCAATATCATCAATTTCTTTTTGAGTTTTTTTTGATCTGATCATCAATAACTTATGTTAGTTGATGTGATTTACAGGCTTCCCGGTATAATTCCTTATATTCCAAAATGGTAGAATTTAGTGCCACTAGAAGTGTATCAATCTGCTGAGTACATTCCTTTATTGTTTTAGTAAAGAATACTTTCATTTCTTTATCAATTTTTTCTTGAATAGTCTTCTCATTTATTTTGGCTAATGACTGAATGTTAGCAGAAATGAATTTGGATAATGTGTCCAATTTACCTATCGAGCCAATAATGTGATCTACCTTGCACCCTAGTGCAATCATCTATAAAATCGGTAGAGAATCACCGATAGTCTTAAATCCTAAGGCATTACATTCCATTATTTTCTTTATAGAATCCAAAAGTACTTATGTGACAGTTGTTGGTCTGAAATCCAAAATTGAAGTACCGGGAGAGGTGCTAGGTTCTGCATTATCTTTCTTCTCTTCTCCTAATATCTTTGACCCTTCCTCTATTTTCTATTCAGCTACCTTAATCACTTCCTCTTCCTTATTCTCATTCTTATCCTTTGCCGGTTCAGATGCTGTCTATCTTGTGCTTTATATGTCGGGATATCAACATCGATGTCTTTATTATTACTTATATCCTACTGAGTGTCATTTGCCTTTACCGGTGAGTCAAAAATCTCAATATTTATAGATTCTGATTTATTCTCCTCAAAAACTTCTTATCTACAACTTTATTTGAATCGTCAATAGTTATCTTAGCAATATCAACATTTAAAGGAGTGGTTGTGGGTTGGTCCTTACCAATTTCTAGAATAGAGGTATCATCCATTGTAATGTTGATATTCTGAGTGTCAACCTTCATTGTGAATAGAATGTTTGACTCGGGATCAATGACATTTGTTGCTTTTTCTTCCTCTGATGTGTTTTCTATGGGTGGATTCTACACTTCTGTCTGTGCCTCTGTTGCTGCTGATGGGGTGTCCTGAGCCAGTGCTAGTAAGTTATCTTTTATTTTTAAGTTAGGAATATTGCCAACTTTATTCTTCCCTTTATCTCCTTTTTGATATACCTTAGTAAAAAATTTGTCAGCTTTTTGTCTTTCTTTTTCTTCTCTTTTCTCTTTCTCCACAAAGAAAATATCCCATTTGTCTATTGTCTCATCTGTGATTTCCTTTATCCCGTTGACCATGAGGCTTACTTGCCGGTGACCACTTGCAAAAATAGTTATGTTAGCTTCTGCTATCAATTCATTTATTTCTTGTCTAGACTTAGCTAGATCAACAACCAATAATGCTTCAACTTTCAATTTCTTATCCAATTCCATGATGGACATTCTTTTTGCCTCAAGTCTTAGATATGTCATTGGGGAGAAAATCAATGACTTCAATAAGAACTTTCTTATATATATCTAAATACAAGATTATGCTTTCTTCAATAGTGTTCTTATCTGAATCATTAAAAGAATGATAAAACTTACTGACATTGTTGAGATTACCATCCTGAGTTATTTCATTAATGAGCTCTTCTGGCAAAAGTGTATCAGATTTCTTTGGTGTCAGTTGCTTCTGTGAAATCTTCTTTTTTGGACCATCAGGCTCTCTCACAACCCATTCTTTCTTCCTAAGTGTCCTTGTCTTCTTAGGTGACGGAGCAAGTGTCGGTTGAGATTTTCTCTTCTTCATATCCACCCTTTTAAATTCTGCAGCTTTGTCACTATCAGTCTCAGATGAGGTAACAACAAGGGAGACATGTGTTATCGGTTGCTGGTCAGTTTTTCTTTCTTTTATGCTTGTAGAAACATCACTCAACTATTCAAGTTTCAATAATCCCTTGGTAACATCTTTGACAAATTTTGATGCATCTTTCAATGTTTTATCCCTTTTCTTTCTTTTCTTTTGAATAGCAATATCTTTCTCTATGGTTTTAGCACTGCCAAAGATCTTCTCAATAGGTTCCAGTGGGGCATCTAGAAGTCTCTTGGCATAATTTTCAAGAATGTTGGTGTCCACTTCATATCCCATTTCCATTACCCAAACAGTTCTAGGTGTGACAACCTCCATCAATGTTTCATCTCTCTTTATAACAAAGCATATCAATTTGTCATACTTATCAACAATACCTTGAGGGATTCTTTCCCTTTGCTTCATTCTTGCTTGAAAGTTTTTTAAGTATCCCCATACCTTCTTGTTTCTTTCTAAACCCATTTCAGAAATTGCCTCCTTAATCTATTTTCCAACAGAAATATCATAGGCAAAATATCTATGCCCTATGCCGATAATATCCCTTGAGAAGTATAGCATCAAACATACAATTAAATTTCCAAATTTGAATGTTCCCTTTTTACAACCTTTGATTTTGTCCAATTTATCTATCAAATCATCTTTTAACCATTCACAAAGATCAATTTTTGCATTATTCTTTATCATTTCATAAGCACTGTGAATGCATAGTCTGGAAACATGATTTAACCTATTTGTATGTGCAACCTTGTAACCAATAACCATGCTAGCATATTTAACATTCTCATCAGTTATGTCACTTACTCTGAGTGATCTGTTATTAGATGTAGTGCCGATTAGATCCATAACACCTTTGTTTGGAATTTTCTTCTTCTTCTCATGCCTTGTGCTAGTAGAGGGTAAACCTATAACAACTTTAATAGATTCCTTGGTGATTTTGAAGATGGAGCCAAGCCATAAGAATTCACCATGAACTCTACTTAGAACATATCGGACAATTTCATCTTCGAATTCAGGCATATAAAGGATGTCCACTAACCCTAAATCTTCCACAATCTTATGTTCAGGTTTGATTACACCTTGGTTGTTTGTGATGACTTTCATAAACACATTCTTTATCTCCTCAAACCCTAAATCTTCAATATTGCAAGGAATGTATGTTGTAGGGTCTTCTGCGAATGCGACTCCCTTCAGAATTTTTGAAAATGCTCTAATAGAGTCGTCCATCTTAGCTATCCTAGGAATTATCTTAAAAACTGGCCTAAGATGTTTGATATTCTCCACAACAGTAGGGTTTTCTATGAATTCAGGAATGGAAGATGAAGAAGCCATGACATAAAATAAATACCTTTTTATGTCGAATGCAAGTGAAAACCTTGGATGCCCTAGAAAATCTTTGCTCCTTCACTTCTTGAATGTCGGTGCTCTACTTATGTGCTCTTTGAATACTTGAATGCTTTGTGAGGCAAAATGAGAAATTTCAATGCTTTATAGATAAAAAGTTAACTAACAACCGCATTAAATGCTTTATCGATTAGTGAATTTCCATTGTAACTCAAGATATGTGCCAGTAAAGAAGGATTATGACTTTACCATCATCTGAGGGGAAAAATACATGATATTCAATTATTTTCCTTACCCCTAAGGATTATTCCTTAGTTAGATGAATAATTTCTTGCTGGTGCAGGATTGCTTTGTTCTGTCGGTGCAAAGCTAGATTCATCATTTCTCTGATTTGTCTTCTTGACTCATTGTTTAGTGAATTCTTGCTTGATTTCATTCACCTTTTCCTTTCCTTTTACATTAGATCCTCTATTGTTTGTTGGTATATTCTTGTTTATGCAAAATCTTGCAATATGCTCAATCTTGTTGCATGCATAACAAGTTACATTGTTTCTTTGAATAGATTTTCAATAACCTTGCTCGGTTTGAGTTCTGTATTGATTAGATAGATGTCCAAATCTACCACAAGCATAGTATTTTACATTCATTCTGCAATCATTTTACTTATGACCATATTTATTGCATTTGGAACATTGATTGGTAGATGAGTTTGTATTCCGATTATTCCTATATCTGCATTGATTTGCTCTATGGCCAAATTTGTTGCAATTAAAACATTTGCCATTGAATTTATAAGCATTAGGCTTGTTGGGACTGATTAAAATTGAGTCAATTTTATAGGCCCATTTCAAATTTTTGCTCTGCATACCTAAATGAAGTCAGTTTGAACGGCCTAGTTAGCAAGGGGGTAAATGGAGCCAGTTGATTTTCAGAGGGTAAGGCTCGGGATTCATGTCCCACACCTTTCATTTGGCCTATTTAGTGATGTGAAACTTTCAAAATTCAATTTGGATAAGTTTATGAGGTACCCGTTTTGAGGGGTGAGCTGGAAGTGCATTTTAGGCACAAATGCAGATTTTATTGAGTAGCCTACTTTGAGCGATTACATCTTTTGCCCTGTTGATCGTCATGAAAAAACTCAAAGTGGATTCAATTCTATGCATAAATGTGAGTCAACTTGCAAATTTTCAAGTCTTAACGAATCCATTTGCTTAGTTTTTGAAGCCGATTCCATTTGCAGTTTCTATGTTTTGGCAAGTCCCTGTTTCGACAGCTAGTCGGAGCCCTGTTTTGCATAAGTGTAACAGTTGCCTAAGTAAGCGTCATGCCATAATGTTTGTTCCGGGCTGATGTTGGTATAAGTGATGAGCTATGCTTCGAATTTGAAGGCTCTACCAATCCGTTTGATCGGTTTTCAAAAGAGCTCATTTTGCCATCATTTTCAGTTATCTGCACTTCCAGTGTTAGATCAATTAATGTAGCCATTTTGGTGAGCGTGCTATTTGCATCCTGTCAGTCGGGTGATTGAACTGAGAATCCAAAGTTTTAGTATGTACTTAAAGGTACCTGTGTTCCAAATTTGAAGGCCTCCGGAGGTCGTTTGATATTTTTGAGAAAGGCATCATGTGTTGCCAGGACATTGACTTCATCAGGTCCGCAGTGTCGACAAAGCCAGTTGGGCATCTTCGGAAATTAATATCTCTTCGCTCGGGACTCATCTTGAGAAACTGTTTGGTAGAAGTTATCCTTGTATGTCAAAGTACATGCCTGTCAGATGGCGAGCTCCAGAAAGGTGTTTTGACAGGTTTGAAAATTACGTCTTTGCGATTAAATGCGAAAATTGTGGCGTAATTGCCTGAAAGTTGCAAAATACAATTTTATGATCCAAAAACTATGCCGATCGTTCCCAAAGGTATATTTGAGGTCCGTGAAGATATTCCAGAGGCCAGTTGTATGAAAACGAAATTTTTTTTAGTTGGACCCACTTTGGGGCCCAACCTGGCTTGATTGCAATTCGCCAGTGGGATGGTGAGAGGTGACTCCAGTTTATTGGTCGTTAATGAATTGATGGTGTATGTCTTGCATATTAGTTTTAAACCTCAAAAAATTTAAGAGAAATATCAAATGTACCAATGTATCACTGTGTCTGATTTTGGGAGCAATAAAGTTGGGATATACTCTCCAGTGGAAGCCCAATACAAGAAATTACCAACATAACCAAAGGAAAAGATCGAGGCAATAGTGTCTCTCTTCTTAGTGCAACAAATGACAATGAAAGCAACACATTAATCCTCCAAGAGAGTAGTGTCAACATAGACGGTGGAGGAGGCATTTAAAAGTTTTTCAAACTCCAGCTCCCTCACTTGCGTACCCATCTCCCTCCTCTAATGAGTTGCGTGGGAGTCTTCCAAAGATGCTCGATGTTACAATGCTGGGTGGACAGAAGATCTGCGTAGAGTTATTAGTTATTTGTGTGATGAGAATCCCAAGGCCCCTTTACCAGCAGTTGGGACATGCGTTGGTGCAAATATACTGGTCAAAGATCTTGGAGAGGAAGGGGCAAATACTCCATTAGTTGAAGCTACAGCTATCTGCTGCCTTTGGGATCTTGTGATAGGTGATCGGTTTATAAACAGAAGGCTTATCCAAAGGATTTACAACAAGGTTCTGGCTACTGGTCTTTAGGGTTATGCTGAGATGCATCAGGGTGCTCATGCACAAATCGCAGATTGGGACTGCATGAAAAAGGCACGTTCTATCAGAGATTTTGACAAATATTTTATGTGTCATATTGGTGAATATGCGACGGTGGATACATATTACCGCAGCTATAGCAGTGCTTACTTTGTGAGCAATGTATCAGTGCCCTTATTATGTATAAATGCTTTGGATGATCCTGTTTGTACCCGAGAGGCTATTCCATGGGATGAATGCAGGCTAAATAAAATGTAGTTCTTGCCACTACATCACATGGAGGTCATCTTGCATGCTTTGAGGGACTAACATCGGGTAGCATCTGGTGGGTGCGGGCTGCGAAGGAATTTCTCTCTGTTCTTTATTCAAGCTCCCTAAATGCATAGTGGAAAGAAGACTCCTGATCCAAGCTCAACACTTTCATCTCCTTTTGACAAAGGCCTTTATTTGAATTCGCAGCAACGATGAGGAAAGGTAACCAAGAAGGTGTAGAGGCTATTGACATGGTTGAGAAGAAAGAGTTTTGAATGCCAAGCAAATAAAAAAAAACTTCCAGGCAGTCACTCAGGGAAAGCAAAAAAATGAAGTCCCAGGCTTAACATCATTATCCCACATGCACTGGGATGTGTTCTTTTTTAATGTTTATATGCAAAAGCGCACAACAATATAATGTCTAAGCCTTAAAGGCTTTTGACACAAGATGTCCATGGGCGCTCAAGGCGGGCCCACACGCGTGAGCGCGCTTCCCAAGGTGAAGGAAGAGTTGACTGGACAAAAACCAAGTGGACCCCACGCAGGCACGCTTCCCGAGGCAAATAGGCGAAATTTTGCAGACGAAGGCAGGGTTAACGAGCGAGCATGTTCGAGAGAGATCGACGGCTCGCGCTATTTCGCGAAGGAAGATGCACGAAGTTTAAACCCAGCGAAATAGCGAAAATGAATGTGAGCCGTCCATGTGTCGTGATAGGTGGCAGTTCAGCAAGCGGGTCCCGGTGAGGTGGCATCCAGTGGCGATGGCGTGGCATACGAGTAAGCAATCCAGTGGCGATGACGTGGCGGTCAAGTGGCAAAGGATGAGGTGTCATCCCAGGTGGTGCCTAGTAGACTTCATCGACCAATCAGATCCCGCCACGTGGCAAGACATCAGAGCACAAATGGAGGCAAAAAATTTAAATTTAAAATTGTTTATTATATAGTTTTAGACTATATAAATAAATGAAAAATTTAAATGTTTGAGCATATTGGGGAATTAATTCGCCCAGGACTCAATTTTGGGCCAAAGTGTAAAGTGTTATATATTTCCGAAAAGCTCTCGGAGCGAGGAATCCGATTATGAAGTTAATTTTGGCAAATGTGGGATATTTTGGATGCAGTTTTCACGGGAAAAAAATTCAGTTAGGGAGGAGAGACACTTGGCAATTTTCAGTTGTGAATTTGTTTTTCTTCCCTCCTCTTTTTATTCCCCATTCTTCTCAGTTGTAAGGGTTCCAGAAATTTGGAAAATGCTCCAGATTTGATGGCTTCCATTTCTGAATGTCATGACCCAAATTTGTAATTGCTTTTGGTTTGTTTCAGGGTATAGAGATTGCAAGGCAATGTTGTAAATGTGATTCTAGTTGCAGGACTTGCTTGTGTCAGGCATGAGTAAATTCCTCATAGTATTGTCTCTGTGTAAGTATTTCATTATTATGAATTGAATCCTCAAGGAGAATAAGATTTGTCAATTTCAAAGAAATTGTGTGATTGTTTATAGGTATCCTTCAAGGAAGGTTTTAAACTCTGTAGTCAATCATAAATGATGAAATATATTTCCAGATCTGATAAAATTGTGAATGAATCAAATAGTGCATTAATATAAGGTATTGATGCATGAATATCTTGTTTAAGGAAAATAAGCTTGCATCTATGATTCATATTTGTAGTTATGTCTGTGACTCTGTTGCCCAATGAACAAGGCACTGGTCTTGCAAGTTTGGGGATGTTTTCAGATATACATTTTAAAAGATAAATCTATTTTCCCTTCATGTTTAGGGGTGTGTGTGTTCCATTCTTTCCAAGCTCTATTTCATCCTATTGTCTATACAGATCTAGCCAATCTGTAATGTTTCCTAATATGTTGAGCTTGTGAAATGATCTATCTGCTTAATGTTGATGCAGTTATGTGTCTGTAATTGTTGTATTCAATGCACCAAAAGGGTGTCCCCCCCTAGGTCTAGTAGAACCTGAAGTGCAGGAGGATCAATTAGGGTCCTATGTTATGTTGTCCAAGCCCTGATGTGTTTTGTAGACTGAAATTGGCCATTTCATAGAAAGATTTGCAGGTGTTCTTGGGTTATCACTTTTGGTGAACAACAAGGCTATCTTACCGGTTTGTTGTGATCATGATTATTTGCAGTTCCAGAACTTTCTCCATGTTCAAATCCAAGTCCAATTGTATATTTATTAGGTCTTTGATTTTTTTAGCATATCATAGAGCTTGGCTGAGCTATTTTTGAATTTGTCTTTGTATTCATTTGTAGTGACCATCTCACTTTCCACAATGTTAACTTGTCTCATAAGTTCCTGTTTGTCATGTTGCATCTGAATCAACTATGTTTTAAGCATATCATTTTCATGACTAAGCCTTGTAGATTCATCTGATCTTTCATTAAGTCGTCTGGTCAAACCTTCCTAATTATTCTTTTTATCTTCAATATCCTTACATAGTCTCATGGTTAAATCTTGCATCTCATTCTTCATGTTACTATTCTCTTGTCTCAATTTCTCTATAATATCTCTAAGAGTTTCTTTTTCTTCATCATCTTGTTTTTGCAGTTGCACATATAAGTATTTTCTCTTATCCTGTGTCATGGCCAGGTTTTCTTGAAGTGCTTTAATGAATTCTTGAGTAGATCTGAGTTCTTCTTCTAGTTTGATATTCTTTAATTTTTCTACATCAAACTCTTCAAGAGCCGCTTCCAACTGTTGTCTCAAATTTTCCATGGGTATCGGTTTCAGAATCTTCCTCAAGTTGTTAGGCTTCTGCAAATAGATGACCAAGCTTTGATACCAATTGTTAGATAATTGGTTAATCCCAAAGACACTAAGAGGGGAGGGGGGGGGGGTGAATCAGTGTCAGACCGGTTATTGAAAGATTTAAACTTATTTGCAATTTTGTAACTGAGATTAATATGCCGGTAAGAAAAAAATAATGTAGCAAAGAGAAATAAAGGCATCAACATCAATGCACACCATAACACAAATATTTTGGCGAGAAACTCGGTAAGGGAAAAACCTCGGTGATATTTGTGACCCACAATATTTACTCACTGGCCATATGAATAGATATTACTTAGTACAAAAAGGGGCTTGCACATGTAGGAAGGCCAACTGCCTAGAGCTCACTGCTCAACAATAAAAGTGGAGTCTCACTGACCACAACATCACACTGATATAAACATAAAATAAACTCTTACAACTTTCATCAAAATGCTGGATGAGTTCATTGTTATGCTTTGCCTGATACCAGTTCTGCCTCTGCCAAAAGCCCTAGCCGGTATCCTATCAAATGATTATGCTTATACAAAATAGTTTTCGCTCTGTTCTGCTTCTTATTCGCTCCAAAATAAACACATCAAAATTCATATACAACTATTCTCTATCATATCCTATCTTATCTCATATTACCGCTTACTTCTATCTAAATGACCTACAAGAACTCATAAATATATGTGTTTGTATAATACAACATGTCATCCATACAATTATAATTTACATTACAATTTATCTCACATAAATAATATTTATTGACAAGTCAGCCTAGAATGTCGGTATAATCTTCTACCGGTGTAAACTGGATGTCGGTAGGTGAATTCTATGGTCGGTTGATCCTGTGGAACCTTGTTGTCATCAATGACAACATCTACCTTTCTCATCTGAGTGTATAATTCCAACAACAATTAGGAAACACCAGCAAGCATGTTAGAATCATCGGAGATAGGTGCTCCAATACCACATAAAATATTCAACAATCAACATCTAAACCTTAATAATATTCAAATATCAACAACTGTCATGAAGAAAAGATAACTTCTCGAGCACCAAATCATGAACTATCTGAAATAAAGATACACAAGACCATCCCAAACAATATACCAAAAAACTGAGTACAAGATTTGATCAAACCGGAATATAGTGGAGGAAATACTAAACTTTGCAAAGTACTAATCAGAAAAACAAACTGTAAAACTGGATCATCTGATACGATCAATTAAGCTTCCCGGATCACAAAGACCAATACAAAAGAATATAATGATACTATAAATACTCCATAAACCAAACCATAATCCCAATACACCAATCAATAATCACCGGAGGATAAATATATTGACATCAATGACAACAACATATCCTAGCAGTAGCAATGTCCAACAATCTCCACCTTTGGCATTAATGACAACATATGAAAGTGAAAAAAAATCAATGAAAAGAACGAAAATATCTCCAACAAATTCTACCTAAGATCAAGCAAAAAAAACTATTTTTCACATGCTTCTCTCCCCCTTTTACAACAACTCCAAAGATATCAAAATAGATAACCAAACTCTCCCCCTTGATAGGAAAATCATGATTCTCTTCCCCTAAAACATATAACCAATCCAATAGATTACCACACCAAAGGAGAAACACCGACTCATCAATGTGGATAGAAAGATAAGGCTCTGAGATCCACTGGATTGGTGCAACTCAATGCATCTAGTTCTCATTAGGAGGGGCTTAGTGAAAATATCAGCAATTTGTTCCTTTGTAGATACATATTCCATCCACTTCCTCTTCACTGAATTTTTCTCTCAAGATTACCATTCAGAAAACCAGAATTGACATCCATCTTATATACCTTGAAATCTTTATAGGAAGCATATGCAAGAAAAAGTCTATAGATCTGATAAACTATAGCAACAACAAAGATAAGAAGATAAATAGCACAACACACAACATCAATATTTTGACGTGTAAAACCTAGTTAAGAGAAAAACCACTACGAGAACCTACCCACAATAAGATGATACTCTACAATAGTATGCGAAAATATTATAATGGGGAAAAACATGCATTTAGGCACACTTCCTAGAGCTCACTTCTCAATAGATAATGACCTAGAAGGCTACAACCCTCAAGGAAGTCTCACTGACTTACAACCAGATCCAGACTACAATCTGGAAGAAATGAACTGCAATAATAGGATCTCCAAATTCCTGATGACATTTTCGGTTAAGCACAATTGTCTGCTTTGCTACACCAATCTTTGCTTAATACAACACATAGAAAGATAAATCCTTTTTCATGCATACACCACTCTCTGATAATATAGACACAACCATGACACATAATTTACATGACAATATCACCTATTTATATAATCCATCAACCTTGACAACAAGGTCGGCTAAACCCTCAACTCACAATTACAAAATTACATCACACGATACAAATATTAACCACCGGACCAATATAATGATATAAATGAAATAACATGGACCTAATTCAAATCTCCAAACACTCAACACCACAAAAAATCATGCCATGATCAACTGCAACATACTACACCACCAGGAAAAGCGCATAACACGAAGAACATCACTAGTTCAGCAAAATCACCAACAACTCGCACAATAATCAATGTGGATCATCAAAAAAATAGGACACAATTAGGAAACACTAGCAAGAACATTAGAATAATCAGAGACAACTGCACCAACACCACTTAACAAACCTTCATCGATCAACATTTGAACCTCAAGAATACTCAAATAACAACAACTATCACAAAGAAAAGATAACTTGTGGAGAGCCAAATCATGAACCATCTAAAATGAAGATACACAAGACCATCCCAAAGAATATCCCCAAAAAATCAGCATAAGATCTGATCACACCAAAATATACCAGAGGAAATATTGAACTCATTAAAGCACTAATTAGAAAAACAAACTACAAAACTAGATCATTTGATATGATCAATTAAGCTTCCTGGATCACAAATACTAATACAAAATAATATAATGATACTAGAAATAATCCATACACCAATCAACAATCATCGGAGCAAGATTATGTTGAAATCAATGACAACAACATATCCTAGAAGCAACAATGTCCAACATTTGAATTATTATCAATTTTATTTCTGTTAGGTCTTGGAGACAATTGAGAGGGGGGGTGAATCAGTTGTCAAACAAATTCAAAACAAAACAACTTAACCAACTTACTGCTTAATGCCGGTGAACCAGTCTTTTATACCGGTGGACATTTTTATCAGATAATTGCAATACGAGTAGAGATTAATGCATAAAATAAAAGGACAAAGTCATCCACAACACATAACACCAATATTTGTACGTGGAAACCCTGTAAGGGGAAAAACCACGGTGGGAAACCTTACCCACAATCATATGATACTGCTGCAGATAGTAAGTGTATACAAATGGGGTCTGCACATGCAGAAAGGCCAAGCCCCTAGAGCTCACTGCTCAAACACAAAATAGGAGTCACACTAACTACAATTGGATGGTTAAATCCAATAAGGATGTACTACTCAAAATAGCATCTTCATATGCTGGATTTAGTACCAGTGTAGATCTAATATGATTTCACAAAAACCTTGCTTCACCTTCAAATGATGTATGTGTGTATAGCTCTGCTCAATCTCGCATATACCTTCACACAATTCCTTTTTCACACTCCCTTACCGATCTTACAAATAAGATCTTATATTTATATCATAACCTAAGACCAATTTTAGTAGGTCGGCTCTACAAGATATTACAATAAAATCATTTTACAAACAAAACAATATCCGATGCAATAACTGATCCAACATGTCGGCTTGATGCATTTACAACAATAATAAATCATCTCCATAGCATGTCCTATTGATTTGGAAAAGATAAACCTGTTGTTGGCATATGCACACTCCAATGAGACATTGTATGTGATTGAAGGTTTTGTCATTGATGGCAACCTTGCAATCTTATGGCATCGGAAAAGACATTATACCAACATCAGCAGATCACACTCTACACCGGCACTCAGGACACCGACACCGGCATAGAAGAAAGGAAGTCTACTAGCATAGAGGCCGATAGGATTTTGTTATATTATATTTTGTTTATTATTGTAAAAATGTGTAAGCCGACTTGGCAAATTGTAAAATGACTCTTATATATAAAAGAGATCATTGTAGACATTTTGGATGGTGTATGTAGAAGCATAAAAGAAAAATATTAGGCAGACCTATTGTGCGAAATATAGGTCAAGGGATATATGTAAAGAACAGAGCAGGAACTGGTACTGAATCAGGCATTGAAGATGCTATTGCAAAGCAGTACAAGATATTGGATATGTATAATCCTTATTGTAAGTCAGTGAGACTTCACATTGAGCAGTGAGCTCTAGGCAGTTGGCCTTCCTGCATGTGCAGGCCCCTATTGTAAGTAATATTCTCTTATTGGCCAGTGAGTGAATATTGTGGGTCACAAATCCCACCGAGTTTTTTCCCACGCCAGGTTTCCTCGTTAAAATCTTGTGTTATGGTGTGCTTTTCATGTGGGTGTTCTTGATTCTATTTATGGCATTATTTCTTGCATACCGGTACACTGTTATATTATGTTCTGCATGTTTTAAGTTAAGAAATTCTAATTATCGGTTAGATACTGATTCACCCCCTACCCCCTCTTAGTATCTGTGGGATCCCTAACAATTGGTATCAGAGCTTGGTCCTATATTTTCAAAAGCCTAAAAGCTTGAGGAAGATCTTGACATCGGTAAAGATGGAAAATCTAATGAAGCAACTAGAAGGAGCTCTTACAGACTATGATGCACAAAAGTTGAAAAATATCAAATTAGAAGATGCTTTAAGGGCAGCTCAGGATATCATTCAGGCACTTCAAGAAAATTTTACTGTTGCAAGAAATAAGAGAAGAGAACTTTGTGAAAAATTGCAAAATGAGAATGATGAAAAGGAATCACTTAATGATATGATAAGAAAGTTGAAACAAGAGATCATGACAATAAAAAATGAAATGCAGGATATGACTATGAGATTTTGCAAAGAGATTGAGGATAGGAAGAAGAATGAAGAAGAATTGACCAAAAGACTAAGTGATGCAGCAAATGAGAACACAAGACTTAGCTATGAAAATGACATGTTGAAGATAGATCTGATGCATACTCAGAATGACTCAAATGAACTGATGAGACAAAAAGAAGTCTTAGAAAGAGAACTAGAAACTGCAAATCAACACAAAGAAAAATTCAAGAAAAGCTCAGAGGAACTTGACACCTTGCTGAAAAATCAAAAACCTAAAGGTGACACTTCTGGAATTGGCTTTGAAGTTGGTGAAAGCTCTGGTCCTTCAAATACTCAGGATCACAACAAACCGGTAAGACAACCTAATGCTTATAAATTCAATGGTAAATGCTTTAACTGTAATAAGTATGGTCATAGAGAAAATGAGTGTAGATCTAGAAATTATTAGAATATCAACACACCCACTGGTCAATGTTCTAAATGCATCAAAGTTGGTCACAACTCTGAAAACTGCAGAATGAATGTGAGATGTTATGTTTGTGGAAGATTTGGACATTTATCCAATCAATGCAGAACACAAATCGACATAGGTTATGGGAAAGCTATTCAGAAAAATAATGTAACTTTTTATGCATGTAACAAGATTGGGCACATTGCTAAATTCTATAGAAGTAAAGGAATACCAATAGACAACAAAAGTTCTAGCTTGAAAGGTAAAGAAAAAGTTGAAGAGGTTAAGAAAGAATTCTCAAAACAATGGATTAGAAAAGCTGATCTAAATATTGGGAATACTCCTCCACCGGTAGAACAAACAAATACTTCACCGGCAGAATAGAGTGATGCTTCATCGGAAGGACAAAGCAGTGCTCCATCGGTAGGAAGTTCTTCATCTAATTGAAGAAAATTTCCTTGAGGGTTTGGCAATCTATTGATACATGTGCTATTATTCCCTCGGTTAGAGATAAGAAGTTGGAAATTACTTATTACCGGCAAACAATGTTAAGTGAATACTTAACCAGAATGCAATTAATGTGGTAGATGGCAAAAAGACACTATAAAATTAAGGTTTTGGCTCCATTTCATTTCACCGAGATTTCAAATTTTTGAAGAGCGCGAAGATTCCGAGCTAAGGCATTTCGAGCAAGAAGCAAGAACACTCTAAACAATCATCCATCCAAAGGCAGTAAAAGGTATTTAATCATGGCATCCTCCTCTGCAATTGAATATAAGAAAACCCTAATATTGTTGAAGTGATAAAAAGACCTAGGCCCGTATTTCAGTTAGTTCCCGAGATAGCAAAGAAGGATGATACCTTAGGTTCTTTATCTCAAATTCCTAAGGGAGTTGTTTATGCTGAAGACCCCAGAATGTACATCCACTACAACATTGAAGAGTTAGGAGATGAACAAATGAAAACCATGTTTAAAACTGTGATATGTGATAATACTGGCAGTGTAAAAGATGAACACAAGATCATTGAGACCCTAGGATTTATAGAGATCCTTAGCATTCCTGAATTCCTCAAGGATGTGATTAGGATAGTCTTAAGCAGGGTGCATGGAGAATTTTTCTGGTTAGATGCAATCCACAAAATCACTAAGGAAGCTATGAAAGCTATCACAGGGTCACTGACCACCAGTAAAAGACCGGATAAAACAAAGTAAGTTTCCAATGACCTAGTTATAAGCCTAACTGGTGCAACATTCGACAAGAGGTCTCTAACAGTTAATGATTTAATAGATATCAATGTGAGATTCATCAGTATGATATTAAGGTATAAAGCTACTCATGCTAATAGACTCAATTTAGTTTCAAGCTTATGCATTAAGAGTGCTTATGATATGGTCATAGATAATGCAAAAATTGACATATGTGAGTGGTTAAAGGATGAATTAATTGACAATCTTGGAAAGATCAAGAAGGACAAGAAAGGAACTTTCAGATTTGGAAATCTGTTAGTATGTCTAATGCTACACATAACAAAATAGGTTCCCAGTATAGGTTACAAAGAACTTGGATATGACATACCGGTAGGCAAACAATTAATAGAACTATTCAATAACATGGGTGAGAACAAGGGAAACAATATTCATGACTTTTTTCAAGCATTAAAGACCAAAATGAAGAAAAGAGTAAGATTATCACAGAAGATTGTAGACAAATACAAAGATGAAATATGCTTTGTCATCAAGAAAGATGAAATCTAGATGGAAGCGGTCATCCCAAGGACAGTTTGGGTAACCGAGATGGGCTATGACACAGATTATCACATAGTTGAAACATATGCTAAAGCACTTCTCGAAGCCCCCAGAGAACCTAAGGAAGAAGTATTTGGTAGTGTTGAAAATATTGAAAGACAAATTCAATCAAAGAAAAGGGTGAAAAAGGTTGAGGCAGTTGTAAGGAAAGGTTCCAGACAAGCAAAAGCCATCAAAGAAGATGTATTGAAGAAAACTAGTATAATAGAGGATGAGTTAGTAGCTCCACAACCTGAAACTCACCTATCACCGGTAGGTACTTTTTCAGGAAGTGACATGCCTGCAACTTTCAAAAGAGTTGTAAGAAAAAGAGATCCCTCACTGGCAACCACACCCTCACCCAGGAGGACAAGGAAAAAGAAACAAGCAGTGAGATCTCCGGTAAGAAAGGCCACACCAAAGAAGAAACTGACACCCAAGAAGAAGAAAAGCACAAACAAAGACTTGGCCCCTCTTGATATACTGCTGAATGAAATCATAGAGGAAGGTAAACTGAAGAATATAGAGAAAATATATGACACTCTAACAGTTGATGAAAAAGAACAAGTTGAAAATAGTGTTATATTGCACATGGATATGTACAAGAAGTTTTTGATGGAAGTAGTCAATGAAATACGAGATGAATTATTCAAAATAATAGAAGCAAGAAGACAAGTAGTGATAGAATTGGATAAGAAAATAAAAATTGAAAAGTTACTTCTTGTATATCCGGTAAACTCTCCCTAAGAAATTGATGACCTAATTGCTCAAGCCAACCTGACAGTATTTTATACTGCACACCGACACGTTGCTTTAATGGTAGGAAGAGTTAATGAGGTAATAGAGGAGATAGAAAATGGATGGGATATATTCCTAGTTGAAAAAGAAAAACAAGAAGAATACAGGAACCCCAAACCTATAAAAGTTTATCAGAAAGACAGAGACAAGGGGAAAGGAAAAGTTGGTGGACCACCAAGTATCAAGGTTAGAGACAACTTACCCCCACCTTCTTTAATTACTCCATCGGTAAAATCAACAACTATTGAAGATCAACCGGCAGCCGAGAGTATGGATGTAGAGGATAATAATCCTAATCCTGAAGTCCTATATACTATGAATGTTGATACTCAAAAGATCAACATAGTGGTAGACAAAGATACAACTGATAAGTCAGATATGGCTAGTTAGCCTTCGGTGGCAGGAGAAATTGATAAATCGACAAAAGATAAAGAGCAAAAGGTAGAGATTGAGACACAGACTGAGGCAATGAAACATACAAAGAAACAAACAGAGGTAAAGGCTCTAGAACAAAAACAACTGGAACTGGTACATAAGGGAGCAGTACCACCGGCAACTAGTGAAAAACCATTGCTTAAAGAAATGCAGACACAGACAGACCTACTAGAGGTCAAAACAAGCTTGGTTACTTCCACCGGTACTCAGATTGTTGATTCATCATCAAGCTTCAAATCAACCAATGTGACTGAGGTACTACTTGATTCTATCAAGAAAATAACCGACTGCAGCTCACAGGCTTACAAAGCAATTGATGATACCATACCAATTTTGAAGGTAATTGCTCCTAACTGTAATATAGATAACAAAGATTCTTTAGGACACTTGGATACACTATGTAAATATATCTCAGAAAACATTGAGAAAATAAAAGAAGAGTCAGTGAAGGATAAAGTAGAAGTTGAAAAACATAAATTCTTTGATGAGAAAATAAAGAAGTGTAATAGATATTTTGACACACTTCTACTAGAATTATGTAATTTGTTGAAAGAGTACAAAAATCTATACAAAGATACCTGTAAAACAAACTTTTTGACTGTAGATATTGACAAGAAAATGAGCAAGGTAGAGGATGAGATCAATAAACTTGCAGATAATTTTGTCAACTCACCTGATACACTATCAGTTTTTGAGGAGAAGATAACAAATTTTGAGGAAGAACTACTCAAATTGGAAAGAGAGAAAGAAAGAATAATAAGGCAAAACATTTGAGATCAAAACTAAGTCCAAGATTGGACTATCTAGCATCTCTATGGAAGAAAATTTCTGAGGCACTAATACAGGGAAGCAAAACATCGGTAGAGCATTTACAGCATCTCACCGGTACAATGAAGAGAACAGAGACAACAATAAAGGATAGCAAGAAGTTTATGGATAGTATAAACTTGATTTTGGGAGATCTTTTTCAAATTATAACTACCCAGCTACAAGGTTGAAACCACAAACTCTACTGACATCTTGACAATCTTTGTCATTGATGCCAAAGGGGGAGTAGTGGGATGAGAAAATTCAAATCATAGGACAGGAATCATATGCTCAGGGGATCTCTCACATTTTTGGTAACATTTTTGGACTACACATTTTTGGATACTTTTTGAAATTTCTCATGAGTGTTGCCATCAATGCCAAAGGGGGAGATTGTTGGCATATGCACACTCCAATGAGACATTGTATGTGATTGAAGGTTTTGTCATTGATGGCAACCTTGCAATCTTATGGCACCGACAAAGGCATTATACCAACATCAGTAGATCACACTCTACACCAGCACTCAAGACACCAGCACCAGCACTCAGGACACCGACACCGACACAGAAGAAAGGAAGTATACCGGCATAGAGGCCGATAGGATTTTGTTATATTATATTTTTTTTATTATTGTAAAAATGTGTAAGCCGAATTGGCAAATTGTAAAATGACTCTTATATATAAAAGAGATCATTGTAGACATTTTGGATGGTGTATGTAGAAGTATAAAGGAAAATAATAGGTAGACCTATTGTGCGAAATATAGGTCAAGGAATATATGTAAAGAACAGAGCAGGAAACTGGTACTGAATCAGGCATTGAAGATGCTATTGTAAAGTAGTACAAGATATTGGATTTGTATAATCCTTATTGTAAGTCAGTGAGACTTCACATTGAGTAGTGAGCTCTAGGCAGTTGGCCTTCCTGCATGTGCAAGCCCCTATTGTAAGTAATATTCTCTTATTGACCAGTGAGTGAATAGTGTGGGTCACAAATCCCACCGAGGTTTTTCCCACACCAGGTTTCCTCATTAAAATCTTGTGTTTTGGTGTGCTTTTCATGTGGATGTTCTTGATTTTGTTTATAGCATTATTTCTTGCATACCGGTACACTATTATATTATGTTCTACATGTTTTAAGTTAAGAAATAATAATTACTGGCTAGATACTGATTCACCCCCCCGTCTCAGTATCTATGGGATCCCTAACACCTGCCGGTGTATAACTTGGACCTATTTGTCAGTAACAGCAAATATGCAAATACGAATATACCAATAAAAAATCTCCAATACAAGGTGTCCACACGATGTCTTCGACATAACCAAGTGTTTTCCATGCCCTTCCAAAAGCGGGTGATCATTATATCTTGTGGGTGTACCAAATACCGGTGACTGTGCATAACTCATTTACTTGCCAGTGAATATTTCTAATTCTCCAAAGTGCTAGAGTTGATAAAGTTTAGTAGGTGTTGACATCAATGACAAAACCATACCAAAATACCAACAATTTCATCCCTTTATGTGTAACATTAATATCATTGAATGCATATCTACCTTCCTTCAAATATTTAATTTGAATTTCTGTGTAGTTTTGTGGATTTAAAGACATACTAGGATTTGCATCAATGTGAACATTTTCGGCACTAGTCAAAGTTTCATCTAAAGATGCACCTATATTCAGTTCTACATTACTTGCATCCATCATGGTCTCTTGAATGGTTTCATCTTCAACAGGGACTAAACTAGATGCTTTAGTGTTCTTTAATTGTCATAGTTGTGATCTTCTATCTCTTTTTTATTTTTCCTCCTATCCATGATTGAATTTTCTTTGTTGTCATCGCCTTCCTTTGTCTCTTCTGGCACTACTTTGATCCCAATTTTGCAAATCCCTCTTGATTAAAAAATTGATTTCTTTAAAATTAAAATTCAAAATTGGTCTTTTAGTAAATTCAAATTAAATGGCAATCAAAAAATAAGCAAAGCAATGTAATTATTCTCTATCAATACGGATCCCAATAAGAATCTTTGTAATCATTGTATTCTATCCTTTTTTTATAATAATGGGTATTTTTATAACAGGGCCCCGTTTTATAAACGAGAACCTGTTATTTATATATCGGTTACCCATTTTGTAAATGGGGTCCCATTTAGTAAAACGGGGCCCCTCTACTTAATTTTTTTTTAAAAAAACCATCATGTCGATTGGTTTTTCATTTGAGAAAGGCATGGAATACCCAACTCACCTTGGACCTGCAAGTTCAAGCTTCTATCAATGACATACTCAAATACTAACTTCTGCCATATTTTTCATGCCCATTATTAGAGAATTTTTCAACAAAATTAAGACCCATTTCAGATTACATTGTGTAGATTCTAAATATGTAATTTTTAAAAATATTTGATCATTTTTTCTCTTTTTTAATTAATTTGTACTCAATCTTATCTATAAACTTGAAATATTAATTAATTTTGTTTATTTAAAAACTTTTTTGTTTTTTATGTTTTTTGAAAATAAATTGTATGTTATCAATCTACAAAAAATACATTTCAAATTAAAAAAAATCAAAAAATGATAAGTTTAGGTCAAATTATGCTGGTCATACACGATGATTTTTTAAAATGACAATTAGGGTCAATAAAAAATTAATAAAAAAAATTACAAAAAAATATCCTCATTAATCTCTTAGAGATCATTTCCTAGGAGGGTTTGAAAAAAACTTATATTTGTGTCAAAAAGTGGTGGTCTTACACGTGCATGGTATGGTCCTGAAACACGCATTTTTAAAAGTATTTTTTAGAAATCACTTTTGAAAGTGAATTTATATTTTTTGGGTATTAAAATAAATTACATATTTGGAAAGTAGACTATGATTTCTATATTTCATATTACTAACTTTACCCAAGATTCAATCTCTAAGTGCTTCAAATTTTTAGGTCAAATGTGGCAAAATCTTAAAACCAGGGAAAACACTTCTAGTTTTTGGCCAAAAAGTGGACTCAACTTCTTGCACTATCCCTATCAAAGCTGGAAGATAGGTGTTGGAAAAGGTATCCTAAGAATACTAAGAGGGAAAAGGATAATGCAAGGGCTAAAATTAGCCTACTCAAATGCTAGGGGAATAGACACTAAAGTGGCTACAAAAGTGTAGGTGGAATTACAAAGGGGTGTTCATTTTTCCCCCACTTTAGTGGTCTTATGAATCAGCATGAATATGCATGCTAAAATAAACCTACTAAACATAAATAATATCATGATACCAAAATGATACTATAGAGGAAGTAGACAAATCTTTAAACCAAGGAAGCATACCCTCGAGCTAAGGACCCACAAAAATAATGTATTAGACATAAATTTGCACGACAACAAGGTTAGAGAATAAAAACTCCCAATATGGTAGGGTTATATCATGATCAACATATAGATATACAAACAAGGATATGGATAACACACATGAAAGCACATAACAAGCAAACTAAAAGTTTTGAGTCAGCACAATGAAAGAGATCTCAATATAAAAGGTTGTCTCAATACTATGCATCATCCCCAAAATACAATAAACCACACATAGAGGAATTATAAAAAGGAGAGAAGAATCCAAGGATCAATTGCTTCAAGGAAGAATGCACGCAAAAGACAAAGAAGAAACCAATGTTGAAGAGATAGTACATGACCTAAACACTAGCTTGCTTTGTAGCTAGTGGTCATGTAGATGGTAATGATTAAAATCACAATCTAGAAAGTTGTGTTATGCTAGGTGATCAAAGATAAGTAGGACCAACCCTTCTAACCAAAAGATAAGTAGAACCAATCTTTCTATGATGGAAAACCACTACCAAAAGATAAGATGCCCAATAGAACCAAGTTTGCTTGTGGAAGAGAGCCACTATTGATAGATATAAATAGATGCTATATAGGACCAACCTCAATATGGAGGTAGGAAACTATAGATAAGATCAATTTTGATAAGAGCCACAAAGGGAAAAGATAGACATTCACTAGAATAGGCAACACATAGATAGTCACCACAATGAGTGAGAGATGGACATGCACCATTGTGGGTGAAAAAGAGACACATCGTAAGAATGTACAAAAGAGTGTAATATGTAAAATAATATTGATAGAGGTAAACCTTGATATCACTTATTGTACAAAGAAAAAGAGGGAGGTGTACCAATAGATGAAGAATTGATGGTAGTTGATTGATGAATTTTTTGTATCTTATCCTTCAAGGCCTTACATTCACTTGTGGAATGGCTAAGCACTTGATGGTATGCAAAGAAAGAATGTTTTTCTTCATCATTCTTATTAAACTTTTAATGAGTAGGAGGAGGAAGAGAAATCAAGCGATATTTAAGAAGCCTCAACAAAATAAGCTCTTGATTAGATAAAGGATGAGGAGAAGGAAGGAATCCTTTCTCTTTTGGAGAATATTTTGACTTCTCCTATAAAAAGAAGAAGATAAGAAAAATTAGACAATGAAGGGGATGAAGACAAAGGAGAAGCTTTGTAACCTAAGCCCACTATAAAAGAGCATAGTTTTGATTCCAAAGGGACCTTAACTCCTTGATCCATGCATCCAAGACCATTTTCTTTATATCCATGCTTAGAAATAATATGAATCCTGAACTATAATGTGAATGCAACTCCTCAAGTGGAGGAGAATCACCTTTAATGGTATAGTCAATAGTGTTTACATGATCCCACGATACATATTAATAATCATGTTTGATAGCAGGTGTGAATGATACTTTTGGAATGTTAAGGTGGATAGGGTTGACTTTATATTCTCCAATGAAGGATTTTGTAAAGTCTAAAGATCTCCAATCATCACCAGGAAATGCATTTGATTGAGAAGAAGGAGATGGAGTAGGAGTAGACTTAGGACTTTCTAGTTTAGGAGGATCTTCTTTAGGGACAACCTTGTCATGGGTTTCCTCTTTAGGAGGGTCCATGGGAATAGTTGTTTACCTATTAGAAGATAAATATTGAATATAGTTCTTAAATGTAGGTGTAACCAAAACATGACCAACTATTTTGATTTGACATAAGTGCATAGCATCAGTATTAGCCTTGATTGTAACTACCTGAATGTTAACAACAAAAGTAATAGAACCATGAAGGGTACAATTGATCACTCCTAAAGAATTCACATATGAAGGCTTGGAAAAAGAAGGCAATAAGATTTTCTAAAGAGCTTCTTGAAGCATACTTTAATAAAGTGGAGTAATCTAAAGCAAATCCCAAAGTGAGATCTTAGCTTGAGTAACATGAAGTTTCTTAATAAGATCATAATCACTAGGTTACTTAACTATAAGGTCAGGTGCTTGAGGAATATTTGGTTGAGAGGGTGGTAAAGAAGTATTTCATTGATTGACATTTTCCTTATTTCTATGAATGTTATAACTATGGGCTACCATTTTATAAGAAGGAGCCTTAGACTATGTGTATCTCATAGAAAGATTCGGTGATTCATTTTTAAAAGGAACACCTTGAATAGAAATCACCTTCTTTGGAGAAGGACTAGATGCAATCACATAAATGATTGGTCTCTTAGGCCTTTTAGGGGCAACAGAGACAACAATAACATTCACAAAATCATTACAACTTGAAGAAGAATTAGTTAAAGTATCTTGCTTCACATCAACTTTTGAGAGATCAGATGTAATAGGAGATTCATCATCCATTAATGTATAAAATTTAGAAGAGAGTTCACTAGAATGAAGAGAAGGCAGAGTAATATTGAGAAAAGTATTAATGATTTCACCCTCTTGCAACAAAATATCCTTTGAGATAGAAGGGCTATTACAAGAAGGATCAAATACATAGAGTGACATGGAAAAAGTCAAGTCACCATTAGACGCATGAAAAGTAACATCGTTAGTATTTTGAAGAAAACTAATAATTGAATTAATAAAAGAAGATAACAAATATATTTTGAAGTAGTAAACTAAATTAGAAAATCAATGCATAAATGATTCAGGTGAAGGTCGATGCATCATTTTAAAATTGAATGACTAAATCCCAAGATGCTCAAAGATAAGATAACTAAATAGATATTACTAGATAGGCTTGAAAAAGTTTTGTGGGATCTTGACAATGTTCTAGTGAATTGGAGATATGATAACAAGTGAGAGAGAGAGAGAGCAAGAGAAAGTTGTGAGATCCCAGAGAATGAGATATACTTATTGAGAGAACCAATATAGCTTGTATGGATTGAAAGGATGGATTTGAATGAGAGAATTGGAGGGAAAGAAGAGGCTAGTGAGTTGTTTAGAAAATTTTGAGTCATTTCCACTAACCAAGATATGTGACAATTGCCAAAATACATAGAACCAACATTTGAATGTTAATATGTCAAGAGATGAGGTTGTAGTGCTTGGACATCCTCAAGATGCATTAGTATCTAGATGAATCATGCTAAAAATTGATGAGTGGCAAGAGAAACCTGTGGCTAACATGAAATTGAAGTTGAAAGATAGGTGCTAGAAAAGGTGTCTTGAGAATCTCTAGAGGGAAAAGTTTGATGCAATGGTTGAAAATAGCCCACTCAAAAGCTAGGGGATGGACAATAAAGTGGCTAGAAAAGTGTAGGTGGAATTGCAAAGAGGTATGCAATTTTTGGCACTACACCTAACATGGATCTCCACACAACATGGTAATACCCATAACAATATTCTAACTCAACATTCAATGCATAATCAAACCAAAAGGTATGATCCAAAAAAGATGATCCAACCAGACACACCAAACCAAAACATAATTGAATATACCATGTACAAACTACTATAACTCACTTTTGAAATAGAAACACCACTAGAGAATAAAATAAGAAACGCTACATAAACTACAAAATCATGTCCATGGAAACACAACACAAGATTCTGTTAGGATAACTAGTGAACAACTGAGAGTGGGGCTAAATCAGTTGTTAACAAATTATGAAACTTGAAGCATACAAAACCTTTTACCAGAATGCATAAACCAAATACCGGAATATCAGATATATCAATTAAGCACAAACATAAACCATAAACCAAATACCATGCATCCACAACACATAGCACCAAGATTTGTACGTGGAAAACTTGGTAAAGGGAAAAACCACTATGGGAAGCCTACCCATAGTCAAATGACACTTCTGCAGTAAGTGTGTGATTACAATAAGGGGTCTACACATGCAGGAAGGCCAACAACCTAGATCAAATTGCTCATCACAAAGGAGCCTCACTGACTACAAAAGATATCCAAACTACAATCTAGAAATAAGAATGAACTGCAAGAATAGAATCTCCTATGCTTGAGTACAATTCTGATTAAGCTCAATGTTAGAGGTCTTAAACCTCTTACACAAAACTAATTCAATCACCTATGATTGACCAAATCCTATGCATATGATTATAACTTTATTCACACTAAGATATTCCTATAACCATAATCCCTTCCTATGATCTACAAAGAGATTTTACATCATAAGTATACCAACCTAGGACCTAAACAATTAGATCAGCCACCTAACAGATAATACAATAAATTCATTACATAAACCTGCAAACCAATGATAAACCAAGTCGGCCTAAGACCGAAACAACATTATTCAAATAATCAATCCAACTGGTAACACATCAGGAGCACCCACTAACACGTTAAATAAACCGGTCCATAACCTAATACAATAAGGTTGGACCTAAAATAGGTCACCATAAGCCAAATAAAATACCACCAATCAACTATAATACGAACACAATAACCATCGACATCCTAAAAACCTTCTAGAAGCTACACCAACACCACTTATCGAATTCATGAAAAGACCTTCAATGAAACACTACCGTTAAAACCCTTACCAGTAACCAAAAGGCTTACTAGAACATATGATAGCTTATGGATCACAAAATCCCAAACCAACTAAATGTGACACGCATCTAAACCACATGACTGACTGAACGAAACCAACTCCACCAATTGGAATTTACTGAAGACAAATCTCTTGATCATCATCAAAGCCCAACCACTCTACCAGAATCCAATAGACAACCAAATAAGCTAGTGTTGACATCAATGACAAACATCAATGCAACACATAATCAATTCCTCCAAATTTCCAACAATCTCCCCCTTTGGCATTGATGGCAACACTAGATGTGAAAAATATCCAAGTGCCAAGAAATTCCAAACAAGTCTCCCCCAATAAAAGACATCCAACAAATGATATATCAATGAAGTTTTGAACCAAATAACCAAACCAAAGACCAAACTCCCCCTGTGATTGATATCCCTATTAAGCTCTATTTTTCACATGTATATCTCTCCCCCTTTGATATCAATGTCATAAATATAACATAAATATAAAAGAAAAACCATAAAACCTCTGAACCATACAACTGACTACTCCCCCTGAGTAGTAGCACCATCTCATCAATCTAGAATGAATAAAAATTATGATAAATGTATATTGGATTTATTCCAATCAACATCACTTAAGTCTTTACCGGAGGGGCAGAGACCCCCAATCTATCTCTAAAATACTCAAATGATTCCTTGGGCAAAGTTTTAGTGAAGATATATGCAATCTGCTCTTTAGTGTTCACATAAAACAATTTGACTTCATTTTCTTCCACCTTCTCCTTCAAAATGTTATACTTGATTGATATGTGTTTTTTCTTAGAATGAAATACTAGATTCTTTGATATGTCAATAGAAACAGAGTTATCATAGTGAATAACTACCAATTCATTACAATCTACCCTTATATCCTTCAACATTTTCTTCATCCATAGAAATTATGTATAGTTAGTAGCAACAACAACATACTCAACTTCAGCAGTAGATAAAGAAGTACATGATTGTTTCTTGTTGATCCATGAAACAAGTTTCTTTCCAAGAAAGAAATCTCCAATAGATGTTCTTTTCCAGTCATCTATATCTCCAGCCTAATCTACATCTGTATATGCACATAGTGTAAAGTCATCATTTTTATGATACCATAAACCATATTCAGTTGTTCCTTGTAAATATCTGAAAATCCTTTTCATTGCACTCATGATTTTCTTTAGGATTGCACTGATATCTTGATATAACACAAATTGTATTCATTATATCCAGTCTAGTCTAAGTCAAATATAACAAACCTCCAATCATAGACTTATACCTTGTAGGATTTACCATAGCTGATACATCTTTCTTTGTCAATTTCTCACTAGTAACCATAGGAGTACCAACCAGTTTAGAATTTTCCATACCAAATTTCTTCAACAATTCTCTAGCATACTTAGATTGATAGAAGAAAATACCTTTATCAATTTGAGTAATCTACAAACCTAAGAAAAATATCATTTCTCCAATCATAGACATCTCAAATTCATTCTCATATTATCAGAGAATTCCATACATAACTTATCCTCACCTCCAAAAATGATATCATCAACAAAGACCTCAACAATCAATATTTCATCATTAGTGATCTTATAATACAAGTTATTGTGAGCATTACCTTTAGTGAAACTAAGATTCAAAACATATTTGTCCAATCTAGCATACAAAGCTCTAGGGGATTTCTTCAAACCATATAAAGCTTTCCTCAATCTGCAAACCATGTTTTTGTCATCTGAAAGTGAAATTCCTCTAGGTTGCTCAATGTAGACTTCATCTTCAAGATCTCCATTTAGAAATGCACACTTAACATCTATCTGATAAACCTTGTAGTTCTTATGGGCAACATAAGAAAGAAATAGTCTCACAGCTTCAATCCTAGCTACTACAGCAAAAGTTTCATCATAATCAGTTCCTTTCTTATGAGAATATCCTTTATAGACCAATTTAGCCTTGTTCCTCAGAACTTGTCCATCTTCATTTAATTTAATCCTAGAGACCCATTTAGTTCCAATAACATTCTTATTTTTAGGTCAGGGAACTAAAGTCCATGTGTTGTTCTTTTCTATCTGATCCAATTCCTCTTCCATAGCTTTCATCCAAAATTTATCTTTACATGCTTCATCTACTGATGTCGGTTCAATTTGAGAAATTAAACATACCTCTTCAACTACCAACCTTCTTCTTTTCATTACTCGTTTGCTCGTCTCCAATGATCTGATCTTCTGAATGATTCAACCTTACATACCTAGGATTTTTCTGACTTTCTGTTTCCCTGCTCTGATCTTTAGTTATTGTTGAATTTTTTGATACTTTAGGGGTAATTGGTTCAACATTTTGTTCCAGTACAGGTGCTACTAGTTCAATTATGACCATTTCTACTTCTGGTTCTCTTTCATAAGTTCTAATTTGACTTCTATACTTCTCATCCACAATTATCTATAATCTTTTGTTATAAAATCTATATGCTTTGCTTCATTACAATAACCAAGAAATGTTCCTTCATCACATCTAGGATCAAACTTTCCAATGGACTCATCTCTTTTGATATAGCATTTAGTACCAAAGATTCTGAAGTACTTAATTGTAGGTGTATGACCAAACCATAAATCATAAGGTTTCTTATCGATGTCTCCTTTGATATGAACTTTTTTGAATTTGTATACCATCGTGCTCACAACTTCTCTTCAATAGATATGAGGCAAATTAGCTTCCATCATCATAGATCTAGCTGCATCCAGGATAGTTATGTTCTTTCTTTCCACAACACCATTCTACTAAGGTGTGTGGGGTGTAGACAACTGTCTCCTTATCCTATGTTTCTCACAATAACTATTAAATTCATCAGATGTGAATTCACCACCTTGATTGGATCTTAAGCATTTGATTTTTCAATCCTGTCTCTATCTCAACCATATCTTTAAAGATCTTGAACTTTTCAAAGGCTTCATATTTCTCCCTTATAAAAGTAATCCACATCATTCTAGAATAGTCATCAATGATTAGCATGAAATATCTATCACCCTAAAAACTTCTTATTCTAGCAGGACCACACAAATCAGTATGATTAAGATCAAAAACATCATTAGATTTTTCTTGTATACTCTTAAAAGAAGTTTTGACTTGCTTACCCATTTGACATTCCTTACATATCAGATTAAGAGGCTTCACAATCTTAGGTATATCTCTAATTGCATTAGTTGAACTGATCTTTACAATGCAATCAAAATTCACATGACACAACCTCTTATGTCATATCCAACTCTTATCAATATGTTCGATCAAACATGTCTTCTCATTGGAGCTCAAATTAAATATGTTACCTTTAGTCTGAGTACCGGTTGCAATCTCCAATCTAGATCTATTAATGATTTTGCATTTTCCATCCTTGAACTATAATTAAAATCTCTTATCCACCAATTGTCCTACACTCAAAATATTATGCCTTGAACGTTTAACATAATAGACATTATCATTGTTATGCTTACCATCCAATGATAGAGTTCCTCTTCCTCTGATCATGCATGCTTTGTCATCTCCAAATCTGACCAGACCACCATCAAATTCTTGCAAAGATAGAAACTTCCTTTTTATCTCCAGTCATATGATGTGAAAATCCACTATCTATCACCCACTCATCCTTGTCTTCAACTTTAGCAGCAAGGGCCTTCTCTTGATTACGAATGTCAGGTTCTAGAGTATCTTCCTTGATAGCCAAGATTACCCATTCCTTTCCATTTTCGGATCCACTAGCTGAATCTTTTACTGGTTCATCATCAGAATCATTAGTTACACCTTCCTCATCAGCATAGTAGCATGATTTGTCTTTGTTCCTCCTGTACTTATTTCCAGCCAGACCCTTAGGTACTCTTCTAGCAAATAGGGCTTCAAGTCGCTCAAGATCTTCATCTTCTTTCTTCATATCCTCCAATTCATTCGCATATAATTCTTTCCAATCACTCTTGTCAGTTGATGATGTAGATGCCTTGAATGCAGAATCTGTCTTTGCATTTCCTTGAGGACCAACTTCTTCAAGCTCAAAAGTAGATAACTTTCCAACCAAAGTATCCTTGTTAACAAAAGTGTTAGACATAGTTCTCAGCTCATTAATTGTAGTAGCCTTCATCTTGTAAGCCAAAGGCAAAGATCTCAATACTTTAGAAACAATCTCATCTTCGCTCAAAGATCCACCACAACATTGAATTCCCAAGACAATTTCATTGACTCTTTCCATAAAAGATGTAATTCTTTCATCTTCCTCCATTCTCAATTTTTCATATGTTACTCGATAACCATCAAGTTTAGCAATTTTAATAGTAGGGTCACCTTAATTTAGATTCTCCAACTTATTCCATATAGCCTTGGTATATGATTTGTCCATTGATCCCATTACCTGCTGATCTGAAAGGGCGCTCAAAAGGGCTTCTGTAGCCCTGCAGTCATTTTCAATGTTCTTATCCAAGTCTGTCGGAGGACGGTTGCTAGATGTCAGATCATAAGGGGTATAACCTTTCTCCATTATCTCCCAAATCTCCCTACTAAGACATCTCAGATGAGTCTCCATCCGAAGCTTCCATACTCTATAATTTGTTCCTTCAAGCCTATGGTTGTCCTTTTGGTAAGTAATTGAAGTTGAATGATAACTCACCATAGGATCTTCCTCAAGCGGTTAATCTTTTGTATAGAGGACCAAGCTCTAATACCAATTGTTAGGATAACCGGTGAACAACTAAAAGGGGAGGGGTGAATCAATTGTTAACAGATTATGAAACTTTAAGCACACAAAACCTTTTACCAGAATGCATAAACCAAATACTAGAATAATAGATATATCAATTAAGCACAAACATAAACCATAAACCAAATACCATGCTTCTACAACTCATAACACCAATATTTTTACATGGAAAAATTGATAAAGGGAAAAATCATGGTGGGAAGCCTACCCAAAGTCAGATGATATTTTTGTAGTATGTGATTACAATAAGGGGCCTTCCTATGCAAGAGGGCCAACAACCTAGAGCGGACTACTCATCACAAAGGAGCCTCACTAACTACAAAAGATATACAGACTACAATCTGGGAGTAAGAATGAACTGTAAGAATAACATCTCCTATGCCTGAGTACAATTCTGGTTAAGCTCAATGCTAGAGGTCTTAAACCTCTTACACAAACCCAATTCAATCACCTATGATCGACCAGATCATCTACATATGATTACATCTTTATTCGCACATAGATAATCCCCTCCTATGATCTACAAAGAGATCTTACATCATATTTATACAAACCCGGGACCTAAACAATTAGGTTGGCCACCTAAAAGATAATATAATAAATCCATTACATAAACCCACAAACCAATTACAAACCAAGTCGGCCTAAGACCGAAACAACATTATTCAAATAATAAATCCAACCGACAATGCATCGGGAGCATCCACCAACATGTTACATAAACTAGTCGATAACCTAACAAAATAAGACCTGACCTAAAATAGGTTTCCATAAAGCCAAATGAAATACCACCAATCAACTAGAACATGCACACAATAACCATCAGCATCCTAAAAACCTTCTAGAAGCCACACCAACACCTCTTATTTAATTCATCAAAAGATCTTCTACAAAGCACTATCGGTAAAACCCTTATTGATAACCGAAAGGCTTACTAGAACATATGATAGCTTCTAGATCACCAAATCTATAACCAACTGAATGTGACACACATCTGAACCACATGAATGACCAAACCAAACCAATTCCTCCAATTGAAATATACCAGAGACAAATCTCCTGATAATCATCAAATTTAAAACACTCTACTAGAATTCGGTAGACAACCAAATAAGCTAGTGTTGACATCAATGCAACACATAATCGATTCTGCCAAATTGCCAATAGATTCACCATATCCAAAGGCCAACAAAGGCTTTCTAGACTAGTTTGACAAACACCCTTACTGTAAAAGAACAATAATAACCAACTTCTACTAATAAGACATTAAATATTGTTTCTTTCATATGTCAAGTACTCTTTCTTGCATACATCAAAACACGATTTCCTACTTATTGAGCTTGCCACAACAAACACCAATGCATCAAACTCATTAGAAACACTAAACACAAGACAAAGAAAACCCACAACAATAAAAGAGCATATTTGGACTAAACAATTAGCAACAATCAGGAAGGAAGACTGAGAAGTGGGGTGAATTAGTCTTCACTGGAATAACAAACAAAACACAGATCTAACTAACTGTAGTTAATAAGATAGATAATAAAATTAACAACACAACACAAAATTCCAAGATTTTGACGTGGAAAACCTGGTTAAGGGAAAAAACATGGTGGGAACCTACCCACAATAAGATGATACTCTACAATAGTATGTGGAAATATTACAATGGGGAATGTACATGCATTCAGGTGCACTTCCTAGAGCTCACTACTCAAATAATATTTTATTGGAAGGCTACAACCCTCAGGGAAGTCTCATTTGATAAACTTATAAGGTACTAAGAGTGGGGGTGAATTAGTGCAAGAAAAAATAGTATAAATCTAATCACCACTTTAATAAACTTGAAACTTAACAAGCATGCAAGGAAAATAAACACATAAGATAACACACCATAACACAAGCACCACATATCACAATGTTTTTCACGTGGAAACCCAAATGGAAAAAACCATGGTGGGAATTGGTAGCCACAAAATCAACTATCTGCATAATAGAGATTTGACCAGTTAAGGTCTTACAACTGCTCTATTAGGAGCACACCCAGTTAAGAGTGTCTAATCTCGGTTAAGAGCTATTACAATAAGGCCTATTAGGACCAGCTCTGTTAGGAGCTACCTATATATGGGATTTAAACAACACAGGTTAATGTGTGGCCGTTTTAAGGGAATTAACCTTCTAACCTATGAGGATCCTACCGCACCCGGTTAGGAGTGACCTTGTGAGAGGATTTTATCTTGCTACAACTATTAGGGAACAACAAGTTTAACTAATTTGCATATATCACCTATATACCTAATTAGATCTGCTTCAATTCTACTTCTAACACTGACTAAACATCAATGTAGAGCTTCTTCTTTCACCTCACAATCAAATTTGCACTACAAATCTAATGTCTCATATATCATCACACAATACACTCTTTTTTATAAACAAATCTGCTAAGTCGGTCATGAACCCTTGAACAATTTTCTAGGTTCAATGTAGCTAGTCAATATTGCTCATCATGCTTGCCTTATGTCAGAAAAACATAGCACAACACAAAAATATTACTGGTTGACTGATATAAGTAACTTTGCTCTACCAGTTTTGTGTTCTTCATGACTATCACTATTATTCTGATCACAACTCACTCCATACTTTGAATCTGTCGATGCGGTTCAAGTCATAGACTCTTAACAATGTCATAAGAATGTGGACCAAACTGCAACACTTATTTCTTCACCAATCTTCTGTACCGATCACTTGATCGTAACACTGTCCATGTTTACCAGTTCACTATATAACTAACTCTACTATTGGTTAAGCTTTACCAGTTGGACTAAATGACTTAGATGACTGACAAAACATGGTTGCCATTAATGACAACACAAAACAAGTCATCAATTAACCTATTATATCAAAAACATCATCATCAAGCCAACAATCTCCCCCTTTGGCATTGATGGCAACACTCAGGAAAATTTTTGTCTAAGTGTCACATTACAAAAATTATGACTCAAAACTCCCCCTTAGGAATTACATGTTGTTCCAAAAATTTACAAACATCTATACTACTATCTTTACAAAATTTTCACACTACTACTCCCCCTTTGACAACAATGGAAAAGGTAAGCAAATACATGTAAAAAAAATGAATACAATAGACCAAAATTTGTATAACTGATGCAAAATGTATAAGAGTTCAACAATTTACATAGGACATTTTGAAAAAATGTCATCAAAATTAATCTTTAAAGCCTACAAGTCATTATCCCATGTTTCCAAAAGAGTGAATGTGATCTTAATATGTGTCCGGATCTGGTGTGAAAGATCTTTTGTGGCATCTAGAGTGCTCATCTCTAGTGTCAGCAAGATTGCCTATGTTTCCTTGTAGCCCCTCTGCAAAATTTGTAACTTGGGACTATATGTGTTTGTAACTCCTATAGAGTTGCAATCCGCTTGACCTTTCCTACCCCATATGACTTCAACTTATGTTTTACACTTACAATAGAATGGCCAAACATTGTAGCTGAATCATTTAAAGGATCAAATGATTCACTCATAACCTTTATTGCCCGTTGTTCTGCCTTGATCTTGTTCTCTATATCATCAAGAAATAATAAAATATTATAAATGGCCCATAGTATTTTACCTCCGGTCTTTAGTGCATCTTTTATCTATTCCATATTATCACTAAGACCTACCCTATCTCTATCAATTTCCTTGATCAAAATTGTAATCCTGCTCTTCTCAAATTCCTTCTCAACATTCTACATTGTAGCTTCTTCCAGGCTCTTCATCTTGTTGGCATTTTTAGATTGTTAGCATTTTGCATATAGATTGCATTAATGATATGTTGTCATTGATGTCAATTGAATAGGTGAATGGTATCCATGATATTGTTGATGTTATTATTGTTATTGTTATTGTCTTGTAACCGGTATGATAAAATTCAAGGAAGATGTTGTAAACCACTATATGGTAGTTTGTAAGTTGAACTGGTGTAAAGGGTTGAACCTTTCTATGTTTTGTAACTGGTAAACCCTACCAGTTGTTTTATGTTAAACCCTAATTGATCAAGTTTGTTGGTTTAAGATATAATATTGAGCAATAATGATGGAGACATGTGTAATCATTGTATGAGGATTAGTTCAGATTGATTTGGCGCATTTGTTATCTTGGAAAGGATAAAGGTGGATTGCATCTAATGCATAGCATGTGATGAGTTACAATGTCCAATGAAGCGGTGATCATGGAGCGGTTGTAATTTTCTTGATTAATGTGAAGAGATTGTTATGATTTTTAACAGTCAAGATTGTACCGACTTGTTTGTAATCTCAATGATGAGAATTAGGGTTTTTTTGTGTTACCAACCTAGTTGATTTGTATTTAAGGTCGATGATATTGTTTTGTTAAGTGTTGGCAAAGTTGACAAGATTGGCAGAAACCGATTGAGTGTGTGGTTGCTTAACCAGTGGATGGATCTGTAGTTTAAGTAAAGGTAGATTGAAGCTCAAGAATGATCTAATCAAGAAGATGTAGTGCTATTCAGACAGATCAAGAAAACCTGTTGATTTCTAACAATTACAGTAGAAATTGAAATCCCCTAACCGGGTAAGCTCTAACAAGTTTGGTTACTTTCTAAATCGTCTAACAAGGTAGTCCATTAGTTTGGATTATCAAATCCTCTAGCGAGGTTACTCCTAATAGGGTATTGTGATTTTCATCAAGGCATATTTATAAAACCCTTAACCGGGTGATTCCTAACCAGAATTAGTTCTTAATAGGACTTATTATAAAAGATTTAACAGACTTGGCTCCTAATAGGGTGAACTTAAGAAGAGTTCAGATAGCTATCCTTGTGAGTCTTACCTCACCGTGGTTTTTACCTATTTGGGTTTTCCATGTATAAATATTTGTGTCAAGTGGTGAATTCTTTTGTGCTTACGATATTATTTGATGATTTGATTAACTACTTAACTATTTTGATAAGGCATGATAATTGGAAGCATTGAGAGATGAATATATTGACATATGATTAAGCATTTTTTATTTTTACAAGATTGAAGTTGTTTACTATTAAGTTATCATAACACTCAAACCGGTTGATGTTGGTTGATGTTGAGTGTTGATCTTGATAAGTGAAAGTTTACTTTGTGAGTTTGAATTTGAGTTTGGGAGTTTGTACCAGTTTTTTAGTATACTGATTCACCCCCCCCCCCCTCTTAGTATTCTACCATATACTTATTCTTTCATCATACCATCAATTGGCATGAGAGCATCTCAGGTCCTCTTTAACCTAAAGCCTAACAACTTGAGGAAAAGATCTTGTAGATCATGATGAATTGATTGCAACCGAGAAATGGACCAGAGGTAATCTATTTCATCTTAATCCTAAAGTTAGCAACTGTTTGATTGCAAAAATAGATAATAGCTAGCTTTGGCATAGGAAATTTTTTCATATAAACTTTTATATCATTGTTAAAGTGAGTAAGTCTAAGATAGTAAGAGGTTTGCCTCAGTTAGACAAACCAGTTAATGCTCTTTGTAAAGAATGTCAGTTAGGAAAGATGACTTCTTCAACTTTCAAGAGCAAGTCCTTCTTAGAAGAGCACTTGTTAGATTTGGTAAATAGATCATGAAATATCTATCACCTGAAATACTTCTAGTTCTTATTGGTCCACATAGGTCTAGTTCATATAGATCTATGTGGACCAATAAGAACTAGAAGCATTTCAGGTGATAGATATTTCATGATCTTCACTAATGATTGTTCAAGGATGATGTGGGTCACATTCTTGAAGGATAAGAATGAATATTTTGGTAAATTAAAGGCATTCAAAGCCTTAACTGAGAAAGAGAGTGGCAAAAAGATAAAATGTCTAAGAACAGATCAAGGCGGTGAATTTACTTATGAGGAATTCACTAAGTATTGTGATGAGAATGGTATCAAGCAATATCTTTCTACACCAAGGACACCACAACAGAATGTTATAGCAAAAAGGAACAACCGGTCAATGGTTGAAGCAGCTAGAACTATGTTGATACAAGGAAATATAGCAAAAACATTCTAGAGAAAAGATGCAAGTACAATGGTCTACACAATGAACTGAGTTTTGGTGAAAAGAGGTAACGACAAGACACCTTATGAGTACTGGTATGGAGGAACACCTAATGTTAGCTATTTTAAGATCTTTGGTAGCAAGTGTTTTATTAAAAGAGGTGATTACACAAGCAAGTTTGAAGCTAAGAGTGATGAAAGCATATTTCTTGGCTATTCCACCAAGAGTAAGGCCTACAAATGCTTCAACAACCAGACACAGAGAATTATTGAGAGTGTTGATGTTCGTGTAGATGAATATCCTAAAATTTCAGAAGGAACTTGTTCAGAGTGAAAGGATGAAGATCCTTGAATTTTGATTTTGGAACCTGAAACTATTAAATTAGAAACTGGTAAAGCAAATCCTAATGTACTTGTTCAACTGGATCAAATAAATTTAGAGGAAGAAGACAATGAAGAAGTTGAATCTGATGAGAATGATCATGGTATTCCTAGATATGTGAGACTAAATCAGAGTCCTGAGTAGATTATTGGGGATAAGGATGCTGGAGTACTAGCTAGAAGGAAAATTAGAGAGAACTCTTGCATGATCTCCACCATTGAACCAAGAATTGCTAAGGAGGCATTTGGTGATGATCATTGGGTGAAAGAAATAGAGGAGGAATTGGATCAAATTGAGAAGAACAACACTTCTGGTACCCCAATCGGTAAACAAGAATGTTATAGGTACTAAATGGGTGTTCAGAAACAAGTTAAATGAAGATGGTGTTGTAGTTCGCAATAAGGAAGGATTAGTATGAAAAGGTTATGCGCAAGAAGAAGGAGAGGATTATGGATAAACTTTTGCACTAGTAGAAAGACTGGAAGGAGTTAGAACATTACTTGCATTTGCATCCCATAAGAAGTTCAAGGTATACTAGATGGATGCTAAGTCTGCATTTTTGAATGAGATATTGGAAGAAGAGATTTATATAGAGTAGCCTAATGGTTATGCATTGACAGATAAAGAAGACATGGTATGTAGATTGCATAAAGCTTTGTATGGATTAAAGTAGGCACCCAGAGCATGGTATGAACAACTTCATACACATCTGATGAAGATAGGCTTAGCAAGAACTAGTGATGACAACAACATTTATCTCAAGTCTGAAGGAGATGAAATACTAGTCAGTGAAGTATTTGTTGATGACATTATATTTGGAGGTAATGATGTCATGAGCAACAATTTTGTAGATGAAATGAAGAATGAGTTTTAGATGTCATTAGTAGGGAAAATAAAAAATTTCATAGGCTTGTAGATACAACAGATGAAGAATGGTATTTTCATTACTCAATCTAAATATGTGAAAGAAGTTTTGAAGACTTTTGGCATGAGTGACTGTAAACAAGTTGGAACTCTAATGATTACAGGTTGTAAATTTTCCAAGGAAGATGCATCTAAGTCTGTAGATGAAAATGAATACAGGTCAATGATTGGCAAATTACACTATGTTGTTCATAGTCGACCAGATATTGACCATGCAGTTGGTATAGTTGCTAGATTTCAGAAAAATCCAAAGGAAGCACATCTGATAGCAACCAAGAGAATTTTTAGATATCTGAAAGGTACAGTTGACTATGGGTTATGGTATCCATATGGAGGCAATTTTGATTTGAAGGCATACACTAATGCTGATTGAGCTAGAAATGTTGATGACCAGAAGAGTACTAATGATGGAGCATTCTTTCTAGGAGGAAGGCTAGTTTCATGGAGTAGTAAAAAATAAAGTTGTACTTCACAGTTTACTATTGAAGTTGAGTATGTAGCATCTTACATGAATTGCACACAAGCTATTTGGATGAGGCACATTTTGGAAGGTTTAAGATGAAGATCTTAGAACCAATAAATATTTTGTATGATAATACAAGTGCAATAAATATTTCTAAGAATCTTGTTTTGCACGCAAGGACTAAGCACATTGAATTGAAGTATCACTTTTTGAGAGAAAAAGTTCAAAGTAAAGATGTTATCTTAGAGAATGTTTCTACCCAGGAGTAGCTTGCAAATATATTTACCAAACCTCTACCTAAGACAACTTTTCAGTATCTTAGAAGTTAGCTGGGGGTTGTCCCTCTTCATGAAGTCAGTTGGGCATGATGTTGATTGCATCAGTCCTTGAATTACTTGCAAAATCTTACATGGATTGATTTTTTTGGAAGTGGATGTATTCCATAGGGGGAGCATCAAGTGGCAGTATGTTGATGCATAGTGAGAATTTGAAATTACATGTTTTACTGTCAATTTGGCATTGTTGTCAAAGGGGGAGAAGAATTATGTGATTGAGGAGAAGAATTATGTGTCTGATTAGGTGAACCAGTGACAAACTGAAGACAAACAAGGCATGGTGAATACTTGGTAATGTAAATGAGGATTCCTATTCACCGATCCACGACAACAATTAGATGCATTGATACTTGTATTGCCATCAATGCCAATGGGGGAGATTGTTGGTATTTTTAGATTGTTGGTATTTTGCATATAGATTGCATTAATGATATGTTGTCATTGATGTCAATTGAACTAGTGAATGGTATTCATGACATTGTTGATGTTATTGTTGTTATTGCTATTGTCTTGTAATATCAGATTCAACCTCGGTAACATATACTTTAGTAATATAAACAAAACTATTAAACATGCAAACTCAAAAGCATATAAACATCATAAACCTCATAACACCAGATTTAACGTGGAAACTCAAATAAGGAAAAACCATTGTGGGATTTCAGACCCACTAATAAATATACTCTTCTTGAGTATGCTCAGTTAAAAGAAAATCTTGCTAAATATTACAAACACATTGCTAGATGTGACCCAGTTAAGGGATTTCCCTCATATCTGTTAGGATCTTCACCTTGTTAGAAGTGACCTTGTTAAAGGATTTCAAACACTCAATCAAAATGTCACCTTTCTAGAGGTTTTTACAAATAAGACTATTAAGTCCACTCGGTTAAGAGATTTTATGTCACTTTCACAAAATAATAGTAATAAAAATCTATCTGCAACTTCACATCTAAAATGCTAAAGCAGATTCTTATTTGTTCAATACAATCTAGACATAGAACTAATCTTGTCCATCTACTAGGCTTCTATACTTTGTTATTCAAACAGGTCTTCAAGCTTCAGTGCTCGGTAATCACTATGTAGCATCCCTATGCATACATTTGCCCGCATACATTGTTTATCAATAGTTCCCTATTTATAAAAAATTACCTAACCGCTTAATCTCCTTGATCACATTTCCCATGATCAATCATAGCCATCAGATGCTCAAACTTTGACCAGGTTCAATGTATCCTTCGATCTGAAAATGTTTTACCCCACCTTGGAACTTGCATACCTTTCTTGGAACTTGTGCTAGAGTATTGCGGTTCAATCTGAACTATAGATCTTCCTACCAATCTTCCATTGCCATAGATTCTTAACAAACTTCATTTACGGTATACCAATCATTTAATCAGTTCTAGCTCATCATCTTCCTTCATTAAATAACACATGTAACCATTTAATGCATTTGGTTACAGCTCGATTACAACTTGGTTACAACTCAGTAAATACTAAACTTTACTCGGTAGACATTCCACCTTCATTAATCGATAGCGATAACCTTAGGGTTTACCGACTAGGTTCCTTAGGGTTTACCGACAAGGTTCTTTGCTTGATAACATAGTATAGTATTAACCTTACAATTTACAACATATGTATGATGTTAAAACAATATAAACATCATGATCTCATCATTGTCTGACTCAGTAATAGTTGCCCATTGAATACCTTATTCATCCCCTTATTCATCATATTCTTTCCTGTGTCTTTTACCAACATCTTTATACTCTTCAAATCATATTTCTCAAGATATGGCAACATTATACTGAATTAGAAAATCAATTTCTTGACATCAATGACAAAATAATAATATCAAGATAGTAAACATCCTTAATCAGTTATATCCATAATCATCAACAACCTTCTCAATATCCTTTATTGAAATGTCAACAATCTTTCATTGTCTGTTATAATGCTAAATTGCCAACAATCTCCCCCTTTGGCATTGATGGCAAAACCAATTGATTTGACCTTAAAAGATTCGGATTGCTGTGATTGTGAAATGCTGAAATGCTTTCTCTTGCTATCATTAGACTTCTCCTATTTTTTCAGTCTTCTTTCCAATCTTCAGTCTTCTCCCCTTTCTTAGTTCTCTCCCCCTTCGACAACAATGCCAAAAAGTAAAGAACTAAAACATAATTTCTTCCTGTATGAAGTGAATTCCTGTTGTAATGTGTCAATTTAGTCTTGGTTAGAGCATTTTGTCTTCAATTCCTGTTTCCTATATTGTTTCCTGTAATATTTCTTGTACACCTTTAGAAAACATCCTAAAGTGTTAAATCAACATCAACTCCTAAAAGATATTCAATAGATTCATCGGATTGATGCTTTCACCGAACTCAGTCAGTGAGTAGAAGATAGGGGTAGGACCCCTAACTTACTTCTAAGATATTCAAAAGTGTCCCTTGGTAGTGGTTTATGAAGATATCTACTATTTGTTCCTTTGTGCTAACATATTCCAACACCACTTTCTTCTCTTGAGCTTCTCCTCTAAGATAATGATATTTGATAGAGATTTGCTTTGTCTTAGAGTGCATAACAAGATTTTTTGAAATGTTAATGGCACTAGTATTGTCACAGAATATAGTTACTGGCTCGGTAACTTTCTCATTTATACCTTCCAACAGTTGTTTGATCCATGCAATGTTGGTACAATTCAATGCTATGGCAACGTATTCAGCTTCTGCTATGACTGTGAAACACATCCTTGTTTCTTGCTAAGCCAACTCACTAGTCTTTCTCCTAAAAAGAAAGCTCCTCCACTTGTGCTTTTTATGTCATCAATGTTGCTTGCCCACTCAGCATCAGTATAAACTTTTAAATCAAAATCATTTCCTTTCTAATATACTAAGCCATAATCGTCAGTGCCTTTCAAGTATCTAAAAATTCTTTTTATTGTTGTCATGTGTGTTTCCTTAGGATCTGCAGAGAATCTTGCAACTATACCTACTACATGTGTTATGTCTGGTCTGTTGTGAACAACATATTGTAGTTTTCCAATCATGGATCAGTAAAGTGTCTCATCAATAGATATAGATTCATCATTCTTTGATAATTTATAGTTGGTAGTCATAGGAGTACTTACTAGTTTTGAATCTTCCATTCCAAATTTCTTCAAGATTTCCTTTATGTACTTGGATTGAGTAATGAAAATCTCATTTTTCATTTGCAGTATCTGTAAACCTATAAAATACTTTATCTCACTAATTAATGACATCTCAAATTCTTTGCTCATTTCATTTCCAATGTTCTTGCATAAAGAGTCATTTCCACAAAATATAATATCATCAACAAATATGGTTGAGATTAGTATTCCATTTTCATCATTCTTCATGTACATATTGTTGTTCTCACTTGTCCTTATAAAACCAATCTTAATCAAATAAGAGTGCAATCTTTCATACCATGCTCTAGGTACTTGTTTCAAACCATATAAAGCTTTGTTCAATTTACATACCTAATCTTTATTCTTTTCTTCAACAAATCCTTCAGGTTGTTCAATAAAAACTTCTTCTAATATTCCATTCAGAAATGCAAATTTGACATCCATTTGATATACCTTGAAGTTTTTGAAAGCAGCATATGCCAACAATGTTCTTACTCCTTCAAGTCTAGCAACAGGTGCAAAAGATTCACCATGATCAATTCCTTCTTCTTGAGCATAACCTTTGCAAACGAGTCTTGCTTTGTTTCGAATGACCTCTTTATTTTCATTTAGCTTGTTTCTGAAAATGCACTTTGTACAGATTACATTTTTGTCCTTTGGTCTTGGGATTAGTGTCCATGTGTCATTCTTCTTGATTTGATCATGTTAGGGTTCCCATAGATACTGAGAGGGGGGGGTGAATCAGTATCTGACTGGTTATGAGATTTTCTTAAAACTGAATATGCAAAATATAAAGTAACAGTATACCGGTATGCAAGAATTAATCCAAATAACAAAATCAAAAGCATCCACATGAAAAGAACACCATAACACAAGATGTTTAACGAGGAAACGCAGTGTGGGAAAAACCTCGGTGGGATTTGTGACCCACAATATTCACTTACTAGCCAATAAGAGAATATTACTTACAATAGGGGCTTGCACATGCAGGAAGGCCAACTGCCTAGAGCTCACTGCTCAACAAGAAGTCACACTGACTTACAAAGAGGATTTACACAAATCCAATATTTTGTACTACTTTACAATAGCATCTTCAATGCCAGATTCAGTACCGGTTCCTGCTCTGTTCTTTACATATACCCTTGACCTACAATTCACACATTAGGTATGCCTTATAATTTATTTATTACATTCTCTCCATATCCTACAAATGCCTACAATGATCTCTTTTATATACAAGAGTCATTTTACAATTTGCCAAGTCGGCTTACAATGATAAACAAAATATTACATATCAAAAATCCTGTCGGCCTCTATGCCGGTATACATATTTCCTTCTATGTCGGTGCCAGTGTACATTAATTTTGTTGATGCCGGTGCACTGTTCTGTTTGAGTAATGCTTTGCCGGTATAATGTCTTTTCTGGTGCCATAGGATTGCAAGGTTGCCTGTGTAATGCTTTACCGGTATAATGTCTTTGTCAGTGCCATAGGATTGCAAGGTTGCCATCAATGACAAAACCTTCAATCACACACAATGTCTCATTGGAGTGTCCATATGCCAACAATCTCCCCCTTTGGCATTGATGGCAACACTCATGAGAAATTTCAAAAAGATATCCAAAAATGTGTATACCAAATAAATGTTACCAAAAATATGAGGGCTCCCCTTGAGCATGTGATCCCTGTGTTTTGAATTTTCTCATCTACTACTCCCCCTTTGGCATCAATGACAAAGGTTAGTAGATTTGTAGTTGTACCAATACATAACCTCAACCTTGTAGTTGGGTAGTTATTAGCTGAAGAATATCTCCCAAAATTAAGTTTATACCATCCATAAACTTCTTGCTCTCCTTTATTGCTATCTCAATTCTGTGTACTGTACTAGTGAGATGCTGCAAGTGCTCTGCCGATGTTTCGCTACCCTGTTTTAGTGCCTCTGAGATTTCCTTACGCAAAGATGCTAAATAGTCCAATCTTGGACTTAGTTTAGATCTCAAAAATTTTGCCTTGTTAATTATTTTCTCTTTTTCTCTTTCTAATTTAAGCAATTCTTTCTCAAAATTTGTTATCTTTTCCTCAAAAACTGATAATGTATCAGGTGAGTTAACAAAATTATCAGCAAGTTTATTGATCTCTTCCTGTACCTTGCTTATCTTTTTGTCTACATCCGTGGTCAAAAATTTTATCTTACAGGTGTCTTTATACAGAGTTTTGTATTCTTTCAATAAATTGCACAATTCCGGTAGAAGTGTGTCAAATTCCCTGTTACACTTCTTTATTCCTTCCTCACAGAATTTCTGTTTTTCTTTTTCTACACTTTCCTTTACAGTTTCTACCTTTGTTTGCTCAAAATTTCCAGAAATATATGTACAAAGTGTATCCAACTGGCCTAAAGAATCTTTGTTGGCTATATTACAATTTGGAGCTATTAATTTCAAAACTAGAATTGAATCATCTATTGCTTTATATGCTTGTGAGCTATAATCGGTTATTTTCTTGATAGAATCGAGCAATACCTCTATTAAATTTGATGATGACCCAGAAAACTGAGTGCCAGTGGAAGGGACCACGCTGGTATTGACCTCTAGTAGGTCTGTTTGTGTCTCCACAGTTTTTCTTGCATCATTTCTTACTGGTGGCATCTGTTCTAGAGCCTTTAGCTCTGCTGGTTGCTCTGTTTATGTTCCAGATTCCTTCTTTTTCTCTGAATCTGCTACCAATTGCTCTTGGTTTCTTGTTGTCGGTTGCTCTTTATTATCAGATTTATCTGTGGTATCCTTATCTACCACTATGTTGATTTTTTGAGTATCAACATTCACAATATATAGGACTTCAGGATTGGGATTGTTATCCTCTGTGTCCATGCTCTCAGTTGCCGATTGATCTTCTATAGTTGTTTTTACTAGTGGAGTATTTAGAGGAGGTGGGGGTAAGTTGTCTCTAATCTTGATACTTGGCGGTGCACCAACTTTACCTTTCCCTTTGTCCTTTTGATATACCAGAATGGGCTTGGGATTCATATGTTCTTCTTGTTTTTCTTTTTCAACCAAGAATCTATCCCAACCATCTTCTATTTCAGTTGAGACTTCAATAACTCTACCTGCCATTAATGATATTTACCGGTGTGCAGTGGAAAAGATTGTCCAGTTGGCCTGAGCTATCAAATCATCAATTTCCTTAGGTGAGTTGGCCGGGTATACTGCAAGTAATTTTTCTATTTTTATTTTTTTATCCAACTCAATTATTCCTTTCCTTCTAGCCTCAAGTCTCTTATATAATTCATCAGGAATTTCATTTAGGACTTGCATCAAAAACTTTTTATACATGTCCATGTGTAGTATAACACTTTCCTCAATTTGTCCTTTCTCATCTTCTGATAGGGTGTCGTAGATTTTCCCTATGTTTTTCAATTTTCCTTCCTCTGTGATTTCATCTAGTAATATATCAAAAGGGGCCAAGTCAGTGTCTGTCTTCTTCTTCCTTTTGGGGGTCACCTTTTTCTTAGGTGTGGCTTTCTTGACTGGAGTCCTCACAGCTTGTTGCTTCTGTCTTGTCCTTCTAGGTGAAGGAGTGGATACCGGTGAGGGGTCTCTTTTCCTCACAACTCTTTTGAAAGTTGCTGGCATATCTCCTTCTGAGGAGGTATCTACCGGTGATAGATGAGTTTCAGGCTGTTGGGCTGCCAACTCATCTTCAGTTATGTCGGTTTTCTTTAGTACATCATCTTTTAAGGCTTTTGCTTGCCTGCTTCCTTTCCTCACAGATGCCTCAACTTTCTTTACTCTCTTCTTGGATTGAATTTGACTTTCAATGTGCTCAGCACTACCAAATACTTCTTCATTTGGTTCATGGGGGGCTTCCAGAAGTGCTTTGGCATAAGTTTCCACTATGTGGTCATCTGTTTCATACCCCATTTATGTAACCCAGATTGTTCTTGGGATGACTGCTTCCATCCAGATCTCATCCTTTTTTATTACAAAACAAATGTCATCCTTGTATTTGTTGACAATTTCCTATGATAGTTTGATCCTCTTATTCATTTTGACCTTTAGTGCTTGAAAATACTCGTGGATATTCTTTTCTTTGTTTTCACCCATGTTGTTGAATAAGTCAGACAATTGTTTTCCTATCGGTATGTCAAATCCAAAATCCTTGTTTCCTATACCAGGAGCCTATTTGGTTATATGTAGCATTAAGCATACAAGCAAATTTCCAAATCTAAAGGTTCCTTTCTTATCCTTCTTGATTTTTGCCAAGTTGTCAATTAACTCATCTTTTAACCATTCGCAGATGTCAATTTTTACATTGTTCTTAACCATGTCATAAGCACTTTTTATGCATTAACTAGAAACAAAATTAAGCCTATTTGCATGAGTTGCTTTGTAACCTAGAATCATGCTAATGAATCTCACATTTGTATCGGTTACATCATTAACCCTCAATGATCTTTTGTCTGATGTTGCACCAGTTAGTTTCGTTACTAGGTCATTGGAGACCTTCTTGGTTTTGTCGGGTCTGGTACTGGTGGAAGGTAACCATGTTACTAATTTCACAGCTACCTTTGTAATTTTGTGCACTGAGTCAAGCCAAAAGAATGAGCCATGTACCCTGCTGAGAACTATCCTAATCACTTCCTTGGGAAATTCAGGAATGCAGAGGATTTCAGTGAATCGTAGGGTTTCAACAATTTGGTGTTCAGGTTTCACATTTCTGGCATTGTCACATATAACAGATTTGTACATGTCTTTGATTTCTTCATCACCTAATTCCTCTATGTTGCAATGAATGTATATTCTAGGGTCTTCTACATAAACAACACCCTTTGGAATTTGGGAAAAAGCACCTGTGTTGTCATCTTTCTTAGCTACCTCAGGAACTAGCTCAAACATGGGCCTAGGTCATTTTATAACCTCGACTACTGTAGGGTTTGCTATGAATTCAGGTGCAGAGGAGGATGCCATCATGATAAATACCTTTTTCTACCTTTGGATGGACTGATTGCTGAAGTGCTTTGCCTCTTTGCTTGGAATGCCTTAGCTCGGAAATCTTCGAGCTCTTTGAAAGTTTGAATTCACGGTGAAATGAAATGGAGCCAAAAACTTAATTTATAAAGTCTTTTCTGCCACCTACCACATTAATTGTTTGCCGGTAATGTATTAACTCAACTTTATTTGTCGGTAATGAAGGATTTTCAACTTCTTTTCTCTAACGGAAGGAATAATAGCACGTGTCATTAAATTGCCAAACCCTCAAGATAATTTTCTTCAATTTGAAGAAGAACATCCTGCCGGTGGAGCATCATATTGTCCTGTCGGTGAAGCATTTGTTGGTTCTACCGATGGAGGAGTAACCCCAATATTTAGATTACCTTTTCTAATCCATTGCTTTGAAAACTCTTGCTTAACCTCTTCAACCTTTTTTTTACCTTTCAAGCTAGTACTTTTGTTATCTACCGGTGTACCTTTACTTCTACAGAATTTTGCAATATGACCAATTTTGTTACATGCATAACAAGTTACATTATTTTTCTGAATAGCTTTCCCATAACCTATGCCAGTTTGTGTTCTACATTTATTTGATAAGTGACCAAATCTTCCACAAACATAACATCTTACATTCATTCTGCAATTTTCAGAGTTATGACCAATTTTGTTGCATTTGGTGCATTGACCGGTGGGAGGATTGATGTTCTGATAATTCCTAGATCTACATTCATTTGCCCTATGACCATATTTATTACAGTTAAAGCATTTTCCATTGAATTTGTAAGTATTAGAGGGTCTTACCGGTTTGCTTTGATCCTGGGTATTTGTAGTACCGGAGCTTTCTCCAACTTCAAATCCAACTCCAAAAGTGTCACCTTTGGGTTTTTGATTCTTCAATAAGGTACCAAGTTCTTCTGAGCTTTTCTTGAATTTTTCTTTTTGTCTCATTAGTTCATTCGAGTCATTTTGAGTATGCATCAGATCTGTCTTCAACATATCATTTTCATAGCTAAGTCTTGTGTTCTCATTTGCTGCATCACTTAGTCTTCTGGTCAATTCTTCTTCATTCCTCTTTCTGTCCTCAATCTCTTTGCAGAATCTCATAGTCATATCCTGCATTTCATTTTTTGTTGTCATGATCTCTTGTTTCAATTTGCTCATCATATCATTTAATGATTCCTTTTCATCATTTTCATTTTTTAACTTTTCACAAAGTTCTCTTCTCTTGTTTCTTGTAACAGTAAGATTTTCTTGAAGTGCCTTAATAATGTCCTGAGCTGCTTTTAAATCATCTTCTAATTTGATATTTTTCAACTTCTCTACATCATAGTCAGTAAGAGCTCCTTCAAGTTGCTTCATCAGATTTTCCATCTTTATCGGTGTCAAGATCTTCCTCAAGCTATTAGGCTTCTAAAAATAGAGGACCAGGCTCTGATACCAATTGTTAGGGTTCCCATAGATACTGAGAGGGGGGGTGAATTAGTATCTGACCGGTTATGAGATTTTCTTAAAACTGAATATGCAGAATATAAAGTAACAGTATACCAGTATGCAAGAATGAATGCAAATAACAAAATCAAAAGCATCCACATGAAAAGAACACCATAACACAAGATGTTTAATGAGGAAACCTGGTGTGGGAAAAACCTCGGTGGGATTTGTGACCCACAATATTCACTTACTGGCCAATAATAGAATATTACTTACAATAGGGGCCTGCACATGTAGGAAGGCCAACTGCCTAGAGCTCACTGCTCAACAAGAAGTCACACTGACTTACAAAGAGGATTTACACAAATCCAATATTCTGTACTGCTTTACAATAGCATCTTCAATGCCAGATTCAGTACCGGTTCCTACTCTGTTCTTTACATATACCCTTGACCTACAATTCACACATTAGGTCTGCCTTATAATTTATTTATTACATTCTCTCCATAGCCTACAAATGCCTACAATGATTTCTTTTATATACAAGAGTCATTTTACAATTTGCCAAGTCAACTTACAATGATAAACAAAATATTACATATCAAAAATCCTGTCGGCCTCTGTGCCGGTATACATATTTCCTTCTATGCCGGTGTACATCTTTTGTGCTGGTGCTAGTGTACATTGATTTTGTTGATGCCGGTGCACTGTTCTGTTTGAGTAATGCTTTGCCGATATAATGTCTTTGTCGGCGCCATAGGATTGCAAGGTTGCCTGTGTAATGCTTTGTCGGTATAATGTCTTTGCCGGTGCCATAGGATTGCAAGGTTGCCATCAATGACAAAACCTTCAATCACACACAATGTCTCATTGGAGTGTCCATATGCCAACAGATCAATCTCTCCTGTCATAGCATTTATCCAATCTTCACTGTTAAATGCCTCTTTCACTATTCTCAGTTCAAATTCAGATATCAGACATGTGTTCTATCTCAGTTTGTTCCTTGTCATCACTGGATAATCCTTATCTCCTATAATATGACTTGGTGCATGATGTCTTTTGACATACTTGGCCAATACAAGCTTGGTAGGCTCTATATGATCTTCTTCATCACTCGGTAACTGGATATTCTCTTCATTTTCTTCAACAGTTTTCTCGGTAAGACTTGTCGGTTGAACATAGACAAATTCATCATAGTCTTCTGGTTCCTTGGAATTTCCTTCATCATTTCTTTCTGCAAATTCATCAATTTTCACATTTGTACTTTCTACTATTTTGTTAGATGATTTGATCAGACATTTAAATGCTTTGCTTCTAGAAGAATAACCTAGAAATGTTCCTTCTTCACTCTTCTGATCAAACTTGCCATTTCTATCATCTTTGTGAACATAGCATCTACTTCCAAAGATTTTAAAATAACTTACATTAGGTTTCTTATCATACCAGATTTCATATGGTGTCTTCAAAGTACCTTTCTACAATTGTACTCGGTTCAGGGTGTAAACTGCTGTGCTTATTGCTTCTCTCCAAAATGTTTGTAGCACCTTCTTTTCAATCATCGGTGTTCTAGCACAATCCACAATAGATCTATTTCTTCTCTTAGCTATTCCATTCTGTTGTGGAGTTCTCGGTGCAAAGACTTGTATTTTAATACCATGATCATTGTAGAATAAGTTGAATTCATCAGATGTGAACTCTCCTCCTCTATCTGATCTAAGACATTTCAGTTGTCTTCCTGTTTCATTTTCAACTCTTGCTTTGTACCATTTAAACATTTGAAAGCTTTTGATTTATCTTTTATAAACATTACTGACATCATCCTTGAATAGTCATCCACAAATAATATGAAATATTTATCACCATAATAACTTTGAACTTTCATAGGACCACGAAGATTAGTGTGCACAAGATCTAAAATTCCCTTAGAAGTTAAAGACTTACTTGTAAAGCTTGATCTTGTCATCTTACCCATCTGACATCCTCAGCACATAGCATTCTCAGGTTTTTCAAGACTCAGTAGTCCTCTTACTCAGTGCTTCTTACTTATTTTGATCAGATTATCAAAATTTACATGACAAAACCTTTTATGCCATAACCAGGTATCATCTATCTTTGCATACAAACACTTGTTCTAAGTTGAGGCAAGGTGAAATGTGTTACCTTTTGTTTGTGTCCCAGTAGCAGCTAACTTTCCATTCTTGTCATGAACTTTGACAATTCCTTTCTGAAATTCTATTCGGTAACCTGTGTTGTTTAGCTCTACTACACTCAACAAATTGTATTTCAAAGCTTCAACCCAATAAACATCATTACATTTAGCATTGTCAAGAAGTGTTATGGATCCTTTACCTTTCACTGGACATTGTGCATCATTACCAAATCTAACATAGCCTCCATCATAATCTTCTAATATAACAAATTTGTGTTTATCTCCTGTCATATGATGTGAGCATCCACTATCTATGATCCAAGAATCATTAGTGTTTATGTGAGATATTAGGGCTTTTTCTTCATACCTTTCTTCATCTGATCCATCTTTGATAGCCACATAAACAACTTCCTCTGTATTAGTTTCATCTGATTTATCATCATTGGATTCCTCATCGACTATTAAACATGTCTTTCTATCTCTTCTTCTAAAGTCTCTGTGTCCTCTATAATGATTATCTTTCTGTCTGTCATCTTGGTAATCTCTCTTTTCAGTAGAGTCTTTGTCAGGATAGCTAGAAGCTATATGTCCTATTTTGTCACAATTGAAACATTTCAAAGGTAGTTTTCCTTTATACTTACATTTTCCTCTCGGTAACCTTCTGGCTAATAGTGCTTCAAACTCTTCTTACTTTCTGATATCCTCATACAGTTTGTGTACTTCTTCCATGTTCTTACGAAATCTTTCACTTGCTCCACTGTGATCTCCTTCAGAGTACTTATACTTTCTTTTATTGTAATCATTAGATTCATCAAGATGAAAATAACTAAATGCATATTCAACTTTATTTACTGAAGATCCACTGTTATCAAAGTTACTTAACTCAAATGCATGTAGCTTACCAATGGTAGCATCTAAAGAAACTAGCATATTAGGTACAAACCTCAATTCATTGATTGCAGAGACTCGGATTGCATAAGCTAGTAGAAGGGTTCTTAACAACTTACTTCCTATATCCTTTTCTTCAATAGTTCCACCTGCTCCTTTGATTTGATTGACAATCTCCTTTAGTCTTGTATTGTACTGAGTTATGTTCTCACCTTCATTCATCCTCATGGATTCAAGTTTTCCTCTTAGACTATCTACTTTTGCTCTTGAACATGTTCATCTTCTCCATACACTGATATGAGCTTATCCCACATTGCCTTTGCATCATTGTAGCCTTCTAGATCATTAAACTCTGAATCGGTCAATGCAGATGTTATTTCAATCATTGCTTGAATATGTTCTTGCTTTGCCTTTATCTCTTCCATTGTCAATAGATAGGTGCTCGGTGTAACAAAATCATTCTCTAGATAGTATACAACATATTCTCCAACTCCTGATAGATGTAGCTTCATCCTTTTCTACCATGTAGAGAAACTTGACTTGTTCAGCTTTGGTGCATCCCTCTTATACATCTTTGGATCTTTAACTCAAGTGCCTTTAAACTTTTCTTCTAGAGTCCAAAGCTCTGATACCAATTGATAGTTCTGATACTTAATATAAGCATAGATCCAATATCCAACAAGATGAGAGGGGGGGGGGTGTGAATCATACAAACTTAATCTTCCATAAAAACATCAGATTCAACCTCGGTAACATATACTCTAGTAATATAACCAAAATTGTTAAACATGCAAACTCAAAAGCATATAAACATCATAAACCTCATAACACTAGATTTAACGTGGAAACCCAAATAGGAAAAAACCACTGTGGGATTTCGGACCCACTAAGAAATATACTCTTCTAGAGTATGCTCGGTTAAAAGCAAATCTTGTTAAAGATTACAAACACATTGCTAGATGTGACCCGGTTAAGGGATTTCCCTCAGATCTGTTAGGATCTTCACCTTGTTAGAAGTGACCTTGTTAAAGGATTTCAAACACTCAATCAAAATGTCACCTTGCTAGAGGGTTTTACAAATAAGACTGTTAAGTCCACTCGGTTAAGAGATTTTCTGTCACTTTCACAAAATAACAGTAATAAAAATCTATCTATAACTTCACATCTAAAATGCTAAAGCAGATTCTTATTTGTTCAATACAATCTAGACATAGAACTAATCTTGTCCATCTACTGGGCTTCTATACTCTGTTATTCAAACAGGTCTTCAAGCTTCAGTGCTCGGTAATCAGTATGTAGCATCCCTGTGCATACATTTTCCCACATACATTGTTTATCAACAGTTCCCTATTTATAAAAAATTAGCTAACCACTTAATCTCCTTGATCACATTTCCCATGATCAATCATAGCCATCAGATCTTCAAACTTTGACCAAGTTCAATGTATCCTTCGATCTAAAAATGTTTTACCCCACCTTGGAACTTGCATACCTTTCTTGGAACTTGTGCTAGGGTATTGCAGTTCAATCTGAATTGTAGATCTTCCTACCAATCTTCCATTGCCATAGATTCTTAACAAACTTCACTTACGGCATACCAATCATTTAATTAGTTCTAGCTCATTAGCTTCCTTCATTATAATAATGCATGTAACCATTTAATGCATTCTATTACAGCTCAGTTACAACTTGGTAAATACTAAACTTTACTCGATAGACATTCCACTTTTATTAACCGATAGTGATAACCTTAGGGTTTACCGACTAGGTTCTTTGCTTGATAACATAGTATAGTATTAACCTTACAATTTACAACATATGTATGATGTTAAAACAATCTAAACATCATGATCTCATCATTGTCTAACTCAGTAATAGTTGCCCATTGAATACCTTATTCATCCCCTTATTCATCATATTCTTTCCTATGTCTTTTACCGACATCTTTATACTCTTCAAATCATATTTCTCAAGATATGGCAACATCATACTGAATTAGAAAATCAATTTCTTGACATCAATGATAAAATAATAATATCAAGACAGTAAACATCCTTAATCAGTTATATCCATAATCATCAACAACCTTCTCAATATCCTTTATTGAAATGTCAACAATCCTTCATTGTCTGTTATAATGCTAAATTGCCAATAGTTGGCATTTTTAGATTGTTCGTATTTTGCAGATAGATTACATTAATGATATGTTGTCATTGATGTCAATTGAACTTGTGAATGGTATTCATGATATTGCTGATGTTATTGTTGTTATTGCTATTGTCTTGTAACTGACATGATAAACCTTGAGGAAGATGTTGTAAACTGGTATATGGTATTTTGTAAATTGAACCGGTATAAAGGGTTAAACCTTTCTATATTTTGTAACCGGTAAACCCTACCAGTTGTTTTTCTGTTAAACCCTAACCGATCAAGTTTGTTGGTGTATATGGTGAAAATGGATAACAACAATATTGAAAGACTAAATGAATTCAACCACAAAACCCTAGCCTAACAACAACAAAGATCCACCATAACATATGAAGATTACCTAAGACAATGCAAATCAAATAAAATCACAAAGATTATACCATCACATGTCCAATAGGGTTTGAATCTCCATCCTTCCTATCTCCATTGATCTTGCTTGATATATTTGCTCTCAGATTTTATGTGCACAAGAGCTTAACAAAGAACGGAAATGTGGTTGCATGTAGGCTTGATTGCATATCCAAGTTCAAAAGTGTAGTTGGGGTTGAATGCACAGTGAGTGTTTGATAATGAAGGAAGCATCTCCTTATATAGAAGACACTATAAGAAGTGGAGGGATAAAATTGAGAGGTGTAAAAGAGTTCAGCTATGATTAGAGGGTAGGTAAACGAAATAAGAAAATAATAAGAGGGTAGGTAGTGTAGGAATTAAGAGATGAAGGTTGATTAATTAATTAAATAAATAAAGATTTATTTAATTAATAGAGGAAATGGGATCAATTAAATAAATAAGATATTTATTTAATTCAGGAAAAGGATAATTTAAATAAATAAAGGTATTTATTTAAATTAGAAATAAGGCTAGAAGAGGATAAATAAATTAATTAAATAAATAAAGATTTATTTAATTAATAGAAGAATTAGGCTAAAATAATTAAATAAATAAAATATTTATTTAATTAGACTAGACAATTTTAGGTGTCTACAGTTGGTTTAAGATCTAATGTTGAGAAGTTTTGATGGAGACACATGTGATCATTGTATGAGTATTAGTTCAGATTGATTTGGCATGTTTGTTATCTTGGAAAGGAGCAAAGTGGATTGCATCAAATGCATCACGCGTGATGAGTTACAAAGTCCGATGAAACGGTGATCATGGAGTGGTTGGAATTTTCTTGATTAATGTAAAGAGATTGTTATGATTTCTAATGGTCAAGATTGTACTGACTTGTTTGTAATCTCGATGATGAGAATTAGGTTTTTGTTATGTTACCGACCTAGTTGATTTGTATTTAAGGTTGATGATATGTCTTTGTTAAGTGTTGGCTGTTAGGATTACTGACAATCCCAAAGATAGTGAGAGGGGGGTGAATCAATGTCTAACCAGTTAGCAGAATATTTAAAATTATTAAGAACTTTGCATGCCAAAATAGTGTACCAGTAAATAAGAGTTAATGCAACAAATAAGAATGACAAAGACAACATAGAGAATAGACCATAACACAAGATATTTAATGAGGAAATCCGGTGTGAGAAAAACCTTGGTGGGATTTGTGACCCGCAATATTCACTCACTGGCCAATGAATAAATACTACTTACAATGAGGGGCCTGCACATGCAAGAAGGCCAACTACCTAGAGCTCACTGCTCAATAAGAGTCACACTAACTACAAAAATGGATTATGAAATCCAATACAATGTACTGCTTGAAATCAGCATCAACTATGCCAGGTTCAGTACCAGTTTAAGCTTAGTCTATTACCAAAAACCTTCGATGTCAACTATATCACCTTATACAAAAATATTATCCATATGCTCTCGCTTTCATACTCTAAATGACCTATAAGATCTCATACATATATACGAGTCTTTTACAATATGCCATGTCAGCTTTTACAAAATAGAATTACAATATAAAACAATAAACAAAAGTTTATTCCCTATTGGCTGGAGTGCTAGTATACATTGTTGCCGTTGTCGGTGAAGTGTCTACTAGTGTATGTAGAATTCTATTGCCGGTGCGAGTAACTACTGGTGGCTTACCAGATGAATGCCAGTTGGTTTCTAGATGGTTGCCATCAATGACAACATCAACTATTCTCATAAGAGTGTAGAATGCCAACATTGGGAAAGTTGACAGGATTGGCAGAAACCAGTTGAGTGTGTGGTTACCTAACCGGTGGATGGATCTGCATATTGAGTAAAGACATATTGAAGCTTAGGAAGGATTTGATCAATCAGATATAGTGCTATTCAGACAGATCAATAAAACCTGTTGTTTTCTAACAATTACAACAAAAATTGAAATCCCCTAACTGGGTAAGCTCTAACAAGCTTGGTTACTTTATAAATCCTCTAACAAGGTAGTCCATTAGTTTAGATTCTCAAATCCTCTAGTGAGGTTACTCCTAATAGGGTATTGTGCTTTTCATCAAGGCATATTTGTAAATCCCTTAACTGGGTGATTCCTAACTAGAATTAGTTCTTAACAAGACTTAATGTAAAAGCTTTAACAGGCTTGGCTCCTAATAGGGCAAAATTTAGAAGAGTTCAGATAGTTATCCTTGTGAGTCTCATCTCACTGTGGTTTTTACCTATTTGGATTTTCCACATATAAATATTTGTGTCAAGTGGTGAATGTTTTTGTGGTTATGATCTTATTTATTGATTTGATTAACTACTTAACTATTCTGATAAGGCATGATAATTGGAAGCATTGAGAGATGAATATGTTGACATATGATTAAGCATTTTTTATGTTTACAAGATTGAAGTTGTTTACTATTAACTTTTCATAACAGTCAAATCGGTTGATGTTGGTTGATGTTGAGTATTGATCTTGATAAGTGAAAGTTTACTTTGTGAGTTTGAATTTGAGTTTGGGAGTTTGTATTAGTTTTTTAGTATACTGATTCACCCCCCCCCCCCCTCAGTATTTTATCAGATACTTGTTATTTCATCATACCATCACATCTACTCCCCTGTAGATGTAACCAAATGATCTAATTTCTCAATTGGAGTTGAGGGATTATTAGCGTCTATCTCTAGTAACAGACTAGATAGAATATCAACAACACTTTGAACGGTTTGTGCTTCTTTCTTCTTTGCTCTTAGTATCTTCTTTTGTGCTCTAGATTTTATGGCAAATGCAATCTCCATCAGCTCTTTTGGGCTCAACATATCCATATTTAGAGGACCTTGTATACTTACTCTATCATCCTCTTCTTCCTTTTCCTTATCCTTTATCGATGGTGCAGTGGTCTACACATTACGTGTTTGTGTTAACATTGGTGGATCTTCTGCTTGTTGTTGTTCTTCATCTTTCTCCGATGTAATTTCCCATTGCTCATCAACCTGCATATTCTCTGTCTTATCATTTATTTCCTTTTCAGTACTGGTTTGATTGACTTCTAGTAATGCATACTCTTCATTAGGAATAATGATTGGATCTTTCTTATTGCCTTTATAAAAAACAATCTAATCCAGTATAATATCATCAATCTCCAAATCATTAGGGAGATATTCTCCCTTTAATCTATTCTTCTTCTTCTTCTTCTTCTTCAGGGAGTAATCCTAAAAAATTCTTTAAAATCTCCACAGTCTCATCTTGTACAGACTGGGACTTACCAGCAAGTAATCTTGTAAGCCTTTTCTTTGATCTGAAAAATTGGTTTTGAATTTAAAAGAATATTTTGCAAATCCTCCTTTGAGGATTCCGGTTGTAAACTTACAAGAACAAATTCAATAATTTCCCTATCTTGTTTTATGGTTAACTGCCATATTGCATCTATTTTATTGTACAAAGAATTTGATATTCTCCCTTGCAACTCAATCAAAGCTTTTCTATATTTATTCATAGATAGAACTACTGCATCTTCTATTTTCTTTTGTTCATCTTCACCAAACTTATCATAAAGTTTCTTTACATTAACCAAAATACCATACTCCTTAATTTGTAACAATGATTTTTCAAATGGAGTAAGTGTAGTTACTGGTTTCTTAACTGATTTTATAGTAGTTGCTCCAACAACCTTTGATTTCTTACCACTGGATCTAATCTCTTTCCTCTCTCCTTCAGACTTTGTTTCTTCTTCATCTGTAACTCTCTTTGCTTTCTCCTTCTTCCTCTTACTGGTGACTATCGATGATTTAGGTGAAGGGGGCTCTATTTCTTTCCCCTTTCTCTTGAATTGAATTTTAGAAAGTTTTGCCTTAGCCGTTGTACTTCTTGTTTGTCTACAAACATTGGTACTGGTTGGGGCACTAGAGGATTTAACAACCTTCTTTGCTTCAAATTTTTCTTTGGCCTCAGCAATCGCCTCCTCTATAAATCCTTGTTGAACTACAAATTGTTCAACTTCTTTTCTGACCTTCTTTGCAATGACTGGTCTAGCAAGCTTAGAATGCACCTCAGTAGATTTCTCCTTATATGTTCCAAACCTTGTTGCATTGGGGTCTACTAGTGTAGATAAAAGATGATCAACATAAGAAATTAGTAAATCAACTTCAACCTCATAACCCATCGTCATCACCCATGATGTCCTAGGGTTTGTTGCCTCCATCTGACATGTGTAAGTATCCACCATGAAACAAATAGTATCTTCATACCTCTTAACAACCTATTCTGGTATCCTTTCTCTGTTGTGCATTTTATTTTGAAAATATTTAAAGTATCCCCTCATGACCTTATCAAATTCATTACCAATCATCTTGATGTTGTTCTTGATTTGTAACATTTTTGATGTATCACTTGATCATTGTATATCACCAATACTGGGAAAGGAGTTCTAGAAGTAGAAAAAAAAATATATGATCAACGGTCCAAACTTGAATTTCTACGTTTTATCCTTGTTAATTGATTCAAGTTTCAGTACCAATTGGGTTCTCAAGGCTTCTTAAAGATCATAGTCTTCATTTTCCTTCAACATCTGAGAGGCAGTATGAATCGCAACTCCAAGAATACTATTTGTTCTGCTAGAAAGATAAACCTTGTAACCGATCACCATAGATGCATATTTCACCCTAGGGTCTTCAATTTCATTTATTGTCATAGCACGTCCATCCCATTTAGACTTTGTTAGTTTAGCTACATCATCCTTTGGGATTGACCTTAACACAGGAACTTCACTGGTTGCACACAATCTGGAGATAGCATGAATAGCTTCCTTTGTAATTTTATGTGGTTGATCAAGCCACATAAACTGATCATGTATTCTACTCAACACATATCTGATATGGTATTCTTTCAATTCATCAATAAAATTCAACACATGGTGAAAACCCTTGTTAACAACCCTTCAAAATTGACCCTTCAAAATACCGTTTTTGTCACACATTGTTCGGAATTAGTTGAAGACTGCAAACATTCCCAAATATTCCAATTTGCAATGAATGTAGGATCTAACATCTTCAACATGCAACACACCATGTGGGTATTATGGATGACTTCGTCATGTGTTGTATTGGTTTTGTCATTGATGTCAACACTTATCTTCTTGGAGTTCTACATTTCTAATTTGGCACTATGGTTATATTGGTTTATTGTTGAACCAACACATTGTGTTCACCGACATGGTTAGTGGCTTATGCACAGTCACCGATATACATTCACCAGCAGGATATATGGTTCACCGACAGTGATGAAAACTTGTTATCATTTGGAGATCATTTGGCTATGTCAAAAAATGGATTGGATGTTTGGATTTGGTGTTTTTCTTATTGGTATAATCGGTTTGGTAGATTTGCCTTTACCAACAGATAAGTCTAGGTTATGGACCAGTACATGATATCTATTCTAGATCAGCAAGACACATCTTGGAAATGGTTTATTGATTGGATAATGTGGTAAATTTATTGAGTCGACATATTGTATTGCATCAAGACTTATTTGTAATTGATTTAATTATAATATCTATAGTGATCCGACCTCATGTATAGGTGTTAGGATTTGTATAAATGATTGTAAGATCTTATTGAAGATAGATCATGATGAGTGCAAATATTGAAGAGCAAAAATAAGAAGATCCTTGTATGAATCATGTAGACATTATCTAAAGGTTGAAGGAAAGGTTATGAAGGTGTTTGATACTCATATTCAGGGATTAAACCGGTACTAAATCTAGCATTGGAGATGCTATTCTTAAGTAGTACATTGTTATTGGATTTAACCATCCAATTGTAGTCAGTGTGACTCCTATTCTAGAATTGAGCGGTGAGCTCTAGGCGGTTGGCCTTTTTGCATGTGCAGACCCCATTTGTATACACTTACTATCTATAGTAGTATCATGTGATTGTGGGTAAGGTTTCCCATCATGTTTTTTCTCTTGCATGGTTTCCACGTCAAAATCTCTATGTCATATGTTGTGGATGTTGTTTCTCTTTCTGTTTCATGCATTAATTTATACTAGTACTACTATAAATGATAAACTGTTTTACCGAGATTAAAGTTTATTTTATCAGCACTAAGTTTCAAGTTGGATTAATTGGTTTTGATTTGTAATTCATTGACAACTGATTCACAACTAATTCACCCCCCCCCTTAGTTGTCCTTCTCAGTTCCTAACAATTGGTATCAAAGCAGAGTCATCCTTTTTGCAGAAGCCTAACAGCTTGAGGAGATCCTATGACAACAAATATTTTCAGGAAGGACAGTCCAAAACTTGATGGAACTAACTATGGTATATGGAAGATTAGAATGGAAACACATCTGAACTGCATTGGAAGAGATATATGGGATGTTACTAAAAATGGCTATGTTGGTCCTACTCTGAATCAACCTCATCCACCGACATTGGCTAAGGACTTGGAGAATGATTGCAAAGCAAGAGAAGCACTTCTGAGTGTATTATCTGATTAAAAAAACATGGGATTATCAGATCAATCTACTGCTAAAGATATTTGGGATAAACTGGAAACATTGAATGAAGGAGATACCACTATCAAAATTGCAAAACTAGAATGTTACTGAGTCAGGTATGAAAATTTAAAAATGGAAGAAGATGAAAGAATTTTTGTATTTATGAAAAGAGTTAATGAAATTATTTTAGGAATACAATGTTGTGGAGGATCTTTAAGTAAAGATGAAATTGTTTGCAAATTTTTAAGAGCATTTCCATCGGCTTATAAAATGAAAGGGACTGCTATTAATGAGTTGAGAACAGTGGCTAATACATTAGTTTCTAGAGATGCTTTGGTTGGAAAACTTTCTACATTTGTGCTTGAGGAATTTGGTCTTGTTGCTACAGTGAAGACTGATTTATCTTCAAAGCATCATCATCAGCATCAACATCAACATCATCTAACAAAATTGATTGGAAAGTACTTTATGCAAAAGAACTTGAAGATATGAGAAGAGAAAATGAAGAATTTGAAGCACTATTTGTAAGAAAGATGCCTAAAGGTCCATCAGGAAGTAAGTATGAAGGTAAAGCACCCTTCAAATGTTTCAATTGCAATAAAGTTGGTCATATGGCTTCTAGGTGTCCTGGTAGACATGCAAGACTAAGGGAGGAAGCAAAAAGAACATATAAGCCTAACCCTAAATATCACAGATACAGATTTAAGAAAAACAGAGATAAGTCATGTTACTATGTAGATGAAGGTGTTATAGATGACTCAAATGAAGATCCTAGATAATGGATGGGATTTTGTTGCAATAAAAGAAGATCAACCGACACCTATTGTCAAACCAGTAGAGAAGGCATTGGCAGCAAAAATCAATGAAAAGGATGAATGGATAATAGATAGTGGATGCTTGCATCATATGACTGGTGATAAAAGCAAATTCTTATCATTTCAGGAAATTTATGAAGGTCTAGTAAGATTTGGAGATGATAAAGCTTGTTTAATCAAAGGAAGAGGCATTATATCTTTAGATGGTAATTGATGCTTTGCGAAATGGGGCAAAGATTAGACAAAAGCTTGTGGTCATATAACACACAAAAACATAAAAAACCATTAGTGTTAATCAACCAAAAACTAATCTAAGCAAAAATATCAAAAGAGATACTAAAAACATGATAAGATATTTAACTATGGAAGCAAATACAACAAGGCATCTCCAAATGCCTTCTACCATGCTTTTTAGCTCCTTCTCCCTTGTTCCTCTCCTCTCCAAGTTCCAAATTAGTGTAGCTCTCAGCATTTGTTTGCACTATGGATGCTTATGAAGATTCAAGATTGTAGATGATTATGACTTATGCTATGCAAGTGTGAATAAAAGCTGAAATAAGAGATTTATCTAATTAACTAATTGATTTTAAACCAAAAGAGTGAATATGATGCTAAATTCTCTCTAGAAATGCCTATAGATTAGATGCATACAAGTTTTCAGGATCTGGATTATGAAGAAATGGGCTCTATTTATAGGAAAAATGGACCAATGGATGGTTGAGATTGGGTAATCTCAATAAGGGTCAGGATTGAATGATATCAAATCCATGTGAAGGCTTTCAACCCAATCCCAAGATGACAAGTGTCAATGTGAGATAGGTTGAGAGGGGAGGGAATAAGCATTAAATGCTTGACATGAACTGAAGGTTAACTTGGGAGTTAAAGTCAAGGTTGGGTTGAGTGAATAAATTCTTTATTCAAAAAGTAAAGTTTTTATCCAATGGATAAACTCTTGTGCAAGGGTTAAAGGGATAACCATGGTCAAAGTGATAAATGCTTTAGGAGACACATGATTCACATGAGGGTTGAGTTAGCAGGTAACCATAAATGGTCATGTAAGAGCCATAAGTGGTTTAGAAGACTTTAGAGGTTAAATTGTTGAACACAACAAGCATTTAATGCTTTTTAAAGACTTTGAAGTCTTTCAGAAGTGACTCCAAGTTGCTTAGGAATGTGACAATAATTAGGGGATGGATTAGGCTAATTGATTAGGATTAGATAGGTTCTAGAAGAATTTAGGAAGGGCAAGTGGGAGATGTAGGAAAATGCAAGTGGGGGGATAAATGATTTAAATAAATGTTTTATTTAATTTATTTAAAAGAGGAAAGAGGATTAAATTGAATAAATAGAATTTATTCATTTAATTGATTGTGTGAATTTGGTTGAATGAATGAATTAATATAAATTGAATAATTTATTTAATTAATAGGAAAATGTTTGAAGATGAATTAATTAAATGTTAATTTAATTAACTGATGGCTAGTGAAATTTTAATCAAATAAATACGAAATATTCATTTAATTAAAATGCACAGATTTATGTGACTACATTTGCCCCTCTTTGAGACGGTGCAGTTTATTGCATCATTTCAAAGAAATAAAAATAAGTGTGAATAAATGCCACATAAAAGATTGATTTAATGGGTGGTATGCCCCCTCGAGAGATGGGATGAAAATTTCAAAAAATTGGGCAATCTCTCAAAAAAGAATGAGAAGTGGAGGGGAGGTAGAATAGAAGAAATTAGTAATAACGGTGAAAGAATGGAAGACAATGGAGTGAATACAAAGAAACAACAAGCCAGTGAGTACCCTTAGGTCATGCAAGACATACAAAGAAGATGTAGTGTGTGGTTTGGATTGATTCTATACAATTGATCAAAATTGGTTGGACAAGCTGGTGCAATTGGTTTAATTGCCCCGGTCGAGTCAAAGCGTGACAGTTGAAGTCAGTTGGTCGCTTGGACAAGATAAAGTCTGAGTAAGTGAATCAAAGTGACCTAATATGACTTAGACAATTGATGTAATTGCCCGATGAAGTCAAGGTATATGAAGCAAAATAATCATTGAAACTTAGACAATTGATGTAATTGTCCATTAGATTGTGTTTGATTGGTTGATCAATTGATAGTGTGTGTGTGTGTGATAGATGGTTGTGGGGAATCATGGCAGCCCCATTGAGACTAGGTCATTATGATAAATGCCTATTGTAGTCTAGGTTTGCCATAGTTGATTACCTGTTGAGACCCGAAGATACTTGATCAGAGTATCTGTTGATAGTCTAGGTGTGTGTGAGTCGATGTGCCTGTGTAGATAGAGTAATTGCTTAGCTTATAGGATGACTTAGGATGGGAAACATAGTCCCTCCTATTTAGAGATGGATGGTGATGAACATGGCTTAATTGGGTTGATGGGAAACGATGAAGGGATTATGATGATGACCAAGATAGGGAGGGTGAGGTGGGGATTCAATGTTAGATAGAAGATATGGAAGACCTATGACTCATTCTTATGAAAGAAGAGGAAAATAGAGTATGCATTGTTATGATTATGCATGCATGATATGCAACTATTATGAATGTATGGATGGATGGAATACAATGAAATGCAATATGTATAGATGAGATAGAATGATGATCCATAGTGCTTTATTTTCATCATTGAGCTTTTAAAATGTTGTAAGAAAATACAAGCAAATTGACATGATGATTCAAGATGACCCGAGTACTCCTTACATGGATTTTGATATAGCAAGTCAATACAAGCAACTTGATATAATGGATCAATTTGACCTGAGTATTGCTTGCAGAACAAACAAGGATTATCTCCTTTCATGCATGACTTGGAACGTCCTCCTTGATCTTTTGTCGATCATATCCTGAGACAAGTTCATATCGTAATCAGAGATAAACCATTTTGGATGAGGCAGTAGGAACCAAGGATGGAGCATGGTGACTGCAAGAAAACAACATATATAAAGAATAAAGAATATGGACCCTCGATAATGGTTCATGCTCATATGGTTGAGGTATACACTATAGTCAGCAAGTTGTAGTGATTTATGACTGCATTTTGCATAAGATCATGTAGCTTAGTGAACTTCCCATGTAGACACCATTAGTACATGCCCCAGTACTTCATCAAAATAATTCACAGAAGATACACAAACAATGTTGTAGGAACCTGATATATAAATGAATGAATAACCTACAAATCAACCAAGTACTTGATAGCTTAAACAAAATTTTCTTGTCAAAGAAAATGTCATCTTGTCTTTGTTTTGGTAAGGAAGGATGCATCCTTGTTAAGATAGTGGGTGTGTTGATGTTGATTGTTTAGTTGATTGGATAAGTGGTCATCATTTGGAGTATTTCACAATGTTTTGTTTGGTATCTATTTTGAAAAACATATGTACAAGGTGTTGCCATGTTTTTGTTTGTTTGATGTTTTCTGATGTTTTTGGATTTTGTGAGATAGTTTTGAATGAAGACCCAATGAATCACAAGTAATGCAGAATCCACTTCCATCAAATAGGTTAAGGGTATTGCCCCCAATTTTTAGGCATGAGTTTGAAAAAGCGGGATGCAAGACACATGAAGTACTATCCTTAATTGCAGATCAATAACAAGCCATGGTTTTTGGACTGATGGATGAGTAATGTAGTGAACGTGATCACAAAAAGTCTAAAAGATAATGGATCCATGGCCTTTATCAGTGGTGCCTGTTTGCCAGGTTTCACCATTGCACTTACCTAAGGTGCCACCGGAGTGGTTTGTTCATTGCTTGGATGCATGATTTTTCTCTTTACTATTTTGATTTTTTTGTATTTTCTTCAGGACATTTATCTGAATGATTTTTGATGTTTTTGCCGATATGTAGTGGAGCCTTATGCTCTACACATCTTATGTATAAAACCATTTGAGGTGCATGCTGTTGATCGGATCTGCTAGCGGTTCTCCTTTTGAAGTAGCCAATTGATATGCCCTAGACCCAAATACAACAGTGATAACATATGGACCCAGCCAGTTTGATTCAAACTTCCCCTGATATTCTTGGTTTGGCTGGTTACGAGGGTTCTCTCGAAGAACAAGATCACCTAACTCAAATGTACGAGGTCTAACTTGATGATTATAGCTTCTACTCATGCGCCGCTGATAGGTCTTGAGGTGATTGTACGCAGCTTGTCACTTCTCATCAAGTAGCTCTAAATATTGGAGACGGGATACTCTATATGCTTCATCATCTATGAGATTATGTAAGGAAACCCGTAGAGATGGTATCTCAACCTCGATAGGTAAGATATCTTCTGTGCCATAGACTAGTGAGTAGGGAGTTGTACCTGTTTGGGTTCGAATGCTAGTTCGATATGCCCATAGTTCTAGATTCAATTGAACATGCCAATCACGACCGACATCATTGACTATCTTCTTGAGGATTCTTAATATGTTCTTGTTTGATGCTTCAGCCTAACCATTGCCTTGTGGGTAATAGAGTGTGGAAAAGTAGTGTTGGATGTGAAATTTCTCACAGAGCTCACGAACATCCTGATTTTTGAATGGAAGGTTGTTATCTATGATGATGGACATGGGTACACCATACTGATATGTGATGTAATTAAGGATGAATGAGGCAATTTTCTTTCTGGTGACTTGGGTAAGTGGAACAACTTCGATCCACTTTGTGAAGTATTTGGTGGCGGTAATAATGAATTTGTGGCTGTTGGATGAAGATGGATGGATTTTACCCACAAGGTCAAGGCCCCACTAACAAAAAGGCCATGGTGTTGTGATTGGTTGCAATTCCTGTGTTGGTGCATGTATCAGGTCTCCATGAACTTGGCATTTCTTGCACTTTCTGACAAAGTAGTAGGAGTCTTTTTCCATAGATGGCCAATAGTATCCAGTGCGCAGGAGTTCCACAAATTCCTTCATGTATGGCTTCCAAGGCCTTTTTTATCTCATCTTGTTCTAGACATCGAAGGAGAGTACCATCAAGACTATGTCGGTATAGGGTTTTAGCAATAATGGTATATCGAGTAGTTTGGTGAATGAAGGTTTTACGTTGGTTATTTGATTCGTTAGGAGGAACTGTGTGATCATGGAGATAGGTGTATAACTCACCATACCATGGGGATTCAGAACCGATAAGGTGACATATCATCTCAGATTCAGGGATATCATAAGCAGGAATCCAAATTTGTTCGACCAAGAACTCGTAGCGTGTTGAATTCTATGGAAGATCTAGGAGAGATGCAATGGTCGCCATAGCGTCAGCTGCTTGATTCTAATATTTGGGTATCTTCTCAAAGGTGATAGTAGGGAATGATTTTTTTAATGTGTCCACCATTTGTTTGTATGGCATGAGTTTGTCATCCTTGGTCTGATATTCATATGTTGCTTGTCGAATGACTAGTTGGGAATAGCCATATACTTGTAGTTCTTGTAACTTCCATTGTATGGCTAGCTTGAGTCCTGTGATCGAGGCCTCATATTCAGCTATGTTGTTGGTGCATGGAAATGTGAGCCTGTAAGACTTCAGGATGTTGTCACCTTGAGGTGTGATAAACAAAATGCCTACCCCCGAGCCATGCCTAGTGTATGAACCATCAAAGTATAGTTTCCATGGTTGTGCTGCTGTGATCATGAATATCTATTCATCTGGAAAATTGGAAATGAGAGGATGATCGCCTATGAGAGGAGCATCGGCCAACTGATCTGCAATAACTTGTCCTTTAATAGCCTTACGGTCCACATACTCAATGTCAAATTCACTTAGAATCATCACCCATTTGGCTAAGCGGCCTATCAATGCTGCTTTGGTAAGTAAGTACTTGAGTGGATCAATCTTTGTAATGTAGAGCATCATGATTATCCAATCAATAACCTCAAATCATTTGTGAATTTCAATCATCAACACAAATCTTCCAACATGTTAGAGGCATTGTCATATATTTCCCAACAAAATCATCAATCAAACAATCATTATCAAATCTTCTCCATATATATCAATCCATATTGATTGTAGATCCATGTATCATTCATTAAACCTAAATCATTTAAACCCTTCATCTATTCATTTCTTACAAATGAAAACCAAGAATTTGTCCAAACTATGAAATTTACTCTATTCTGGTCATGAAATTACAGTCATGAACAGTCATTAATAACTCTTAGAAAATTAATCACTCAAACAATCTCTCTAGTCAAATTCTATAAATTCTAGTCACAAAAATTTCTTCCAAATTATAGAAAGATCCAATGGTTAAATCCAAAGTTATGATGATTGTGCCAAAATTGGTTGCCGTGAATCAGGGTTTTGGGTAGTTCCAAATGGTTTTCACCAAAACATTCATAACTTTCTCAAAACTGAATGAAATAAACTCAAACCAAAAGCAATGGAAACATTATTCAATATAATACATTATAATTATGGAAATACACTTTTTTCTAGGTTGTACATGGCCTTACTAGGCCTAGAAACAAGAGGAAAAACTTCCAAGATCACAAAACAAGAGATTGAAAACAATGAAAATATGATACCAAAATATTTCCAATGCTTTCCAATTCCTTCTCCAATTTTTCACACACTTATGAACGACCATCATAGAGGTTTTATAGCCTTTTCATCTTCACATGGAAGTTACAACTACCCAACTTCCTCTTATGACCATAAAACTTTTGAAAAGTTGCATTTTACAACTTTTACAACTTTTGACTCAAATGACTTTAAAACTTCAAAACATATTAGGATGGAATAATAATGTATTGTTGTCACCATTTTACCCCTCCAAGATTATTTTATACAAATTTTGTCAAATGACTAATTCAAGACCTTATTAGGACAACTTGGACAACTCATTACAATAGGCTCTTTTAGCCTTACACATTGATTCATATTGACTCAAAATGACATTACAAATGAAAATGTAATTGAATATATTTATGAATTTATTTTTATCCTCTTATAGACTCCTTTTATTCCTTTGTGTTAGGTGCTCCTGCACCATACTCCCGAACTTGAAAAGTTTCTAAGTCCCTTGGAAACATGGATGAAAATAACTTGCATACTGGTTGCTCCTCAAGATGCTGATCCAAACATAAGTCCACCCTCAATGTTGCGCTAAACTCACCAACTACTTTGCCTCACCCAGGAGTCCCTTCCTTGCCTCTCTCCCCAAGTCTTTTTGCAACCCACTGGACCTCTTTCTCAGTCCCCTTGCATCATCTCCTATGGCCCCATGATAGACCTTCATGTCTGCCTACTTACAGCTAGTGGACATACATCTGCAACCACAACCATTAGCAAACCAAAATACCAATCGCTTGCTCAACCCAGAACTTTTGCTGAGCTCTGATACCAATTTGATGCATAACATCATGATTATCCAATCAAGAACCTCAAATCTTTCATGAAGTTCAATCATCAACACAAATCTTCCAACATGTTAGAGGCATTGTCATATATTTCCCAACAAAATCATCAATCAAATAATCATTATCAAATATTCTCCATATACATCAATCCATATTGATTGTAGATCCATGTATCATGCATTAAACCTAAATCATTTAAACCCTTCATCTATTCATTTCTCGCAAATGAAAACCAAGAATTTGTCCAAACTATGAAATTTACTCTATTTTGTTCATGCAATTACAGTCATGAACAATCATTAATAACTCTTAAAATATTAATCACCCAAACAATCTCTCTAGTAAGATTCTATAAATGATAGTTATATAACATTTTTCCAATTTATAGAAATATCTGATGGTTAAATCCAAAGTTATGATGATTGTGCCAAAACTGGTCGCTGTGAATCAGGGTTTTGGGTAGTTCCAAATGGTGTACACCAAAACATTCATAACTTTCTCAAAACCGAATGAAATAAATTAAAACCAAAAGCAATGGAAAAATTATTCAATATAATACACTATAATTATGGAAATACACTTGTTTTCAAGCTGTACATGGCCGTACCAGGCCTAGAAACAAGCGGAAAAACTTCCAAGATCACAAAACAAGAGATTGAAAACAATGAAAATATGATACCAAAATGTTTCCAATGCTTTCCAATTCCTTCTCCAATTTGTACACACACTTATGAACAACCATCATAGAGGTTTTATATCATTTTCATCTTCACATGGAAGTTACAACTACCCAACTTCCTCTTATGACCATACAACTTCCCATTTTGGTCTTTTTACAACTTTTGAAAATTTGCATTTTACAACTTTTACAACTTTTGAGTCAAATGACTTTAAACCTTCAAAAGAACCTTCAAAACATATTAGGATGGAATAATAATGTATTTTTGTCACCATTTTACCCCTCCAAGATTATTTTATACAAATTTTATCAAATGACTAATTCAAGACCTTATTAGGACAACTTGGACAACTCATTACAATGGGATCTTTTAGCCTTACATATTGATTCATATTGACTCAAAATGACATTACAAATGAAAATGTAATTGAACATATTTATGAATTGATTTTTGTCCTCTTATAGACTTGGTGTAGGAGCACCTAACCCAAACATACAATAGGAGGTTAAAGATCATGTCATGAATCATTTCACTCATATTTCAGTTTATATGGTCATTTTAATGTATTTTGAGTCATTTTGTGAAGCATTGTAAGACATTTGCTCAAGATGTGTATTTGAGTCCTAATATGGTCTAGGAGGTCACATTGTGCAAATATGTCCATGGAAGGTTAAATGGGATGTAAAATTTTATTTTGAGTCCATCTAAATGTATTTCAAGTGCACAAGCAAAGATTAGGGGTCATATTTATCAAAATGTCAAAATTGTCAATTATGTCAAAAAAGTTGTCAAGCACAAATTGCATTATAAAGTTGCAAACCAAGGATGTAATTGGTATTGGGTAGTTGTAACTACCATATGTATGTGTGAAGGTTATAAAAAACATCATTTGGTCGAATCCAATGGGTGTGTGTAAGATTGGAGGAAGGAAATGAATAACATTTGAAGTTTTTACATACTCCACATTGTTTTCTGGGTATTGCAGTCTGATCATTCACATTTTTATTTATGAAAATTCATTTGTATCCATTGGAAATGTATTTTATATGATAATGGAATGAGTTAACTTTGTTTTCCCTTTGGTTCCATTCAATTTCAACCATTTTGAAGCAAGTTATGCAAGATTTGGTGAAAACTATCAAAAAACCCTCCAAATTGGGGTTTGTGGAGAGTTTCACTAAATCTTTTGATTTCACCATTGGAAATTGTTGTAAATTTGGTTTTTTATATATGGATTAATTATATTTCAAATTAAATCAGTTTCAATGTGATTGGTTAAGTATTCTATGAGATATTTGATGCCCTAGGCGGACTGGGAATGAAGAATTCTTGTTTTTTTTGTAACAGTCAAAATAGTCTTGGTGCAGAGAGCATAACTCTTAAATCCACCATTGGATTGTTCTCAATTTTGGATATGGTTTTAGAAATCTAGTTTTCTACAACATTAATAAAGCGATCCTCCAAATATTCTCAGTTTGGAAAGTTATCAATAACTGAGTACGGGTATATCAAACTGTCATTTACTGGGACAACATAATGCATTGTTTGGGTCTTGAATAATGTTTAAAGGGTTATAAATCCTTTTATGCATTTGTGTTAGGTGCTCCTGCACCACTTTGCAATGAGTCATACTTTATGTGTCAACAGATAGTGCCTTAGTTTAGTAGCTAACAAGATTACTGATAGGCAAGCTTGCTCAATAGGAGTGCAATTGAGTTCATAACCAACCAGTGTGTGAGAGATGTATTAAAAGCACACTCTTTCCCTTCTACATTGTGTTGTGCCAATAGTACACCCAATGTTGTATTTGTTGCTAATATATAGAGAATTAAAGGCCTACTTGGATATTATGGAATCAACAATGGTGTATTCATGAGATAGTCTTTAAGCATCTGGAATGCTTGCTGGCATTTGGTATCCCACTGAAAGCGGATGTTCTTGTGTAATAGGTGTGTAAATGGGTGACACTTATCTGCCAGTTGTGCAATGAATCTTCGAATGGATTGTAGCCACCCTTGTAATGTCCTTAGCTGACTGATGTTCTTTGGAGGTGGCATGGCCATGATTTCTTTGACTTTTGTGGGGTCGACCTCAATGCCTTTGCTTGAGACAATGTATCCTAGAAGCTTCCCTGAGGTTACTCCAAAGACACATTTCTTTGGTTTGAGTCAAACATGATATTGTTCCAGTCTATCAAATATTTTCTCTAATATATCTAGATGAACTTCTCTTGTTAGTGATTTTGCCAATAAGTCATCAACATAATCTTTCATTATGGTATGCATCATGTCATGAAAGATGGTGGTCATTGCTCGTTGATAGGTTGCTCCTGCATTCTTTGGACCAAAAGGCATTACATTCTAGCAGTATGTTCCCCATGGACATGTGAAGGCAGTCTTATGTTGATCCTCTTGTGTGATATTTATCTGATTGTAACTTGAAAATCCATCCATGAGTGAAAGCATGGCATGTCCTGCTGTTAGGTCCACTATTATGTCAATGTTTGGTAGGGGGAAGTCATCTTTAGGACATGCCTTGTTCAGATCTCTAAAGTTAGTATAGATACAGATGCCCCCATTTGGTTTCCTGATAGGCAAAATATTGGATATCCAATCTGCGTAATCAATTGGTCTGATAAAACCAACATCTAGGAGTTTCTTAAGTTCTGCTTTGACTAGAACTGCAATCTGAGGATGCATCTTGCGAAGCTTCTGCTTGATAGGTTTGGCTCCTTCTGCAATAGTGAGGAGATGCATGACTAAATCAGGATCAAGACTAGACATGTCTGCATAGGACCATGCAAAGTTGATCTGACGCTTCTGGAGGAACTCTATAAACTTAGGTTGTTCCTCTGGAGTTAAAAGAGATGCCAGACGTATGTGGTGAGGTGTTTCAAGAGTCCCCACATTGTATTCTTTTGTCTCTTCAATGAGAATTGTTGACCATTCCTGTTGTGTACTAGAAGGGAGAATGTCAAAACTTTCATCCTCAGGCGCTTTAGAGAGGTTTTCACCATTGTATACACTCTATCTTTTTACTTTTGTGGGATCAAATAGTGTCACAATGTGGTTTTCACTAGAAGATACATGTTTTATTGTTATATTTTTGTAGCTGAAAGGTTTGGCATCCACCCCAAAGTATGCTGCACTATTAAGTTCAATGGCAAATCCAACTTTGTGATCCCCACTTGGTATGTTATCCTGTAGTTCCAAAAAGTCAATGATCGCCTCATCATTTTGGAAAAGGTCAAGACATGGGGGATTAGGTTGGTTCCATTCGATGAGTTCAGGATGGATAATGGTCATTACCTCATCGATTAGGTTAAGTTCGTTAGATGTGTCAGTGAGGGTTAAGACATTGTGTTGAAGGTCAATGATGGTACTCTCCCTGTCAGAATCAAGCGTAGGATGTGACGTAGGGTCTGTGGAAGAAGTTTCCAGCTCAGGAACCCAAGAGGTATTTATCTATGCTTCTCTATAAATAGGGATGTCTTTGTGGGGTGGATGTAGTGATGTGTCTTCCTCATCTGAAGTATTAAGCTATATGGAATCAAATTCCCACTCATGCGAGTCAGTTTCTGAGTCACTTTCTAGTAACCGGTTACTGTACCATACTGGGATATCCTTTGAGTTAAACACTTTAGGTGTGATCGGTTGATGTACCTTTGTAGATGAAATGATTGGTGCTGCAGGAAGGATTATGGGGATCAATGAATCCGATATGGGGAGTATTGGTAGTGTTGACTCTACTACTTCTACTGAAATTTCTAGTGGTGTTGATACTGTTGTGGGTTCTGATAGTGCTAATGGTGTTGTTGATGTGGTTGCTGTAGTTGATGGGATTACTGGTTTGATTGGTGGGATGATGGGTATTGTAGATGGTTGTGCTAGGATTTTAGCCTCAATGGGGGAGTTGCTATGGTGCTTGACGCTGATTTTATAATCAAAGGTGACCTTTTTGTAATAGGTTGATATAGTGGTTTGGTGGATTTCCCTTTGAATCTGAGCTTAGGAAGAATCTTCTTTTGAAAGCCTAGGCCAATGTTATCTTTGGGTTTTAATTCTGGCTGTAGCGGTTCATGTCATCCTTGCTTGCAAGGTCCAAGAGCACTTTGACCATCATAGCCCCATTCTTTTCATAATGAGAAGGCCTGTGCCATACTGATCTGTGGGAAGCTTAGCTTGCGGAATATCAATGGTGATGGGATCTTTATAGATCCATTCTGCTAAGTCCTCATCTCTGGTCTCTTCTTCTTGACTCTTTCCAAGGATGAATGGTGTCAAAGTACACACTGGCTTGATCAGTGGTTGTTGAAGTAACCATTGAGGTTTACCATGAGTTCTAGGAGAAGTGGGCATTTGTCCAACACAAAAGAGTTGGCTAAGATTGTATTCCCCAGGACCTTCCTCTGTTATTTTCATCTTGAGCTTCTCTTGCTTGGGTATACTGGTGTTTGAACTAGAAAGAGAGGCTGGACTTACATATGATGTGGATGAGATGGCTTCTCTATTGTTGGGAATGGTAATTTCTAGTTGATGACTTATATTATGACAATATGCAAAGGGGTTTGCATCGCCCAGGATTGTGATTTCTACACCATTATGCGGGAACTTGATACACTAATGGCAAGTGGATGGAATGGCTTGAATGGCATGTATCTAAGGTCTTCCTAACAACAAGTTATATGGTAGAGGAAGGTCCAAAACTTGACAGATGATCTGTTTCACCACAGGGCCCACTCGGATTGGTAGCACAATAGCTCCTTTGGATGAACGCTCTGCATCATCATAGGCTTTGATTGTGATCTTCTTGTGGGGATCCACTGATTCAATGGCATATCCCAAAGCTGTGACTAATTGTAGTGTATAGATATTCGGGCCTGCTCCATTGTCGATCAAGACTCACTTGATCCTATGTTGGTTGATAAACCCTTCAATATGGAGTGAGGCATTATGAGGTTGTTGGAAGGATGAGTTGTCACTTTTAGAGAAAGTGAGACAAGTTGATGACCTTAGATTTCCAACCATAGCTTGGAACTAATCTGTATTTAGGTTTATAGGGACTGACGCCTCTTGGAGATCTTGATCTAAGATTGCTTTATGGGATGGAGATAGGTGCAATAGCTCTAAGATAGATATCATTGCGGGTGTTTTGTCTAATTGTTCCACAAGGTTATACTACTTTGGGATAGATGGGGTGCCTTGTGGAGCTGATTTTATGGTAATCTTGCTGCAATGTGTAACAACATTGCAAGTGGAGCTGGGATTTTTGATGGTATTAGTTGGAATCTATTCATTGGCATCATATAGGTGATTAACAATGTAATTATATGCAACTTGCGTATAATCAATGGTGTCTGTGTTTCTCCCTGAAGTGGAAGGACCCCTTTGATCTTGTGATGGAAGTGGATGTTTAAACATGAGATGATCATTGTTTGTCATCTTTGGGTCATGTCCTTCGATTTTGATTTCACCTCGGTCAATAAGATCTTGAATAAGATCTTTCAATTTGTGACAATTGCTTGTCTTATGTCCTTTCCCTTGATGGAAATCGCAATGTTCAATATCCCTCCACCATGAAGGTTTGACTTGAGGTTCATAATTTGATGTTTTTGGGTAAGGTAACCAGATTTTGAGAAACCAACTGATGTAACACTATTTTGATGGGTTCCCCTAAGGGAGTGTATGTTCATTTTGGTTTAAAATTTTGTTGACATTGTCTGGGTTCCTCTTGAGATGTGTTACATCCTTGATTTGGAGGAGAAACTGTGTTATTCTTGGGTGGGGGCTTTTGTCTTGCAAATCGGACCACAGGTTGTGCACTTTTGATAGTTCTTGCATCCACAACCCCATCGTTGATGATATTTTTGTTTTTATTCTAGAAGTTAGGCTTGTCACTATTGAAGCGTGGGCGAGGGCCATCCTGTTGTTCATTATATATTTTGATAAGCCCTTTTTTTATGAGAGCCCGCTCACATTTTAGACCTTTGGTGATCATGTCATTGAAAGAATCTGTCTTTTATGTCTAGGTGAAATTCCCTTTGGTCATTTAAGTTGGAAATAAGTATTTCCACTAGTTCTTGTTCAGGTAACTGAAGAGAATGTCTGCTTGACATTTGACACCATTGTTGCAGAAAGATTGAAAATAGCTCACGTGGTTTTCATTTAGTGTTACATAGATTAGCCATTGTGATATCATGTTCAATGTTGTGTGATTAATGTGCCAGGAACTTCTAGACTATCTCTTTGAAGGTCCTAATGCCACCTGGTAATTGGGAAAACCATGATGTGGTTGTTCCTCCCAATCTTTGGGGAAAAAGTCACATTAGGTAAGTATCCTCGTATGCTACTTCGAGGCAAGTTGAATGGAATTCTCTAACATGATCATGAGGATCTCCTTTTCCTCGGTATTTTTCAAACTTGGGTGTTTCAAACCCTCACGGAAAAGGTGGCATATGAAGATTCCAATCAAAGGGATAGGGACAAATGTCATTAAGTGAAAATTGATTGGTTGTTACACCACTATGAAGTTGTTGGGTGAGATTTTTGACTTGTTGCCGCAACATGTCTATGTCATTTGGAGGAGGAGAAGGTGGGGGATTACCTTGATGAAGGTTATATCTGATGTGATCTCAACCTCTTTCATCCTCATTATGACTTTGGCATTCTGATTCTTGTCTTAGTTGTGCAACATCAAAGTTAGAGGGTAGTTTAGCCCCCTCTTGAGCAAGTCTTAAAAAGTGAGCATCGGCGTTGCTCCTGAGTATTTCATCAAAAAGTCTATTAAAGAGAGGGTTGTGTTGTGCCCTTTCTATTGCTATAGGAGTAGGAGTACTTGGATTTTCATCATTTGAGTTCCCTCCAAGGGATTCTTGGAATTCATTAAGATTTTCCTCCTCTTCCTCTTCAATTTCTTGTTGTCTAGACCTGGATCTGGTATGAGCCATTTTGTTTACAAGTTTTGTTGAAGTTTGATGAAAATGATGATGAGTTGGTGATGGAATGAAAGATTGATGTTTGGTGAAGTTTTTTGCATACGGATCCCTAGCACTAAAGGTAGATGTTACCAAAGTTCTTTCTTGAATTTCTTGTTGTGTTTGATTGATAAAGTTTGACATGATAAGGTGTAGAGGAATCTGAGATGTATTACAGACATAACTACCTAGTAATGAGAGGATGCACTCATAGACTAGTTTTAACATGTGTAGAAATGCCTCTTAGGATGAGTTTATCCTAGATTTAGAGACACTCTAAAAAGTGATGTGTTTGTATTTGATTCAAGCAATATTTTGAAATAGAACTTAGGACCCAAAAAATACCTTTTTGATGTTTTGAGAGTTTGAAATGGATTTGATGAGATATGGATATGATAATGGATGAGTTGTTTAACTTCAATAGAAACTTTGTGTTACAAAAGGAACAAACTCTTCCTCTTCTTGTTCAGGGGTTGTGTGTTCTTCCCTAGCCAAGTTGTATGTGATACAAATATCTAGAAAGAAGGCAAGATTGATCTTGCCTCCCTTATTTTGATCATAACTCAAAGCTCTATATTGAGTAAAAGCTCTGCGGTTTAATGATTCTGGATCAAATTCGTTTGATTTCCCTTGAAGGTAAAGATGCATGCAACGTAGGAAGGTTCTATGAGAGACAAAGATTTGTCTATTAAGATAGAAGAATTTCCTCCTTTTGATAAGAGCTTTTGAGCTCAATGGTCTTTTCTTCAAGTTGATGTTTTGATGAAGATTCTTCTTTCTCAAGATGTGAAGAATGGTCATATAGTTTGATACTTTTTATTTTTTCTCTTTGTTTTTGATCTTTTTGTGTTTTGAAAATGTGTGTGTTGGATGAATACTTGTGCTGGATTTTGGTTTCTTATGATGTTTCTTTGACAAGAAAACAAAACAAGCACACAAACACAAGAATGTTGCCTCAAAAGGCACAAGTAAGTATGGGTCTAGAGCAACCCAATCTTTTGAACTTTTAATGACCCTTTCCTTCAAATGTATTTTAGGTGTTTCCAAAGCCTAAAGTCAGCTCAATTTGCACTGGTCTTGACTCAAAAATGAAAACACTTCAAACACTTTTTATCCCTAAGGTCAAATGGCCAGTTGCGATAATTTCAGCCCACATCTTTATATTTCTTCAACTTTGGTACTACATACCTTACGAATCCCACCACGGCAGGTAAAGATGTGATATACTAAGTCTTGCGTGAGTATAACAAATAGATGATCCCTATGATGGGGGAGTCACCACTTTCATCAAGCCACAAGGGACTTTTCAAAAATCTATGTTTCTACTCAAGGAAATATGTATGGTGAGTATTTTGGGAGCAAAACCATCTATGCTCTTGCACTAAATTTAGCACAAATATCCTTAATCAATAGAACGAGTGGGCTACTACATAAAGGTGTTTAGTAATTTTTGATGTCTTCGGACATAAGTTAATTCTGCAGTGACTCACTTAAGAGCCTTGTAACTTGTGGTGGGGCCCATTTGTCCTTTTGGCAAGTTACACTATAGGAACAACTATACCCAAGGCTACAACTTTCGCTCTCACCTAATTTCTATAGCGGCTCAAAGGATTTACCATGCGAGGTCATTCCCAAGAGTGATGTGTCTCTTGGCAGGCCTCTCTTAAAAATATAAAACTTGAGAGTTAATAACACTTTTCTCTTGCACCTAGGACCACGAAAGCCAAGGGAGAGGATAGTGTGTGTTAGAAGTAGGATCACTCGACTAACTCTCTTGCACAAGTGTGTCAAGCACAAAATACACTTGTTCTTTTTAATTTGTCATTGCAATGATGTTCTATCTATTTAGAGATGTTGCTCCAACAACCATGATGTTCTTCTTAACTTCAAAGTCAATATGTTTGAGTAACTAGGAATTGAAAATCTTGGTCAACTGAAATTGAAACACATATACATGAAGTAAATCATTTTTTGAGAACAACTTTGACAAATTTGGGATTCTTTTTAACTTGCACAAAAATGAAGTGTTGATTATGAGTTTTAGTTTGATGCGAGAAATAAAATTTGTTTTGTCTTGTTTTAAGCACCAAAATAGAGTGTATCCCTAACTTGCAATGAAAGCAACTTTGTTTTTGTTGATTTTAAAAGCACCAAATGAAAATTTGAATCCTAACTTGCAAGTAAAAAAAAATTGTTTTTTTGTTGATTTTAAAAGCACCAAAAGAAGTGGTTTTGATTTTTAGTAACAAAAAGGGGTTAGTTTAAGACCCGCACACAAAACAAATACTTAGAAATATCCGAAAAGATGGTGGGCTTCCACAAGCCTAAAAAATAATATTATTTGTTACAAAGCCTTTCTTTTAAAACATTCTGTTATAGTAGCGCTACTTTGTGTAAAAACAGAAGCACTACTTAACACAAACTCTCTAAACTATATACAAAGGAGCTAAATGATAATATGTAAACAACAATAGAAGAGCGCTAAAAGTATGAATAAAAGCACTAGTTAATAAGAAAAAGTGTTATACTATTTGCAATAGCACCATTGTAAGAACAAGAGTGCTAAAATGTCAAATTTCAATGGCGCTAAAGCACGGGCAAAAGCGCCAAAGCACGACCTATGTGTTAAGCTAAACAGTCAAAAATGTTAGTTTTGTAAAAATTAAAAATGTTGTTGTTTTCTCGATTCATGTTGGGTTCACCAAATGATGCTCTGCGAAATGGGGCAAAGATTAGACAAAAGCCTGTGGTCGTATAACACACAAAAACACAAAAAACCGTTAGTGTTAATCAACCAAAAACTAATCTAAGAAGGCATATCAAAGGAGATACTAAAAACATGATAAGATATTTAACTATGGAAGTAAATACAACAAGGCATCTCCAAATGCCTTCTACCATGCTTTTTAGCTCCTTCTCCCTTGTTCCTCTCCTCTCCAAGTTCCAAATTAGTGTAGCTCTCAGTAGCTTTTTGCACTATGCATGCTTATGAAGATTCAAGATTGTAGATGATTATGACTTATGTTATGCAAGTGTGAATAAAAGCTGAAATAAGAGATTTATCTAATTAACTAATTGATTTTAAACCAAAAGAGTGAATATGATGCTAAATGCTCTCTAGAAATGCCTATAGATTAGATGCATACAAGTTTTCAGGATCTGGATTATGAAGAAATGGGATCTATTTATAGGAAAAATGAAGCAATGGATGGTTAAGATTGAGTAATCTCAACAAGGGTCAGGATTGAATGATATCAAATCCATGTGAAGGCTTTCAACCCAATCCCAGGATGACAAGTGTCAATGTGAGATAGGTTGAGAGGAGAGGGAATAAGCATTAAATGCTTGACATGAACTGAAGGTTAACTTGGGAATTAAAGTCAAGGTTGGGTTGAGTGAATAAATTCTTTATTTAAAGAATAAAGCCTTTATCCAATGGATAAACTCTTGTGAAAGGGTTAAAGGGATAACCATGGTCAAAGCAATAAATGCTTGAAGAGACACATGAGTCACATGAGGGTTGAGTTATGGGTTAACCATAAATGGTCATGTAAGAGCCATAAGTGGTTTGGAAGACTTTAGAGGTTAAATTGTTGAACACACCAAGCCTTTAATGCTTTTCAAAGACTTTGAAGTCTTTGAGAAGTGACTCCAAGTTGCTTTGGAGTGTGACAATAATTAGGGGATGGATTAGGCTAATTGATTAGGATTAGATAGGTTCTAGAATAATTTAGGAAGGGCAAGTGGGAGATGTAAGAAAATGCAAGTGGGGGGGATAAATGATTTAAATAAATGTTTTATTTAATTTATTTAAAAGAGCAAAGAGCATTAAATTGAATAAATAGAATTTATTCATTTAATTGATTGTGTGAATTTGGTTGAATGAATGAATTAAAATAAATTGAATAATTTATTTAATTAATAGGAGAATGTTTGAAGATGAATTAATTAAATGTTAATTTAATTAACTGATGGCTAGTGGATTTTTAATCAAATAAATACGAAATATTCATTTAATTAAAATGGACAAATTTATGTGACTATAGTAAGCATAATACTGACAATAGTTATTAGGTAGAAGGTTTATAGCATAATCTTTTGAGTGTTGGTCAGTTAGTGGAAAAAGGATTTCAATTGCAATTCAAGAATGGAAAATGCAAAATCATGAACAAAACTGGATTGGAGATTGCAACCAGTAATCAGACTAAAGGTAATATCTTTCATTTGAATACTAGCAATAAGACATGTTTGATTGCACACATTGATGAAAGTTGGTTATGGCATAAAAGACTTTGTCATGTGAATTTTGATTGCATTGTAAAGATCAGTTCAACTAAGGTAGTAAGGGATTTACCTAAGATTGTGAGACCTCATAATCTGGTTTGTAAGGAATGTCAAATGGGAAATCAAGTTAGAATGACATTTAAGAGTATTACTGAGAAATCCAATAATATTCTTTATTTAATTCATACTGATTTATGTGGTCCAGCAAGAACAAGAAGTCTATAGGGTGATAGATACTTTATGCTAATAATTGATTATTATTCTAGAATGTGTTGGTTTACCTTTCTCAGGGAGAAATCAAAAGCTTTTGGAAAATTCAAAATATACAAGGAAATGGTAGAGAATGAAACTAGAAAGAAAGTCAAATGCTTGAGATCTGATCAAGGAGGAGAATTTACATCTAGAGAATTTAATGCCTTCTGTGAAGTGAATGGAATCAAAAGACAACTATCAGTACCCGAGACACCCCAGTAGAATGGAGTTGTGGAAAGGAAGAACAAAACTATTCTGGATGTAGCAAGAACCATGATGATGGAAGAAAATCTACCTCATGTGTACTGGAGAGAAGCAGTGAATACAATGATTTATACTTTCAACAGAGTTCACATCAAAAGTGAAATCGGTAAGACCCCTTATGAACTATGCTTTGGTCATACTCCCACTCTTAAATACTTCAGAATATTTGGAAGTAAACGTTATATTAGAAGAGATGAGTATATTGACAAATTTGATCCTAGAAGTGATGAAGGAATATTTCTTGGTTATTCAACTAGAAGCAAGGCATATAGATGTTATAATAAAAGATTGCAAAAAATCATTGAGAGTACTAATGTGAACATAGATGAACATTTTAGAGGAGATTCAAGATCTGTAGAACCAACATGTCACAACCCTCCTTTATCACTTTTTTTTGATTTAAAATACAAAACTTTAGTTATACTCTTTGGATGAATTATTGAATGAATATTGTAAGGGAATAAAATTAATGAACCACACACACATGGAAAATGCATATATATTTTAATTAGTTATTTTCCTCACCCAAATTAAGGCACGTGTTGTAGGAGGAATAAGAAGCTTCTAGAGGCTTCTCCACCTCCTTGCATGTAACTCCTCCCACTAAGCCCAATTAATTTGCATGGAGGCCAAATTGGGAGAGAATCTCTTTTTTTTCAATTAATAATTAGGTAGTGGGAATTTGAAATTTGCTTTATAAAATAGGTACAAGTTTCAAAAGAAAAGTTAGCTATTCCATAAGAAATTCTGCAATTTCTCCTTTGTAGTCCATTTTTCATTGCAGCCAAGGTTTTGTTGGGAGGTTTTCTCTTCAATTTGGAGGATCAAGGAAGACTCTACACCATTTTGCAAGCATCCAGGTTCCTTCAAGCTTAGTTTTGTGCATCTTATTCTTGTTGTAGATTAAATTATTTTATGAAAAATGAAATTCATTTGTGAAATTAGTTTTCAGACTTTTACAAGAATTAGATTAAAATGTTTGATAAAAAAAAATAGATTCATTGTTTAGATTCTTGATTTTTGGAGTAGATTAAAATGTTGATAAAAAGTAAAATAAATTGTTGATTCATTGTTTCAGATTTGATAAAATTTAGTTTTAGATTTTGGAGTAGATTAAAATGTTTGATAAAATAAATTGTTGATTCATTGTTTCAAATTTTTGATAAAATTTAGTTTCAGATTTTGGAATAGAATAAATTGTTTGAAAAGAAAAAGTAGAACATATTGTTGATTATTAATTTCAGATTCTTGATAAAAAGGAAGTAGATTAAATTTGCTTGATAAGAATTAGATTCACTATTTTTAAAAATTTAGATCCAGATTTAAATTGTTCCTCTTATTAAATTTTAGATTGATTCTTGCTAATTGTTATCTCATTTTCATTGTGATGATCTCCTCTGTATCTGATTATATAAATCTTCTGAAGAACAGAAAAGAAATTATTTGAGAAACAAGGATAAACTTCACTACAATTTTTCTCTCTGTAATCATTTAATGTGTATTCTTATTTTTATTTTCTTTTTGAAAACTCTCTGTGGATTGAACAAAGAGCTCATTAAAAATGCCTGTTGAATAAATCCTCCTGAACTCTGAGAATAAATCCTGGAAACAAACAAATTTCCTGAGAAGACTGAGAATAACTCCCTTCCTGTAATGGCTAGATAAATCTCTCTCTCTCTGTGAATAAGATGAATATATAATAAAAGTCTGGATTCTGTAAAGAGACAAAATCAAGAATAACTCAATTATTTACCTGATCTTACCTTCTTAAATAAATTATCCTTTGTAAAGAAATTTGAAACCATTTATATATATATATATATATATATATATATATATACACACACATATATATATATATATATGTATACATATATATATAAATTCCAATGTTAATTCACAAACATTAATGTCATAACGTCAATTATCGCATTCACTACCGCGTTCAGCACAGACCCCGAGAATAACCATACGAACGCAGAATGGCGTTACCGTAAACCGGTAGGGTTAGTGGTACCCCCCACTACCCTGCGGTCATTGCAAGTGGCCGCAGGGGAGTGGAGGGGACCACGTGGCCCCGTCAACCCCTACGGGCCTGCACATGCAGGACCGCAGGGAGTGACGGGACCCGTGGTCCCCACCCCCGGTTCTTTATATAAACAGTTAAAACAAGGTTCGGCCATGGGGAAATTTCGATGGAAGGTTTAAATGTTGGTTTAAAATTTAAGTTATTTTGTGTATCGTTTTAAATTAAAGTTAAATTAACTTTTTGTTATGTTCATTTGTTTAGTTAAATTTAATTTCCTTAAAATTAACAAGAGTTGAATTCAATGTATTATTTCAATTTCCTTAGAGAAATGAATGGATTATTTGACCCATGATTTTGGAGATAAGTAAAAACATTCTTACATTTTGTATGTAAATGACGTTACTTTTGCATGGCATTATGATTATTTCGTAGCCCTTATTTTCATGCAATTACTCACAATTATCATTACCATGCCAATATATGTAGAATAATGATATTCTTTTTTTTTTCAAATAGTATTTAAGGTTTAAATTATGTACATCCATTTCTTAATTATATTCAAGCATGATGTTAGTTTAGAAAACTAAACAAATGGAGTTGGAAAACCAAAACTAGCAGTGTTCGGTATATACGGTGCCTCTGGGTCATGCTTACGGGTAATGTCGTCGTGTTGAACTACTGCACTTAACGCCTAATAAAGCTGCATTAACGACGTCTGTGGCATCATCCCTATAAATCGTCGGGGAGTAATAAGGGACATTTGGAAGTTAAAAATCCAAGGGGCGGGTAATCCCTCTTGGATCGATAATTTAATAAGATAACTTGTAATTGAATTCCACATCCGTTGAGATAAACCATAGTAAACCCCTCTTAGGGATGGTCAAGTTAAGAGCTCTCGTGAAATTTACTTTATTTATTTATTTATTTATTCACCTCAAAGGGATATTGGTGATTGAAATTGGGTGACGCTCATGATAAGAATTAGGTTCTAGTTATTGTGTTTAGGCCACAAGCAATAGGCCATCTTGAGCCTTCGCTTAAGTGCTACCTTCGTGGGTAGCAACCGCAGAGAAACTGTCTGGGACACTGACCCTAGAAAGGGTTGCGTACCCACAAAATCAGTTTACATCAAACCATAGATTAGAAAATAGAACTACATACTTTACGCCTTGATCCCGCGCCAAAGCGGGTATGTAGGCAGTCTTGGGACGGAGTTGTCCCTCGTACTCAGGCGTTTGTGGGTGGGGTCTAGGCTTGGTTGAGTAAGAATCCTAATTGAAAGATAAGGTAATCAAACTTAATTCAATGCATACTCGGAAGGAATCCTGTATGGATTCGCTTGATTTCCCGAGGCTTTAAGCCAAATTCTGAGGCGGAATTCAAGCTTGCATTATTTTCTTATTACTCCTAAGGACGGCGACCTCGGTGCATTCTTGTTAGAAGAATGTAGTACTTAGTGAGTGGTTCAGGACCCGAATGGTCCCGATGAGTCTAAGTCTCTGGCCAGAGCACCTCCTATCCCGTTTGGATGGATGCCTACCCCGTATGGGTAGATGCCTATCCCGTATTGGATAGATGGAATTTACGTCCCATGTGGACAATGGATGAATTGAGGCAGTTAGACTATTTCTTGCATTTGTAGCTCATAAGAACTATAAAGTTTATCAGATGGATGTAAAATGTGCATTTTTTAATGAAGATCTTGAGGAGGAAGTTTACATTGAACAACCTGATGGATTTTATTTGACATATGACAAGGATATGGTTTGCAGGTTAAGGAAATATTTATATGGATTAAAGCAAGCTCCCAGAGCTTGGTATGCTAGATTGGATAAATATCTTTTATAGCTTGGTTACACAAAATTTAATGCTGAGAGTAATTTGTATTACAAACTTACCAAAGATGATATTTTGGTTATTGAAGTATTTGTGCATGATATCATTTTTGAGGTGAAGAAGAGTTGTGTAAAGACTTTACTAACAAAATGCAAGAAGAATTTGAAATTTCTATGATTGGAGAGATAAAAAAATTTCTAGGTTTGCAAATTTCACAAACAGATAAAGGTATATTCATATGTCAAACAAAATACTTGAAGGAACTTTTAAATAAATTTGGTATGGAAAACTTCAAACCGATAAGTACTCCTATGACTACAACTGATAAATTGGCATTAAAGGATGATTCAACTCATATAAATCCAACAAGGTACAAATGTATGATTGGAGGATTACTGTATTTGACACAATCCAGACCTGATATAATAAATGTAGTATGTATTGTTTCAATATTTCAAAGCAATCCTGAAGAAAATCAAGAATTAGTAGTTAAAAGGATTTTCTAGTACCTATAAGGCACAACAAATCTTAGTTTATGGTATCCTAAGGATGACAATTTTGAGTTATGTGCATATACAGATTCAAATTGGGTAGGAGATGTAGATGACAAAAAGAGTACCTCTAGCAGTGCATTATTTCTTGACAGAAGATTGATTTCATTGATAAACAAGAAGCAAACTTGTACATCATTATCTACAACAGAATTAGAATATGTTGCAGCAACAACAAATTGTACTCGAGTATTATGGATCAAGCAAATGTTGAAGGATATAAAGGTAAAATGCAAAGAACCGATAATTATTCATTGTGATAATTCAACAGCAATTGATATATGAAAGAATCTGGTATTTCACTCTAAGACAAAGCATGTTTCTATTAAGTACAATTTTCTGAAAGAGAATGTTGAAGAAAATGAAGTAAGATTATTTTATGTGAATACTAAAGAGCAAATTGCAGATACATTTACAAAGCCTTTTCCTAAGGAAACATTTGGATAACTCAAAGAGCATCTTGGGGTAATTTCCCCACCGGTAGAGACTTGAATGATAAAGATTGGCATCAAATTAGTAGAGACTAACAAAAAAATCTTTTTTCGGCTTTGATGAAGGAGAGCTACTGCTTAGGGGGAGTAGTTAACTATATGTTATGTTTTGATTCTTAGCTGCTTTGGCATTTGAAGTCAAAGGGGGAGAGATATCTATGGAAAAACTTTGTACTTTGGGGAGAGATGTATTTTTGGTTATATGGTTTATGTTTTGGCACAAAACTTTGTATTGATCTATTTTGGGAGATTGTTGGTTTATTGGTTTTTGGCATTCTATTTTTGGAACTTAGATGTTTTTCCATCTATTGTTGCCATCAATCCCAAAGGGAGAGATTGTTGGTATTATGGATGACTTCATCATGTGTTGCATTGGTTTTGTCATTGATGTCAACACTTATCTTCTTGGAGGTCTACATTGTTGATTTGGAACTATGGTTATATTGGTTTATTGTTGAACTGACACATTGTGTTCACCAACATGGTTAGTGGCTTATGCACAGTCACCAGTATATGTTCACCAGCAAGATATATGGTTCACTGGAAGTGATGATAACTTGTTATTATCGAGAGATCATTTGGTTATGTCGAAGACATGGATTGGATGTTTGGATTTGGTGTTTTTCTTATTAGTCTAATCGGGTTGACAGATTTGCATTTACCACCAGATAATTCTAGGTTATGGACTGGTACATGATATCTATTCTAGATCAGCACGACACATCTTGGAAATGGTTTATTGATTGGATAATGTTGTAAATGTATTGAACCGACATATTGTATCGCATGAAGACTTATTTTTAATTGATTTAATTGTAATATCTTTCCTGAGCTAACCTCATGTATAGGTCCTAGGTTTTGTATAAATGATTGTAAGATCTTATTGAAGGTCAATCATAATGAGTGAGTGCAAATATTGAAGAGATAAAATAAGAAGATCCTTGTATGAATCACGTAGACATTATCTGAAGGTTGAAGGAAAGGTTATGAAGGTGTTTGACACTCATGTTCAGAGCTTAAACTGATACTGAATCTAGCATTGGAGATGCTATTTTGAAGCAGTACATTGTTATTGGATTAACCATCCAATTGTAGTTAGTGTGACTCCTATTTTGTAATTGAGCAGTGAGCTCTAGGTGGTTGGCCTTTCTGCATGTGCAGACCCCATTTGTATATACTTACTATCTGCAGTAGTATCATCTGATTTTGGGTAAGGTTTCCCACCGTGGTTTTTACCTTATAGGGTTTCCATGTCAAAATATTTGTGTCATGTGTTGTGGATTTTGTTTCTCTTTTTGTTTCATGCATTAAGTTATACTAATACTGCTATAACTGATAAACTATTTTACCGACATTAGAGTTTGTTTTACCAGCACTAAGTTTCAAGTTGGATTAATTGGTTTTGATTTGTAATTCATTAACAAATTGTTCATAACTGATCCACCCCCTTCTTAGTTGTCCTTATTGGTTCCTAACACACCATATGATACACTGGATAGGGCTCCAGTGGGATCGGTTTCAATTGACTTGAGTGGATGCCTCTTGAATTCTGGTTGAGGCCTTTCAAATATCAACAAAGTGTGGTGTATCCATCTCAAAATATCAAACACAGATACAAATTCCAAATAAATACCTTTTCCTCCTTTGCGGCTAGGGTTTCTATGCACTTCACCGATTCACAAATCCATAAATCTCTTCAATCCTCAATCAATCTTGCCAATGTAGCAATCAAAAGCTCTTCTTTGCTTCAGTCGCTCTCCAAATGCTCTCAAAAATGCAAGGTAACAAATGAAACTTAAAAACATCCTTATATTTACCTTTTACCAACATCATTAAATGCTATAGCCGGTTGAACAAACCCTAAACTTCATTCAACCTTAAAACTCACTACCAATTCTTATATCACATCAAACCTACCGGTTTGATCACAAAATCACTTCAAAACATCATAAAGCATCACAACATGCACAATTATCTTACCGCACAGTCATTTAAGGGGTCCACAAATAGATCCGACAATAGGTTCCCCCTAAGATTTATAACAACTTAGTTTATCAATGATGTATTGTCCACATTAGGTGAAGAATGGGAATCTTCTGGTGATTTGTCTTCAGTTTTCTCATCACTCTTCTTTCTCTAGATCTTGTTCATTTCAGCTCTGGTATCTTCCATATCAACTTTCTTCTTTCCTTTCTAGTCAGCAGACTCATTTACCAGTTGGTTCATAATTTCTCTGCAAAACCTAGCAATGTATCCTAGTTTGTGACAATGATAACAAGCCATTCTAGATTCTCTCTAGGGTCCAACATTGCCTCTACCAGTTATTATCTGGCAATTCAAAGAAACATGTCCAAAGTTGTGACAAATTTAACAAGTCACATTGTGTCTATAATCCATCTCATAAGGACTAGACCGGTCCACATAGGGTCTCTGCCAAGTAGGGTTTCTCTGGTCATTGAAATATCTCTGCCATTCACCACTGATCTCTGATTCATGAAAGATCTTTGAAAGTTTTCTCCATTCCTGCACTCAATAGCTCTATGCCCATACTTGTTGCAAGTGTAGCAATAACCATTAAAAGTTCTAGGCTTATAACCCTCATAAGCATTAGGTCTATAACCATCTGTATACACATAAAAATTAGCTATGAGCAATTAAATAAATATTTTATATTTATTTAATAATTATTCTTCTATTAAATAGTTAATTTGAAAAGATTAATTATTTAATTCATTTTCATGTCTTTCTATTAATTAATATTTTATTAATTAATTGATTTATCCTATTCCTCTATTTAATTAAATATCTAATATTTAATGGTTATTCTCCTATCCTATAGTCTCAAATATTAAATAATTCTCAAAATTATTTAATCCCCCTCTTCCAACTCACCCTCCATCTCCACTTCATCTTCCCTTTGCCAACTCATCAGACATGTGGCTAAGGAAATTAATTCTTAAATATTAATTCATCATTATCTCCAACCTCCAAAACTTAATGAAATTGTGTACATACACATATTTCATAACCATTTCCTATGTTCTCTCCAACACCCTCTACATCTTGGGAAGGACTTTAGTCCACTTGTCCTATCATGCCTAAATTTCCTCCAACCATCCCTGGATTCCCTCAATCAGCAACCCAATCAAGATGAGATGGGTGACACTTGTCTTCTCCTTCCCCCTTTCTCTCAACCTTCACCTTTGCTCATAGCCATTCAAATCTGTAGATCTGATCAGGACCGTTGATCTAAGAAACATCATATAATCCTCTCAAAGTCTATTAAATCAAGAGCTTTAGTTGAGAGAGAGTTAGTCTTCAAATCAATCATATGCATCCGTGAGTTTTTGAAGCAAAAAGCAATAGCAATAACAATAGCAATAGCAATTATCATATAGAAAATATCATTTAGCATAATCATTTTATTATAATCATGTAGTATTGCATATCATAGTATCAGTTAACTACAAGTTATCAGTCCATTCTTCATATTCCATCTTGGAAGCCATCAATGCATTGTTTGAGAGCACACCATCTACAACCAAGAACAGTGGAGTTAGGACACAATAAGACATAAGCCATGAAGGTAATATTAGTATTTTATTTCATATGTAATTCATGTAGTTTCATTGGTTGAATTTGGATTTCCTATAGTATTTCCATTTTTATTTTGTAAAACTAACTTATTGCAGGTAACATTCTGAGGATGAAATTCAAGCTCACACATTTTGGCGCCCACCATGGGGCACATGGACCTTGCATATACCTTTAAAAATCTTGTAAAAAGTTAAATTAGCGCATTTGTAATGCATATTCACATGTGTGAATTCTGACAATGCTTTTGTTCTACAGGTTAGCACATTTGCCTTCTAGATTAGCACATTTGCACTATAGGTTAGCGGATGAGCATTTTCAGTTAACACTTTTTTCTTAAAGTCTGCACATTTGCATTATAGGTTCACGCATTTGTGTCCCAGGTTAGTGCATTTGTCAAAGAAATCATGCTTTTGTATCCACAAAGCAGCACTTTTGCAGCCTAGGTTAGCACTTTTGACCTGCAGGTTAGCACTTTTTAGCAAAAAGATAGCACATGTGTTAGATTAATGCTTCTGTTTACAAACTAACAAAAATTTCTTGTAGGTCCGAATGTCCAAGAAATCAGATTTTTCAGACTACTAACATGCATGTGCAGGATGGTGTTTAAGGCAAATTCTATGCATTTCCTCATCTAGTTAATTAAAAGTCTTAATTTGGGAAGTAATATATCATATCTTGTTCATCTAGTTTAACTAAGAGGACGAATTGACAACATGCAACTTACATTTTTATTATTTTCTCTAAAGTAGTTGCACATAGACTTTTAAAAGAGCTAAAGTGAACATCATGCTTGTTGGAGCAACATCTCCAAATAGGACTTAGCCAACAATTGCTTTAAAAATCTTAAAAATAACACTTGTATTCTGTGTTTCGAAAGTGGTAGGTATATGCTCTCCCCTTAATTGGGTGACCAAAAAGCCAAACCCACTCTTTTAATCTTTCTTTATTTTTAAGCAATTAAATCCTTTAGAGGGCCTGCCTTGCCGAGCTGCCTTGAGGGGGCTAGTGAGAGGGGAACGATCTAAAGTGGAAATGAGCTAATACCAAGTCCTTCCAATCCACTATAAATAAATCATGTTTGTGATGAAATTTCCAAACAACATGTGTTGATAAGTTCATACCGACACTATGTTTCCCCATAAACCCTATGGAGCGTAATCTCTATAGGCTGGGAACCTTCTGTATTTATAGAGCTAAAAGTGCTGCATGTATGGCCACATGACCAAAAGCCTTTACTAAAAACCACTTGTACTAGTTGCCAAAATCCTTCTAGTTGTTGGCGTAGGAGGTCGTACCTCTGAAGCGACTCACATACATACGGTTCCTAGTAGAGATATAAAGTTTTCCATGGGGAGTTTTCATGGAAACTGGTGCTTGGCTACCCCAAAGAAGTGAGATCCAAGGGTGGAGCCAGTGGGGTCAAGCATCTAAATATCTGCTTTGAATAATGTAGCCTCGGGGGAAACCTCACGTGAGATTCAACAATTATTGTCTCAGCCTTCCATAGGGATTGTACTTGCTTGTGCATTTTATTTATTAAACATTGTGTCTTCTATGTATGTAACATGTTCGAAATGGTCAAAAATTGAAGAAAATTATCATCTACAAGAAAGCAAAAATCCAACAAATTATTGAAAAACTGTGATCAAAAGGGTAATACAAAAGCTTCCCAACACTTGAAACGCTAGATCAAAATCAAAATGTCAAAACATCAATATCAAAATAATTCTTGAAGTAGATTTGTCCCTAAAACATCACGTATTTTCAAACTAGCTCAAACAACTAGGTCACTAATCTAACAGGTTATACCCAAAAGGTTCTATAAACATCAACATTCAACAAGCTATAGATTCAAACATCTTAAGTGCAAAAATCAACATCATTATCAAGTCTCTCATTAGGATAATCAAATCCTCTATCATGAAGCTTGATCATTCTATACGAGGTTCCTAATCTTGGATATATCTTTCCTATTTTGAACTTAGGTTATATCAAAACTAGAATCACACCAACATTGGAATCAAACTAACTTGTGAATTGCCAAATGCTTATATGACTTTTAAGTATCACCTTAAGAAAATAAAACCTAGTTACAAAGCTACTCAGAAAAGGATAAGATTCTTGTATATTAATCGCAAGATCTTATTGAAACATAGGACATTCCTACACCATTTTCGTCACTACCTACGTGGCTGCGGTACAAAATTTGACGGTGAAATTTTGCAAAGATGGGCTTTTCAACAAAGAGATGCTTTATCCCAATGAACAAACAATAGTGGTAAAATCAACAAGGCATATCTTCCTAAACCAATAATCACCTATTGATTTTTTCCTTTGGAACTGTCAAACAAACATTGAAATAATCACATGCCAATTTGGACTAGAGCTCAACACGAACAACTCAGAAAACAACAACAAATGGAGGAAGAAGATACTCCTGTATTCCACACTTTTGGATTGATCATTTTTGACGAAGAAGCAATCAATAGCACCATTAGAGACCTTAAGCAAGATTTCAAATTTGATAGGCTAATGGAAAAATTGTTAGCAAAACAAAAAGAAAAATATCTCTTGATGTTGGCAAATTCTGGAGCTAAACTACCACAAGACTTTAACATAGAAAGCTTGACAAGATGCAGAGGCAAGTAACACCCAAAACATAGATGATCCAAATAATGAGGACGTGAACAAAGAAATTCATGAAGAAACAAGGAAAGAAAAGGATGACACAAGAAAAGAGCATAGTGATAAGAGAACTCATGAAGAAACAAGGAGAAACTATGTGGATAATCCATTGCCAAATCTTACTCAACAAATACAAACTCTACAACAATAGATGCAAGACATGCAAAATGGGACAAGCTCCAAGAAGTATTCACTAGAAGATATATGCCGATATCCATTCGATAAAAATCTAAATATGATATGTTTTTCACAACATTGCGAGATTCCTAAATATGACAAATACGATGGAAAATCTGATCCTCAAGATCACATTAGGGAGTTTTGTACTATGAGCATGGAATTTTCTCATGATGAAACTTACCTTATGCATATTTTTCCTAGGAGTTTAAATGGACAATCAATGGAGTGGTTTTCAAGATTACCATCTAGGATCAAATCCTTTGAAGAACTTGTGAATAGGTTTATTTCACAATACCCCTACAATATAAGGAATGAAATAACAATGATGGATCTATACAATGTTAAACAAAATAATGGTGAATCCTTTATGATTTTCTTACAATGATGGAAACACATGTTTAATAGGTATCCCCGAGATGTACCTGATCAAGAAAAAATGGACATATTCATTGATAATCTTATCAGTGAAATGAGTTATCAACTAAGGATGTAATGTCCTCCCTCTTTTGGAAAAATGATTGAGAATGGTCTGAAAATAGAGAACGCAATGGTAAAGAAAGGAGAACTAAAAATTTACAATAATTCATACAACAACAACAACACCAATGACAAACCCAAGTTCTAGTCAAAGAATAGGAATGTCAGCAATGAAGTGAATGATGATAATAGTACTACAAAACAACAACAACCAATTTTTAATCTATCAAGTCAAAAACCAAGAAATAATAATCTAGAAAACAATAAAGCCAAGTCCTTTTTCTCCAATCGTCAGAGGAAATTTACAAACATTGGAGAATCCTTGGAATCAGCCCTAAAAACTTTGCTTGCCAACAAATTGATTGTTTTACCAAAAGCAAGAAGTTATGAACCACCAGTCAAGCCCAATTGGTGGAATGATAATCATTTTTGCAATTATCATCAGAATAAAGGACACCTAACAAATGATTGTCAGAGATTGAAACACCTTATCCAAGATTTAATCGATAATGGAACCATCATAGTGGATAGCCATAAGACAAACGAATCACACTTGGCTTTCAAAACTCCACTTTTGAATTATGACAAAGGTGAATCATCCCAATTAAAAGATGACAAAGGAAAAACCAAAGTGAATTAGACTTATACATACAATGATGTGGTAAATGTGATCATTGCTAACAAAAACCCATCTTTAGAACCAATCAATGTTATCACGAGAAGCAAAGAAAAGGTTACCTTTCCAGGTATAGAAAAAGATTCAACATCCACATCACAACAATACAATTTAGTAAAGAAATTACAAAGAATACCTGCTCAAATATCAATTCTGGAACTTCTCAAGATTTCACCTATGCATAAGGAAATTTTGGAGAAATCTTTAGTAGAAACAACAGTTTCAAAAGATTTGGATGTAGATCAATTCCAAAACATGGTAGGACACCTTATAGCTCCTCATTGCTTATCATTTTCTGAAAATGATGATGCATCCTTACAACATCCTCGCAATTCTCCCTTACATGTTGAAGCCTCCATTAATAAAACTCGTGTCAAACATGTGCTCATAGATGGAGGAGCTGGCTTAAACATTTGTGTATTAAGTCTGATAAAATCTTTGGGATATTCAGAGAATGCAGTGGACCCGATAAAGAAAATAACCATCAAGGCTTATGATGAAGCAAAACGTTCTTCTAAAGGAACTGTTGTGCTACCAATAAGGCTAGGACCTATGGAAATGGATACATTGTGTCAAGTCTTATATTTGAACCTCTCTTACAACATTCTTCTAAGAAGACCATGGATTCATAGGATGCAAGTAGATCCTTCTACATATCACCAATGTGTGAAATTTCCTCATGAAGGAAAAGAGATCACTATAATTGCAGATTCCAGTCAATATTGCAATAATTTGAAGCCAACACAAGATAGAAGAGTTCCACATAACACAGAATCAATATATCCTACCAAAGAAATTCAAGCAAAGTTATGGGAAACTTTTGAAGAAAAACTCAAGTTAAATGATGAAGGAATGGGAAAATACTCTTTGCATAAATTTTCACTTTCCCTTGAGTCATATGGTAAGCCTACAGATATTCAATCAAGGCCATCAGAAAGATCAAAACATATGTTTAAAGGAACATTTGTTAGTGCTGGAACTCTTGAAGAAGAAAATGAAGACAAAGACATTCTTGGTTGGTTGTACAAGGATGAAGACAAAACTATAGCAACAACAACACAAGTCAATATTCCCATAAAACAATATGGCAAAGGATATGAAATCATGCAAAAGATGGGATATGAAGGAAAAGTACCAATTGGTAAGCAACATCAAGGTATTTCAGATCCTATTTGTCTGCACTCACAATCCATAGAAGATAAATCTAGGTTGGGATATCTAAACTCTAATAAAAAACAAAATAATAATCAACAACAAAAGTGGAGAAAGAAACCAGTTTCTAGAGAAGAAAATTGGCAAGAAAAACTACATCAAGCGGCTGAAACAGTAACCAATAAACAAAAAGAGCAAGAAGAACAAAGAAGAAAGAAGAGGAGATTATCATCAAAAGTGAAGAAAAATATTGTCAACAAGTTCTAAAAGTACAAACAAAGGCAAAATCTGAACAAGATATTCTAGAGGCATTAAAAATAGAGATGGGAGAAATCAGAGAACTTTTTGCACCATATGACATTCCAGAATGGTACAGTGGAGTAATCTTAGATCAAGATTCAGAGACAAATTCCAATGAATATGAATGGGGTCCAAATCTCTTATCCACTACATCAAGTAAGTAAAACAATGAAGATCAAGCAACTATCACGAAAGAAGACTATTCTATTGCAGAACAAAAGATGAAGTTAGAAAGAAGACAAGAAAAACTCAGAATTCAAAGAAAAGAGGCGTATGCAAAAAGAAAAGGAAATGACAAAGACAGAGATGCAATGCCACAAGTGAAAACAAATATTAGATGTGCAAGAACCATAGAATAATTAAGAGATAGTCAAGTTGGATTGACTATTATTCCAGAAGAAGTTGAATTTGAAAGAAGACAAAATCTAGCAAAAGAATCCTCTTTATCATGTGCACAAATATGTGAAATTCTAAATGCAAATGAGGTCAATCAAGAAGGAATTTGTAGTGTTAAAGATGTGCGTGTGGAAATAATCCATTCATTTAAGGGACAAACATCAGTTGAAGAACCACTTGAGTGTGAACTACACAATGCCGATATTAATTTTGTTAAGACTAATTCAAAGACGCTTGGGAAAGACAATTCTCAAAACCATTTAATCTCTGACAGTACCTATTCTATGTCAAGCTATGATCATTATGTCATGAACATTGATGATAGTGATTACGATTTACCCCTTCTTCATCCTGAATTAATTGATTGGAATAATTTAGACAACCCTGAACTAAAAGTCTTTTCCAATGATCATGACTTAGCCATGTACCTTAACACTATTGAACTCATCCCTACTAAGATATCTTCCATTGTAGAATCAAGTGATGTTTCTCATATTCAGGAGAATGATAAACTTTCTAGTCGCAAAAGCGAAATAAAACAAGGAAAGAGACCTATTGTTGAAAACTATTTCATGGCAACATTAGATCAATAAAAAGAGAAAACAAAGGACATGTCTGATGATGAAAACCTCCTTGAGGTGCCAGAAGATGGAAAGTTTGACATTCTTCCTACATATTTTCAAGAGAGATATTCTATCCTGATAGAACCAACAGAAGAAGTAAACATTGATACATCAAAGGATCCTAAAATACTTCATTTTGCTGCCTCATTATCAAAAAAAGAGAGGAAAGAATACATGGAATTCTTTAAGAAAAGACAAATAAATTTTGCTTGGTCTTATGCCAATATGCCAGGACTTAATCCTGATCTTATCATGTAGCATCTTAATGTGGATTTAAAAGAAAAACCCGTTAAGTAGAAGCTAAGAAAAATACATCCGCACATTGCTCTTCTTGTAAAGATCGAGCTAAAGAAACTATTAGAAGTGGGTTTCATAAGACTAGTTGCTTATCCAAAATGGGTTTCAAGTATTGTACCAGTATCAAAACTAGATAAGAGAATAAGAGTCTGTACAGATTTAAGAGACCTAAATAAAGCATGTCATAAAGATGATTTCCCACTACCAAACATTGATATCATAGTGGACTTATCAGCAGGACATGAGATGTTTTCATTAATGGATGGCTTCTCAAGATATAATCAAATAAGAATAGCACCTGAAGATTAAGAGAAAACAACTTTCACCTATGCATGGGGAACATATTGCTAGAATGTTATGCCATTTAGGCTCAAGAATGCAGGAGCAACTTATCAAAGGGCTATGACGACAATTTTCCATGATATGATGCACACATTTATGGAAGATTATGTTGATGACATACTTGCCAAATCTCACACAAGAAAAGAACATTTTAAGCAATATTTTTGACAGGTTGGAAAGGTATCAATTGAGATTAAATCCAAAGAAATGTGCATTTGGGGTAACCTCTGGAAAGATCCTTGGGTACATTATATCAGCTCGTGGCATTGAAGTAGATCCTAAAAAAGTCAAAGCTATCATGGAGATGGAGTCACCCAATAACATAAGTCAATTGCGATCTTTACAAGGAAGGTTGCAATCAATCAGGAGATTTGTTTCTCAGTTGACCAATAGATGTCTTCCATTACCCATCTTCTACATAAAAATGTTCCATTCAAATGGGATCTAAAATGTGAAGAAGTTTTCCTGCAAATAAAAGAATATCTTATGAGTCCTCCAGTATTGATATCACCAACCAAAGGGAAACCATTGTTACTCTATATCTCCACAACAAGTGTATCATTAGGTGCTCTCCTAGCTCAACATGATGATGAAAGAAAAGAAAGAGCAATTTACTATATCAGCAGAACGCTTGTTGGCTATGAATTAAATTATTCCTATATTGAAAAGATATGTCTAGCAGTTGTATTTGCAACTCAGAAGCTATGACGTTATATGTTGATTCATTCTATGAAACTAATATCAAAGATAGATCCTCTCGAATATTTGTTGAGAAAGTCAACATTGATAGGGAGACTAGCCAAATGTGTTATGATACTGAGTGAATTTGACATAGAATATGTTGATCGGAAAGCTATCAAGGGACAAGTCATCACTGATCAATTTACTGATGCACCTTTACAAAATGACATGCCTTTGCACATCGAATTTCCTGATGTAGATATCTTGACAGTAAGTAAAAACTTTTGGGAATTATACTTTGATGGTTCTTATACCCAATATGGATTAGGCACAGGCATCTTTTTCATCACACCTCAAGGACACACAATTCCGAAATTATATAGACTGTGATTTCCATGCACCAATAACACTGCATAGTATGAAGCATTAACTATAGAGCTTAAGATGGCTATTGAATAGAATTTCAAAGAAATACATGTCTATGGTGATTCACAACTTATCATTAATCAAGTAAATGATGAATATCAAACAAAGGATGATAAGCTTATGCCATACAAATAGCTGGTGGAGGAATTTAAAGAACACTTTAAAGATATCACATTCATCCAGATTCCCAAAAATAAGAATAAAGCAGCAGATGCAATGGCTACAATAGCATCTCTCTTACAAAATAAGGAGAATCAACAACGTTACAAATTTCTCATGGAAGATATCTTAACCCCTACCATCCAATCCCAACATACCTATCAAATTTGCCATATATTAGGAACCGGTCAATCCTTATATGGTCAAACCTACCAATATTTGAAAGATCATATCCTTCCTCTTGAACTATCTCATAATCAGAGAAGAAAATTTATCCGTCAGTCCTCTCGCTATACTCTAACTTCTGATATCCTATATAGATGTGGTATAGATGGTACTTTGTTGAGATGTCTTGAAAAAGATGAATCTCAAAGAGTTCTTAATGATATTCATGCAGGTATTTGTGGTACACACTCAAGTGGTTTAACATTGGCTAAGAAACTTCTTTGTATGGGTTACTTTTGGCCTACTATGGAAAGAGATTCATTCACCTATGCTAGAAAATTGAAACAATGCCAAATACATAGAAATCTCATTCATGCGCCAACACAAGAGTTATATGCTATGATAGGATCATGGCCATTTTCACAGTGGGGCCTTGATTTGGTAGGAAAGATCAATCCCTCATCTTCTAGTGGACATAAGTTCATTCTGATTGCTACTGAATATTTTACTAAGTGGATTGAAGCAGTGCCTCTAACAATAGTGACAGGAAAACAAATATCATCATTCATTTGAATTACATAATCTGTCGCTATGGCATTCCTATGACCATTATCACTGATAATGGAAGACCATTCAAAAATCAAGATGTGAAAGAGCTATGTGAATAGTTTCATATCCAACATAGGTTCTCTACTCCATATTATCCACAAGGTAATGGTCAAGCGGAGGCATCAAACAAAACTATCTTGAAAATCTTGAAGAAAACAATCAATGAAGCTAGAAAAGACTAGCACATTCAGCTAAATCCTGCTCTTTGGGCATACCAAATTAGCGTCCGCACTCCAACAAGGGCAACTCCATATTATCTGGTCTATCGATCAAAAGCTATATTACTTATAGAAGTAGAGAAACCGTCTCTACGAGTATCCTTGCACGATCTTATACCAGAAGAACAACAATGAGTCTCTCAACTCCAGGAACTAGAACTAATTTAGGAACGTTGCCAAAATGCAATAGAACATTTGAAAGTATACCAACAAAGAATGGAAAGAAGCTATAACCATAGAGTCAAGCCACGTATTTTCCAGATTGGAGATATAGTTCTAAGGGAAAATCCAAGAAATCAACAGGACCAGGAAAAGAAGGGAAAATTTGAACCAAATTGGCTAGGACCTTTTGTCATAGTAGCAACATATGGATCAGGAGCATACAAGCTATCTACCCCTGAAGGTGATTGGTTTGATGAACCTATCAATTCTATCCATCTCAAGAAATTTTATGTTTGAGATATAAAGTCCTAAAAAAAAAATCAACAAAAAGCATAAAATAGTGAAAATCAGGAAAGACAACCTAAAATATGGCAAAAATGCAATAAATTTAGATGGTGAAAACCTGGTAAACAAGCGCTATATAAGAAGTAGGTTCCTCCATCTATGAGATCACTTTGCGCACCTATCAACTCCATCCTATCACATCTATCACTTCCACATATTTTAGCTTATTCATTCCATCTTTCGCATCCATTTGCTCTGAACCATTTAGAAAGAAACATGCAGCTTACCAACAATTATCAATCTTTGACATACTTATCATAGTCACTATCTTAGATTTTATCAAAATCAATCAATCTGCATTTCTATCCCGCCATGGTTTGGATCTTGATCATATTCATATATTCATAATAAATTTTTGTTTCCACTAGGGGCAAAATCCTAATTCCTTTTACTAAGGTGATCTTTTGAATATTTGAAAATCCAAAACATTCGAAAAACATAGAAAAACCAAAAACACCTAGGATTTTGAAACAGATAACGAGCAAATAAAGAAATGAAAATAAAGGCATTTCATCAACAACTGAATCATGCAACTCAGAAACCAATCAATTAACAAGTAATAAAGGATTATCAAAAATCATTCGTCAAGATGATTATATCAGTTAATGACCATTAGAACATGTGAATGACATACAAGATTCATTGTTTATATCTTGATTTTATTGTTAATCACGTACTCTATGCGACTCAAGGATGTCCATGACTAGAGAAGCTATGATGGGGCATGATTCTTTTCTTTGATTGTTATTTGTGGTTTATCTCTTACTACGGTATGAACTTGTCTTAAGATATGATTGATAAAAGATCAAGGAGGACGTTCCAAGTCATGCATGAAAGGAGATACTCCTTGTCTGTTTTGCAAGCACTACTCAAGTCAACTTGATCCATTATATCAAGTTGCTTGTATTAACTTGCTATATCAAAATCCATGTAAGGAATACTCAGGTCATCTTGAATCTTTGTGTCAAGTTGCTTGTATTTTCTTACAACATTTTAAAGCTCAATGATGAAATCAAAGCACTTTTACAAGATAACATATGAAGAATGGTAGTACAAATTTTAGTTAGATCATTTCATTAGCTCATTATTCGTCTGCATTATAAGCATTCATTTGTTAGTTGCATTATAAGCATATCATTTCATTAATAGATCAATGGTCATAAATAAAGATTGAGTATACTTGGACAAATAAAAATAATTTGGATTTAATCATTATAGGTGCATTCCTTTTAAAATCATTTTAAATCACTATCCATCTCATTTAGTTGCATTTCAAAAATTGCATAAGTATGCATTCAATTAAGTGCATTTTATTCATCATGTAGTGTATCATCATTATAGTTTGCATTATCATTTAATTTAAGATCATTAGTTACATCTTTGCACTTAGATTCATAATCATTATAAGCATTACATATAAAAATATAAAAACATTTTCATATAGATAATTTGTATTTACATCATCATAAAAGAAACTACATCAATCATTCATTTGCATTTCCATATAGATCATTTAGATCATCAAAATTGAAAATCAAAACAAAAACATTTATCATTGCATCATATAGATTATTTTCATTGCATACATATCATCATCACATAGAATAACATGCATAAAGAAACATCATCCATATAATCACTACATCCATAAAATCAAAGCATATAAAGCATCATCATCAAATAGAATAACATAATAAAGTTCGTCATCATATAGAATCCATGTCTTCATATAGATCATCATAAAAAAATAAAAGTCCAAGTATACAATGATATCAAATAAACAATACAAATGCTCCAAATCAAGTCACAGCTATCCTGTACCACTACCACCTGACTCTATCCATCTCTGTTATTGTGGGTGAGAAGATCCTCCAGATGTCTGTCTCCCATGCTCACCACTCCTCTAAGGAGGTCCCATGACCCCACCAGTGCTAGTATCCATCAACATGGTGGTATGATAACTACCTGCTCTCTGGCTCTTTGTAATTGACTCCTCATATCGTCATCACCAGTGTGAAGTCTCCTTCCCAACCCAAACTAATGCTCTAATAGTGTCAGCCAAGAGAATACCTGATCCAACCTGTTGAATGTGATCAAGAAGGCCCTGAGTATCTTGTTGTCTCCTAACAACTCTATCCCTCTTTGTCATAAGAGTCTGAACTTGTTCTTGAAGCTACTCAATCTGTGCTCTCAGACTATCAATGGTATCCTACCCTGGCACATCATGCTCTGGTGCATCCTTCTCTGGCATATCATGCTCTAGTGCATCTTTCTCTGCTAAATCTTGTTGTGGTGCATGAACCCCAATCCCCTCCTCACCACCACCCTATCCAACTATTGGAATCTCGGTCCAAGTAAATCTCCAAACCCGTTGTCTAATCAAGGGAACATGATCCTCATCATCTCCACCATGTGCTGCAATAACCCTAGGATCTGGCTGAATTTGACCAAAATCAATGCCTCTCCTGCAACCCCCATCTAGTCCAGTCACCCTGTCTCCTGTCAATGGCAATCCTCTCGTTGATCTCATGCCTACCCTGCCATGCTTCCTCCCAATTTGTCCAACATCTCTCCCACCCATAGAAAGTTCTCTCTCAATCCTGCCAGCTGGTCCAAACGGTCCTCCACAGACTCTTAGTAGACATCCCCTCTGTCTAGGTCTCCTACCACCACCACCTCCATGCCCACCCTTATCACCACCTCCCCCAACCTCATGAGCAGCTCTAAGCTCTCATCTCCATCTTTGTCTCCTAACAACTGGATCATCTAAATCACCGTCCTCATCTCCTAAGCTGGGAGGAGGATCTGCTGGATTAGTAATGCAAGGAAATGAATGAGCTAATATGTACTGAGCATAATTTGCAATTACCCCAAGATCAAGAATGTGCAATCTCATATCATAAGCCACTCTCGAAGTAGCAATAAACTCTGCACAAGAAATCTCGAATGACAAGGAAGGTCCCCAATATTGTCTATCTCTGTACCATCGAGCATATATCTTCACACTGGTAGGCATAGGCTGAATGATCCCAAGCTATCTCAAAATGCGACCAATCAACTATCGCTCAACAATGTAAGGAATCTGACCAATGAGATATCTACTCTGCATGATAAATGGTAATGTTTGTGCATCATCCATCCATGGCTCACAATCAACATATGGTCTCCAAGTAACACTATCTAATGAATCAAGAACCCAATGCCAATACTCCATCTTACCCGACTTATGCTAAGTAAGGATACCTACATAGATATACACATGTGGCTGCCTCTCTCCCCAAACTCTGCGATGGATAGGCCACATAATAGTAATGTGCTCCCAGCACTAGATCTGCAATAAAATGCATCTTGTAGACAAACTTGCACTCTCATCATACACTACCTGATGCAGATCATGATATAAATGTGCCAACATACAAACACCCCAAGCATATCGAGTACGATGTTGCATCATACTCAGGAGAATCTCACCCCATCCAATGAAAAAACCTCATGATCTCCTATCAGGACATATAAATCCTCCAATCAGGCCAACAAGAATAACAGGGAGAGCCTCATAATATATAACCATATCAACCCATCAGATCTCTCCTCTACCAATGCTCTCATTAGCAAACATGACTCTGCAAGCCTCTGTCTCAACCCGATCTTGAAAAATCATACTACACTAGCTCACCAGTCACTGGGATGTGCAGAATCTTGTAGACATCCTCAAGAGTCACACTAATCTCACCCATAGGAAGGTGGAAAGTGTTATTCTCATTGTGCCATCTCTCAGCTAACACCGTCAACAATCCTCTATTATGCGTAATCTCGGGCATATACAAAAGATGGTGTAAACCATAGGCATCTATATGTCTAATCTCAGCCTATGTCAACTCTGGCACTAGATGACGCACTGCCAGTAATTTCTCCCGATAGTGGAGAACATCAATTTTCTCCTATTTCATCAAGAGAAATCAATCAATCATCAAATAAATATCTACCTATCAAATCAAACTGAAGCAATCTATGTTATCTATCTATCAAATCAAACTGAAGTAATCTATGCTATCTATCTATCAAATCATTTAAAAACCTATCAATCATGGTTTTCTATCAACCACTGAGTTCAAACAAAACTCTACTAAGTTCTGGCATCAGAAACTAGATCGGTTTCTTAGAGCTACTCTATCAATCTATCAAATCAATCGATCAAGAAATCAAGCTCAATCAATCTATCAAGTAATCAAGCTCAATCAATCAATCAGATCAATCTATCAATCTATCACAACAATCTTATCAATCAATCCAGTAATCAAAGCTATCTATCAATTTATCAAGCACAAATAGCTCAATCAAGTCCCTATTTCATCATCAATGCATATTAAATATGTTAAATCTAATCATCAAAGTGATTTTTAGCCTTTGCACTTATCAAAAACATCAAATCTGAGCAAAAGTGTTATCCTATTGATCATTTGTGCTAAACTAGTGCATATGCACTATCCTTTTGAACAAATGCGCTCACAACCAAAGCATATGCACAAACCCATGCAAAAGTGCTACCTTATTAAGCAAAAGTGCTAACAAACAAAACATTTGCACTATCCTACGCATAAGTGCTAACATTTTTAACATATGCACTAATAAAAAGAGCATATGCACTAATCTATGCATTTGCACTAAAACAAATTGCAAAAGTGCTAACCTAATGCCAAAAAATGATGAGAAAAAAATTTAAAAAATTGAAAATTCAAAAAACGCATGAAAAACATGAAAAGTTGAACAAAAACTTGAAAAGAAAGCTCATGATAAGATACATACCGGATACCCATACTCGACAGGTCATGATATTGCCAAACATGCTCAAAACGATGGTTCTCCATGGGAATCACCATTTCACCACCTCAGCAAGTATATTTTCTCCACAAGCTGACTCTTAGGTCTCGAAAACAACTAAGAGGGGGGGTGAGTTGTGAAATAAATTTAAACCAAAAACAATTTAACCAACTTAATTCTTAACACCCGTAAACTAGTTAAGTATGCCGGTAGACAATTATAATAGTTAATTGTTATACCGGTAAAGATTAGTGCATGAAACATAAACACAAAATCATCCACAACACATAACACCAATATTTGTACATGGAAACCCTATAAAGGGAAAAACCACGGTGGGAAACCTTACCCACAATCTCATGATATTACTATAGATAGTAAGTGTACATAAATGGGGTCTGCACATGCAGAAAGGCCAACAACCTAGAGCTCATTGCTCAATCACAAAATGGGAGTCACATTGACTATAGTTGGATGGTTAAATCCAATAAGAATGTACTGCACAAAATAGCATCTTCATATGCTAGATTCAATACCGGTGTAATGCTCATATGCTTTCACAAAAACCTAGTTTCACCTTCAAATGATGTCTTCATGTATAGCTCTGCTTAATCTCGCATATACCTTCACACAAATCTTTTTTTTCGCATTCCACACTTGATCTTACAAATAAGATCTTACATTTGTACCATAACATAAGACCAATTTTATTAGGTCGGCTCTACAAGATATTACAATAAAAACATTTTACAAACAATATAATATCCAATGCAATAACTGATTGAACATGTCAGCTTAATGCATTTACAACAATAATTAATCATCTCCATAGCATGCCATGTTGATCTAGAAAAGATAAACCTGCTGGTGTAACCCTAGACCTATTTGTCGATAATAGAAAATATGCAATTATGAATATACCAATGAATAAAACTCCAAGACAAGATGTCCAAATGATGTCTTCAACATAACCATGTGTCTTCCATGCCATTCCAAGTGTCGGTGATCATTATATCTTGCTGATGTACCAATATACCAGTAACTGTGCAATAGTTACTTGCTTGTCGATGAATGCTGCTAGATCTCTAAAGTGCTAGTGTTTTAGTAGGTGTTGACATAATGATAAAACCATACCAAAATACCAACAATCTCCCCCTTTAGCATTGATGGCAACACAAGATGGAAAAACCATCAAAGTTACAAAATAGAATTGCCAAGTATCAAAAACCAACAATCTCCAAAAAGATCATAACCAGAAAATAATCTCTCCCCTTGGAAGCAACATGTGTTTTTCAAAGTTTTTGTTTTTAGTACCAATCTCTCCAAAAGATAATGTGTTTTTCATAGATATCTCTCCCCCTTTGACATCAAATGCCAAAGTTATAATAAAACCAAGTTCATATACAAAATACCAATCAATTCAATATGAAAACTACTCCCCCTGAGAAGTAACTTCCTCATTAAAGACTAGAATAAAAGATTTCTCTGTTAATTCTATTGGTTGATGACAATCATCAACTATCTAAGTCTCTACCAGTGGTGGTATGACTCCAAGCTGATCTCTGAGATATTCAAAAGTCTCCTTAGGCAAATGTTTAGTGAAAATATCTGTAATCTACTCTTTAGTATTAACATAAACCAGTTTTATCTCCTTAGCTTCAACTTTTTCCCTTAGAAAATTTAGTTTGATAGAAACATGTTTGGTTTTAGAATGTAATACCAGGTTCTTAGATATATCAATTGCTGCAGTGTTATCACAATAGATAGTAATAGGTTCCCTGCATTTTACCTTTATGTCTTTCAACATTTGCTTAAGCCATAGTACCTGTGTATAGTTAGTTGCTGCTGCAACATATTCTGATTCTACTGTTGATAAAGATGTACAACTCTATTTCTTACTCAACCAAGAAACTAATCTGTTTCCAAGAAAGAATGCACTGCCGGTGGTTCTTTTTATATCATCCACATCTCCTGCCCAATTTGCATCTGTGTATGTACATGATTCAAAGTTTTCATCTCTAGGATACCATAATCCAAGATTTATAGTGCCTTGTAAGTACCGGAAAATCCTTTTTACTGTTGATTCATGATTTTCTCTAGGATTACTTTGAAATCTTGAAACAATACATACTTCATTCATAATATCAAGTCTGGTTTGTGTCAAATACAGTAAACATCCTATCATAGATTTGTATCTAGTTGGATTAACAGGTGTAGATTCATCCCTTTGGGATAATTTGTCATTTGTCATCATAGGTGTGCTTACCGGTTTAGAATTCTCCATCCCAAATTTCTTTAGTAACTCTTTTAAGTATTTGGATTGACTCAAGAATATACCTTTATAGGTCTGTGAAATATGCAATCCTAAAAAGAATTTTATTTCTCCTATCATAGACATTTCAAATTCTTGCTGCATTTTAATAGAAAATTCCTTACATAATCCATCTTCTCCCCCAAAGATTATATAATCAACAAATACTTCTATAATCAAGATGTCATCATTAGTTACTTTATAATATACATTATTGTCTGCATTTCCTTAGTAAAACCAATGTTTAAAAGATATTTATCCAATCTTGCATACCAAGCTCTTGGGGCTTGTTTTAGTCCATACAGAGCTTTTCTTAACCTGCAAACCATATCATTGTCATCTGTCAAAGAAAATCCATTAGGTTATTCAATGTATACTTCCTCTTCAAGATCTCCATTCAAAAATGCACATTTAATATCCATTTGATAAACTTTGTAGTTCTTGTGTGCTGCAAAAGCCAAAAATAATCTGACTGCCTCAATTCTAGCTACCGGTGCAAAGGTTTCATTGTAATCAACTCCTTTCTAAGAATATCCCTTACACACTAGTCTTGCTTTATTTCTGACAACCTTACCATCTTCATTAAGTTTGTTTCTAAATACCCATTTGGTTCCAATTACATTTTTATCTTTAGGCGGGGGAACTAATGTCCAAGTGTTGTTTTTCTCAATTTGTTCTAATTCTTCTTCCATAGATTTAATCCAAAATTTATCTTCACATGCGTCATTAATAGATGATGGTTCCATTTGAGAAATAAGACATACCTCTTCATTTTCCAATCTTCCTCTTATCATAACTCCTTTAAGCTTGTTTCCAATTATCTGATCTTCAGAGTGATTCAGTCTTACATACCGGGGTGTCTTAATTTATTGTTGTTCCTCAATTACTGTGGAATATTTAGATGGTACTGGGATAACTGGATCTTCATTATGTACCGGTGGATTTAGAGTAGGTTCATTTGTCAAAATTTCTATTGCTGGTTCAGATTCTATATACCTTGAAGTTCCTCTGAATTGTTCATCAATCTTTACATTTGTACTCTCAACAATTTTCTGCAATCTCTTGTTAAAACATCTATATGCTTTGCTCTTAGATGAATAACCAAGAAATATTCCTTCGTCACTTCGAGGATCAAATTTTTCAATATACTCATCTCTTCTAATATAACATTTACTTCCAAAAATTTTGAAATACTTAAGAGCAGGAGTATTACCAAACCATAGTTCATGAGGGGTCTTACCGATTTCACCTTTGATGTGAACTTTGTTAAATGTATAGACCGCTATGCTAATTGATTCTCTCCAATACACATGTGGTAAATTTGCTTCTGATAACATACTTCTTGTTGCATCCAAGATAGTTCTATTTTTCCTTTCAACAACTCCATTCTGTTGTGGTGTCTGAGGTGTTGATAGTTGTCTTCTGATTCCATTCACTTCATAGATGTATTAAAGTCCTTAGATGTAAATTCACCTCCTTGATCTGATCTTAAACATTTTATTTTCTTACCGGTTTCATTTTCAACTATTGCTTTGAACAATTTGAACTTTCCGAGTGCTTCTAATTTTTCTCTTAGAAAAGTAACCCAACACATTCTAGAATAGTCATCAATGATTAGCATGAAATATCTATCACCTTGTAAGCTTTTAGTTCTAGCTGGACCACATAAATTAGTGTGAATCAAATCAAGAGCATTATTTAATTTTTCTGGAGTACTTTTGAAACTAGCTCTAACTTGTTTTCCAAATCGACATTCTTTGCATACTGTATTCTAAGGTTTAACAATTTTAGGTAAATCTCTAACTGTCTTAGTAGTACTGATCTTTACCATGCAATCAAAGTTTACATGGTAGAGTCTCTTATGCCATAACCAACTTTCATCTATATGTGCAATTAAGCATGTCTTTTCATTGTTATTCAACTGAAAGATATTACCTCTAGTCTGATTATCGGTTGCAATTTCTGAACCAGTTCTATTCATGATTTTGCATTTTCCATTTTTAAATTGTAACTGAAATCATTTCTCAACTAATTGACCAACACTCAAAAGATTATGCTTTAATCCTTCAACATAGTAGATATTGTCAGTGTTATGCTTACCATCAATAGATATTGAACCCTTACCTTTGATTGAACAAGCTTTATCATCTCCAAATCTCACTAAGCCTCCATTGTATTCTTGAAAGTTCAAGAATTTACCTTTTTTCTCTTGTCATATGATGTGAGCATCCTGAATCAATGATCCATTCATCCTTCAACTTTAGCTGCCAAAGCCTGTACTACTAGTTGAGTAGTAGGTGCCGGTTGATCTTCTATTATAGCAACAAAAACCCATCCATTGTCTATCAAATCCTCATCAGAATCATCAGTCACACCTTCATCAACAACGTAACAAGATTTGTCTTTATTCTTCTTAAATATGTATCTCTGATATTCACGGTTAGGCTTGTATGTTCTTCTAGCTTCTTCTCTTAGTCTAGCATGTCTATCAGGGCATCTTGAGGCCATATGACCAATCTTATTGCAGTTAAAACATTTAAAGGGTGCTTTACCTTCATACTTACTTCCAACTGGACCTTTAGGCATTTTCCTTACAAATAGTGCTTCAAGTTCTTCAAGTTCTTCATTTTCTTTCCTACTTTCTTCAAGTTCTCTTGCATAAAAGACTTTCCAAATAGATTTGTCAAATGATGGAGCAGATGATGTTGATGCTTTAAAGGCCAAATTTGTCTTTATAGTAGTAATAGGACCAAATTCTTCAATTTCAAAAGCTGAAAGTTTCCCAATCAATGTATCCCTAGTAACTGATGTATTAGGCATTATTCTTAACTCATTTATAGCTGTGAATTTCATTTTATATGCTAGTGGAAATCCTCTTAAATCTTTTAGAACAATTTCATCCTCACTTAAGGTTCCTCCACGACATTTAATACCCAAAACAATTTCATTTACTCTTTCCATAAAAGTAGAAATCCTTTCATCTTCTTCCATTTTAAGATGTTCATACCTGACTCGGAAGCTTTCAAGTTTTGCAATTTTGACTATGGAATCTCCTTCATTTAGTGTTTCCAAATGATCCCAAATAGCTTTAGCAGTAGACCTATCTAATAGTCCCATATTTTGTTGATCTGATAATGCGCTCAAAAGTGCTTCTCTTGCTTTGCAATCATTTTCTTCATCTTTACCTAAGGTAGGTGGATTAAGCTGACCGAGAGTAGCAGCATTATAACCATTCTTTGTAACTTCCCAGATGTCTTTTCCAATGCAATTCAGATGTGTCTCCATTCTGATCTTCCATATGCCATAGTTGGTTCCATCAAGTTTAGGACTGTCCTTCCTGAAATAATAAGTAGACATTGGATCTCCTCAAGCTGTTAAACTTTTGCAAATGAGGACTAAGCTCTGATACCAATTGTTAGGTCCCGGAGACAACTGAGAGGGGGGGGGGGGTGAATCAGTTGTCAAATAAATTTAAACCAAAAAAAATTTAACCAACTTAATGTTTAATACCAGTAAACTAGTTAATTATGCCGGTAGATAGTTATAACAGTTAATTGCTATACCGATAAAGATTAGTGCATGAAACATAAACACAAAATCATCCACAACACATAACACCAATATTTGTATGTGGAAACCCTGTAAGGGGAAAAACCATGGTGGGAAACCTTACCCACAATCAGATGATACTACTGCGGATAGTAAGTGTACATAAATGGGGTCTGCACATGCAGAAAGGCCAACAGCCTAGAGCTCATTGCTCAATCACAAAATGGAGTCACACTAACTACAGTTGGATGGTTAAATCCAATAAGAATGTACTACACAAAATAGCATCTTCATATGCTGGATTCAGTACCAGTGTAATGCTCATATGCTTTCACAAAATACCTAGTTTCACCTTCAAATGATGTCTTCATGTATATCTCTGCTTAATCTCATATATACCTTCACACAAATCTTTTTTTCACATTCCACACTTGATCTTACAAATAAGATCTTACATTTATACCATAACCTAAGACAAATTTAAGTAGGTCAGCTCTACAAGATATTACAATAAAAACATTTTACAAACAATATAATATTTGATGCAATAACCGATTGAACATGTTGGCTTAATACATTTACAACAATAATTAATCATCTCCATAGCATGCCACGTTGATCTAGAAAAGATAAACCTACCGGTGTAACCCTAGACCTATTTGCTGGTAACAACAAATATGCAATTATGAATATACCAATGAACAAAACTCCAGGACAAGATATCCAAATGATGTCTTTGACATAACCATGTGTCGTCCATGCCATTCCAAGTGCCGGTGATCATTATATCTTGTTAGTGTACCAATATACTAGTAACTGTGCAATAGTTACTTGCTTGTCGGTGAATGCTACTGGATCTCCAAAGTGCTAGTGTTCTAGTAGGTGTTGACATCAATGACAAAACCATACCAAAATACCAACAACAAGGATAACAATGAAATTAAAGTTAGCCTTGGTTAATTTTATATTTACTATTTGAAGAGTACTTAATGTTACTTAGTGGGGCAATTTAATTTGTTTTTTACGAATGAATTTAATTGACTAAATTTTTTAGCAATTATCATGAGATCAACCATTCCAACCAAAGTTTTCAACAAATTCAAGATTAATCTCCTAAGGGGGCACACAATTAGGATTTTCATCTTCATTAGGCGCATTATCGAGACTTGATTTAATCTTTGAAACAATGTTGTCTCGATATCATTTCAAACAGGGGCAAAATGTATACACATAAAAATTGGCTATGAGCAATTAAATAAATATTTTATGTTTATTTAATAATTATTCTTCTATTAAATAGTTAATTTAAAAAGATTAATTATTTAATTCATTTTCATGTCTTTCTATTAATTAATATTTTATTAATTAATTCATTTATCCTATTCCTCTATTTAAATAAATATCTAATATTTAATTATCTCCTCCAAACAATTAAATATCTAATATTTAATGGTTATTCTCCTATCCTATAGTCTCAAATATTAAATAATTCTCAAAATTATTTAATCATCCTCTTCCAACTCACCCTCCATCTCCACTTCATCTTTCCTTTGCCAACTCATCAAACATGTGGCTAAGGAAATTAATATTTCTTAAATATTAATTCATCATTTATCTCCAGCCTCCAAAACTTAATGAAATTGTGTATGTACACATATTTCATAACCATTTCCTATATTCTCTCCAACACCCTCTACATCTTGGGAATGACTTGAGTCCACTTGTCCTATCATGCCTAAATTTCCTCCAACCATCCCTAGATTCCCTTAGTCAGCAAGCCAGTCAAGGTGAGATGACTGACACTTGTCTTCTCCTTCCCCCTTTCTCTCAACCTTCACCTTTTCTCATAGTCATTCAAATCTGGAGATCTGATCAGGACCGTTGATCTAAGCCACATTATCTAATCCTCTCAAAGTCTATAAAATCAAGAGCTTCAGTTGAGAAAGAGTTAGTCTTCAAATCAATCATATGCATCCGTGAGTTTTTGAAGCAAATAGCAATAGCAATTATCATATAGTAAATATCATTTAGCATAATCATTTTAGCGTAATCATGTACTATTGCATATCATAGTATCAGTTAACTACAAGTTATCAGTCCATTCTTCATATGCCATCTTGGAAGCCATCAGTGCATTGTCTGAGAGCACACCATCTGCAACCAGGAACAATCGATTTAGGACACAATGAGACATAAGCCATGAAGGTAATATTAGTATTTTATTTCATATGTACTTCATGTAGTTTCATTGGTTGAATTTTGATTTCCTGTAGTATTTCTATTTGTATTTTGGAAAACTAACTTATTGCAGGTAAAATTCTGAGGATAAAATTCAAGCTCACACACCATCAAAAGAACTAGATATTCTTTTACAAACATTAGCATTATGACCAACCTTCCGATAATTAAAGCATAAAGGTTTGTAGGGTTTCTTACCGGTGGTTTTATTGATCTTAGGTGCAAATTTATCTTCATGCAAAGTGTCCTTAGTACTATAAGGCTCTCCTTTCTCAAAGATAGTGTATCCCAAGCCATGTGTATCTCTATTCTGCATTTGTGACTGGATCTTCTCATCAAGCATAGTAGAGCTCTTGTTGTATTTAGCTAAAATCTCATTAGCATCAACCAACTCCTTAGTAAGATCTTCGTTCTTCTTCATAAGAATTTCTCTAAGAGACATAACCATCTCTAGATCAGCCTAAATTTATTTATTTTCTTCTTTCTCTTCATGAAGATGTGCATGCAGGGTACCAATCTCCCGATTCAATTTAGAGATCTCATGATCCTTCTTTTTGATCTTGTCTTCAACAACCATCCTAGCTTCCAACTCTTGACTCATTCTGATGGTTAGGGCTTCAAGCTCTCTCCTCATATTTGACTTCTCATCATTTAGCTTTTCTACCTCAGTAGCCAATGCATCAATGTTTTCTTCCTCAGATGAACTTCTTAAACTAATTTCATATAGCTATTCAACAAGCTCTCTCCTCTTAACCAATGAAGCTTTATACTTTACCCTTAACTCACCTAGGGCTTCTTTAGATTCTGCAAGCTTATTAGACATTTCTTTGTAACTCATTCCTTGCCCCATGTTTGCCTTAGGGATCCTTCCCAAGCAGTTAATCCTTAAGGGAATTAGGCTTTGATACCATTGATAAACTTATAGGCGCTGAGAGGGGGGGTGAATCAGTGCAAGAAAAAATAGTATAAATCTGATTGCCACTTTAATCAACTTGAAACTTAACAAGCATGCAAGGAAAATAAACACATAAACTAACACCCAATAACATAAGAACCACATAACACAATGTTTTTCACGTGGAAACCCAAATGGGAAAAACCACAGTGGGAATTGGTACCCACAAGATCAACTATCTACAAATTAGGGATCTGACTGGTTAAGGTCTTACAACTACTCTATTAGGAGCACACCCGGTTAAGAGTGTCTTAGCTTGATTAAAAGATATTACAATAAGACATGTTAGGAGCTACCCAGCTATGGGATTTAAACAAAATAAGTTAATGTGTGACCCTGTTAAGGGATTTGACCTTCATACCTGTGAGGATCCTACCGCACCAGGTTAGGAGTGACCTTGTAAGAAGATTTTATATTTCTACAACTGTTAGGGAACAACAATTTTAACTGATCTGCATATAGTACCTATGTGTCTAATTAGATCCACTTTAGTTCTACTTTTAACACCAACTAAACATTAATACAAATTTTCTTCTTTCACGACACAATCAAATTTACACTACGATCTCATGTCTCATATATTATCACACAATATGCTCCTTTTTATAAACAACACTGCTAAGTCATCCAAGAACCCTTGGAACAATTTCCTAGTTTCAATTTATCTATTCAATCTTTCTCATCACACTTTCCTTATGTTGGAAAAACATAACACCACAAAAATATTACCGGTTTACCAATATAAGTAACTTTGCTCTACTCGTTATGTGTTCTTCATGACTGTCACTGTTCTTTTGATCATAACTCACTCCATACTTTGAATCTGTCAATGCAGTTCAATTCATAGACTCTTAACAATGTCATAAGCATGTGTACCAAACTCCAACACTTACTTCTTCACCAATCTTTGATACCAATCACTTGATCATAACATTGTCCCTGTTTACCGGTTAAACTTTACCAGTTGGACTAAATAACTTAGCTGACTCACAAAACATGGTTTCCATCAATGAAAACACAAAACAAGTCATCAATCAACCTATTACATCAACAAAATCATAATCAAGCCAACATCATTGACTTATAATAAGATTTAGAGTACAATCTAGAAGTAGTGAGCTGAAGAAATAACATCTCCAAATACTTGATTACAGTTTCAGTTAAACATAGATGTTTGCCCTGCAACACCAATCTCACCACAAACTCAACATCGAAGGATAAATCACTTGTTCACACAAACCTCTCTCTAATAATGTAGACACAATATTGACACCCAATTTATATGACTATATCACCTATATATACAATTCATCAACCTTGATAACAAGCCTGGCTAAACCCTCAACCCTCAATTACAAAATTATATCACACGATACAAAGATTAACCACTAGACCAATATAATGATTTACATAGCATAGCTTGGTCCTAAATCAAATTCCTAAACGATCATCTCCACCGGAAATCACGTCAAGATCAACTGCAACATGCTAGACCACTAGAAATATTGCATAACACACAAATCATCACCGATTGATAGAAATCACCAAAAAATTTCACAATGATCAATGGGGATCACCAAAAAAATAGGACATAATTAGAAAACACCAGCAAGCACGTTAGAATCATCCAGAACAACTGCACCAACATCACTTATCAAATCTTGATCGACCAACATCTAAAAGTTCAAGAACACAACCAATCAACAATTGTCACAAAGAAAGATAACTTGCAGAGCACCAAATCATGATCCATCTGAAATGAAGATACACAAGAACATCCCAAACAATATCCCAAAATATCAGCACTAGATCATACTGGAATATACCAGAGGAAATATCAACCTCTGCAAAACAGTGATTAGCAAAACATGACTACAAACTGGATCAGAAAATATTCCCAATCACACTGGAATAAATCATAGGAATATGTTGACATGAATAACAACAACATATCCTAGGAACATAAATGCATGACAACATCCAAAAATCTCCCCCTTTGGCATTGATGGCAACATATAAATGTGAAAACAATCAATGCAAAGAAAATAAGATATCACCACCAACAAACTCCCCCTAAGATCAAGACTTAGAAATAAGTTTTCACATGATCTCTCTCCCCCTTTGATAGAAATACCAAAGCTCTTAAAATAAAAATCCAAATAGATACATGAATCTCTCACCCCAAAACATAGACTACTCCAGCAGAGGAGCAACACTAACTCACTAATCTAGATAAAGAGATAAAGCTATGAAGTCCATTAGATTGATGCAATTCAATACATCTAGTTCTCATTAGGAGGGGTAGATACCCCTAACTTGTCTCGCAGATAGACAAATGTATGTGCAGGCAAGGGTTTAGTGAAAATATTAGAAATTTATTCCTTTGTAGATACATACTCCAGCTTCACCTTCTCTTCACTGACTTTCTCTCTCAAGTAATGATATTTGATTGACACAAGTTTAGTCTTTCAATGTTTCACCAGATTCTTTGACATGTTAATAGCACTAGAATTATCACAGTATATAATGGTAGGCACATCATAAATAACTCTGACATCCTTCAACATTTGCTTCGTCCAAACTACCTGAGTGCAATTACTAGTAGCAATAATGTACTCAACTTCAATAGTAGATAAAGACACTGAATCTTATTTCTTGCTAGCCCATGAAACTAACTTTTTACCCAAAAATAATTCTCCACTAGTAGTGCTCTTCTGGTCACCAACATCACTAGAAAACCAAATAGAGACATGAATCTCTCACCCCAAAACACATACTACTCTAGCAGAGGAGCAACACCAACTCACTAATATAGATAAAGAGATAAAGCTATGAAGTCCATCGGATTGATCCAACTCAATACATATAGTTCTCATTAGGAGGGGTGGATACCCCTAACTTGTCTCTTAGATAGAAAAATGTATCTGCAGGCAAGGGTTTAGTGAAAATATTAGCAATTTGTTCCTTTGTAGATACATACTCCAATTTCACCTTCTCTTCACTGACTTGATCTCTCAAGTAATAATATTTGATTGACACATGTTTAGTCTTTCAATGTTTCACCAGATTCTTTGACATGTTAATAGCACTAGAATTATTATAGTATATAACAATAGGCACATCATAAATAACTCTGATATCCTTCAACATTTGCTTCATCCAAACTACCTAAGTGCAATTACTAGCAACAACAATGTACTCAACTTCAATAGTAGATAAAGACACTGAATCTTGTTTCTTGCTAGCCCATGAAACCAACGTTTTACCGAAAAATAATTCTCCACTGGTAGTGCTCTTCTGGTCATCAACATTAGTATAGGCACAAAGAATGAAATCATCATTCCTAGGATACCATAATCCATATTCCATAGTTCCCTTTAGGTACTTGAATATCCTCTTCACATCAGTGACATGAATCTATTTTGGATCAACTTGATATCTAGCTGCCATGCACACAAAATGCACAATATCCATCCTAGTCTATGTAAGATACAACAGTCCACCAACCATAGATCTGTACAAACTTTGATTAGATCTAGGAGATTCATCATTCTTGGTCAATTTACAACCAGTCATCATAGGAGTTCGAGCCGGTTTGGAATCATCTAATCCAAACTTCTTCAACAGTTCCTTCACATACTTGGTTTGAGATTTGTATACCTTTTCCAGTCTGTGCAATCTGTAAACCTAAGAAAATGTTCATCTCACCAATCATAGACATCAAATTCTTTCTGCATATCACCAGCAAACTTCATGCCCAAGTTATCATAAAGATTGTATCATCAACAAAGACTTCAACAATCAAGATGTTATCATTTTCTATCTTAAAGTATAAATTACTGTTACCAACACCTTTACTAAATCCCAATTTCAACAAGTATTTATCTAGTCTAGCATACCAGGCTCTAGGGGCTTGATTCAATCCATAAAGAGATTTCTTCAACTTACATACCATGTCTCCATCATCCGACAGTGAAAATCCATTAGGCTGTTCAATGTATACTTCTTCCTCAAGATGACAATCCAAAAAGGTAGATTTGACATCCATTTGATATAACTTGAAATCTTTGTAAGCAGCATAAGCAAGCAACAGTCTAACAACTTCAAGTCTAGCAACTGGAGAAAATCTCTCCTTATAATCAATCCCTTCTTACTGTGAGTACCCTTTGTAGACAAGTCTTGCTTTATTTCTGACAACTTTACCAACTTCATTCAATTTATTTCTGGATACCTATTTATTACCAATAACATTCTTATCCTTAGGTTTAGGCACAAGTTCCCAAGTGTTATTATTTTCAATCAGATATAGTTCTTCTTCCATAGCTCTCACAAAACTCTCATCTTTACAGGCTTCACCAACATCTTTAGGTTCAACCTTGGAAATCAAACATACTTCTCTAGTAGCTAACCTTCTTCTAGTCATCACACCTTTGTTCTTATCACCAATAATCTGATTTTCAGAATGATTCAATCTTACATTCCTCAAAGTCTTTTGATTATTCTAATTTTTAGGTTCCTACACTCCTTCACCAACAACATCCGGATTCACAATCTTTACCAGATCATTCTTCTTAGGCTCTTCAGGTTGAATAAGAATTAAAATAAGATGTTGACCATCATCATAACCACATGTTCTGATCTCTTTCCCAAGGTTTTGATCCACCTTCAAATTTGCACTCTCTACAATCTTTATCAGTCTCTTATTGTACCACTAGTAGGCCTTTCCTTTTGTTGAATATCCCAAAAAAATACCTTCATCACCTCTAGCGTCAAACTTTCCTATGTCCTCATCTCTCTTGATATAACATTTGTTACCAAATACTTTGAAATATATCACAGTAGGAACATGACCAAATCAAAGCTCAAAAGGGGTCTTACCGGTATCACCTTTGATGTGAACTCTATTGAATGTGTAAACAAAATTAGTAATAGCTTCTCCCCAGTAAATTTTTGAAACATTTCCTTCAATCAACATAGTCCTTGCAACATCCAAAATAGTTCTATTCTTCCTCTCAACAACTCCATTCCATTGAGGGGCCATAGGATAACACAATTTTCTTCTAATCCATGCTTCTCACATAATGAATTTAACTCATCAGAATAGAATTCTCCACCTCTATTAGATCTCAAACACTTCACCTTCAATCTAGACCCAGTCTCAACCTTAGCTTTGAATATCTTGAATTTATCAAATGCTTTTGATTTCTCCTTCAGAAAGACAACCCACATCATCCTTGAATAACCATCAATTAGCAACATAAAATATATGTCACCCTGCACACTTCTAATATTTGTAGGTCTGCATAGGCTAGTATGTACACGATCTAGCAGTCCTTCTGATGTATACTATTTACTTTTGAAAGAAATTTTTGTTTGCTTACCCAACTCACATTCCTTACATACTGAATTGGCAGGCTTAATAATCTTAGATAAATATCTAATAGCATGTCTAGAACAGATCTTAATCATTGAATCAAAATTCACATTACACATTCTCCTATGCCACAACCAACTCTCATCAATCTAAGAAATCAAACATCTTTTCTCACCAACATTTAAATGAAAAATGTTACATTTAGTCTTCGTTCCAGATGTAATATCTATACCAAAGGTATTCAATATCTTGCATTTACCATCCTTGAATTGTATATCATAACCCTTATCAACCATCTATCCAACACTCAGAAGATTATGCTTCAAACCTTCAACATACAAGACATCATCAGTGTTATCCTTACCATCAAAAGAAATAGAACCTTTCCCATGGATTACATAGGATTTTTCATCTCCAATTCTAACTATTCCACCATCATATATTTCCATACAAATTTTCTTTTATCACCGGTCATATGATGTGAACAACCACTATCAATTACCCATTCATCTTTCTCTTCAACCTTAGCAGCTAAAGATTTCTTCTCAATAGTACATCTAGTGTAATCAATGGGTACAGGTTCATCTTCCTTAATGGAAAGGAATACAACTTCATCTCCTTCATATTATTCATCTGTAGTACCTTCATCAGCAGTATAATAACAATTCTTCTGATTTCTAAACTTTTGGTTAGGCTTGTAAGAATTGTCATACCTCTCATGCTTGTCATATCTATCATTATTATCAAACTTATGATGTCTTTCATACCTAGCCATTCTCTCTAGGAATCTAGAAGAAAAGTGTCCTATCTTATTGCAAGAGAAACATTTCAAAGGAAAATTTCCATCATACTTACTGGCACCTTTAGGCAATCTCTAGGAAATCAAAGCTTCAAGTTCATCTAGCTCCCTTTCTTTCCCTTCCTTATCTCTTTGCTCTCTTTCATATCTAGATATTTTGCACTCATAAGGATCATATTTTTGCTTTTCAGATACAGATGCAGATGCTCTGAATGTTGTCTCAGACTTTCCATGTGATTCTCCAAAGTCACTCAACTCAAATGCAGCAAGCTTTCCAACCAACATATCCCTTGTCACAGTAATCACACTACGGATATCATCAATAGCATCAACGTTATGCTTAAAGGAAGGAGGCAAAGATATCAACACCTTAGCAACAATTTCATCTTCCTTAATAGTTCCACGAGCATACCCGATACCTAGGACAAGGTAATTCACCTTAGCCATAAAAGTGTGTATGTTCTCATCATCTCTCATCTTCAATGTCTCATACTTTCCTTTTAAACTCTGCAACTTAGCAACCTTCACTTGTTTATCACCTTCATATAATACCTCAAGCTTCACCCAAATCTCATTATTGGCATTGTGTTGTCATTGATGTCAACTGGTATGAGAGATGTATGTGAAATACTGTCAAGGAGGAAGTATAGGTTGAGATATCCTTGATATCACCTTGTACTACAGATCACCGGTAAGGAAAGGATGTCAACTGGTAAGTGATGTTTTGACTTGGGAAGTCAGACCAACCAAGAAAGTGGATGTCAGTGTGCAAAGGTCATGACCAGAGTTCAAGGAGGATGAGCAAGATGTTTGAGCTGGTGCTTATGATGAAGAGGCAGAATATTATCAGAATCACATCAACACTAGAAGAGAAGAATGAACGGGTGTGCTGTGAGGTTGCAGAACCACAAGAACCTCACTAGTTGAAGATGTAGTCATCATGAGAAGCAATGACTAACAATGAGTGTGTCCACACTAGATCACATGTGCCTATTTGAAGATATGCTATACAAACAAGGAACTCACATGAGAAGATGATAAGGTGTCACTCCACCAAGTAAGTAGAGCTTATCTCCTATATGCATTGAGTGCATTATAGTTTGGTGAGATAAGAGTAAAGAGGTAAAGGCAAGTACTTGAAGGATCACACTAGATCCACTAGTGAATTGAGGGAATGCCTTAAGTGCATGAGATTAGGGTTATGCACTGGACCAACAAAGAAGGAATGCTAAGATACTGATATAGCAGATGAGTGATGTGTTTGTCATTCAGAAAAACCAACTGAGCAGATACAGTCAGAAGAGAATGGCTTGACCGATGAAGGAGTCTATTGAAGTTCGATGATTGGTGTCATCAAGAGTGATAACTGGTATGTAATCCCACCGGTAATATGAGAAAGGTGCAGATACAAATGACTCCCCATCTTGTGGAAATGAGCATGCTCAAGAAAGATATGTCTGACGAGCGGTCAAGGTGTTCCACCCATAGTTCAACAAAATGTAGACATGATGAGGTTACCGGTACAGTGTGTGATATAGATGCGGTTAGCAAACTGGTAGGAAAGAGGAACTAGTAGAGTGGCTGGTTGATGATCCTATCTGGACCAACATGAAGTGCCAAGCTGGCAGTTGGTTGATATGGATGCCACATGGAGTCAACGTGGTGAACCTATGTTTGGATAAAGATGAAATGTACATCGACAAGGTTGTTGCAGGGTTGGTCGACTTTAATGAAAGGTCACAAAAATCATGGGACATGTTCTAGAGCTATTGTAGGGGTTTGAGGCTCAAGGTATAGAAGACAACTATGAGTCAGATAAGAGTGATTGAGAAGATTGAAGCGATGGAGGAAACATCATGACAGATCTTTCATGTTTGACCAAGGGATCAACTATTAGGGTAAAAAGAAAGTCACTAGAGATGAAAGGCATGATCTAGGAGATGCGTAAATGATGGAGTCATGTAGATTGATAGTCTAAAAGATTGGATCAGACAAGATTTGATAGGATTTGATTGGATTCATCTTTTCTCGAGGATGGTGAGGAAACCCTAACCTTTTGAATTATCTTTTGGTGGAAAATTAGTCGATAAATAAGAAGGGAAAAGACATTGCTAGCAGCTTCTGTAGAGAAGATTAGTGTGCTACTACAAAGTAAGTTACTTCTACAGGTGAGAGAAAATCAGCAAATTTATTAGAGAGTGTTTGAGAAAGGAGGGATAGTAAAGAGTAAAACTACTAGTTGATATACTGACATATAAAAGGTGAAGGGAACTGAAGAGAAGGCAAATAGTAAACCGGTAGATTTGAGCACTGGTAAAGTGAAGAGCTATGAGAAGGCGATCTAGAAGAGAAAGAGAAGTGGAAGAGGTGTATCAGTAGTATTTACCGATAGAGTAGTAGGAGGTGAAAAGAAACAGAAGAAGTGATTCGGTGTTGCAGAGAAGATATCTCACCAGCAGGGAAGTTTGTATTAAGTTGTTACAAGATTCAGTTTTAACTAGATTAATAATTTTGTATTTAAGATTACTTTGTGAACACTGAGTTGTAGCTTAGTGCAGGGGTTGTAGCTCCTTTGGTTTGTAGCCCATAAATCAGGTAGAGGTTGTAGCTCCTTGGGTTGGTGCCCTAAATCAGGGATTGTCGTTCCTTTGGGTTGTAGCTCATAAATCAAGTAGGGGTCGTAGCTCCTTAGGTTGGTGCCCTAAACATTGTAACAAAGGTTTGAATATGAGGCTGGATTGGAGCAGTAGACTCTAGCATCATTACTCACTAAGGTTTTTCCCATCTTGGGTTTTCCTCATACATACTAGTGTTATGGGATGTCCCCTTGTGTATGTTTGCATTTGAGTTTAGTCTCCTCACTAACCAGTAAGTCTGTTCATAGTTAGATCTAATAACTGATATGATTGGATTGGATAGCTAAAGAGAAAAGTTTGAGAACCACTTATTTATCCCCTCCCCCTCTCAGTGGTGTATTGTGTCTAAAACTCATGTGTAGTCTGAATTCCCATCACATTACTCATCTCAGAATTAGTCAGGGCACTAAGCAATGCTTCCTTCACTCTAATATTATGTTTTTCTTCATTAAACTCATTAGGAGTAGAAGGTCCATTCTGAGGAACAACATAGACATTCTTTGTAATCTTCACCAGGAAATTTCAAGTGCACTTCCATCCAGTCCTTCCATATAGCATAGTTACTTCCATCAAATCTTGGACTGTCCTTTTTAAAGATTACACTTTGAGCTACCATCCTAGATCTCTCAAGCAATTAAGCTTCTATCAAAGGATCTAGCTCTGATACCAATTGTTAGTAGCAATTAAGAAGGAATACTAATAGGGGGGGGTGAATCATTGTTCATCGAATTAACAAACAAAACAAAGATTTGAGAAAATGCAGTTAATAAGATAGATAAGAAAATTAACAACACAACACACAACACCAATATTTTGACATGGAAAACCTAGTTAAGGGAAAAATCATAGTGGGAACCTACCCATGTAGTAAGATGATACTCTATAGTAGTATGTGAAAATATTACAATGGGGAATCCACATGCATTCAGGCACACTACCTAGAGCTCACTGCTCAAATGATATTTGCATGGAAGGCTACAACCCTCAAGGAACTCTCATTGACTTATAATAAGATTTGAACTACAATTTGGAAGAAGTGAACTGAAGAAATAGCATCTCCAAATGTCTGATTACAGTTCCGGTTAAGCACAAATGTTTTTCCTACAACATCAATCTCACCACAAACTCAACACCAAAGGATAAATCACTTGTTCCCACATAAACCTCTCTCTGATAATCTAGACACAATATCAACACCCAAATTATATGACTATATCACCTATATATACAATTCATCAACCTTGACAACAAGGTTGGCTAAACCTTCAACCCTCAATTAAAAAATTACATCAAATGATACAAAGATCGACCATCGGACCAATATAATGATTTACATAGCATAGCTTGGTCCTAAATCAAATTCCCAAACGATCATCTTCATTGAAAATCATGCCAAGATATACTGCAACATGCTACACCACTAGAAATACTGTATAACACGCAAATCATCACCAAAAACTTTCACAACGATCAATTCAGATCGCCAAAACAAATAGGTTATGATTAGAAAACACCAACAAGCACGTTCGAATCATCCAGAATAGTTGCACCAACACCACTTATCAAATCTATTGGTATTTTGGTATGGTTTTGTCATTAATGTCAACACCTACTAAATACACCTACTTTGGAGATCCAACAACATTCACCGGCAATCAGTAAACTGTTCAACAGTCACCGATATATGGTTAACTGGCAGGATATAATGTTAACCGGTTCCTGCATTGACATGGAAGACACCTGGTAATGTCAAAGACATCATGTGGACACTTTTCTTTGAAGTAATAATCATTGGCATATTCTTATTTGCATATTTGCTTTTACTGGCAAATAGGTCCAGGTCATCTAGGGTTACATCGGCAGGTTTATCTTTTCCAGATCAGCATGGCACGCTATGGAGATGATTTATTATTGTTGTAAATGCATTAAGCCAACATGTTCAATCGGTTATTGCATTGGATATTATATTATTTGTAAAATGTTTTATTGTAATATCCTGTAGAGCTGACCTACTAAAATTGGTCTTAGGGTATAATATAAATGTAAGATCTTATGTGTAAGATCATGTGTGGAATGCAAAAAAGATTTAAGGAAGGGTATATGTGAGATCAAGCAGAGATATACACGAAGACATCATTTGAAGGTGAAGTTAGGTTTTTGTAGAAGCATATCAGCATTACACTGGTACTGAATCCAGCATATGAAGATGCTATTTTGTGCAGTACATTCTCATTGGATTTAACCATCCAACTGTAGTCAGTGTGACTCCCATCTGTGATTGAGCAATGAGCTCTAGGTTGTTGGCCTTTCTCCATGTGCAGACCCCTCTTTGTACACTTATTATCTGAAATAGTATCATCTGATTGTGGGTAAGGTTTCCCACCATGGTTTTTCCCCTTATAGGGTTTCCACATACAAATATGTGTGTCATGTGTTGTGGATGACTTTATGTTTCATGCATTAATTCTTACCAGTATAGCAATTTTCTATTGACACTATTTACCGACATACTTAACTGTCTTACCAGTACTAAGAATTATGTTGGTTAATAAGATTTTTGTTTGAATTTATTAGACAACTAATTCATCCCCCCCTCCCCTCTCAGTTGTCCCCAGGACCTACAATTGGTATCAGAGCCTAGTCCTCTTTTTGTAGAAGTTTAACAACTTGAGGAGATCCAATGTCTACTAATTATTTCACAAAGGATAGTCCTAAACTTGATGGAACCAACTATGGAATATGGAAAATTAGAATGGAGACACATCTAAATTGCATTGGTAAAGATTTTTGGGAAGTTACTAAGAATGGTTATACTGTTGCTGTAGCTGGTCAGACTGCTCCTATTAATTTAGCTAAAGATGAAGAAAATGATTGCAAAGCAAGAGAAGCACTTTTGAGCGCATTATCAGATCAACAAATCATGAGGTTATCAGATAGATCTACTACAAAAGCTACTTGGGATCATTTGGAAACACTGAATGAAGGGGATTCCATAGTCAAAATTGCAAAACTTGAAAGTTTCTGAGTCAGGTATGAACATCTGAAAATGGAAGAAGATAAAATTTTTTTTGCTTTTATGGAAAGAGTAAATGAAATTGTTTTAGGTATCAAATGTTGTGGAGGAACCTTGAGTGAAGATGAGATTGTTTCAAAAATCTTAAGAGGTTTGCCACCGGCATATAAAATGAAGGTTACTGCTATTAATGAGTTAAGAACAATGCCTAATACATCAGTAACTAGGGATACATTGATTGGAAAACTTTCAGCTTTTGAAATTGAGGAATTTGGTCCTGTTGCTACTATAAAAACTGAATTGGCCTTCAAAACATCAACATCATCTACTTCATCTTTTGATAAATTAGACTAGAGAGCCTTTTATGCAAGAGAACTTGAAGAAACCAGGAAGGAGAATGAAGAGATTGAAGAACTTGAAGCACTATTTGCAAGAAAAATGCCAAAAGGTCTAATTGGAAGTAAGTATGAAGGTAAAGCACCCTTTAAATGTTTCAACTGCAATAAGATTGGTCATATGGCTTCAATATGCCCTGATAGACATGCTAGACTAAGAGAAGAAGCTAGAAGGACATACAAACCTAATCCTGAGTATCAGAGATATAGATTTAAAAAATACAAAGATAAATCTTGTTACATTGCTAATGAAGGTGTGACTGATGATTCTGATGAGGATCCAACAGACAATGGATGGGTCTTTGTTGCTATAACAGAAGATCAACCGGTACCTATTGCTCAACCGGTAGAACAAGCCCTAGCAGCTAAAGTGGAATCAAAGGATGAATGGATTATTGACTCTGTTAGGGTTCCCACAGATACTGAGATGGGGGGGTGAATCAGTATCTGACCGGTAATGAAATTTTCTTAAAACTGAATATGCAGAATATAAAGTAACAGTATACTGGTATGCAAGAATTAATGCAAATAACAAAATCAAAAGCATCCACATGAAAAGAACACCATAACACAAGATGTTTAACGAGGAAACCCAGTGTGGGAAAAACCTTGGTGGGATTTGTGACCCACAATATTCACTTACTGGCCAATAAGAGAATATTACTTACAATAGGGGCATGCACATGCAGGAAGGCCAACTGCCTAGAGCTCACTGCTCAATAAGAAATCACACTGACTTACAATAAGGATTTACACAAATCCAATATTCTGTACTACTTTACAATAGCATCTTCAATGCCAGATTCAGTACCGGTTCTTGCTCTATTCTTTACATATACCCTTGACCTACAATTCGCACATTAGGTCTGCCTTATAATTTTATTTATTGCTTTCTATCCATATACTACAAATGCCTACAATGATCTCTTTTATATACAAGAGTCATTTTACAATTTGCCAAGTCGGCTTACAATGATAAAACAAAATATTACATATCAAAAATCCTGTCGGCCTCTATGCCGGTATACATATTTCCTTCTGTGTCGGTGCCGGTGTAGATTGATTTTGTTGATGCTAGAGCACTGTTTTGTTTGAGTAATGCTTTGCGAGTATAATGTCTTGTCGGTGCCATAGGATTGCAAGGTTGCCTGAGTAATGCTTTGCTGGTACCATAGGATTGCAAGGTTGCCATCAATGACAAAACCTTCAATCACACACAATGTCTCATTGGAGTGTCCATATGCCAATAGACTCAGGATGCTCATATCACATGACTGGAGACAAAGGTAAATTCTTGAACTTTCAAGAATACAATGGAGGTTTAGTAAGATTCGGAGATGACAAAGCCTATTCAATCAAAGGTAAGGGTTCGATATCTCTTGATGGTAAACATAACACTGACAATGTCTACTATGTTGAAGGATTAAAACATAATCTTTTAAGTGTTTATCAATTAGTTGAGAAAGGTTTTCAGTTACAATTCAAAAATGGAAAATGCAAAATCATGAATAGAACTGGTTTGGAAATTACAACCGGTAATTAGACTAGAGGTAATATCTTTCATTTGAATAACAGTGAAAAAGCATGCTTAATTGCTCATATAGATGAAAGTTGGCTATGGCATAAAAGACTATGTCATGTAAATTTTGATTGCATGGTAAAAATTAGTACTTCTAAGGCTATTAGAGATCTACCTAAAATTGTGAAACCTCAGAATACAATTTGCAAGGAATGTCAATTTTGAAAACAAGTTAGAGCTAGTTTCAAAAGTATTCCAGAAAAATCCAATAATGCTCTTGATTTAATTCACACTGATTTATGTGGTCCGGCTAGAACTAAAAGCTTACAAGGTGATGGATATTTCATGCTAATTATTGATGATTATTCTAGAATGTGTTGGGTTACTTTTCTCAGAGAAAAGTTAGAAGCACTTGGGAAGTTCAAACTATTCAAAGCAATGGTTGAAAATGAAACCGGTAAGAAAATTAAATGTTTAAGATTAGATCAAGGAGGATAATTCACATCCAAAGATTTTAATACATTCTATGAAGTAAATGGAATCAAAAGACAGTTATCAGCACCTCGGACACCACAACAGAATGGAGTTGTTGAATGGAAAAATAGAACATTTTTGGATGCAGCAAGAAGTATGTTATCAGAAGCAAATCTACCACATGTGTACTGGAGAGAGGCAGTAAGCACTGCTGTCTATACATTCAACAAAGTTCACATCAAAGGTGAAACCGGTAAGGCCCCTCATGAACTATGGTTTGGTAATACTCCTACTCTTAAGTATTTCAGAATTTTTGGAAGTAAATGTTATATTAGAAGAGATGAGTATATTGGCAAGTTTGATCCTAGAAGTGATGAAGGAATATTTCTTGGTTATTCATCTAAGAGTAAAGTTTATAGATGTTTTAATAAAAGATTACAAAAAATTGTTGAGAGTACAAATGTAAAGATTGATGAACAATTCAGAGGAACTTCAAGGTATATAGACTCTGAACCGATAACAAAAATTATGACAAATGAACCAACAGTAAATTCACCGATATAGAATGATGATCCAGTTACTCCGGTATCATCAGAGGATACCACAGTAATTGAAGAATAACAATAGACTAAGACACCCCGGTATGTAAGACTGAATCATTCTGAAGATCAGATAATTGGAAGCAAATTTAATGGAGTCATGACAAGAGGAAGATTGCCAAATGAAGAGGTATGTCTTATTTCTCAAATTGAACCATTATCTATCAATGAGGCATGTGAAGATAAATTTTGGATTAAAGCTATGGCAGAAGAATTAGGACAAATTGAGAAAAATAATACTTGGACATTAGTTCCCCAGCCTAAAAATAAAAATGTAATTGGAATCAAATGGGTATTTAGAAACAAACTCAATGAAGATGGTAAGGTTGTCAGGAATAAAGCAAGACTAGTGTGTAAGGGATATTCTCAGAAAGAAGGAGTTGATTACAATGAAACCTTTGCACCGGTAGCCAGAATTGAGGCAATTATATTATTCTTGGCCTTTGCAGCTCACAAGGATTACAAAGTTTATCAAATGGATATTAAATGTGCATTTTTGAATGGAGATCTTGAAGAGGAAGTTTATATTGAACAACCTGATGGATTTTCTTTGATAGATGACAATGATATGGTTTGCAGATTAAGAAAAGCTCTATATGGACTAAAACAAGCTCCAAGAGCCTGGTATGCAAGATTGGATAAGTATCTTTTAAAAATTGGTTTTACTAAAGGAAATGCAGATAGAAATTTATATTACAAAGTAACTAATGATGACATCTTGATTATGGAAGTATTCATTGATGATATAATCTTTGGAGGAGAAGATGGATTATGCAAAGAATTTTCTCTTAAAATGCAGCATGAATTTGAAATGTCTATGATTCAAGAAATAAAATTCTTTTTAGGATTGCAGATTTTACAGACTGATAAAGGTATATTTTTGAGTCAATCTAAGTACTTGAAAGAGCTACTTAAGAAATTTGGGATGGAAAACTCTAAACCGGTAAGCACACCTATGACTACAAATAAAAAATTATCTCAAAGGGATGAATCTACACCTGTCAATCCAACTAGATACAAATCTATGATAGGAGGTTTACTGTATTTGACACAAACCAGACCTGATATTATGAATGTAGTATGTATAGTTTCTAGATTTTAGAGTAATCCTAAGGAAAATCATGAATCAACAGTAAAAAGGATTTTTTGGTACTTACAAGGCACAACAAATCTTGGATTATGGTATCCTAAAGATGAAAATTTTGATCTATATGCATACACAGATGCAAACTGGGCAGGAGATGTGGATGATAGAAAAAGCACCACTAGAGGAGCATTCTTTCTTGGAAAGAGATTAGTTTCTTGGTTAAATAAGAAATAGAGCTGTACATCTTTATCAATAGCAGAATCAGAATATGTTGCAGCAACAACAAACTGTACACAAGTACTTTGGCTTAAGCAAATGTTGAAAGACATAAAGGTAAAATGCAAGGAACCTATTACTATATATTGTGATAACACTGCAGCAATTGATATATCTAAGAATCCAGTATTACATTCTAAAACAAAACATGTTTCTATCAAACTAAATTTTCTAAGGGAAAAAGTTGAAGAAAAGGAAATAAAACTGGTTTATTGTGAATACTAAAGAACAACTTGCAGATATTTTTACAAAACCTTTGCCTAAGGAAACTTTTGAGTATCTCAGAGATCAGCTCAGAGTCTTACCTCCACCGGTAGAGGCCTAGATAGTTGATGATTGTCATCAACCGGCAGAATTAAATGGACAAATCTTTTATTCTGGTATTTGATGAGGAAGCTACTTCTCAGGGGGAGTAGTTGGTATATTGAATTGGTTGGTATTTTGTATGAACTTGACCTTTTGTGACTTTGGCATTTGATGTCAAAGGGGGAGAGATATATGGAAAAACATTAAGGAAAGATATATTGAAAAATGCATTATCTTTTTGAGGAGAGAATTGTATGAGTGTTTGGTATAATTACTCCCAGGGGGAGAATTGGCTTCTATACTTGGCATTTCTGTTTTGGCACTTTGATGGTTTTTCCATCTTGTGTTGCCATCAATGCCAAAGGGGGAGATTGTTGGTATTTTGGTATGGTTTTGTCATTGATGTCAACACCTACTAAATACACCTACTTTGGAGATCCAAAACATTCACCGACAATCAGTAAACTGTTCAACAGTCACTGGTATATGGTTAACCGACAGGATATAATGTTCACCGGTACCTACATTGACATGAAAGACACTTGGTAATGTCAAAGACATCATGTGGACACTTTTCTTTGAAGTAATAATCAGTGGCATATTCTTATTTGCATATTTGCTTTTACCGGCAAATAGGTCCAGGTTATCTAGGGTTACACCGGCAGGTTTATCTTTTCTAGATCAGCATGGCACGCTATGGAGATGATTTATTATTGTTGTAAATGCATTAAGCTAACATGTTCAATCAGTTATTGCATCGGATATTATATTATTTGTAAAATGTTTTATTGTAATATCCTGTAGAGTCGACCTACTAAAATTGGTCTTAGGGTATAATATAAATGTAAGATCTTGTTTGTAAGATCATGTGTGGAATGCGAAAAAGATTTAAGGAAGGTTATATGCGAGATCAAGCAGAGATATACACAAAGAAATCATTTGAAGGTGAAGTTAGGTTTTTGTAGAAGCATATCAGCATTACACCGGTACTGAATCCAACATATGAAGATGCTATTTTGTGCAGTATATTCTCAGTGGATTTAACCATCCAACTGTAGTCAGTGTGACTCCCATCTATGATTGAGTAGTGAGCTCTAGGCTGTTGGCCTTTCTGTATGTGCAGACCCCTCTTTGTACACTTACTATCTGCAGTAGTATCATCTGATTGTGGGTAAGGTTTCCCACCATGGTTTTCCCCTTACAGGGTTTCCACGTACAAATATTTGTGTCATGTGTTGTGGATGACTTTATGTTTCATGCATTAATTCTTACCGGTATAGCAATTTTCTATTAACACTGTTTACCGGCATACTTAACTGTCTTACCGGTACTAAGCATTATGTTGGTTAATAAGATTTTTGTTTGAATTTATTAGACAACTGATTCACCCCCCCCCTCTCAGTTGTCCCTGGGACCTACAAAATCTTCATCGATCAACATTTGAAAGTTCAAGAACACAACCAATCAGCAACTATCATGAGGAAAGATAACTTGCAGAGCACCAAATCATGATCCATCTGAAATGAAGATAAAAAAGACCATCCCAAACAATATCCCAAAAAATTAGCACTAGATCTAATCATACTGGAATATACCGGAGGAAATATCAACCTCTACAAAATAGTGATCAACAAAACAATACTACAAATCGGATTAGAAAATCTTTCCAATCACACTGGAATAAATCATAGGAACATGTTGACATCAATGAAAACAACATATTAGCAGCAGCAATGCATTACTATATCCAACATAAACCCCATCTATAAAACCAACTTTGATATCAATGATAACCAAAATCAGATATCAACCAAACAACTTAGATTTCCAACAATCTCCCCCTTTGTCATTGATGAAAAAATATCGATACTTCTCCTTTAAGAATCCTCTTTCAAGAAATCATTTCTCTATTTCTCCCCCTTTGACATCAAAGATAAGGGACATATCATGACATATTGATCATCCATCACCTAATAGACACCATGTGCTCCACTGCTCCCCTTGATAGAAGAACTGACATCAATCTAAGAGACAAAGGATAAGCTCTGAATCTCCCTTGGAAAGATACACCCCAAATATGCATCTAGTTAGAGAAGGGAGGGGCAATAACACATAATTTCAACCTAAGATGAATTTATCCTTCGCCAACACTTCAATAGAAATGTCTACAACCCGTTCTTTTATAGAAATGTACTCCAATCTAACTTATCATTCTACAACCTTCTCTCTCAATAATTGATACCTAATTGAAATAGGTTTAGTATTGAATGAATTACTAGATTTTTTGAAATATTTATAGAATTAGTATTATCACTCATGATGGGAATATATTCATCATATATCACTTTGATATCCTTAAGAGCTTTCTTCATCCACACAACCTAAGTACAACAAGACACTGCTTCAATGTATTATACTTTTGCAGTAGATAGAGATATCGAATCATGCTTCTTACTCAGCCAAAAGACCAACCTATCTCCCAAGAAAAATGCACCATCAGTAGTAATTTTTCTATCATCAGTGCATCCAACACAATTTACATCTATGTATGCCTTCAACATGAATTATCCATTCTCTTTATAGCAAAGACCAAAGTCTGTGTTACATTTCAAATATTTAAAAAAATCCTCTTCACTGCTTGCTCATGTGATTGCTTTAAGTTAGCCTTAAATCTTGCAACTAAACAAAAAACTTGCATAATATCGAGTCTAGAGGCAGTTAAGCATAATATTCCTCTAGTCATAGATATGTACTTCTTCTTATCAACTTCCAAATATTTATCATCTTTTCTCAACTTACAAGCAACAAGCAAAGGAGTAGCAACCGGTTTAAAAATTTACATTTCAAACTTCTTTAGCATTTCCTTGATATACTTGGCTTGAGAAATAAAAATTCCATCTTCTAACTATGTAACTTCTAAACTAAAAATGAAAGATAACTCGCCAATCACTAACATCTCAAATTTATTATGCATCTCTTTAGAAAACTCTTTGTATAAATAATCGTATTTTCTCAAAATATAATATCATCAACATAAACAACAACAATTAGCAGTTTGCTACCATCAAATTTGAAATAAAGATTACTGTCAGTAATACCTTTTCTTAAATTTTGTTGTAACAAATATCTATCCACTCTTGCATACCAATCTCTAGGTGCTTGTTTCAGTCCATAGAATGATTTCTTCAGTCTACAAACCACATCCGAATCTTTTGACAGTTTACAACCATCTGGTTGTACAACATAAACTTCTTCTTCAAGTTCTCCATTTAGAAAGGTTGACTTAACATACATTTGATATACCTTAAAGTTCTTATAAGTAGGAAAATCAATAAACATCTTTAGAGCTTCCATCCTAGCTATCAGAGAAAAAGTCTCCTCAAAATATACACCTTCAACTTATGAATAACTCTTACATACCAACCTTTCCTTGTTCCTTGCAACCTATCCATGTTCATTTAGCTTTTTGTATTATACCCACTTAGTTTCAATTACATTTTTGTCCAATAGTTTGAGCACCAATTCCCATGTCTAATTTGTTTGTATCTGATTCATCTTTTCTTCCATTGTTTTTATCCAACTATCTTCTTTTCTTGCTTTTTTATTAAGATTCGGTTCAATTTGTGAAGGAAAACAATAATTCTCTTGTTCATCTACTTCTACAACTCTTCTTCTAGTTTGTGTAATACCCTAAAAATGGTCATATAAACCATAGGCCCCCTAATCTCGACAACATCACCAAGGTCCTAACCAAAGGAAATTAAAATTAATCTTGAGCACACAATTAATTTCTAAATTATCAAATGTCACATGTCAAATTAATCACTCCGAATTAATTAAATAAATATTTAATTAATTGATCATTTCAAGTAAATCATTTTTAAACAATTATCCTATTTATTTTATTAAATATCCTAGTATATTTAATTAAATAAATCAATTTTCCATTAAATCATCAAAAAAGGAATTAATTGGAAAAAAGAATTAAAATTTGAGAAAAGAAATCAAATGGAGATAATCTTGAAAATCAAATTAAAAATTGAAAAAATCTCAAAGAAAAGCAATTAAAACAATTAAATCTCAAAATTGAATGAAATAGAGAATAAATCTTTTTTTTTTCTAATTTTATCTTAATTTTAGTTCAATTTCTTTTAAAACTGAGAAAAGTAGCCAATCACATCAATTCACCTGGATTATGCTTCCTCTTGGAAAATCTTGACTGCTCATCATCATTTGATCTCAGCTGTTGGTTTCTTTCTGAATTTTTTATAAATTCAGGCTCTCATCTCTCATTCAAGTATCTTGGAGAATATATTGTTATCATATTATTTTTGCTCTAGGTTCATTGAGATTTGTGCATGGAGATATTACATATTAGTTATTGCATACTTATTAAATCATCTACCTTAATATTGCTTAAATCATGTTAGATTAATCTTGCATATCTAGCTTAAATCTTGTACTCATTCAACTCAATTTTGTACTCATATAGATTAAATCCTTTGTTTAGATGTTGTCTAGTCACTAGTATTGCATATAAAATCTGAGAGCAAGACTAAACTCGCATCTACTAGAAAGCAATAGGTCACTTTGTGATGGTTTATTGTTCATTATGGATTGATTTACTAACCATGCATCTAATGACTTGATTGAAGTGTTGTGTATTCCAGATATAGATATAGATCCACTTTTCACACACACTTTTTTCGTGCCCATCGTGGGGTAGGGAATTTAGTCCTTCGGCCTCAAAATCACTTCTTTATCTTTCAAGTCTTGTCCGTTTAGCCTCTGCGAAAGATCGTACAAGTATATATCCTTCATCGTACAACATTTTGTCAAGACTTGTCTTTTATTGTGCACTTCAGAGAAAATAATCGTATGAGTTTCTGCTTTGACTATTTGGTTCTATGTTTTGTTGTTCGGGCCTATGAGAATACTTGTACAGGAAGGTATACATTGTCATATGAGTTTCTATTTTCTTGTTTAAAAAAAAAAGTATACTTTCTAGGGTTTTTTGTGAATTAAATTTGGATTTTACTAACACTGACGCTAACCCTAGTTTGTCTTTAGTCTTCCTGAGATTTTTATAGCCTAACTGATTTTCTGCAGAACGCTTGTCAAATAACCTATCAATTGAACATACACTTGCTAAAGAATCAAAAGCAAAATGACTACTAATGCGTTGTTGTAGGCTGCCTAAAAAAATCAACTAGACATCATGTATTCTTTAAAGTTTTTTTTTAGGCACTTAAATTGCTATCTGGCTAATGAACAAATCTGTCTTTTGTGCTTGAAGAAAAATCTGAGAGGTAGGAGAGTATGCTCTTGTCTTTTACGGATAATAAAAAATCTAGACCCTCAAAGCTTTTTTCTAAGTTTTGAGATTTGTGTACCTTTAGCGGGCTTGTCACAGTCGAAAAAAGTAATCACCTTATGAGAACAACCCAAGTGAGTATAGTTGGACTTGAGCATTCCAACTCACTATAATAAATAGGCCTCTGGTGATTAAAGTCTCAAAGGATGGGATTATTTGAGTTTTCTCTTTGAGATCTCTCATAGCGAGCATTTTGTAGGGCCTCGTAGTCTCAATCATGTTTACATGACTACAACTTGTTGTGATACCATGTCAGGTTATAGGCCTCAATCATGCTTGCATGACTTCAAGGGGTAATTTTGAATGAAATTCCTGAATAAGAACTATAAGATAAAGGCTACCTAATTCACCTCCAAAAGGGGGATAATCTTTGTGCAAGAGAGATAGTAACTCTCCCAAGACACTGGCCATATCGTGCCCTAATTAGCATTTGGAGTCGGCTAATACGACGTTGAGAATCCATTGTGTGAGACTCAACGACCGTATTCTGATTATCTATTGGGTGTGTACCTAAGTCAGCAAGCAAAGGTTTTCTTCTCTAAGCCAACTTTCGTAGGGTTAGTGTGTTGTGCTTGAAATTCATTATACATCTTGCATGTTTACTATGTTTTCATCCATGAAATAAAAACTAAAATATTGAAATTGGAGAAAACAAATCAACAACATCAAAAACTCTGTGACCAAAATTGGTCTCTATCAGTCATAAAAAATGTCATCCATATCAAAAACTGGTCTTTGTCAGTCATTGAAACTCTATCTGTCTGAATCTTGTCTTTGTCTAGTCCTCTGCCGTACAAGTCTTCTAAATTGTCATCTTGCTGCATAAGTATTGTTGTACGAAACTTCATTGATCCTCTTAGTTTGTCATCTAGCTCTGTAAAAAATGTCATACAAAACTGCACAATTGTCATCTGGTCCTTTGCATCCTTTCGTACGAATACAAATCATACTCAATAGATTGTCCTCTAGAGGCCACTAACCTATCGTACAAATTTAGGTAGCAACTCATACAAGGAATTGTCTTTATCGTTTGGGAACTGCTAAACTGTCATCTAGGGTCTGTAAACTCTATTGTACGAATTCTTGATTTTGTCAATCCAGAACAGTCAAACTTTCCTAAATCAGCCTACAGCGAGCATAAAACTAGTCATCATAATTCTGAGCATAAATAATCTTGATAGTGTACCCCTTGATGAATACTAAGAGGGAGGGGTGAATTAGTATGCCAAAAATCTGTGTACTTAAGCACTTTGCTAGACTAATAGTAAATCGGTAAAACAGTTTAGCAGACAAACTGGTTAGCACACATGCAAACCAAATAGTGAATAATGCATTCACCCACAGAAGCACAAACACCATAACATAAGAGATTTTTATGTGGAAACCCAAATGGGAAAAACCACAGTGAGATGGAACTCACAAGTAACTATCTACAGAATAGGAACCAGACCGATTAAGGTCATACAATGTTCTTTACCAGAACAGATCCTGTTAGGAATCTCAATCTTTGTTAGGAGATGAGCCCAATTAAAGATTACCTTGCTAGAGGATTTTAGATCCACAGATGTGAACCACCTTGTTAGAGGATTTACAAAAGGCTTTTGGGCCTACCCGGTTAAGGGCTTCATAATTGTCGAAGATGTGAGTAATCAACAAGTGAGTGATCTAGCTAATAGCATAGATTGCTTGGTTAGATCCTTGATAGCTTGTTCCTAATGCATTCTAGCATTACTTCAGTCTTCTACACATTCATACTCTCTCAAACTCATCAACCACCTTAAACCCTAGCAACAACATAAAACCCTATACATGCTGTCCTTTTAAAGGAATCTAATTTCATGTTGCTCCAATAGGATTACAGTACAATTTCCTAGGTTCAATGCATCTAGACATATTCTATAACATGACACAAAAGCACCGTTGAAGTGTCGGCACCGTCAAACAATCGGTGAATGGTAACTTATCACAAAATGTCGATTGGTAACTCATCACAGAGTATTACTGGTTCATACAAAATACTGGTTGCCGGTTTGACAGAAATGAAGACTAGGAAATATGTGTTCTGCCGCTTTGATCCTTCGTACCACTTGAGATCCTCGAACCGCTTGGGGTCTACATACTGCTTCAGATTAGTAATCGCTTTCTGCAAAACACCAATAGTCTAAGGACTATAATGCATCATACCAGTTGGAACAAGTACCAGTTGAGCTTTAACTTATACATACAAAAGTGATCTCAATGCAAGTGTGTGTCCATCAATGACAATCACAACATAATCATCAAAAATGCCAACAATCTCCCCCTTTGGCATTGATGGCAACACTTAGGAAATTTTGACATCTAAGTGTCTTACAACAAAAAATATGCCATAAACAAAATTACTCCCCCTAAGCATATACACTATCCCTTTTGTAGAAAGTACAATGTATACTACTTCTTAACATAAATAACATGAAAGTATACATCAAAACATTCAAAATTTATACTTCTCCCCCTTTGCCAACAGTGACAAAAAGAATATTGTAGACCAACTCCTATTTCATTAGTATTAAAAGAATAAGAGTTTATGACAATAAAGAATAAAACTTGTCAAAAATGGATTTGAAGTCCTGCAAAAATTGTTTCATAGATAAGGACTAGGACTAAGTAGGGAGGTAGCCACTTCTTTCTCTATTTGCATTTGGGAGACCTGCTCTTCCATGGCATCAATTGTGCTCATCTCTTGAGTTGCCATTAAGGCATCCATATTTAGACAACATTTCTGAAGTATCTACAGGCGTGGGAGTAGAAACTGTTGGAGTTCCTGCAAATCTCAAGTCTAGTTGCTGATTTCTAACTCTATTTTGGCAGACTAGATGTGAAACCGGTGAATGGTTTGCCCATAAGCTATAAAAGAGTCATACGACAGCTTGAAGGTGCTCATATATAACTGCAAGTCAGTTTGTAGCATTTTCTTCTATACAAGCACATCATCATAGAAGAGATGGGGTTGGCAAATCTTACTCAGTAGTAGATTCCCCTCATCCAGAGCATTCCTTATATCTTTTTGTGCTTTTTGCAGTTTGGACCAGAGCTCATTAAGATTCTTCACTAGGGCAATGTTGAGAGCCTTTTGATGCTCTTTCTTGGCATTTTCCTCTGCTACCTCTTTGAGGCTCTTCACCTAATCATCCACTACGATGCATAGGAGCCTCAATTATGCCAATGATGAGTCAATACTGGGGAGGTTTGTGTCGGGTAACAAACCGGTAAGAGTGTCCACCACAGCTTGGATCACATCTTCCTCCTTCTTCCTCCTTAAGACTTCAAGGAATTCTTGAGCAGCCTTAATACTCTATAGCAACTCCATTTCATTTGTAGACTGGACGTCAATAGGACTGGTGAGGTTAGCTAGTTTGGATTGACTATCGGTTGCCTTTGGAGTCTCCATCTGAGTGCTTTTTTCCTCTTCTGCTTTCTCTATAGCTCTTAATTTTTCTTTTTCTATCTTTTTCTTTTCTTGTTCTTTCCTTTGCTCATCTTCCTACTGCTTCTTCTCCTCTTCCTTCTTCCTCTTCTCCTCTTCATCCTTCTTCTTTACCTCTTCTTTCTTTCTCTTCTCTTCTTCATCCTTCTTCTTCTTCTCCTCTTCCTTTTTCCTCTTCTCCTCTTCATCCTTCTTATTCTTCTCCTCTTCCTTTTTCTTCTTCTCCTCTTCATCCTTCTTCTTCTTCTCCTCTTCCTTTTTCTTCTTCTCCTCTTCATCCTTCTTCTTCTCCTTCTCTGCTTCCTTTCTCTTCTCCTCTTCTTTATCCTCCTCTTCTTTCTTCGTTTTCGCTTGCTTCTTTGCTTCCTCCTTTGCTTCCTCCTTTTTGTCCTCTACTTCCTTTTTCTTATCTACCTGTTCTACCTGCTTCTCCTATTCTATTGCTTCTGATGGTGTACCCTGAGAAACATCCTCTACATCCAAAGCATTGACATCAATAGTGTCTATGGGTTCAGTAACCGAGTTTCCTTCATTATCAAACACTTCATCCAGTTTTGTTATTGTGGTTCTTTCTCAGCCTTCTTGTTGGCTTCAGCCACTTGATGCATCTTAAGAGCTTCTAGAGCAAGAGTATGTGTATTCTTGAGCACTTCTTGACCCTTTCCTTCTAGTAATAGGAGTCTTCTTCTTCTCATGAAGAAGAGGCCTTTGTATTTATTCATAACTTCAAACAGTTCTGAATTTGATACATCAGGAAAATGTTGAGCAAAAATTTTCTTTCTCATTTCCTGTTCCTTTTCTATGGCAATGTGCCATTTATTTTCTAAGGAATTATACAAAGAATCTGGTATCTTAGATCTAATTTCTGAAGGCAACCGGTCATTAACACATAAATACTTAATGATTTCTTGTTCAACTACTTCTTTTTCATCATCATTGAAATCATCAAAACAATCAATCAAATCATTCAACAATTTTATCCTAATATTTTTTATAGTTCTTTGACAATGTGTCAAAGGTTTGTAGGAAGAAATGTCAATATTTACCACTGCCGATGATGTCGGTTCATTCTTTGTCATTTTCTTTGCTTGTCTAGTCTTCTTGGGTTTTTCCTCAGACATAGTTTCTTCTGAGTCCGGTGAGTTATTCCTTGTCTTCTTCTTTCTCTCGAAGACTTTGGCAAGTGTCACTTTCGGTTTCTTCTTTGTAGGTGACCGCTTGGTCACTTTGGGACTGGCTACAGTAACTGGTGTCGATGCCGAAGGCACTGCCTTTCCTTTCTTTTCAGGAGGTTCTACAATCAGTGCAACCCTTTCCAGATAGGTGCCGATTCTCTTTGCCTTAGGATCTAGGGGTGAGGCAATTAGGGTAGAAGCATACCCGTCCAACATATCATATATCACCTTATAGCCCATAGGCTCTACTTCTTCCTATCTAGGCTCAATGGCCTCTATTATGCATTCATCCACATTGATATCCTCTTCATATTTCTTGACAATGTCACTGGATATTATTATCCTTTGGCTCATCTTGTGCCTAAACTCATCAAAGTACTTGTTAAGAATTTTACGGTAATTAGTTCCAACTGCTTGCAGGCTCTCTTTGATCTGCTTGGTAACTGGTTGGTCAGCAGACCACTAAATATCTCCAACTCCTTGGAAATAACCTTGGAAGTAGAAGAATAACCCTACCAGTAGTTGTCCAACCTTGAATCTTAGTGCATTATCTTGTTTGATTGACTTAATATTCAACATAAGTTGTCTTTGCATATAGGTGCATAGGTCAAATGATACATCTTCTTTAATCATCCGGTAAGCGGCATTTACCACTGTAGCAGATATAGAGTTAATTCTGCTAGCAGAGAACATCTGGTAGCCTATCACCATGCAGGCATACTTGACTAGATCATCCTTGATTGAGTTGATGGTCATGCCACGTGAGTCGCTCACTGAATTGGTGAGCTTGGGCATTTCATTCTTGTTGACCTTCCCTAGGGCTGGCACTTCCCCTGTATTGTAGAAACTGGTGACAGCATGAATAGCTTGCAGTGTGATATCATGTGTCCGCTCTAGGTACATCTTGTTACCATGAAATTTACTTAGAATAATTCTAATGTGGTCATCTGTGAAATCCTCTAGGATGTAAACCGCATTGTGAAGCTTTTTCTTCTCGAAGATGCTATACTCTAATTTGATCTTTTTATCCTTCCCACATAATAGACCTAGCTGACAATGGATCACAACAGACCCCAGGTCTTCGATCTTGCAGTCTATTTAATCTAAAATCCCTTCTACTATAACCTCGACCGGTACTTGAGACAATGCATTATATTTCTATTTTCTTTGAATAAAATCTATAGAATCGACAGTTGCACTAGAACTATCATGAGATGTGGAAGACATGACAAAACAAAGAACTTGAGAAGTACCTTTCGGAAATCAAGAATTTGGGGCTTGCAAATTCTACTTCGCCTTCCACTTCGTTGATTGCTGAATCACCACTTTGAGTTCTTTTGACCGTTTGAAATTTGCTTCTGAATCTTCTTCAAGGTTTCTAGATTTCTTTGAATCGCAACACAAATAACTTTTTCTTCGCTCTGTACTTGAAAAACTTCTTCGCTCAAAAAATGATAGTGAGAAATGATTTGAAAATTTATTTTAAACATATTCCTCATCTACCGTAATAAATGCTCCACCATTAGGGCGTAAACCCTAATTTTCCTGTTACCATTTCTGGTCTTCTGCCAAATGATAGGTATCACATACTGGTTAAGGTCTTTTACCGATGTAAACTGGGGGTTCATAGTGTTTCACCATTTGCTCCCCCTAAGCCTTTCTGATGCTTAGTTTGCCAGTTCTGATATTTCCACACTAGGTGCAGAAACCAGTTCTTCTTAAAACAGTGTTGGTTTCTTCTTCCAGGTTTTGTTCATATCCACTTGAACAGTGTCAATAGAAATCTTTCCTTCTAGAGTGACCGGTATGTCATCCGATATGTTCTTTTTGATCTGCAGAATCTGGCAATGTGACCCAGTTTGTTGCAATGATAGCAGACCATTTCAGGTGCTCTCCAAGGTCCATTATTCATGTTGTCATTCTTCCTCCTGCATGTTGTAGCAGTGTGACCATGATCATGATAGATCAAATAGTTTACTCTCCATCCAGTTGCCGCTTGATAGCCACCACTTCTTGACTGATGAGTGAAGGCATTAAACCGGTTGTGATTCCGATTCACAAAAGGTTCGGGACCAACTCCTTGAGTCCTTTGAGGATATCTTCCAGTGTTGTTCATAACAAACTTGCATTCAGATGCTCTATGCCCAAACTTGTTGCATGCATAACAGTTACCATTGAATTTATAGGATCTAGGTTGATCATTTAGAAAATAAGGAAAATTATTGTAAGCCTTACTCCTACACACATTGGCAGTATGTCCTTCTTTAAGACAGTTAAAGCAAACAGGTTTAAACTTTTGCTTACCTTTATCCTTTGATGTTGGTTGCTTCTTTGATGCTCCAGCATGTGTACCAGAGGTCTCACCTTCCTCATGAATGGAGTAATCAAGTCCATCAATATTCTTGACAGGTTTGGCAGATTCAAGCTTTTTCTCTAGCTTAATAGTACTCTTGTTGAACTTAGCAAGTATTTCCTTTGACTCAGAGAGTTATTTGGAAATAGCAACATTTGTTTCAATTAGGTTTTCATTTTCAGAGATGGCAATGTTAAATTCTCCTTGCATGTATTCCTTTTCCACTTTTCTCACATGGAGTTGAGTAGTTAGGGCACTGATCTCTTGCTTCAGCTTGGAGTTTTCATGATCTTTGCCTTTGACCAGATCTTCAGCTTTCCTTCGGTTCTCAAGCTCTTGGTACATTTGAATAGTCAGTCCTTCCAATTCTTTTCTTAGGTTGGAATTGGATTCATTTAGCTTTTCTACTTGTTGAATCAGGGCTTCCATGTCTGCTTCATCAGAAGAACTATTTTCAGATAGCTCCATCATCTTTTCAGCATGTTCTCTCCTCTTTGCTTGAGATGCCTTATATTTGACCATAAGATCATCATAGGCTTGCTCAGACTGAGTGAGCCAATGAGTAAGTTCCCTCAATGTGTATTCCCCCATATCTCTTTCCAAGTGGTTAAAACTATAGAAAGGTAGGCTCTGATACCAATTGATGAATACTAAGACCAGGGGGTGAATTAGTATGCCAAAAATCTATGTACTTAAACACTTTGCTAGACCAATAGTAAACCAGTAAAACAGTTTAGCAGACAAACCGGTTAGCACATATGAAAACCAAATAGTGAATAATGCATTCACCCACAGAAGCACAAACACCATAACATAAGAGATTTTGATGTGGAAACCCAAATGGGAAAAACCATGGTGAGATGGAACTCACAAGTAACTATCTGCAGAATAGGAACCAAACTAGTTAAGGTCATACAATGTTCTTTACTAGAATAGATCCTATTAGGAATCTCAATCTTTGTTAGGAGAAAAGTCCGATTAAAGACTACCTTGCTAGAGGATTTTAGATCCATAGATGTGAACCACCTTGTTAGAGGATTTACAAAAGGCTTTTGGGCCTACCTAGTTAAGGGCTTCAGACTTGTCGAAGATGTGAGTAATCAACAAGTGAGTGATCTAGCTAATAGAACAGATTGCTTGGTTAGATCCTTGATAGCTCGTTCCTAATGCATTCCAACATTACTTCAGTCTTCTACACATTCATACTCTCTCTAACTCATCAAGCACCTTAAACCCTAGCAACAACATAATACCCTAGACATGATGTCCTTTTAAAGGGATCTGATTTCATGTCGGTCCAATAGCATTACAATACAATTTCCTAGGTTCAATGCATCTAGACATATTCTATAACATGACACAAAAGCACCGTTGAAGTGTTGGCACCGTCAAACAATTGGTGAATGGTAACTTATCACAAAATGCCAGTCGCTAACTCATCACAAATTATTACCGGTTCATACAAAATACCGTTTGCCGGTTTGACAAAAATGAAGACTGGGAAATATGTGTTCTACCGCTTTGATCCTTCGTACTGCTTGAGATCCTCGAACCACTTGGGGTCTACATACTGCTTCAGATTGGTAATCACTTTCTGCAAAACACCAATAGTCTAAGGACTATAATGCATCATACCAGTTGGAACAAGTACTGATTGAGATTTAACTTATACATACAAAAGTGATCTCAATGCAAGTGTGTGTCCATCAATGACAATCACAACATAATCATCAAAAATGCCAACACCCCTATCATTGTGTTGCATGATTTTGTCAATAATCACTTAGCTAGTTCAATCAACTACTTATCAAACTAAGTTTCTTAGATCATGTCTTACACAGGATAGATCTTTCCTAAAACTAGACTAAATCTTAGTTACCTCTCTCAAATTACTACGTTAAATGAACAACTAGCTCCAATTTGATCTTGACATTTGTATCACATCCATCTCTTGGTCATATCAATCATAAATTCTTGTTCAAACCATAAGTTCTTGTAATAAAACTGACAAAGGTAAAGGACCATCCTTTTCATCAAACAAAAATTCATTCTTTATAGAAGAACCCGTCTCTAATAAGCCTTCATCGTCAAATCTACCAATTTTTTATCAACCCTTATCTCCCACCATGTATGCAGCAAGGAAAGAAAGGCAAGCTACTAAAAATGATACTTATGAAAACCTTAGTACCCATGCTACTACTAGTGATTCCTCATCAAGCGATTCCGAAGCCTCTCAACCTATAGAAACTGTTATAAATAAATGTCTAAATGATAAATATTTTCGAAAGATGATGAAGATCATCATGTCTAGAAAAAAGGAAGAGCATTTTCTAGAACTAGCCAAGCAAGGCACTAAACTTACTAGTGATTATAACAATGAAACCCTTATCACTAAAGAGGAAGAGACACCTTTAGTGTTGGAAAAAAAACAAGTGCAAGCATTATAAACTGAAATCACAGAACTGGAAAACAAAGATAAATCATCAAATCAATATTCTCTAGACATGATATACCCATTTCCATTTGATGAAAACCTTTACATGCCTCCATTTCCTTCAAGAGTGGAGATTCCTAATTTTAAAAAATATGATGGAAATGCAGATCCTCAAGACCATGTCAGATAATTTTGTGCTTTATGTATGGAATTTATGCACGAACAAACATATCTCATGCGCCTTTTCCCGAGAAGTTTAGGAGGATAAGCTATGGAATGGTTTTCAAGCCTACCTATGGGAATCAAAACCTTTGAGAAATTAATTGAATTATTTCTACAACAATACTCCTATAACATTCATCATCCAGTCACTATGATTGAGCTTTGCAATACCAAACAGAAAACAGGAGAGTCCTTTCTCACTTTTCTTCAATGTTAGAGAAAAATGTTCTCTAGATATTCGCGACCTATTCCAAATTCTACAAAGATGGATATTTTCGTCAATAACCTGATCCCTAAATTGAAATACAAAATCCAAATACAAATGTACCCTTAATTAAACAAAATGGTAGATAGTGCCCTCAGAATGGAAGATGTGCTTATAAAGAAAGGAGATATATCACTTTGGAAAGAAACATCACAAGGTTCTAGTTCTAAAGAAAAGAACAAATACTGGAAATATGAAAAAGATAATAGCATAAACGTTGTTAATGATGGAGTGGTAGACACTGTTAAAAAAAAATCAAAATCCACAATCTTTAACCTAGTTAGTAGTACACAAGCACTCAAAGAAGTTGAAACTGTAGCAGAAAATCCTCCAAAAAAATCAAAAGAATGGTTTAAAGAGAAACCTTGGCTTTCAAAACCTAAACACAACTTCACTCCTCTGGAAAAAATCATATGAGTCAGTTTTTAAAAGTTTATTGGTAAATGATCTGATAACATTTACAGACAATTCTAGACCATATGACCCAGAAGTTGAACCCAAATGGTGGATGAAAAATGAATACTATGAATACCATCGAAACAAGGTCATACAAAAAACAACTGCATGAAGTTGAAACACGAGATTCAAGCCCTCATCGATGATGGTAAAATTGTTGTTGGAAATCACACAACTAATGCTTATCACAAAGATTTTAAAGATCCCTTACATGCTTATGAACAAGGTGATTCCTCAAAATCCAAGGGAGGTGTCAAAGTCAATTACACCTACACTAACAATGACAATGTGATCAACATTATTGAATCTTCCCAAACTGAATATTGCAATGTGATCATAATCAAACATAAACAAAATAAAGCACAAACTACAAATGTTGTGACCCATGCTCAAAATAAGGTTACTCTCCAAGGAGCTAGTTCCTCAACTTTTGCTCAAACAACATCAAACCTACCAAACAGACAACCAGATACAATCACAGCTAAATCTAAGCAGTTGGCTTCATCATCCTCTCCTGGTTATAGTATCATCGAACAATTGAAAAGAACTAACACTCAAATCTCCATTTTTGAACTAATTAAGATCCCTTTTGCTCATAGAGAGATCTTGGACAAAGCAATTGGCTTCATCATCCTCTCTTGGTTATAGCATCGTCGAACAATTGAAAAGAACTAACATTCAAATCTCCATTTTGAACTACTTAAGATCTCTTTTTCTCATAGAGAGATCTTGGACAAAGCTTTACTCACTAATAATGTCCCTAAGGATTTAGATGTAGATCGGTTTCAATCTATGGTGGGTCACTTGAATTTGCCTCATTACCTCACTTTCTCTGAAGAAGATGACAACTCACTGAATCACCCACATAACTAGTCATTACACATAGAAGCTATGATCCATAAACATCGAGATAAATGTGTTTTGATAGATGGAGGCATTGGGTTGAATATTTGTACCAACAATTTACTGACACAACTGGGATTTTCTAAAAATGTCATTGATCCAACAAAGAAAATAACAATCAGTTCTAAGCAGTTGGCTTCGTCATCCTCTCCTAGTTATAGCATTGTCGAACAATTGAAAAGAACTAATGCTCAAATCTCAATTTTTGAACTACTTAAGATCTCTTTTTCTCATAGAGAGATCTTGGACAAAGCTTTACTCACTACTAATGTCCCTAAGGATTTAGATGTAGATCGGTTTCAATCTATGGTGGGTCACTTGACTTTGCCTCATTACCTCACTTTCTCTAAAGAAGATGACAACTCACTGAATCACCCGCATAACCAGCCATTACACATTGAAGCTATGATCCATAAACATCAAGATAAATGTGTTTTGATAGATGGAGGCATTGGGTTGAATATTTGTACCTACAATCTACTGACACAGCTGGGATTTTCTGAAAATGTCATTGATCCAACAAAGAAAATAACAATCAAATATTATGATGAAGAAGAAAGAACCTCTAAAGGTCTGGTACTATTACCAATCAGGGTAGGACCTATGGAAAGAGATGTTATTTTTTTAGGTGGCCGACCTTCCTCTTTCATACAACATCTTACTAGGAAGGCCATGTATTCACAAAATGAAAGAAGTACCATCTACATATCATCAGTGCTTGAAATTTCATTATAACGGAGTTGAAGTCAGTATTCCTATTGATACAAGCTATACTTGTAATGCGTTAATGTAGAGTACTAATTCTTTTGTTCCTCATAACAGAGCAACCTCTATAGTTGAAAGTTCAGAAAATTTGATGAAAGATTTAAAAAAGAAATTAAAAATCATAGATACTGGCATGGATGGATACAAAATAGAACCTGTAATTTCACTAATGTCTCTTCCTCCATTGCCAAGATAGTCAAGAAAACCATTAGAGGTTATGAAGCCACAAACTTCAACTCCAAATTTAATTTATGATGGTCTCTTCATACAGTCCTCTACTTCCCTTGCAGATGAAATAGAAGAGGATGTGATAACTCAATGATGAACGGATAGTACCGAACCGGTACTAAGAGGGGGGGAAGGTGAATCAGTATAGACAAAAACACATTCCTAAAATTGGTTTGTTAGTAGACATTGTGCTTTGGCAGATAAACAACAACACTGGTCTTAAACAGAGTACAACCGGCAAAACCCAGAATAACTAAGACAAGCATAAACCGGTTGACACTTATCTTTTCATACAATCTAATACTTCATTTCCATTTCACCCTACTGCATGAATAGGTAATCTATCATCAAAAATATATAAACAGCTAGATCAACATGATTTACCTTCAGACATAAATCACTTAAACCATCACATGAATAACACCACACATGACACACATATTTTTCATGTGGAAACCCAACTGGGATAAACTACAGTGGGGATGAATACCCACAAGCTATTTTTGAATTCTTTAGAAGTCCACTCTGTTAGGAGCCTTGTCTGGTTAAAGACTGATACAATAGGTTCTGTTAGGAACCGATCCTGTTAGGGATCACCCGGTTAAGGGATGGCTAGAATACCTAGTTAAGGGTTAAGGGTTAGGAACCGATCCTGTTAGGGATCACCCAGTTAAGGGATGGCTAGAATACCTGGTTAAGGGTTAAACCATGTTAAAGGTTACCTTGTTAGAGGATTTCAAGAACTCAATGGTTTGGAGTCACCTTGTCAAAGGATTTACAGGAAGCCAGTTAAAGCTACCCTATTAAGGGATTTCCCAACTGTTGAAGTGGTTAGAGATCAACAGGTATTATGATGATTTGGTGACAGCAATCAATGCTAATGTAGATCCTCTTTAGCTCCTCTTCACCTTCTGCACTTTCACTCTCCAGGTATCACTTCTCTCCTCTGGTCTGGCAAGAATCACATATCACTTCACTTGGATACACACACAAAACTTTTGCCAACAACCTCAGAAAGAAACACAACATCGACCTTATAGGAAATAGATAGGTCGGTAGCATAAACCCTAAAGCCTAAATCTATTAGGTTAAGCAATTCAAATGGTTCAATCTTGACCGTTGAGCACATTGCATTAAATGCAACAGTCTTGAAGCAATCTCAAGACATTCTCCATTGTTTGTTTTCCACTGCTTTCATGGTGGCTGATAACCCATCATGTATTTTCACCATTTAAAGACTTCAAACATTCCTGAGGTAGATAGGAACAATCTCTTTCATGCAATATCCTTCACGTGCACAAGGCTGACATGGAAACATGATCTATTCTTCGTTACAATGCTAACTCATCACAAGAAGTCACTGGTTGAGTCACACAGGCTTGAAGCACTTCAACTGAAAACCCTGAAGATGAGACTACCAACTAGTAGTCATACAAAGTTTTCATGTATCAGTTCCCATAACCACATGTCGGTACACCTTGAACAAACACACTGCTTCACTTTGGCACATATACTGGTTCACATTGATATATCGGTTCTCACATATACCGGTTCTTGGTAACATACCGATTCTCTCTTCTTCAGCATATTGACATCAATGACAACATACAATGTCATCATGTCCTCATACCGGTTCACATAATGCCAACAGGATGATGTTCTCAAATGGATTTTCAAAGAAGATAGTACAAACAAATAATACGAGATTGTGAAATTTCCCCTACACAATATGGTCCAGGCTATAAGATGATTCAACGTATGGGATATTTAGGTACCGGTCCTCTAGGAAAGTGTCAAGAAGGTATTGTTGAACCTATTCAGCTACAAATTAAGTCTACAAATGATAAATTTGGACTTGGATACAATCCAAGAAAGTCATCAAATCATAAACATACTTCTCACCATCAACTTAAGTGGAGGAAAAAGATACTACCTTCAAAATCATAGGAAATCAATACTCAACAAACTCAAGAAGAGTATGAAAATAAACAAGAAGAATTGGCAATCAAGAGAGAAGAAGTAGCTGGTAATCAAGTTCCAATTGTATCAGCAATAACACTACAAGAAGTGGAAATCCCAGAAGACATGAGAGAAGAAATTGAAGGAATTAAAGAGTTGTTTGCACCACTGAACATTTCGGTCATATAAACAGGTAGACAACAAATAGATGATTCAGAAATTGACTCAAATGAGTATGAATGGGGTCTAGTTCATCTCTCAGATACACATACTACAAAAAATCCCAAAGAATCTAGTGATATCATAGATGAAGCACAAGAGGAAATCCACTTAAAGTTGCAAAAAGAAATAGAGGAAATCAGACTAAAAAGACAAGAAGACTATGAACAACAACTGAAAGAAGGAAGAGAACAAGTAAATTCTCCCTATAATGAGATAGAACAAATCAGGTATGGAACTACAAAAGAAGAATTAGAAGCTATAGAAGCAGGATCAGTCATCAGTCCAGAGGAAGCCAAATGAAAAAGATGACAGAGACTAATAGAACCATCAAGGTTATGTCAATAGGTATGCTAAATACAAGTGATCAATGAACCAAATCACGAAGGAACTTGCAACATCAAAGATGTAGGTATTGATACTATACATACTTTTACTCAATCAATTGAAGAAGAGTATGAAACTTCATCTTATGACTCTGATAACTCTGATAAAAGCTCTATTTATGACAATACCTATTCGACATCAAAATATGACTACTCCATCATGAATGTTGAGATTCTGCCTACTGACCCTGTTACTGTCATACCTTGATATGTAGTCCAATTTTAAGTAGGGGATGATGCTAGGAGTAGGTCTGTTGGGTTAGGTCCACTAAATATTAACATGCAATTCAATAATCATGTTGAAACTCTTCCTGGTCTCGAGACACTTATGCAAGGTAGTTTTCTGGAACTTGACTTATTAGTCTGAAGTTATGATAATACTGTGAACTCCCTTAAACCTGTTCAAACTTTATCCTTGGTACATCCTGAACTGATTTAATGTACTCTTCACAACCAACATTTGAATATACCTACCTTTTCCAATGACTACACATTAGCCTTCTATCTTAATGTAGTTGAACCAATGGAGTCTTCCACTACTAAGCAAAGTGAGAACATGACTAAGATAGACATCAAGTATCTCAGTCACAAAAATCAAAAAAAGAAAAATAAAAATTTAGATGAAAAAAACCACATTGTGGCGGTGTCAGAACAAAGAAAAGTAAAAATAAAGGACATACCTAAGGGTGAAAACCTCTTTGAGGCACCTGAGAGTGAGATACTTGATATGCTTCCAAGTCACTTCCAAGAAAGATCTTCAATATTGATTGAACCAACTCAACCAGTAAATATTGGAAGTCAAGAGACACCACATATTATCCATTTATCTCAATCATTATCAGTGGAAGAGTTAGAATATTTTAGCAACCTCTTTTCAGAAAAGAAGATCAACTTTGCTTGGACATACTTTGATATGCCAGGCCTAGATCTTGATCTCATCATGCATCATCTCTCTATTACACCAGAAGTTAAACTAGTCAAGAAAAAAATCCATAAGATGCATCCTCATGTGACACTACTAGTCAAGGCTAAACTCGAAAAATTGCTAAAAGTTGGACTTATCAGAGCTATAGACTATGTAAAATTGATATCAAACATAGTACCTGTATCAATAGGGTTTGCATAGAATTCAGGGATCTCAACAAAGCATGTTTGAAAGATGATTTTCCATTTCCCAACATTGATATGATAGTAGATATGACTGCTAGATATGATATGTACTCATTAATGGATGGATTCTCTGGTTATAATCAGATCAAAATAGCTCCCGATGATCAAGAAAAGACAACCTTCACATGTGCATGGGGAACCTTCTACTAGAACATCATGCCATTTGGACTAAAGAGTGTAGGAGTGACATACCAAATAGCAGTAACTACTATCTTCTATGATATGATGCACAAAAACATGGAAGATTATGTTGATGACACCCTAGTAAAAACCATGAAGAGTTCCACATATATCCAAGAACTAGCCCTCATACTGGATAGAATGGAAAGATTCAAGCTCCGGCTAAATCCTAAAAAGTGTGCATTTGGAGTAACATCAGGGAAATTGCTTAGTTACATTATTTCAAAGAAAGGAATTGAGGTTGACCATGAAAAGGTTCAAGCCATAATGGAAATGCCTCCACCCAAGAATATCAGCCAAATGAGAAGTTTACAAGGACGTCTCCAATCAATAAGATTCTTTATTTCTCAGCTAGCAGATAAAGCTCAACCATTCACAAAGGCATTACGAAAAGGGGTCAAATACAACTGGGATGAATATTGCGAACAAAATCTAAAAAAAATCAAGGAATATCTTTCAAACCCACCACCCATATTGATGCCACCAATTCAAGGTAAACCATTGATTCTATACATATCAGCCAATGATACATCATTGGGGGCACTTCTAGCACAACATGATGAAAATTAAAAGGAAAGAGCTATATATTATATCAGTAGGATGTTGGTGTCCTATAAAATGAACTATACTATAATAGAAAAAGCTTGTTTGGCATTAGTCTTTGCATCACAGAAATTAAGACACTACATGTTAGCACATTCTATTAAACTAGTGGCTAAGATTGATCCGCTCAAATACCTTCTCAATAAGGAAACACTTATAGGAAGATTGGCTAAATGGGTCATGGTTCTTAAAGAATTTGATATTGAATATGTAGAACACAAATCCATCAAAGGACTGGTCATTGCAGATCAACTTGTTGATGCTCCACTTGAAGACAATCAACCTTTGCACATAGAATTTCTGGATGAATCCATCATGCACCTTACTCAATTATCATGGAAGATGTTGTTTGATGGGTGTTTCACTAAACATGGTTCTGGTGCTGGAATAATTTTTATTACTCCTAAAAAATATTCAATCCCAAAAGCTTACAATATTCTCTTTCCTTGCACAAACAACATTATAGAATATGAAGCTTTGGTAAATGGGATCAAGTTGGCTATCACATGGAAGGTTGTTGAATTACACATCTATGGAGATTCACAGTTAATCATCAACCAAATCAATGATATATATCAAACTAGAGATGAGAAATTGATGCCTTATAAGAGAATGGTGGATGATATCAAGAAATACTTTACCTTTGTATCATTTCAGCAGATTCCTAGATCAGCAAATAGAGCAACAGATACTATGGCCACCTTGGCATCTATACCATAGCTACAAAAATCTAATTTTCATTTTGAATTCCTGGTGGAAGTGTTGCATTATCCTACCTATGATTCTCCCGAGTCCCAAATGGTCTGTTCTATTATTGGACATGACTCATCTCACTACAACCACATTTACTCTTACATGCATGACCAAGTTATCCTTTCTAATCTTACCCGTAATGAGAAAAGGAACCTAATCCAAAATGCTTCATGGTACATCATCATCACTAATGAACTATTTAGGCAAGGTTTGGATAGTACTTTTCTTAAGTGTCTAGAAACAGAAGAGTCCCAACATGCATTATCCAAAGCCCATGAAGGTATTTGTGGATCTCACTCAAACAGTCTAACTTTAGCACAAAAACTACTAAGGGTTGGCTATTACTGGCCAGACATGGAGAAAGATGCTATAAAATTTGCTAAAACTTGTAAGAAGTGTCAACTACATGGGAACCTCATACATGCTCTAGCAAGGGATCGCATACCCTTCATTACACATTGGCCTTTTCAACAATGGGCGTTAGATCTCATTGGCCAAATATATCCTGCATCATCTAACAGACACAAATTTATTATAGCTGCCACTGAGTACTTCACCAAGTGGGTAGAAGAGGTTATGCTAATAGAAGAAACTGGTAAATAAGTATCTCTATTCATCCTTAACTATATCATTTGCAGGTATGGGATACCTTCTTCCATTGTGATTGATAATGGAGGGTAGTTCAAAAACAAATATCTAGATGAACTCTATGAAAAATTCAAAATAAAACAACACTGGTCATCCATATACTACCCTCAAGGTAATGGACAAGTTGAAGCATCTAACAAAAATATGTTGACTATCTTATATAGAACAATAAATAAATCTTGAAATGATTGGCATCTGTAGCTCAATCTTGCACTATGGGCTTATAGAACAAGTATTAGAACACCTACTAGGGCTACACCTTTTTCTTTGGTGTATGGGTCTGAAGCAGTCTTACCTATTGAGGTGGAAATACCGTCTTTGAGAGTTTCTTTGGAAGGTCTTGGTACTGATGAAAACTATAGAATATCTAGATTGCAAGAACTTGAGTTGTTGGATGAACATTGACAAGTGGCATTTGATCATCTGAGAGCTTATCAAAAGAGAATGTCTAGAGGTTATAACCAAAAATTTCAACAACAAGAATATCAAGTTGGTGACCTTGTTCTGCAAGAAAATCCTAAAAATCAACACTTTCGAGACAACAAAGGGAAGTTTGAACCCAACTAGTTGGGTCCCTACATTGTTAGTACAATCTTTGGCTCTAATGCCTACCAACTCTCAACATTGGAAGGAGAACAGCCTCATGAACCAATCAACACCATCCACTTGAAGAAATTCTTCACTTAGAATTCTCTACTCCAGCAACCTATACAACTAAAATGTCCTGAAGAAATTCTAAAAATCATAAAATGTCCTAAAGAAATTCTAAAAATCATAAAAAGTCTTGATCAAAATCCTAAAAAACATAAAAAGTCCTGAAAAAAAAGAAAAAAGAAAAAAGAGAGAAAGAATCTTTGCCAAGCAGGTGAAAACCTGGTAAACAGGTGCTTCTTGTACTCAAGCACTCCATCTATTAACACAACGTTGACATATCTCATTTTCAATCCCACTTTCCTGCATCTTTTCTTTCACTTGTACATATCTTTTAGTCACTTTCGTGACATCCTGGTTCTTTTGGAACCCTCATTGCTTGAAACTGATCAATGTCCTAGTCTTAAGGTAATTGACTAAGCAATTTACATGTTCTAAGCAATGCCAACCAAGTCATCTTTCTATCAATGGTACCCGGTCATCCACTCTGAGTCAGTCACCTATCTCCTAACTACTAAAGAGTCTTATCACTAAGTAAACAAGCAAAACTAGACTACTAAAAAACAATCACTAAATTGTTTGAGATATGCATGAAATTTTCTTTGTGTGCTGTCTTTTACATTGGCTTTCAATTATTATTCCCTTTGAGTAACTCAAGGAAGTCTATCTTCACTAAGAGAAGCAAGGATTGGGGGCATAATACTTTTCTTTGTTTTCTGCTTGTAGGAATAAATCCGATGATTTGGAAACATCTAATTAGTTGGGTGTCTATAATAAGTGCCTTCACATCAAGGCGAAATCACCACACATACCTTAACTCCACTTATTTGTATGCTACAGGGAGGTTGGAGTCATTTCTTTGTCTGTTTGAGGGAATTTCTTTAATATGCAATCCAGAAGCATGCATAATCTGTCCAATAATATGAACGAAAAAAGGGTCATTGCAGACAAGATAATTAATATTGCATATGAAAAGAAAGGAACTCTATTTTGCCTGCTATGTTTATAAAACACTTAGTAATGAAAATTAAGCATACCAAATCTAGTGACTAGGTTTAGGTTGCATTCATTCAAAATTTTACGCATTTTTTAGTGATTTTGGTATGATAACAATGATCTCTTTATCTTTTGAATGAGAGTTTGAAGCATCATCATTTCTCCAATCGAGTACTTGTGTATTGAGATGTTAGCTGCATACATAAGCATCTTATATAGATCCACACATTTCATTATTACTCATTTGCATTCATATTATTGCATGAAAAAAATAAACATTTGCATTACTAGTTACTCATTCTCATCATTCATTTGCATATTAAAAAAAAAAAAAAAACATCCATATTCATCTGCATTATATACATCCACACTGAAAAGATATGCATACATATAGAATAAAGCATATAGAAAGACATCTCATAATCAATCAAATCAAGATCTCATATATATCATCATAATCTGAGTGTCTCAGAGTACAAATGATATCAACTATCATATACAATGTCTCATCGGAGCAAGAATCATATAGGCTACAAAAAATGGACTATATAACAAAATCTAGGAGCTATAAAAATCTATCTCTCTACCTCTCCCTCATCGCCAGGTGGAGGGGGTGGTGCCTATTGACCGATGTCCTATCTGGGTGCCCTAGCTCCCTCAAATCAAGCCATTTACTATGAATACAAAACAACCTATTGCGCCATTGGGATCGCTACACTATACGTGACAACATAATACGTTGCCCGACTCATCTGATGCAACACCTCTCGCTACAGTGCATCCCTCTCTACTCTGACCTCAGTAAGTTGTCGATCTCTCTCTACAAGCTATGTTTGTGCCACTATCAACTATGACTGCAAACCTGCTAATCTAGTCCTCAGAGACCATATTGCATCTGGTGCTCCCTACTCTCTCCCAGCTCCACCACCTCCCTCTCCACCTCCCTCTCCACCTCCCTCTCCACCTCCCTACTCATCCCTCTGTTGCCTCACCTACCTAGGAGCTTCTCTCTCCTCCTCGTCTCCACCCTCTGCTGCCCTCACACCACCAACCTCAACACCAACAACTCCTAAGGATCCACCCTCCCCTCTCTGCCACTATCTCACTCCAGCTGGTACTCTGTTGCTACTAGCCCCGGGATCTCCTCCTACTCGCCTAGGTACCTTTGCTCTTTGTCCCTATGCCTGCCCTCATCCCTATCCCTATACCTGGCCTGGTACCCATGCCTTTGTTGGTGCCTCATCCTTAGCCTCTTCTATAAGAGGTGCATGCTCCCTGGGATCCATAAATCGAGGAAAAGGATGTCTTTGAAACCAATCTCTTTATTGGGGCAATACCCCCACACCTTCTACATCCTTTAGGTAATCCCACCTCTATCATTTTAACCCCACTAACTCCTACATGCTCAATGCATATGATAATCTCGGGGCCCATCCTCGTCTCTCCTCCTCTCCATACTGGGCAAAAGCTATAAACTCTTGAGATATACCTTACAGTCTCCCATACTACCTCATCACCTTGGATACTACAAACCACTCAATGTTAAACATTGATCAACCAATGAGAGGTCAACTCATGAACATGTCCTTCCTATGTGCTCTCCAATTATCCCATAACTCCATGCCCCTATATGGTCTCCATACTGCGATGAGCAAATCATCTAGTTGCCTCCTCCAATAATTCATCTTGCCTAGATGGGGCTGAGTAACATACCCTGAATAAAAATACACAATAGGTTGGTGTGCCTCTCTTGAATAATCTACTATAGGCCTACATACTGGGATATAATCCCATGCCCATATCTGTAACACTAAAACCCTTGCTACCATGCTCTTACCCTCTCGATACACAATCTCGTGTATCTTGTGATACATATGGGCAAGCAAGAATGATCCCCACCCTAATCTCTCAGGCTTAGTCAATAGTCTCTCAAGAATCCTAGCCCAACCAAAAAGAAAACCCTATTGTCCTTTATGAGGTATAACAAAACATCCAATAATACTTGCTAGAACGCATGCTAGAGGAAACTGATCACCATATCTACTCATCATATCATCCCAAGTGATGGCACACTCCAGAATGGTCTCGTCGTTAAATATCCATCTCAATGCTAAGACACCTGGTCTCTGAGTAGAATCATAGTCAACCTTGTCTCCAGCAAACAGAATCCTGTACACATCCTCCAATGTAATCATCATCTCTCCAGCTGGTAGATGGAAGATGTTATGCTCTAAATGAAACCGCTTTGCTAACGCAGTCAACATCCTGTTATTCACATGGATATCTGCCATCTGTAAAAGGTACCCAAAACCACACAAGTCAATATGTGCTCTATTTGCATATGATAAACCATGGAATAGCCTCATCATCGACGAATATACACACTGAAACAGGATATCCGGCAATCGAATCTGCAAAATCAAACATACCAATAGTCAACACATAATCCAAATTGCACTCAAAATGTGTTAAAAATGCTCGCAAATCCAAATATGCAAAATGCCAAATCAACAATTCATGTTTCAACCCTAAAAAATGCTTGTTGTTTTTCATATGAGTTTTCACCAAACAAGCTGAAACTCATATGAATAGGGATTACAGTATGGACAATAAATTATCCCCATACAATAAAACATCACATATCGCATGATATAATGGGCACCCAAGAACAATATTGTATGAGATATGGGATGAGATCAGATGACAAACCCTATATTACCATATGACAAAACACTAAACAGACGGTTTGTCGTATGAGAAATGGTGTCTTACCGCATGACAAAACGAGGCAAACTGACTTTGAACGAAAATAAAATGCAAAAAAATTCACTAAAAATTTAAAATTCAAGAAATGCATAGGCCTAAGATGGATCACTTACCGTTGGGTCGTAGTTCTGTGGTAAATTATGTCATCTCTGGCACTCGAATCGATTCTCCTGGCTTAGAATGGCCATTTTTCTTTGCAAAGGCCTTTTCAAATTTCAAAATTTGGGAGGTTAAAATAAATTGAAAATGATACATGAACCCCTTATATATCTTAAACCCTAATTTTCCAAATTGCTTCGATGGACATGAAAAATGTACCCTAAGCTAATTTGCCCGTCCTGATTCCATTTTTGGGACCAAAATCAAAATCCAAGATTATCTTCCTAGTCAATTTAGCACAACTGTGACCACTTAGCGCTTTAATCAACTACTGATTCTTTTCTTCAATTTGCACTCAATTTCTCATCAATCAATGCTAAATCTTCAAGTGGCCCTCTGAATCATTCTTTGCACTCAAATAATTAATTGCTTAATCCTTTTATCAAATTGCTTAAAATCACTATGCCACCTGCAGGTCTTTCGATGTCGCTCCTAAGGCAGCATACTCATGACATCATCATCAGTGATCACATCCTCAAAGTCAAGAATTTCTTTCCAAATATTCATTACAAGTCGACCAACTAATCTTTACCAAACATCAAACAAGTCCTTATCGCTTCATATCAAGTTGAAATTTCTCGATCATCTGAATCAAATCAATCTCTAGGGGCATATCAGTTTCGTTGCATCAAATCAAGATGATATTGTCTTCATCTGAAACAATCTCTTAACATTAATCAGTTTCATCGCTTTTCAAGCTAATTGTTCGTTTAAACTCAATCAAGGGTTTATAGAGTATCGTTGATCACACCCTCAATCTAAGCAAGTGTTTAGTTTCATTGCATCAAATCAAGCTAGATAGTTTATCTTCTCTCATCGTGTCTTGATTCATCAAGTTCAAGATTGGTTTTATTTCTGTTCACCGTGTCTAGTTCAATCAAGTTCTAGATCATTAAGATCTGCTTCTTAATCCATCAAATTCAAGTTTGGTATCTTTTCTCTTCATTGGTCCTAGTTCAATCAAGTTTAGGATCGGTATCACTTTAATCATCTCTATTAAGTTTCATCCCTTCAAAACAAACTGAATACTTCGCTCTTCATCTAGTTCATGATCAATCAAGTTCAGAACTGGTATCTCCTAGACATCAACTATTCTTTGAACCAACACACTTCTCGCACATTAATTCAAACAGGGGCAAATGTAATACCCTAAAAATGGTCATCTAAACCATAGGCCTCTTAATCTCGACAACATTACCAAGGTCCTAACCAAAGGCAATTAAAATTAATCTTGAGCACACAATTAATTTCCTAAATCATCGAATGTCACATGGAGAATTAATCACTCAGAATTAATTAAATAAATATTTAATTAATTAATCATTTAAAGTAAATCATTTTTAAACAATTATCTTTTTTATTTTATTAAATATCCTAGTATATTTAATTAAATAAATCAATTTTCCATTAAATCATCAGAAAGGGAATTAATTGGAAAAAATAATTAAAATTTGATAAAAGAAATCAAATGGAGAAAATCTTGAAAATCAAATTAAAAATTGAAAAAATCTCAAAGAAAAGCAATTAAAATAATTAAATCTCAAAATTGAATGAAATAGAGAATAAATAAGTTTTTATTTTATTTTATCTTAATTTTAGTTTAATTTCCTTTAAAACTAAGAAAAGCAACCAATCAAATCAATTCACTTGGATTGTGCTTCCTCTTGGAAAATCTTGACCACTCATCATCATTTGATCTCAGCCGTTGGTTTCTTTCTAAATTTTCTATAAAGTCAGGCTCTCATCTCTCATTCAAGGATCCTAGAGAATATATTGTTATCATGTTGTTTTTGCTCTAGGTTCTTTGAGATTTGTGGATTGAGATATTACATATTAGTTATTGCATACTTATTAAATCATCTAGCTTAATATTTCTTAAATCATGTTAGATTAATCTTGCATATCTAGCTTAAATCTTGCATTCATTTAGCTCAATTTCGTACTCATATAGATTAAATCCTTCATTTAGATGTTTTGTAGTCATGCTGGTATTGCATATGAAATCTAAGAGAAAGACTAAACTCGCATCTACTAGAAGGCAATAGGTTACTTTGTGATGGTTTATTGTTCATTGTTGATTGATTTACTAACCGTGCATCTAATGACTTAATTGAAGTGTTGTGTATTCTAGATACAGATACAGATCCACTTTTCACACACACAGTTTGAACACCTTTATTTATATCTTCAATAATCTGATCTTTTGAATGATTATTTCTCACACATCTAGCTAGAGTCTTAGGCACTTGCTTGGGTTCTTCTTCCTCACCTTCTTTTTCGTCTTCATTTGTCTATTTTCCTATTTGACATTCTCTGCACACAACAGTAGTAGATTTGATAATTCTTGATAAATATTTGACAACTTTAGCAATACTTATCTTCATCATATTATCAAAATTTACATGTCCCATTCTTTTGTGCCAGCAAATATCTTCTTCCACTCTTATCCTTTATATAATAAACATTTCCAAATTTTATAACACTTTCTGCCACTAATTTTACTAATTTTCCTATTCTAATCACACATTGGAACTCACTAAATAAAGTTTCATAGCCTTTATTTCACATTTTACTAACACTCCACGAGTTATGCCTTGGACCTTCAACATAATAAACATCGTCAATTTTATGCTTCAATCGATTGTAATGCTTGCTATCCCATAAATACGTGTAACTTCTACTCCTACAAATTTCATTGATCATACATCATACTTATCAAGCTTAATTTGAATTTCTCCTTATCACTAGTCATATGATTTGAACATTCGGAATCAGTGATCTAGGATTTCAGTTCCACTTCAGCATGGAATGTGATTTTTTCACTTGCTGAATTTTTACTATTCTTCACTCTTTCCAGTGTTCCACACATATCCTTAGTCTTTTCTTCTATAGACAAAAATAAATATTTTTCATTCAAGTCTTTACCATCTTCATCCTCAGATGAGTGTGTCTCCATAGAATATAAGCTCCTTTTTCCTTTTTCTCTAGCATATATCCTCTTCCTTATATCATACCTTTTGTGTATAATTTTCTTCTCATCATCATATGCAAGAGAATAAGCCCCCAAGTGTAAGAACCCCCTCCAATTCTGGTTTAAAATTTTGGTTTTTACCCCTATAGTATTTTGTCAAACACTTGGCATGCAACTGATCAAACACTTTAAACTTAAAGGGACATCAAAAGACACTTGTTTTTAACAATAAGAGGGTTGTTCTAATCACAATGTGACTGCTAAGGAATGACTGATTAATACTAACTTTCAGATGTATAAACCTATGAGAGATAATGAGATCATGAATCAACAGAACAACAGATATACATTATTACAAACAGTTGGCACACCATCTATTAACAATGATAATAGGTAGATAACCTATAGACTGATTATTCATGAGACCAATGCTTCATTACATGAGCTAACTACAATTGGACATTATTCTAAAACACACACATATTCAGATCTAGTCTGAAGACATGGACTAAAATTAGCATTTTAACCATAAAAATGCAACATAGAAGGGAAAATAATGAGCCAGTACAATCTGCAATGAAATAGGAAGCTATACTGGTGGATAATTAGGCTCTTTGACAACAAAATATGCCACTTGAGATGACCACCATGACTATTGTAGTTTGAGCTCTAGACCTGATACTAAATGTCTCCAATAATGCATCAAAACTCATTGATTTTATTCCTTATAATAGTGCCTAGCCTCTTCGAATGATTCTTTGGAAAATAGAGGTGTAGATACATGAAATTGAGGGTCTTAGGAAGGGTGGACTAGGTCTAGTTTGATTTCTTCAAATTTATTATATGAGCACTCTTTCCTCCATCAAATGTACCAAAAGATATCGCCTAAGTCACACCTCCAATATGCAATCATCAAAATGCAGAATCGATGCAACTATGGGGAGATATGAGTGAAAAAAAGGGTACCATGAAATTTGCAACCTCTGTCAATAGAAAGCCAATAACCCATGATTTGCCTCCAATCAATTTCTGAATCTTTAAATAAGAATATCGCTATCCTCTTGGTTCCAAAATATACCTCCAATATCAATCTTCATCAAATCTGAAAATTTTTGAATTTTGAAGCACATGAGGTCTGATATGAAAACTATTTAGGAACAAATTGAGAAGCTGAAGGACTCCTCACTCCTTGAGAAAGTGATGGGTTGTTGCTTGAGATAGACTAGCCTAGTCTATGCTCTTGGATCCTTTCCTTGGATCACCTGGTGTTCTCCTCACACCCTAGGGTCTCTCTAACTTCCTTTGCTGGAGGAATCCCCTGACCCTACCCAATCCAGCCACCAATGAGTTGCTATGCTACTCCTAAGGTCTCACCTACTCATGAGACTCAACACCCCTTACTATGGCTAATAAGGGCTAGGCTTGTTCCACACCTTCCAAGGTCTTATCAAGGTTATAATAGGTCTATTTCATCATCTTCCCACCCATTCATATGCCCCCAAGAGGTTTCAAGCCTTCAACCCCTTACCAATTTCACCATTTTGTGTTTTTGCCTTCAAATAGGGCTACAAGGATTAAGACAAATTAGGCTTCCTACCCAGTCTTTTAGGGTTCCCCCTCACAAATGATGCACAAACAACCCTAACTCCCAAAATGGATTGCCATTCATTTGGCAAGGGCTCAAGGATTTTCTAGGTTTTAGGCCTCCAAGTCTCCGTACACTGTCCTAGGTGGATTTTAAGGTTTTCAAGGGTTTTTGTGAGGGTTTTTGGGGTTTGCCTAGGTTACAGTGAAGGTTTTATGTTTTAGCCACCTTTTTTGGATTGGTAGAGGCTCCTCCTTCACACTAGTGATGCTTCACACACTCCTCTACACCTCCTCCAAAGGGTGCACTCTCCTCTGACCAACCTTGCTCTCCAAGACCTCTGCAATTTGACTTCTCCTAACTAGGCACTGTCCAGTCTCACCTAGGAGTGGGTCTTTGCTTGGCCTTCCTACATTTTTAAGAGCCATACTTGCATGGGAATATAGTATAGGGTCTTCACTTCCATTCCCCATGGTTTCATGGTGATTCCACAATGGGGAATGGAGTTATGACTTCATTTGCACAACCAGTCCAAAACTGGATAGTGAGACTGCAAATTACAAACTATTTACAAACACACTCAACCAATAAACAAAAACCTAAAATAATCACTCAAAATGAAATTATTTACACCATAGAAGACATTTCACATAGTTTTTCACACGGTTCAATCCATTTACTTGCCCGGTAACTTCATTCAATCTGACTGGTAACCAACAAACAGTCACAGTCAAGCTTTTCTTGCTTGGGCCGTACAATCTCTAACATCCAAAACATTCATTTAGGGTTTTAAAATACTTATACCACCTTGGCCTTAGTCTGTGTGCCCCTATTAGGGTTGTCCATGCCAAACTAAGGATTTTGACCTCCTGGTGGAAAAGTTGCTTGACAACTTTTAAAAGTTGTCATGCAACTTTTGCAACTTTTGAGCAACTTTCTCAATGTTGCTTTTCATGACTCCTAAACCCACATTGGGCCAACCTAAGGGCACCACCATGTTATAAAGGGCCCCTAAACACCACAAAGACACACATACCCTCCATTTTCAAGAAAATCACAATCTTGACTTATGACCCCTAAGATCTCCACTAGGACCCTAACTAGGACCTATGAGCACATGGCTCATTATTTTATGTACAATGGCTTTATAAGAAGCATAACACCAAAAAAAAAAGGAGGGAGAGATTGAAAGGGTGCTCCTGTACCATACTCCCCTTCTACACATAACTAAGAAAAAGAAGAAGAAATGAGAGCCGGGTCTATTCTAAGTGTCTTGAACCTGCTCTCCTCCACCCACGTAGCTTCAGATACCGGGTGATCTGCCCATTTCACTAAGTGCTCCATGTAGACCTAGTTTTCTAGTAGACTTCTTCACCCTTGATTCCAAGATCTCCTCTTCTTTAGGCTTCTTCACTTGAGGTAAGGTATTTACATCCAAGTCTTGTAATACCTTGGCTTGGTTCTTAGTCTGCCCTGCTATCTCTCCCTTGTACATTACCAGATAAGAAAAATTGAAGACTGGTGAAATGGCTAAGTTTGAAGGTAAATCAACCTTATAGGTGTTCTCAACATATTTTGCCAGAATTTGATAAGGTCCTACTCTCTTCATCTGCAGTTTGGTAGGCTTACCACTTTGCATCCTAGCTTTGCTCAAATGTACCATCACATAGTCACCCACCTTGAACTGAACTTCTCTCCTTTTCTCATCTATCTTGACCTTTATTTTCTAAGTGGATTCAAGGATGGCCTTCTTAACTTGCTCTTGAACTTCCTTGATGGTTTGAGTGAATTCTTCTGCTTACCTGCTCTTCATCTCCAAAGTACTAAGGTCTCTCAACTCACATACTCCTCTTGGATGTCTACCATACACAACCTCAAAAGGGTTTCTACTAGTGGTCCTGTTCACACTGTCATTATATGCATACTCTTCTTGAGGAATGATTAGGTCCCATGTCTGACCATATTCCTTAGTTAGACACCTCAACAAATTGCCTAACACCATGTTGATGACTTCAGTTTGACCATCTGTTTGTGGATGGTAAGCTGAGCTGAATGACAAGTTAGTTCCCAGTCTCCTCCATAATGTTTTCCAAAAATGACCCATGAACTTGTTGTCCCTATCTGAAACAATGCTTAAAGGGAGTCCTTGAATCCTAACAATCTCTTTGAAGAAGAGATGTGCAACATAGCTAGCATCATGTGTAGTCTTACATGGAATGAAATGACTCATCTTGGAAAATCTATCTACTACCACATAGATGTTGTCCATACCTATTTTAGTCTTGGGAATTCCTACTACAAAGTCCATGCTTATACATTCCCAAGGTCTATTAGGGACCGGTAATGGTTGATAAAAACCAACATTGCTTGATCCTCCTTTTGCTCTTTGACACACTCCACATTGCTCTACATACCTCTTTACATCTCTTGGCAAATTTGGCCAATAGTAGTACCTCTATACTAAATCCAAGGTTTTGTTGACTCCAAAGTGTCCACTTAAACTACCATTATGTTTTTCTTGGATGAGGTTCTCCCTCATGGATCCTCTAGGTACACACAACTAGTTACCCTTGAACAAGAGACCATTTTGGAGAGTTTAATTTGCATACTCACCATGGAAATGGTTCTCAAACTCTTTGCAAACCTTGTAAGCTGATGAGAAGTCTTCATCTCCTTCATAGATGTCCTTGAAACCTTCTATGCCTATGCTCTACAACTGTAACTCTTGAACTATCAACAACTTCCTGCTTAAGGCATCTGCCACGTTGTTAAGTTGCCCCTTCTTATGCTTGATGGTGAAGGTGAAGGATTGGAGGTATTCCATCCATTTCAGATGTATATTGCTAAGCTTCTCTTGAGTGTTGATGTAACTCAATGCCTGGTTGTCTGTGAACACTACAAATTCCTTTGGGAGTAGGAAATGCCTCCATTTCTTTAGTGACTGCACTAATGCATACAATTCTAGGTCATAAGTTGAGTACTTCTTCTTTGCTTCATTAAGCTTCTCACTGAAAAATGCCACAGGTCTTCCCTCTTCACTCAACACACCACCTACTGCAATTCCACTTGCATCACACTCCAAAGTGAATAGCTTATCAAACGTAGGTAGGAGAAGGATAGGTTTTGTGGCTACTTCCTGTTTCAACAATTAAAATGCTTTGTCAGCCTGCTCAGTCCATTTAAACTTAGTTTTAAGACCTCCTTTGATGGTGTCAAGGACTGGTGCACATATGCCACTGAAGTTCCTCACAAACTTCCTATAGAATTGAGCTAATCCATGGAAACTTCTAACCTCAGTCCTTGTTTTAGGTGTAGGCCAATTCAAGATTGCCTCCACTTTGCTTGGATCCATCTTCAAGGTTCCTTTAGACACCACAAATCCTAAGTAGACTAGCTCTTGCTTCAAGAAGTCACACTTCTCTAGGTTGACGGATAGCTTCTCCTCATGCAACCTCTCTAAGACTAACCTCAAATGCTCAAGGTGCTCCTCTTTGGTTCTGCTATAGATGAGAATGTCATCTAGGTACACCACCACAAATCTGCCTGTGAAATCCTTCAACACTTTATTCATCAACCTCATGAAGGTTCTCGGAGCATTGGTGAGTCCAAATGGCATCACAAGCCATTCATACAATCCTTCTGTGGTTTTAAAAGCAGTCTTCCACTCATCACCTTCCTTAATTCTTATCTGGTGATAACCACTTTTAAGGTCTAGCTTGGTGAAATACATAGCCCCTCCTAAATAGTCCATTAGATCCTCTATTCTAGGAATAGGAAACCTATACCTTATGGTAATCCTATTGATTGCTCTTGAGTCAATGCAAAGTCTCCACTTACCTCCTTTTTTTGATGCTAGCACTACCGGGACTGCACATGGGCTGATGCTCTTCTTAATCAGTCCTTGTTCCAATAACTCCTGCACTTGCCTTGCTACCTCCTTATTTTGATCAGTCGTAAGCTTATATGCAGCCTTGTTAGGTAAGGATGCATCGGGAACAAAGTCTATTTGATGACTTATAGACCTTCTTGGTGGGAGTGTTGCAGGTGCTCCATCACTCACTATGTCCTTATACTCTTGCAACATGTGCTTCACCTCCTTGGGTATCTCTGCTTGCAACTTGTCTTCTTCCTCCTTTGGCTTCACAAAGATGGCACACTTCACTATCTCCTCCTCATGTAGCAAGTTTAAAAACTCTTTACCGGTAGCCAATAAAATAGTAGGTGTTCTTGAAGTTCCCTCTTCATTCTCCGTCAAAGATTGAATCTTGAAGGTTTTGCTGTCCTTCTTAAAGGAAATGGAGTTCTCCTCTCCATCATAGATCACCTTCCTATCAAATTTCCAGGGTCTTCCTAGCAATAAGTGACATGCATCCATAGGCAACACATCACAAAGGATCTTATCCTTGTATCCTCCAATAGAAAACTCTACCCAAGTCTGCTCATTGACTAGCACACTTTGCTCATGATTCAACCATGTCACCTTGTATGGCTTAGTGTGGGGTATCCTTGTAAGTTTCAACTTCTTGACTACCTCTTATGATATGATATTGTCAGTTGAGCCTGAATTAACTATCACCTTGCAAACTTTACCAAGAATCTTGCACCTCACCCTAAAAAATGCTCTCCTATGCTTAGGTTCATTCTTCTCTGGCTATCTTATCAAGACCCTATTGAACATCAAATTTTCTCCAATCTCTGATTCAATATGGTCCACCTCAGGTGTCTTGTTTCTTGAAGAGTCTTCATGTGCATATGCGACCCTCTTTCTACTATTTGATGATGTAGGCTTGTTAGGGCATCTATATGCTGGGTGTCCCAATTGTCCACAATTGTAACACTTCATTGGTGCAAAATAGGAGTTACCTCTGCCAGTACCTCTACCCCTATTTGGACCACCTTGTGCACCTCTTCCTCTAGAATGTCCTCCTCTGAGATTGGCTTCACTGTCATGCTCAGTCAACTTGGTTTCTCCTTGGTTCCTTTGCTTATTTGCCTTGCTTTGATAACCACCTCAGTGATTCACTTGTTCTCTACCTCTACCTCTACCCCTGTTATTGGAGTCTCCTTTCCTTTTATTCCTCTCTTCTACCTTGGCAGCAAGCTGATGACATTTTTGGATAGTAGTAGGAGTCCATAGGCTTATCTCCTCTTGAATGTTCCACTTTAGGCTGCTTAGATACCTAGCCACCTTAATAGATTCATCTTCTTGGACTTTGGATCTAAGACATAGCTTTTGAAACTCCTCTATGTAGGAGGTCACGTCAAGATCCTTCTGCTTCAATCCTTGTCTCTTCTTATGAAGCTAGACTTCATAATCCTTTGGTAAGTAGTTCTCCTTAATCTTACTCACCATAGCTTTCCAATTTGCAATAGGTAACTTTCCCATACTAATTCTTTCTTCTTGCAGGTACTTCCACCATGTCAGAGTTGCTCCCCTTAATCTTGATTTGGCAACTTTAACCTTTTGAGCCTCTGTCACTCCCTCACACTCAAAGTGGTTTTCCATGCCCTCAATCCATTCCATAACAATGTCTATGTCCATTCTTCCACTGAAATGTGGCAATCCTTTAAAGGCTTTGGTGTTCAAGGCCTTAATAGCCTTCACAAAAGGTTCTTCATTGAACAAGGGATCTAGTTCAGGTATTATGTCATCTATGTCTATAGTCTTTTTGCCTTTACCCTTTGTGTCTTCATCCCAAGGTCCTTGTGTCCTCTGATCCACCACTTCTTGCAATTTATCCCTTATCTCGCTCATAGCTTCTTCAAGGAGTCTATTCTTCTCCTTCTATTCTTCGACCTCTCTAGCCAGCTCTACATTAGTGACCATTCTGCTCTCCCCTACTGATTCACCAGTATATAGAGACATAAATAGTCTAACAAGTCTTTTACTTGCTCTAATACCAATCTGATGGGTTGGTGCTTGGGATAGACTAGCCTAGTCTATGCTCTTGGATCCTTTCCTTGGATCACCTAGTGTTCTCCTCACACCCTAGGGTCTCTAGGACTTCCCTTGCTTGAGGAATCCCCTAACCTTGCCCAATCCACCCACCAATGAGTTGCTATGTTGCTCCTAAGGTCTCACCTACTCATGAGACTCAACACCCCTTACTATGGCTAATAAGGGCTAGGATTGTTCCACACCTTCCAAGGTCTTAGCAAGGTTATAATAGGTCTATTTCATGGTCTTCCCACCCATTCATGTGCCCCCAAGAAGGTTTCAAGCCTTCAACGCCTTCCCAATTTCACTATTTTGTGTTTTTGCCTTCAAATAGGGTTACAAGGATTAGGACCAATTAGGCCTCCTACCTGATCTTTTAGGGCTCCCTCTCACAAATGATGCACAAACAACCCTAACTCCCAAAATGTAATTCCATTCATTTGGCAAGGACTCAAGGATTTTCTAGGTTTTAGGCCTCCAAGTGTCCGTACACTGTCCTAGGTGGATTTTAAGGTTTTCAAGGGTTTTTGGGGTCTGCCTGGGTTACAGTGAAGGTTTTGTGTTTTAGCCACCTTGTTTGGATTGGTGGAGGCTCCTCCTTCACACCAGTGATGCTTCACACACTCCTCTACACCTCCTCCAAAGGGTGCACTCTCCTCTGACCAACCTTGCTCTCCAAGACCTCTGCAATTTGACCTCTCCTAACCAGGCACTATCCAGTCTCGCCTAGGAGTGGGTCTTTGCTTGGCCTTCCTACATTTTTCAGAGCCCTTCTTGCATGGTACTATAGTAAAGGGTCTTCACTTCCATTCCCCATGGTTTCATGGTGAGTCCACAATGGGGAATGGAGTTATGACTTCATTTGCACAACCAGTCCAAAACTGGACAATGAGACTGCAAATTACAAACTATTTACAAACACACTCAACTGGTAAACAAAAACCTAAACTAATCACTCATAATGAAAGTATTTACACCATAGAAGACATTTCACATAGTTTTGCATGCAGTTCAATCCATTTACTTGCCCGGTAACTTCATTCAATCTGACTGGTAACCAACAAATAGTCACAGTCAAGCTCTTCTTGCTTGGGTTGTACAATCTCTAACATCCAAAACATTCATTTAGGGTTTGCAAATGCTTATATCACCTTGGCCTTGGTCTATGTGCCCATATTAGGGTTGTCCATGCCAAACTAAAGATTTTGACCTCCTGGTGGAAAAGTTGCTTGACAACTTTAAAAGTTGTCATGCAACTTTTGCAACTTTTGAGCATCTTTCTCAATGTTGCTTTTCATGACTCCTAAACCCACATTGGGCCAACCTAAGGGCACCACAATGTTATAAAGGACCTTTGGACACCACAAAGACACACATACCCTCCATTTTCAAGAAAATCACAATCTTGACTTATGACCCCTAAGATCTCCACTAGGACCCTAACTAGGACCTATGAGCACATGGCTCATTATTTTATGTACAATGGCTTTATAAGAAGCATAACACCAACAAAAAAAGAAGGAGGGAGAGCTTGAAAGGGTCCTCCTGCACTAGAAACCCCTTAGAGGATCTTTCACCTCCTCTATTATGCTTGACCAATAGGGAGGTATCATTCCCTAAGATCTTCTACTGACAACTATTGTCTTCACACTAACAAGAGATAACAACCAAACAATTGATGCCTAATGTGTCTTCCCTTTCTTCTATTTATACATTACTTGTCACATCACAATCACCTTCTAGAAGATAAGGTTAGGCACAATTTAGATTATTTTATTAAAACATTATAATGTACCTTTTTTAACTAATTAATTGATAAACATCAACACATCTCCTAATATGTGTTATCTTTTAAATAATCAAAATCTTAATAGATAATGAGATTTAAAGCCTCAAATTGCCACAACATGAACCCCAAAACACTCCTCTTGGCCTACAAGGGTCTGATAATAGGCCAATCCCATCAAATAATGAAGTCTAATGTGAAGGGGACATTATAGCCCGCCCTCCCTGAAATTGCTTGTCCTCAAGCAATCTCAATGTTCGATGTTGCAAGATGTCCTCTTTTTCCCAAGTTGCATCCTCCTCTGGTAAATCCTTCCACTTCACCAAATATTCCCTTAGAACTCTATTCCTCAACCTATGCTCCTTGAAATCAATGATAGCCTCAGGTACTAGTATCAACTTCACTTCTTCATCAAGGTGTGGCAACACTGTAGAAGGTATGACATGGTGTCCTATCACCTTCTTGAGGCATGGCACATGGAAGACATTATGGATCCTAGGATCTGCTGGTAGCTCAAGCTCATAGGCCACCTCTACAACTCTCCTCACAATTTGAAATGGCCCATAGTATCATGGCTTAAGCTTCTTTGCTCCACTCTTCTTGAGAGTAGATTGTCTGTATGGTTGCAACATCAAGTACACCATATCACCAACATCAAAAGATCGCTCAACTCTTTTCTGATCTGCATACTGCTTTTGCTGGTTCTGTGCCTTCCCAATATTTTCCTTCAATGATCATACAATGTCCTGACTCTCCCGAAGGAAATCTCTAGCATGGGGCACCCTGCTGTGACTCAACAAAAGATCTAGGAAGTTGGGCGCATCATACCCATAAAGTGCCATGAATGGTGTCATCAGAATAGACATGTGGTAAGTAATATTATAGAAATAAATGCACAAGTGCTACCACTTGATCCATGCCCATTGTTGTCCATCTATGTAATTTCAAAGGTATCCTTCCACCCATTTGTTCACATTTTATGTTTGCCCATCGGTCTATGGGTGGTAGCTAGTGCTGGGGGTGAGCTCAGTGCCACTACATCTAAACAACTCTTGCCAAAAGTGACTCATGAATATACTATCTTGGTCACTCACTATGGTCTGTGGCAACCCATGAATTCTGAAGATCTCTCAAAAAAAAAAATCTGCCACCTATGTTGCTGAGTAGGTAGATGAGATCGGAAAGAAGTGGGAAAACTTAATAAGATGATCTACTACCACAAAGATACAATCACTGATGTGGACTCTAGGCAACCCTATGATAAAATCCATCGAAAGAGATTCCCCCTTCTGATCAAGAATGGGGAGTGGCTGAAGTAGTCCCGCTGGATAAGAATGTTCGTGCTTGTTCTGCTAACAAACTGGACACTCTCTCACATACTGAAGCACATTGGACTTAAGTCCTTTCCAAATAAACTAATCCCTAACCTACCTGTATGTCTTGCACTACCTTGGATATCCAGCCATAGGGGAATCATGCAATGCCTTCAAAATCTTTCCCTTCAACTCCGATCCTGGTACAACAAAAATTCTCCCTTTCTAAATGATTAAATCACTCACAATGGAGTATCTATCATCCTGCATAGTAGCATCCATAATACTAGAAGCCCAAGAGTCCTTAGAATACTCTGCTGCAATCAAATGTTTCCAATCCTCAGCAATCTCAACCATGGCATCCAAATATGGTCTCCATGATAACGCATCAACAACAATGTTGTTCTTCCCCTTGACATAAGTGATGTTAAAATCATACACCTGCAACTTGCTAACCCACTTCTGTTGGTGATCATTCAAGTCCCTTTGTCCAAGGAAATGCTTCAGACTATTATAATCTATCTTGATGTTGAATTTGGAGCCTACCAAATATTGCATGAACTTGGCCAATGCATGCATGATGGCCAACATCTCCTTATCATAAATACTGTAGGTACATTCAGGCCCTCTCAATTTCAGGCTCTCGAATGCAATAGGATGCTTGTCCTGCTTCAGGACTGCACCAATACCTTCACCGGATGCATCACACTGAAGCTCAAAGGGTCTAGTGAAGTCTAGAACAACCAACACTGGGCAAGTGTTCATCAATTGTTTGAACTTTTAAAAAAACTATTGTGCCTGATCAGTCCAAATGAAAGCTCCCTTCTCCATCAAGTCTATCAATGGTGTTGCCTGTTGTGAAAAACCCTTGACGAAGCGTCTATAAAATCCACACAAGCCCTTAAATATTCTAAGTTGAGTAAGCTTCTCAGGTGTAGGCCATTTTATGATATCACAAACCTTATCAGGATCCATACGCACTCCTTCAACACTGATGATATGTCTAAGATGGGTAAAAGCACAAAACTGTGTCACGTTTTAGGCTAACTTATCAGCACAAGTGAATTTAAGTTATTCTAACTAAAAATTAATTTTAGTCAAACATATGGTCTATATATAGATTCATTATAGATAAGTTATACATGGGCCACAACTTTTACAATTGGAAGTGTCTAGTAAATGTATATTTTATACTACTTTTGGTCTAGTTACAAAAAAAAAACTCAATGTTTCAACAACTCCTACTCTTATAAATAATATTTTTTTGAAATGTAAAAATACACTTTTATAGATCTATAAGTGAATTTTCCAAAATATATATCTCTTAATATTTTAATTAGTTTTTATGTTTTATATTTTATTTTTATTGAAAGTAGGTTATCAGCACTAAAAGATAAGGTTGATTATCTTGTCAAGGAAAAATACTAAAATTTATTAAAAAAAACTGAAAAAAATACGATGCAGTAGAGAAAAGAATCTATGTCGAGATGATGTAATTATTTTCTGATTTGGATAAATAATTAAGAAAAAAGGTGGTGGGAATTGGAAACAATTATATTTCAGCACACATAACTTTTCAAATTTATTGAAAAATATTTATTTATAAAAAATAGTAAACAATTTATCCATGCACTCAAGTTTCAAGTTATCAATATACAAAAAAAAATTCAAGGAAAAAAGTAAATTTTACTAAATAAAGTGTGATGGCTTTTGTAACTTCAATTTCAACATTTTTTCAGCAACTAAATTATAGTGTTTACTTTATAAATAACTATATTCAAATAATTTTTAAATTTTTGTTAGAATTACAAACTTAAAATAGACATAAGAATATAAATTTGATTAGTTTACATCATTTCAAAATTCAAAACATATATTTCATTTTCTATTGATTTAATTTAAAAAGTTGAATCAACATTGGCCATTTCCTTTATAAAAGTGTGACACTACTTTGTACTTTTACCCATATATAATTATTATTTCATTCCCAATGCACACTTGGACTCCTTGGCATACAAGGATTCCTTCTCTAGAACACTCAACACTACATCTAGATGTGCCAAATGCTCTTGCTGATAACTCAATGATGACCAATGAGTACCAAACTGGTACTGAGAGGAGGGGGTGAATCAATATAGACACAATATCTTTCCGGAACCAGTTTGACTGCAAATAGAGCACTTGACAGACAAACACAAATACCAGTCTAAACCAGATTACTACCAGTTAAACATAATGAGACTGTGAAAGACATAAACTGGCAACACTTAGCTTTCCATACAACCTACTTCCTCATTTCCACTTTATCCTTATGCATAAACATTTATTCTATCATTTTGAGATACAATAATTTGCTAGATCAACATGATTCACCACTAAACAGGAAATAACAAAACATCACATGAAAGAGGCATCACACATGACACACATATTTTTCACATGGAAACTCAACTAGGAAAAACCATGGTGGGGATGAATACCCACAAGCTATTTTTGAACTCTTTAGAAGTCCGCTCTGTTAGGAGCCTAGTCCGGTTAAAGATTGTTACAATAGGTTCTGTTAGGAACCGATCCTGTTAGGGATCACCCGATTAAGGGATGGCTAGAATACCCGATTAAGGGTTAAACCTTGTTAGAGGATTTTATGAACTCAATGACTTTGAGTCACCCTATTAAAGGATTTACAACAAGTTGGTTAAAGTTACCCTGTTAAGGGATTTTCCAACTGTTGAAGTGATTAGAGATCAATAGGTATTACAATGATCTGGTAATAGCACTCAACGCCAATGCGGATCCGGTTTAGTTCCTTCCTTTTGCACACACACTTTGCAAGTATCAATTCTCTTATTTGGTCTGGAAAGAATCACGTATCTCTACACTTAGATACACACACAACATTTGCCAACAACCTCAACATCAAACACAACATCAACCTTATAGGAAATAGATAGGTCAGTAGCATAAACCCTAAACCCTAAACATTTAGGTTGAGAAATTCAGTCGGTTCAATCCTGACCATTGAACACTTTGCATTTGAATACAATGGTCTTGAACAGATCTCAAGACATTCTCCATCATTCATTCTTCACCGCTTCTTGGAGGAGATAACCCATCATGCGTTATTCACCGTTTGTAGGGACTTCACACATTCTCGAGGTAGATAGGATCAATCCCCTTAATGCAAGATCCTTCACGCACATGAGGCTAATGTGGCAACACGATCTGATCTCCATTACAATGCTAACTCATCACACAATGCCATCGATTGAATCACATAGGCTTGAAATACTTCAACCGGAAACCCTGAGGCTGGAACTACCAGCCGGTAGTCATACCATATTAAACCTTGATAGAGAACATTCCATATACCGGTTCACTTGGACAAACATACCGCTTCACCTTTTGCACATATACTGATTCACTTTGCCCATTGCTTAACTTCAATAAATCGGTTAATCTTCAACATATTACCGGTACACTCTTCAGCATATTACCAGTTCACTCTTTAGCATATTGACATCAATGACAACACAATATCATCATGTCAACATACTCTGCACATATGCCAACAATATCCCCCTTTGGCATTGATGGCAATATACAAAGATATCTCTCTTTTTGCATCACATCTTCTCTTTAATAGTGCAGGTATCTTCTCCGCTTGGCAATATACAAAGATATCTCTCTTTCTGCATCACATCTTCTCCTTAATACTGCGGATATCTTCTCTGCTTCACATCTTCTCCACCTTTGACAACAATGCCAAAGTGGAGGCACAAGCTTCCCTGTTCCACTATGCTGCTCCCGCTGAGGAGTAGCATCCTTCACCACATCAATCCTAAAAAGATATAGAAAAGTAAGATCTAGCTGATGTGGAGCACAAACCTTTAGCTTACCTCTTCAAGGCGCAACACCCCTAATTCACCTCTCAAATAGGTAAAATTAGCCTTTGGTAGAGGCTTAGTGAATATATCTGCTAACTGCTCCTTACTGGAAACATGTTCCAATATCACCTCTTTGTTCTGACCCTTTTCCCTCAAGAAATGATACTTGAGTTCAAAGTTCTTCATTCTAGCATGTAAAACTGGATTCTTGGAGATGTTAATTACACTTGTATTGTCACAAAATATACTTACCAGTTCAGATACAGGAACTTTGAAGCTATTCAATACATGCTTCATCCAAATAGTCTAGGTAAAATTCATAAAAGTTGCAACATACTCCACTTCTGCTGTAGACTGAGAGATACAATTCTGCTTTTTACTCATCCATGAGACTAGTCTACCACCGAGAAAGAATGCACCACCAGTTGTGCTCTTCTGGTCATCCACATTACCATCCCAATCAGTATCTATGAACACTTTCAGGTTGAAGTCATCATTGTATGGATACCATAATCCATAGTCAATAGTTCCATTCAGATATCTAAGAATCCACTTGATTGCTACCAAGTGGGATTCTCTTGGGCTTTTCTTAAACCAAGCAGTAATACCCACTGCATGTCCAATGTCTGGTCTACTATGAACTACATAATGCAACTTACCAATCGTTGATCTGTATTCCTTCTCATTCACCAATGCTGAGTCATCCTCTTTTGATAGTTTACAACTGGTCACCATTGGTGTACCAACTGGTTTTCTATCTTCCATGCCAAAGGTCTTCAACACCTCTTTGACATACTTGGACTAAGTAATAAAGATTCCATCTTTCATTTGCTGAATCTGTAGTCTAATGAAGAACTTAATCTCCCCTATGAGTACATCTCAAATTCCTTCTTCATCTCATCTGCAAAGTCATGACTCATCTTGTCATCTCCACGAAAGATTATGTCATCAACAAATACTTCATAGATTAGAATCTGATCTCCTTTTGATTTCAAGTAGATATTTCTATCTGCACTTGTTCTTTCAAATCCAATCTTCATAGGATGGGAGTGCAAGTGTTCATACCATGCTCGAGGTGCCTCCTTCAGTCCATACAAGGCTTTATGTAGCCTACACACCATGTCACTATCTTCTGATAGGGAAAACCCATATTGTTGCTCTATATATACCTCTTCTTCAAGTATTTCATTTAGAAATTTAGATTTTACATTCATTTGGTATACCTTGAATCCTTTAAAAGCTGCCTATGCAAGAAGCATACGAACACTTTCCAATCTTGCTATTGGAGAAAATGTTTCTCCATAGTCTTCTCCTTCTTCTTAGTCATATCCTTTACATACTAGTCTGGCTTTGTTCCTTACCATTGTGCCATCCTCATTTAGTTTATCTCTGGAGACCCATTTGGTTCCAATGACATTTTTATGCTCTAGTCTAGGTATCAAAGACCATGTACCATTCTTTTCTATCTGATTAAGTTCCTCTTCCATTGCCTTGATCTAGTCTTCATCTTTATGTGCCTCTTTGAATGATTTAGACTCAAATTCAGAGATCATACATGAGTTTTCTATGACCTTTCTTCTTGTAAGAATTTCTGCATCTTTGTCTCCTATGATCTACTTTGGATCATGATTGAGTTATACATACCTAGGTATATTCTTAATAGATTCCTCTTGCTTTTCTTCTTCATCGTCATCTTCATCAGCATCAGCATCCACTGGTGTAGGAGCACAATTACTGGTACTAGGTTGATTTCCAACCAGTTCCCAGAAGGTTACTACCGGTTCATCTCCTACATGCTCTCTTCCAATTTCCTCAGGCTTCTTAGAGTTCTCATCAACCCTAACATTGATGCTTTCAACAATTCTCTAAGTCTTATTGTTGAAACATTTGAGAGCTTTGCTCTTGGTGGAATACCCTAGGAATATTCCCTCATCACATTTAGCATAAAAATGTTTTTGATGTTCACTCCTCTTGATATAACATTTACTACCAAATACTCTAAAGTAGCTTACCACTGGTGTCTTACTAGTCCAATACTCATAAGGAGTCTTATCCTTTCCTTTCTTGATGAGTACCTGGTTCATTGTGTAGACTGCAGTGCTCACCACTTCTCTCCAAAAGGTGTGAGAAACCTTTCCTTGGATCAACATAGATCTAGCCACTTCAACCATAGTCTGGTTGTTCCTCTCTGCTAAGCCATTCTGCTATGGAGTCTAGGGGGCAGACTGTTGCCTCTTGATGCCATTCTCTTCCCAATATTTATTGAATTCACTAGAAGTGAATTCCCCTCCTTGATCAGTTCTAAGGCATTTGATTCTTCTACTACTTTCCTTTTCTACCAATGCTCTAAAAGCTTTGAACTTTCCAAAGGCTTCAGACTTGTCCTTCAAGAATGTGACCCACATCATTCTTGAGCAATCATCTGTAAGAATCATAAAATACCTATCTCCCTGCACACTCCTAGTTTTCATAGGACCACACAAATCAGTATGCATAAGATCAAGTAAATTGTCTCAGTGAAGGATTTACCTTTGAAGGTTGATGAAGACATTTTCCCCAGTTGACACTCTCTGCACAAAGGATTTTCTAGTTTTCTCAACATAGGCAATCCTCTAACTACCTTGATCTTAGTGGCCTTCATAATATTGTCAAAGTTTACATGGTAGATTCTCCTATGCCATATCTAGCTGTCCTCAAACTTAGCCATAAGACATGTATTGACATTAGCATTTAGCTGAAATAGGTTAGCTTTGGTCCGCATATCGATAGCCATCACATCACCACTCTTTCCTTTGATTTTGCACACTCCATTTTTGAATTCCAAAGTGAGTCCATTATTATTCAGTTGAGCAACACTCAAAAGGTTGTGCCTTAGACCTTCTACCCAATACACATTGTCAACACTGCTTCTTCCATTCATAGAGATGGACCCTCTGCCTTTTACCATACATGGTGCATCATTACAAAAATGAACCACACCACCATCAAACTCTTCCAAAGATAGAAACTTACTCCAATCACCAGTCATATGGTGAGAACAACCACTGTCAATAATCCACTCATTGTAATTATAAAAGTGCGAGACAAGAGCCTTCTTGTCTGACACATCTTCCTTGACTGCTAGAAACACAATATCTTCATTTTCTTCATCTTCTGATTCCTCATCAGTGACACCTTCATCAATTGCTCCAAAACAATTTCTCTGGTTTCCTCCTTTGAACTTCTTGAATTTTTCCAGTTTGTCCTTACTATCACCATTAGGATAGTTTACAACAACGTGTCCTATCCAGTTACAAGAGAAGCATTTCAAAGGAATCTTACCTCTGTATTTACCGGTTCCCTTAGGAAGTCTCTTGGCAAGAAGAGCTACAAATTCCATAAGGATCTCCTCATTGTCCATGGGATACCTTAGTCTTGTCTATTGACCTCAACTCCTGAATAGAAGCAACCCTTATTGCATAGACTGGTAATAAGGATCTCAAAACTTTGCTAACAACAGTGGAATCTTCCATTTTACCACCTCCACTCTTGATATCTCCAACAACAGTTTTGATTTTTATTCCATATTGTTGAATGGTCTCTCCTTCAACCATCCACATGTCTTCAAACTTTCCTCTAAGGCTTTCTTCCTTAGTGTGTTTCACATGCTCATCACCGCCATAGATATTCTCAAGAGTATCCCATACTTCTTTGGGATTCGCTTTGTCCTGAACATAAGATGAACTACTAATTAGGGGTTCCATGACTTGCCCATTCTCCTGAATCTCTCTCTTTTGGTCATCGGTGAGAGTACCAGTAGGGATAACATAAACATTCTCAACATAGCTCCAATGTTGAGTACCCATGCTTCTGATGTATATCTTCATTTTGTCCTTCCATATTTTAAAGTTATCTCTATTGAAATTTTGACCTTCCCTCTTCATCATTACAATAGGATCTTTCCCTCAAGTGGTTAAGCTTTCAACACAGAGGATTTGGAGGATTCTCTGATACCAATTGATAACTCAATGATGAACAGTGAGTACCAAACCGGTACTGAGAGGGGGGGGTGAATCAGTACAAACACGATATCTTTCCTAAACTGGGTTGACTGCAAACATTGCACTTGACAGACAAACACAAATACCGGTCTAAACCAGATTACTACTAGTTAAACATAATGAGACTGTGAAAGACATAAATCAGCAACACTTAGCCTTCCATACAACCTACTTCCTCATTTCTACTTTATTCTTATGCATAAATAGATATTCTATCATTCTGAGATACAATAATTTGCAACATGATTCACCACTAAACAGGAAATAACAAAACATCACATGAAAGAGGCATCACACATGACACAAATATTTTTCACGTGGAAGCCCAATTGGGAAAAGCCATGGTGGGGATGAATATCCACAAGATGTTTTTGAACTCTTTAGAAGTCTGCTCTATTAGGAGTCTAGTTCGGTTAAAGATTGTTACAATAGGTTATGTTAGGAACTGATCCTGTTAGGGATCACTCGGTTAAGGGATGGCTAGAATACCTAGTTAAGGGGTAAACCTTTTTAAGGGTTATCTTCTTAGAGGATTTTATGAACTCAATGGTTTTGAGTCACCCTATTAAAGGATTTACAACAAGCTGGTTAAAGATACCTTGTTAAGGGATTTTCCAACTATTAAAGTGATTAGAGATCAACAAGTATTACAATGATCTGGTAATAGCACTCAATGCCAATGTAGATTTGGTTTAGTTCCTTCCTTCTTCACACACACTTTGTAGGTATGAATTCTCTTATTTGATCTGGCAAGTATCACGTATCTCTGCACTTAGATACACACACAACATTTGCCAACAACCTCAACGTCAAACACAACATTGACCTTATAGGAAACAGATAGGTTGGTAGCATAAACCCTAAACCCTAAACATTTAGGTTAAGCAATTCAGTTGGTTCGATCCTAACCATTGAACACTTTGCATTGGAATACAATGGTGTTGAACAAATCTCAAGACATTCTCCATCATTCGTTCTTCACCGCTTCTTGGAGGCGATAACCCATCATGCATTCTTCACCATTTACAGGGACTTCGCACATTCCCGAGGTAGATAGGATCAATCCCCTTTATGTAAGATCCTTCACACGCACGAGGCTGATGTGGCAACACGATTTGATCTCCATTACAATGCTAACTCATCACACAATTCCATCAGTTGAATCACACAGGCTCGAACAACTTCAATGGAAAACCCTAAGGCTGGAACTACCAACCGATAGTCATACCATATTAAACCTTGATAGAGCACATTCCATATACCGGTTCACTTGGACAAACATACTACTTCACCTTTTGCACATATACCAGTTCACAACATTATACCGCTTCACTTTGCTAGTTGTTTAACTTCAATAAATCGGTTCATCTTCAACATATTACGGGTTCACTCTTTGGCATATTACCGGTTCACTCTTCAACATATTGACATCAATGACAACACAATATCATCATGTCAACATAATCTACACACATGCCAACAATCTCCCCCTTTGGCATTGATGGCAATATACAAAGATATCTCTTTTTTTGCATCACATCTTCTCCTTAATACTGTAGATATCTTCTCCGCTTCACATCTTCTTCGCTTGGAAATATACAAAGATATCTCTCTTTCTACATCACATCTTCTCCTTAATAATATAGATATCTTCTCTTCTTCACATCTTCTCCCCCTTTGACAATAATGCCAAAGTGGAGGCACAAGCTTCCCTGTTCCACTATGTTACTCCCCCTGAGGAGTAGCATCCTTCAACACATCAATCCTAAAAAGATATAGCAAAGTAAGATTTGACTAATGTGGAGCACAAACCTTTAGTTTACCTCTTGAAGGGGCAGCACCCCTAATTCACCTCTCAAATAGGTAAAAGTAGCCTTCTGTAGAGGCTCGGTGAATATATCTGCTAACTGCTCCTTACTGGAAACATGTTCCAATATCACCTCTTTGTTCTGAACCTTTTCGCTCAAGAAATGATACTTGAGTTGAAAGTTCTTGGTTCTAGAATGTAAAACTGGATTCTTGGAGATGTTAATTGCACTTGTATTGTCACAAAATATACTTACCGGTTCAGATATATGAACTTTGAAGCCATTCAATACATGCTTCATCCAAATAGTCTGGGTGCAGTTCAAAAAAGCTACAACATACTCCACTTTTGCTTTAGACTGAGAGATACAACTCTGCTTTTTACTCATCCATGTGACCAGTCTACCACTGAGAAAGAATGCACCATCGGTTGTGCTCTTCTAGTCATCCACATTACCATCCCAATCAGCATCTGTGAACACTTTCAAGTTGAAGTCATCATTGTATGGATACCATGATCCATAGTCAATAGTTCCCTTTAGATATCTAAGAATCCGCTTGACTGCTACCAAGTGGGATTCTCTTGGGATTTTCTTAAACTAAGCGGTAATACCCACTACATGTGCAATGTCCGATTTTCTATGCACTACATAATGCAACTTACCAATCATTGATCTGTATTTCTTCTCATTTACCAATGATGAGTCATCCTCTTTTGATAGTTTACAACTGGTCACCATTGGTATACCAACTGGCTTGTTGTCTTCCATGCCAAAGGTCTTCAACACCTCTTTGACATACTTGTACTAAGTAATAAAGATTCCATCTTTCATTTGTTGAATCTGCAGTCCAATGAAGAACTTAATCTCCCCTATGAGTGACATCTCAAATTCCTTCTTCATCTCATCTTCAAAGTCATGACTCATCTTGTCATCTCCACCAAAGATTATGTCATCAACAAATACTTCACAGATCAGAATATGATCTCCTTCTGATTTCAAGTAAATATTTCTATCTTCACTTGTTCTTTCAAATCCAATCTTCACAAGATGGGAGTGCAAGCGTTCATACCATGCTCTAGGTGCCTGATTCAGTCCATACAAGGCTTTATGTAGCCTACACACCATGTCACTATCTTCTGATAGGGAAAACCCATCTGGTTGCTCTATATATACCTCTTCTTCAAGTATTCCATTTAGAAATGTATATTTTATATCCATTTGGTATACTTTGAATCCTTTAAAATATGCATATGCAAGAAGCATACGAACTCCTTCCAATCTTGCTACCGAAGCAAAGTTTTCTCCACAGTCTTCTCCTTCTTCTTGGGCATATCTTTTACATACTAGTCTGGCTTTGTTCCTTACCATTGTGCCATCCTCATTCAGTTTATTTCTGAAGACCCATTTGGTTCCAATGACATTTTTATGCTCTGGTCTGGGTACCAAAGACCATGTACCATTATTTTCTATCTGGTCAAGTTCCTCTTTCATTGCCTTGATCCAGTCTTCATCTTTATGTGCCTCTTTGAATGATTTAGGCTCAAATTCGGAGATCATACATGAGTTTTCTGTGTTCTTTCTTGTAAGAATTCCTGCATCTTTGTCTCCTATGATCTGCTTTGGATCATAATTGAGTTTTACATACCTAGGTATATTCTTAACAGATTCCATTTTCTTTTCTTCTTCATCCTCATCTTCATCAGCATCAGCATCCACCAGTGTAGGAGCACAATTACTAGTACTGGGCTAATTTGCAACCAGTTCCCAGAAGGTTACTACTGGTTCATCTCCTACATGCTCTCTGCCAGTTTCCTCATCTTTCTCAGAGTTTTTATCAACCCTAACATTGATGCTTTCAACAATTGTCTGAGTCCTATTGTTGAAACATTTGAGAGCTTTTCTCTTTGTGGAATACCTGAGGAATATTCCCTCATCACATTTAGCATCAAACTTGCTCTGATGTTCACTCCTCTTGATATAACATTTACTACCAAACACTTTGAAGTAACTTAACACTAGTGTCTTACCGGTCCAGTACTCATAAGGAGTCTTATCCTTTCGTTTCTTGATGAATACCCGGTTCATTGTGTAGACTATAGTGCTCACCGCTTCTCTCCAAAAGGTGTGAGCAACCTTTCCTTGGATCAACATAGTTCTATCTGCTTCAACCATGTAGGGTGGGTGGAAGAAGCTGGGTCCCAATTATGTGGAAGTCCACAAGCAAAAAAAATTTCTGCTAGAAACGGGCACTCATTTAGTTTCGGGGCCCTGACGCATAGAAATAAAATGGGTGCCCATTTAGGATTGGACCCCCACACAAAACGAGTGAACAACTTTTAGAAACAGGCACACATTTTTAAAAACAGGTACATTTTTTAAAAACGGGTGCACGTTTCTAAAAATAATTACACATTTCTTAAAATGCTATAAATTTCAAAATGGGTGCCCATTTTTTGAATTTCAAATAACATGCACCCATTTCATAAAAGTGGAGTGAGAAACAACCCTATTCCTCAGTTTTGGCTTCTGGTTAGGCTTGGTGGGACCAAGCCTATTCTTGACCCCCCAAAAATGGCTAAGGCAAAAGAATATCATATTTTTTCCTTGCTCGAATTTTTTGAGGGCCTTCCTGATCGAATTTTTTGATGAAACGAAAACTCATTAAATTTCTTAGTGTCCTGATTTCAAAAATATAAATTTCATAGTGATAAGATTATTTTTACTATTTTTTTAATTATTTATTAATCAAAAGTGGTACCTAAACCTAAAATACCGAGGTATAGTAAAACTTTAATAACTTTTTTGTTTTTAAGTTTTTAGAAAAATAAATTATATGACATCAATATACATACAATTATTTTGAAGATTAAAAAAAATAATTAAAAAATATGAAACTTTCATCAAATTATGGTGGTCGTACACTTGACGTTTTGAAAATGTACTTTATAGTTAATTAAAAATTAATAAAAAAGTATATTTTCAATAAAAAAATAAGAAAAAATATTCTCATCAATATTTGGTGTCTTTGGTATCTTTTACCAAAAGGGTTTGCAAAAATTCATTTATTTGCATCAAAAAATGGTGGTCGTACACGTGTGGTATGGTCTTGAAACAAACATTTTGAAAAAGTGGTTTTTAAACATTCCTACTAAAAAGCAATTTCTACCATGTGGGTATTGAAATAAATTACATATTTGAGAAGTAGACTCTGTACACTACATTTTCTATTAGTGAAGTCTTTCAAGATTGAATCTCTAAGTGCCTCAAATTTTGACATCAATCGACAGAAAAATTGAAAAACAGAGAAAACACTTCCACTTTATGCCCAAAAGTGGGACTCAACTTCTTGCAGCCATCCCACAGTCCGGTTGTTCCTCTCTACTAAGCCATTCTACTGTGGAGCCCGGGGGGCAAACAGTTGCCTCTTGATGCCATTCTCTTCACAATATTTGTTGAATTCACTGGAAGTGAATTCCCCTCCTTAATCAGTTCTAAGGCATTTGATTCTTCTATCACTTTCCTTTTCTACCAGTGCTCTAAAAGCTTTGAAATTTCCAAAGGCTTCAGACTTGTCCTTCAGAAATGTCACTCACATCATTCTTGAGAAATCATCTGTAAGAATCATAAAATACCTATCTCCCTACACACTCCTAGTTTTCAAAGGACCACACAAATCAGTATGCACAAGATCAAGTAAATTGTCTGCAATGAAGGATTTACCTTTGAAAGTTGAGGAAGACATTTTCCCCAGTTGACACTCTCTGCACAAAGGATTTTCTGGTTTTCTCAACATAGGCAATCCTCTAACTACCTTGATCTTATTGGCCATCACAATATTGTCAAAGTTTACATGGTAGAGTCTCCTATGCCATATCTAGTTGTCCTCAAACTTAGCCATAAGACATGTACTGACATTAACATTTAGCTGAAATAGGTTACCTTTGGTCTTTATAATGGTAGCCATCACATCACCACTCTTTCCTTTGATTCTGCACACTCCATTTTTGAATTCCAGAGTGATTCCATTATTATTCAATCGAGAAACACTCAAAAGGTTGTGCCTTAGACCTTCTACCCAATACACATTGCCATCACTACTTCTTCCATTCAGAGACATGGACCCTCTGCCTTTTACCATACATGGTGCATCATTACCAAAATGAACCACACCACCATCATACTCTTCCAAAGATAGAAACTTACTCCGATCACCAGTCCTATGGTAAGAACAACCACTGTCAATAATCCACTCATTAAAATTATCAAAGTGGGAGACAAGAGCCTTCTTGTCTCACACATCTTCCTTGACTACTACAAACACAATATCTTCATTTTCTTCATCTTCTGATTCCTCATCAGTGACACCTTCATCAACTGCTACAAAATAGTTTCTCCGGTTTCCTCCTTTGAACTTCTTGAACTTTTCCGGTTTGTCCTTACTATCACCATTAGGACAGTTTACAACAATGTGTCCTATCCGGTTACAAGAGAAGCATTTCAAAGGAATCTTACCTCTGTATTTACCGGTTCCCTTAGGAAGTCTCTTGACAAGAAGAGCTTCAAATTACATCAGGATCTTCTCATCATCCATTTCTCTGCTCTATCTTGGTTCACCACTGGTACTAGCTTCTTTACCTTTTCTAGATGGTGCAGCAGATGCTCTAAAGGCTAATTCAGTCTTCTTAACACTGCCATCAAAACTATTTAGCTCATAGGCTATCAACTTTGCAATGATGGAGTCTAGGAATACCTTAGTCTAGTCTATTGACCTCAACTCCTTAATAGCAGCAACCCTTATTGCATAGACCGGTAATATGGATCTCAAAACTTTGCTAACAACAATGGAATCTTCCATTTTACCACCTACACTCTTGATATCTCCAACAATAGTTTTTATTCTTATTCCATATTGTTGAATGGTCACTCCTTCAACCATCCACATGTTTTCAAACTTTCCTCTAAGGCTTTCTTCCTTAGCTTGTTTCACATGCTCATCACCACCATAGATATTCTCAAGAGTATCCCATACTTCTTTGGGATTCTCTTTGTCCTGAACATCAATAAACTCAATGTCAGATAAACTACTAATTAGGGCTTCCATGACTTGCCCATTCTCCTGAATCTCTCTCTTTTGGTCATCTATGAGAGTACTGGTAGGGCTAACATAAACATTCTCAACATAGCTCCAATGTTGAGCACCCATGCTTCTGAAGTATATCTTCTTTTTGTCCTTCCATATTTTAAAGTTATCTCTGTTGAACTTTGGACCTTCCCTTTTCATCATTACAATAGGATCTTTCCCTCAAGCGGTTAAGATTTCAACATAGAGGACTTGGAGCATGCTCTGATACCAATTGATAACCCAATGATGAACAGTGAGTACTAAACCAGTACTAAGAGAGAGGGGTGAATTAGTACAGACATAATATCTTTCCTGAACTGATTTGACTGCAAACAGTGTACTTGACAGACAAACACAAATATCGGTCTAAACCAGATTACTACTAGTTAAACATAATGAGAATGTGAAAGACATAAACCGGCAACACTTAGCTTTCCATATAACCTACTTCCTCATTTCCACTTTATCCTTATGCATAAATAGATATTCTATCATTCTGAGATACAATAATTTGCTAGATCAACATGATTCACCACTAAACAAGAAATAACAAAACATCACATGAAAGAGGCATCACACATGACACACATATTTTTCTTGTGGAAACCCAACTGGGAAAAACCACGGTGGCGATGAATACCCACAAGCTATTTTTGAACTCTTTAGAAGTCCGCTTTGTTAGGAGCCTAGTCCGATTAAAGACTGTTACAATAGGCTCTTTTAGGAACTAATCCTGTTAGGGATCACTTGGTTAAGGGATGGCTAGAATACCCAGTTAAGGGTTACCTTATTAGAGGATTTTATAAACTCAATGGCTTTGAGTCACCTTGTTAAAGGATTTACAACAAGTTGGTTAAAGCTACCCTATTAAGGGATTTTCCAACTGTTGAAGTGATTAGAGATCAACAAGTATTACAATGATCTAGTAATAGCACTCAATGCCAATGCAAATCTGGTTTAGTTCCTTCCTTCTTCACACACACTTTGCAGGTATCAATTCTCTTATTTGGTCTGTCAAGAATCACATATCTCTGCACTTAGATACACACACAACATTTTCCAACAACCTCAACATCAAACACAACATCAACCTTATAGGAAAAAGATAGGTCAGTAGCATAAACCCTAAACCCTATACATTTAGATTGAGCAATTCAGTTGGTTCAATCTTGACCATTGAAAACTTTGCATTTGAATACAACGATCTTGAACAAATTTCAAGACATTCTCCATCATTTGTTCTTCACCGCTTCTTGGAGGTGATAACCCATCACGCGTTCTTCACTGTTTGCAGGGACTTCACACATTCCTGAGGTAGATAGGATCAATCCCCTTCATGCAAGATCCTTCACATGCATGAGGCTGATGTGGCAACACGATCTGATCTCCATTACAATGCTAACTCATCACACAATGCATCAGTTGAATCACACAGGCTCGAAACACTTCAATCGAAAACCCTGAGGTTGGAACTACCAACCGATAGTCATACCATATTAAACCTTGATAGAGAACATTCCATATACCAGTTCACTTAGACAAACATACCACTTCACCTTTTGCACATATACTGGTTCACAACATTATACCAGTTCACTTTGCCAGTTACTTAACTTCAGTAAACTGGTTCATCTTGAACATATTACCGGTTCACTCTTTAGCATATTACTGGTTCACTCTTGAGCATATTGACATCAATGACAACATAATATCATCATGTCAACATACTCTGCATATATGCCAACACCTGTCACATCATGTTGTATACAAAGATATCATGAAAGAAACCAAGAACAAACTTCCTTAGCTGACTGCTGAAGACCCTATTCATTGTAGAGTGGAAAGTAGCTGGAGTGTTGGTTAATCCAAAAGGCATGACCAAAAACTTGAAGTGTCCACAATGGCATTGAAAAGCTATTTTCTCTATATATTTCTCTCTCACTCGTATCTGATGATAACCCGATCTCAAATCTGTCTTTGAGAAGAAGCAAGCTCCATGCAACTCATTGATAAGCTCATCAATGTGTGGAATAGGGTACCAATTTTTTAGAGTTCTTTTTATCAGAGCCCTGTAGTCTATGCACATCCTCAAAGTCCCATCTTTCTTCTTAACCAGTACCATGGATGAAGCAAAGGGAGACTTACTCGGTCGTATATGTCCCATGTTGAGAATTTCCTTGATGGTTTTCTCTATTTCATCCTTCAACCTTTTCGGGTGCTTATAAGGTGTGATCATAACAGGTTTTGCACCCTCCACAAGCTCAATGATGTGTTCTATTCCCCTATCAGGAGGCCGCCTGATGGTATGGCACTAAACACCTCGGAGTGTTTAGTCAATAAACCCTAAATATCGGGTGGGTACTCTACCTTTTGTTGCTATGTCTGTGTAGGCATGATATGACAAGCTGCTGCCCACTCATGCTGATCATGACGAATCAGTCTCTCCATCCTCATGAAAGATATCATCCATAGGTTTGAGTCTTTAATAGCTTTAAGAACATGTTTCTTGCCATTAGCTTCAAAACAAAGTTTCATATGCTTGACATTGAGTGTGAGTTCCTCAATAGCATGTATCCAAGTCATTCCAAGAACGACATCCATGTCACCCATGTTAACTACATATAAATCAACCTTAAACTCATAATCACTCAAATGCATAGGAAGATCAGTAATCATTATATTGCAAGAGAGAGCAAAGCCATCAACAACTCTGACCCATACTCCTTCAATTTCCTATGTCTGAATTCCACACCTAGCCACCAATTTCTCATCAATGAAGTTATGTGTTGCTCTTGTGTCAAAGACATTGATGACATGCTACCCTGCTATGAATCCCCTCATTCAGAAAGAACCTTCCTGATGCAAGGAAGTGATGCACATAGTAGTATTCTTCCCTTGTGATTCAAGTTCTAAAATTTTTGATGCCTTTTCAAACTCTACATCTTCATGCTCTGTTTGCTAGTCTAAGAAATCAAAATTGTCCTCCTGCTCATAAAACCACTCCATTTGTTTTGCCTTTGCCTTGGGTCTCATGGGACACTCATGATTAGGATTATAAGGTTCTTTACACCAAAAACAAAGTTTCTTGTTCCTTAAATCATTAAACTCTCTTGATTTCTACCCATAGGAAATTTATTTTTAAAATCAGGTTTATCTCTTTTCCTAAAGGGAAATTTATCTTTGTTGGATGCAAACCTTGATGGAAACTTACTTCGGGGGGTGCAGCAAGATCCATACTTTGTGCCTTCTTCATAGTCTCCAACAAGGTTGGTGGGTCAAATTCCTTAACCCATCCTCTTAGCGGCTCCATCAGTCTTTCTGTAAATAGTATGACCAACCTTCTTTCTGAAATGCTAGGAACCATCTCTACAAGTCTCTAAAATTATCCAACATAAGGTTCTAGTCCACCTATTTGCTTGAGCTATGCCAAATCTCTGAAGTATATCTCAGGATCTTTTTGGTCAAATCTTTCAATCAACCGGTCAGTGAATTTTGCATAGGTAGTGATTTGGTTATGCCCCAATGTGATAAGGCCATGATACCACCACTCGTGAGCAACACCCTCTAAATGTAGTGTGGTGAACTTGATGGCATCTTCCTCGAGCATTGGACGAAGTGACAAATAATTGTCAAATTTCTGCACCCAACCTCTAGCTGTGCTCTTGTCACTACCATCAAAATATGGCATGGTGATCTTCCCAAGGGTATGTTGGTAATCAGATCACTGATTATGATAATCATTCTGACCTTGATTCCTTCTTCCTCTCTGATTCATACACTGGTCAAAGGACCACATTTATCGCATATTAGGAGGTAGAGTGGTGTACTCCAAGTAGGCTTGACGTGCCTCATCAACATAAGGAGTAGAAGCAGAATTAGGAGGTTTTTCTTCATGTGGATTGAAGGTAGGGAAGAGTGGTCTAGAGGGTGATCCTCTAGTGTAAGCATGATGTCAGATTGTAGCCCTGTCTCCTGATCTGTCTCTTGTTCTATTCACTTCATTACAACTGCCACTTCTACTGTCTTCACCTGAGTTATTTATTCTATTTTCTTTGGCCTATTGATTCATTCTACCAAGCATTTGTGACAACATATCAATCAAAGTGTCAAACTTTCTCTCCATGCTCGCATCTTTATCTTCTTCAGCCATCTTTTCTTTGTCTTTATCTCTTAATGCTTTAGATAATGTGTCAGCTTGAGGTACTTGTGGAATTTGGAATTGTTGTCTTCATTGTTCCCTGTTGTAGTATTTGGTTTCTCTATCACTCATCAATGTATAGGATGACATGATCTCGGCTCTAACACCACTGTAAGAACCCCTCCAATTCTTGTTTAATTTTGGTTTTTACCCCTATGGTATTTCGTCAAACACTTGGCATACAACTGATCAAACACTTTAAACTTTAAGGGACATGAAAAGAAACTTGTTTTGAACAATAATTGGGTTTTTCTAATCACAATGTGACTACTAAGGAATGACTGATTAATACTAACTTTTAGATGTATAAACATATCAGAGATAATGAGATCATGAATCAATGGAACAACATATACATTATTATAAATAGTTGGTGCACCATCTATTAACAATGATGATAGGTAGATAACCTTTAGACTGATTATTCATGAGACCAATGCTTCATTACATGAGTTGACTACAATTGGACATTATTTTGAAACACACACATATTCAGATCTAATTTGAAGACATGGACTGAAATTAACATTTTAACCTCAAAAATGCAACATAGTAGGGGCAATAATGAACCTATACAATCTGCAATGAAATAGGAAGCTATACTGGTGGATATTTAGGCTCTTTGACAACAAAATATGCCACTTGAGATGACCACCATGACTATTGTAGTTTGAGCTTTAGACCTACTACTGAATGTCTCCAATGATGCATGAAAACTCATCGATTTTATTCCTTATAATAGTGCCTAAACTCTTCCAATGATTCTTGGGAAAAGAGAGCTCTAAATACATGAAATCAAGGGTCCTAGGAAGGGTGGACCAGGTCTGGTTTGATTTATTCAAACTAATTATATGAGCACTCTTTCATCTATCAAATGTACCAAAAGATATCGCCTAAGTCACACCTCCAATCTGCAATCATCAAAATACAGAATTGATGCAACTATGGGGAGATATGAGTGAAAACAAGGGTACCATGAAGTCTACAACCTCTATCAACAACAAGCCAATAACCCACGATCTGCCTCCAATCAATTTCTGAATCTTCAAATAAGAAAATCGCTATCCTCTTGGTTCCAAAATATGCCTCCAGTATCAATCTTCATCAAATCTAAATTTTTTGAATTCTGAAGCACATGAGGTCTGATATGAAAACTCTTTAGGCACAAATTGAGAAGCTGAAGTACTCCTCACTCCTTTAGCAACCCCTTAGAGGATCTTTCACCTCCTCAGTTATGCTTCACCAATATGGAAGTATTGTAGGTAGGAAATGTGGAATCATCAAAGCAATGTTAACATTAGCCTAGTTCAATCACGAAAACTCAATTGCAATGACCAATCCTAATTACATTCAAAATGAAATCTATGTAAACCAAATGCAGATGTCTCCTTCATGTGGCTCCATTGTCCTTCTTTCTCCTTCAAATTGCTTTGTTTTGTGGATCTCACCTTCAAGTGCATAAACCTAATATGAAAGCAAGATTGACGAGACGACAACATAAGGGTACTAGAAGCGTGATTGATTCGACCAGGGACTTTGATTGAAGAAATTCATCCAATTTATAGACAAATTGGAGAAAAGATCAGATTAGCATGAAAGTGATTCGAATGGAAATTCAAATCAGGAATAGCAAAATTATGACAAGTGTATGACAAATTGCTATGCAAGGATTTATGACAATTTATGACAATTTATGACAAATTGCTATGCAAGAATTTATGACAAGATTTTGAAATAGAAATAGACATTTAGGAATTTAGGAGAAATTAGAAAATTAAGTTAGAAATGATGACTTGGAATTTAGGAAATTGATGAAAATTAGGTAAATTAATTAATAATTTTTCATTCATTAATTAATTCACAAAAAGAGAGGGAATTAATTAGCCAATTAAATAAATATTTAATTGTGACAAGAAGACTTAGGATAAATAAATAAATTATTTAACCTAGAGGGAAAATGCCAAACAAGATTAAATGAATCAATCATAAAACCTTAGAAGATTAGGTCTTGACAAAAGATAATTGATGTAGATTTGATTTGATCATGATTCTGACTTGATAAATGATTTGATTGATAAACAATTGAGATTGGTTGACAAATTGATCAATATTGATAAAGAGACCAAATTGATATGCGCCAATTGACATGATTGAAGAGGACAAGGATCGATGATAAATCGATCATAAAATTGATGAGATTGACTAGGACAAGGATCGATGACAAATCGATCGCAAGGTGACAAGATTGACAAGAAGACAAGGATCGATGACAAATCGATCGCAAAATAACAAAATTGCCAAGGACAAGGATTGACCAAAATCATCACTGAAGATTGTTATCGACAAGACCTAATTCGAAAACGATAAAAATGAGGAATTCCGAAGGAGGACTCGATGCTCGAAGATGATAAAGACCAAGTGCGCAACATAGAAGAAATGTTAATGCGACGCAAGAACCCTAAAATAAGGCAATGTGCAAATGTTAAAGTACGACTCTGCAAGCGTTGTCCATTTTTAGATGTCTACATTTTGCCCCTCTTTGAGACAATGCGATTCTAAGCGTTGTTTCAAAGAACAATAATGAAAATGCCCCAGACAATAATAATGACATATGCATGCCCCCTCGAGGAATTGGCCGGAAAAATCCAAAAAAGAGGCCAAGTGATCGATAAGAATGACAAAAGATGATAGGTTCGAATGGATCAAAAATCGAAGGTCGGATGCACAAAGGACAAGCAGTGGAAGGTGCAACTGCCAAGACTGATGGAAGAAATATTAGTAAGAATAAATTAGATAGAGGACTATTAGAGATGAAGGAAAACTTGCTTTGACAAATGCACATAAGTAGGTGAGAACCTTTATTTAATGTAGCAAAGCGGATGCAGAGCATCATGGCATTGAAGGCCAGAGCTTGAAACACAACCTCTATTGCAAAAGATAGACACATCGCACACAAGGAGTGAGTGAATCATCCTAGGGTGCATACATCAAGGGTCGAGGTATGTGCGGCGTTCACAAAGAGAACGTACTTATCACAGACACCCAATGATATAGTTGCCCCAGTTTGTGACAAACATTCCACAAACAACAAACACAACAAAAAAGGAAAGGGACCATGAACCATCCCGGTCACTCTAAATCACTCAGTGACATCATCGAGCAACATAGGAACATGATCGAAGCCAAAGATAAATCAGTAAAAAGACAAGATGCACAAATTCAACCAAGTCAAACAAACAGTCTGATTGTCATTGTCAAAAGTGGAAAACAAGAATGATCATGTTGTTTGGTTTCAGGGAATGCAATACCCCATCTAAGACAGGACACAGTCTTGTTTCGAGTATACCACACCCAGTATAAGACCCATGATAATAGTGACAAGGACAAAGGATATTGATGCTATTTTGATTGATGTGACAACTGTGATCAGGTTGAATGCTTTCTTGGTCAAACAGTTCATCTGTTAATACATGATTTCATGAAAGCATAATGTTTGATTGATTGCCGCTGGATGTATGCTCAGTGATCTGTCTACGCACAAAGGGATCATTTATTGACAAAATGCAAAATGCTTGTTTTTGGATTTTAATGTTTTGAAATTTTTTTGTTCATTTTTTCAGGACATTATTTGACTTTTTAGGGGTTTATTTTAGGACATTATATGATTTTTAGGGATTTTTTTAGGACATTATTCAATTTTTTATGATTTTTTCAGGACATTATTGGATTTTTTATGATTTTTTCAAGACTTTATTTGATTTTTTTGTAATTTTTTCAGGACATTTTTCAATTTTTATGATTTTGCCCCCAATGTCTAGCAAGGCAAGGAATATGATAGGTGAATAAATAGGCTTTCTGAAATGATGGTGGATAGAGGGAAGACAAAGGCCTTTTATTATGGAGACAATGTAGATGCAATTTTCAGGGGCCATAGCATGATGGGACAAGAGACTGGATATGACAATGTAAAGCAGTGACATGGCATGAGGGACATGTCAAGAGGTTTTTGAAACTATGTTTAAATTTTGCGTCCTTATGTCAGATCAAGATCAAGGAATGAAAAAGAGTGTATGGATAGTGATAAGATATGGGTAGGATAAGCAAGACCAAGAATGGATAAGGGACATGGACTGAAGGTCGGGATAGGATATGGGATAGTGGCAGAAAGTTGCAATAAGCTAGGGAATATGGATAAAAGGTTATAATAAGCAAATGGATAAATACCAAAAGCTATGATAGACTAAAAGCTGCAAACAAGATGCATGATTCTCATGATGATCCTCAGCCTTGTCAAGATCAAAGGTGGAAAGGGAAACTGGACATGAGGGACAATAGGATATGAAGGGTAATGACAGGGGTTCGATAGGATAATGGAACAATGAAGGACAAAAGGATATGATAGGATAAAACCTGTCCCCAAGTGTGGTGTGCAAGAAGTTCATAGATTATGCATGATGCCTGTTTGCTAGGTTTTCATCACGGTACTTCCCCAAGGCGCTTGTTTGCTAGGCTTTCACCAGTGGGCGAATTATTTTTGCTCTACTTTTTTTTCTTTTGTCTTTTTTTTTCACTTTTTTCTTTTGTATTTTTGACTTTTTCAATAGAAGATGGACACATGATAGGGGATGGAAGAAGGACTCAAGCATCCTTTTTTTTTTGGATAGTAGCCTTGAAAAAAAAAATGGACCATGACCTTTAAAAGTATGCTCAAAGACGTTGGTAGGATAAGGACATGGAAAATCAGATGAAACTAAGGCAAAAAATTATGTAAAGGATTGGATCAAAGGGATTGAAGGATGAAAAATATGCATTGGATAATGAATAGGGTATTGGAAGAATTGTTCTTGAGTAGATGGAAATGTTGGCAAGATTGACATTGGCACACACCTTGAGGGGTGATGGACTGATGGAGAAAAAATGTATTTTGGATATTGAGATTTTGAGGAAGGAAAGGCTATGGATTTTGGGACATAAGGGCCCAAAATGGATGAAGAAGGTGATGGAGGAATAGATTTGAGAGGTTTGGATGGAGGAATAGCAATTGCAGATGCCAATTTTGATGTTTCTTTATGCTTTTGTGCTTCAAGGAGCCGCTTAGGGATCCACATGGTTTTTGATTTTTTATGCTTTTGTGGTTCCTTGGAGTGCATTTCTTGCATAAGGGATTTAGGAACCCATATAAATTTTGACTTTTATTTATTTTGCTCAGTGGGCCTCTATGGCCTTTTGGATATATTTTTTTCTTTATAGATCATATTGTTCTTTGTTTTGACATGTCGACTATATTGGACATGTTGATCCTTGAATACATGTGGATTTCTAGACTTATGACTTTTATACTTGGAATCCAAATTGCTTGGAGGGGAAAAGGAATGCATGGATGGATATGAATGAAATGGAATTCTTTTGGATTGATGAAATTTACTCAAGGATGTGTGCCTTTGCTGACCTTGCATAGAGGACGAAGGAATATAAGGACCTAAGATGGATAGAAGGTATGATGGGGAAGGTGAATGTTTTGATTTTGATGGAGGGATACGAACGTCTTGAGAGTGAGTTGTGTAGACATGACCCTTAACATTTTCTTTCATATTGAGGAGTTCTTTCTTGTGAAAGTCTACTCCTTTGCCTTTATGAATATTTTGACTTGTAGGATACTCTTTTCTTTGGGAAGAAGACGTGAGTCCATTATGAGGTGGATATGATATGAGAGAAATAATGAGATCTTGAAGTGGATCAGATTTCACCAAAGTGGAAGAACCCATTGTGCATGTCAAGGGTTCATGAACATCTTGCACTAACACATTAGAATCATGAGGGGGATTAGGATCATGAGGGGGACTAGGATTGTGTAGTGGACATGGTTCAATGACAGGCTCTTCAAGAGATGGAATGGGAGAAATAATGGGATCATCAAAAGAAATGCGCTCTTGGAGTGTATATGCTAGATTAGGACGTGGAGATGGAGGAACAAAAGGATCTTGTGGAGGATCTAAAGGAATAATGTGATCTTGACAAGGAGGAAGATCATTGGAATCCTCTTTAAAGGTGCTTTTCTCTTGACTTTCAATGGGATCATCATAAAGGATGGAAAGGATATCTTGATCTTTCTTAGGAAGTGGAATGTCAATGGGATTTGAAAGGACATTGTGTTCATGAAATGGAAGGGGATCGTTTGGGATTGGATGGACTGGGATATCTTGATCTTGCTTGGGGAATGGAGTGTCAATAGGACTTTGGATAGGATGGACAAGAATAGGGGAATCATCATGAGTGTCTGGGAAGATGGGATCCTGGTCAACAATTGGATGGGATGATAAGGTTTCGGGATCTTGATCTTGATCTTTTTTAAGACACATTTCTTCATTCTCTAAATTATCCTCTTGACACGGGGTTGGACTTTGGATATGCATGGAGGATTCTGACAAGGGATCAATGTTTTGGCATGAAGGAAATGCACTTTGAACATTTGTGATGGATTCTGGCAAGGAATCAATGCTTGAACATGAGGAAGAGGGACTTCGAATGGGGTCCTCTAAAATAGGTAATGGCAATAAAGTGCATGGTTGCATTGGGTCTTGTATTTTTGAAACATGACAACGATGTGCATCATGAATTGGATTATCTTGGAAATCAATTATGGATAGTCCTTGGATAATTGCATCCTTGGTTGTATTGTTTGATGAGGACAATATAGAAGGTTCTTGTGAAACTTCTAAAGGTGTAGGGATAGATGCCACTGAAGAGTCAATTTGTTTGTGGGGGGATGAGGCATCGCTAGACATAATTGTATTATCTTGATCTTCTTCAAAGAACTCACTTGGTATGTTCCTTAAGAGCCTTGCAATAAAGCCACCTTTCTTTCAAGGTTTTGACATAATTGTAGCTGGAATTTGAACTTGTTTGGAAAGGAGTTGATTCTGGTCTGATGTCATGTTTTTATTTTGAACTAGATGTTGATCAAATTGGTTTGACATGTTCAAAATTTGGCTTGGTGCATGTTGCAACCTTTGTTTTTGAATGTTTGGTTGTAGTTGTTGACATTTATATTCCACCATTGGTTGAACCATTTGTTGACATTGTATAGTGGGTTGGACATATTGTTAAAATTGGACCATTAGTTGTGTCTATTGGAAATGTTGAACAATTTGTTGAACCATTGGTTGTATTGGTTGAAAATCTGATTGATAGTAAACACCTTCTTATTCTTGTTGTGGAGGCACATAATGTTGAAATTGTTGTTGTCTCTTTTCTTGAAATTGTTTCATCATCTCTATTTGTGAGAGAAGAGTTGGTATGTCTGATCGTTCGATAAGAGATCTTACATCAATTGGCTCAATTTTTGGATTTCAACCTGGAAATTTTCAAAACATTTTGGACATTTGTGATCTATTCTTCTCAATGTTTTTCACTTTTTGTTCCAAAATCTCGTTTTCTTGAGCTAGCTTCTCCTCTAGTTTTTGTATTTGGAGACTTGTTTCATCATAAAAAGTTTGATCGATATTGCCTTGTTGTTGGGTTGGATATAATTGTGATTGCCTTGGATTAAAATCCAATTGCATTGTCAGTTGATACGTCAAACTTTGTTGCATCATTGGTGCTTGGAACCTTGTTTCAATAGACATGCCACTATGCAAATGCAATATTTTTGGAATTTTTCAAGGATAATATATGATATGCAAAATAGATGAAAATGCAATCTATGGCAAGAATGCAACCTATGTTTTTGTTGTTTTTCAAGATTTTGACAAACTCATGAATGCAATTCTAAGAATGAGACCCTTAGGAAATTGAAATGATGTCTAGACCTCAAAGGACAAAAGGACCAAGTGACAAAAGGACAAAATGAAAATGTCTCCCCTATATGCTTGGATACTAAGCTAGGTTTGACCAAATGACATGGATGACAAAAAGACAAAATTTTGATAAGGTCTAGACTTCCTAACAATGACTTAGGGTTTATCAAAGATTTGGATTACTCAAGTATGACAAAATGTAGTTTTGACACTATATGCAAAGGGACAATTACTATGCAAATGACTCTAATATGATATGATAATGACCTAAGCTTGATGAAGAGACATAGGGTATGTAAATGTGACCTAATGTTGTGAGGACAAGGATGCAAATGCAAATGTATGACAATGTCAACCTAAGGTTGAATTATGAAATGGTATTACTCTAATGCAAGAGGACACATGCAGATGGATGACCCTTATTGATATGCATAGGAGTATGACCTAGGTGAAACCTAACCTTGGTAGTTGACAATGAATTTGCAAAATGCATACCTAGGATGAACCTAAATCTAAGTGACATGAATGTTGAGACAAGATTTTGGAAAATGTTTGACAACCATGTTTGAAGGTGTTTTGAACTTTGTTGAATGAAATAATCTTGTGTTTAACCTTGTTTTGAATCAATTTGTCTTGTTTTGAAATGAGACACAACTCAACTTTTAATGAGTAGAGAAGACAAGATATTTTAACTTAGCCTCAAGACAATCATGCTCATTCACACATTTCTTATGGTAGGTAAAGACAGTAGGTACTTGAGAGGTAGACTCATTATGAGATTCAAGGAGAATACATAGATGCTTGACCCCATGGGCTCCCCTCCACGACACTCACTTCTCAAGGCAGCCAAGCATCAGTCCCCATGGAAATCTCCCCATGGTGAACTTAGTATCTCTTCCAAGTATCTGAACTCCTCCTTCTCAAGCAACTAGAATGATTTTTGGCCTCTAAATACAAGGTGTTTAATAAGGATTTTTGTTAATTGTTACTCCTTGGTGTCACGCAAGCATGATTGAGACATTAAGCCCACCAAGATACCAAACAAATGTAGTCACGCAAGCACGATTTAGACCATGAGGCCCTACTTAGATGTTGATATGAGAAAGAGTCCAAGGGTCATCACTTCCCAAGTAACTACAATTCCCACGTAACCCTTCCTTCAAAGCTTTCACCCATCAGGTATTTATTTATAGTGAGTTAGAATGCCAAGGTACTCTAGCTGTGCTCACTTTGGGTCATTCCCTTCTCACGATTGTCACTTGCTTGGAAAAGAAAGCAAATGGTCAGGAAGGCAGGCCCTCTAAAGGTAACAAACAATCCAAAACATGAGAATGGTATCAAAGATCTGGATTTCTGATCACCCTAAGAAGGATGAGAGCATACTCTCCTACTCCAATGTCAAACTCGATAAACAAAGCGAACACATGTTCATTCCATCCTACTTAGCAAACATACTAGGTGCCTAATTATGAATTACAAACACAAAGTTTGGTTGGAATATAAGGCAACCTGCAAAATCACTGAGTTAGAAGTTTGATTTGTTTAGTCTTTGACTAGCGAACCTGCATAAAATGTGTTAGTAGTTTCATTTTTTTGTCTTTGTCATGCGTAATGCCAAGGTGCTGCATAGAGAATCAGTACCAAAGAAAAACCAAAAAGCAGAAACAGAATGCAAAACAAAGCAATTTGCAAGTAAAAGCACTGCTTTTTACCTCTGTTTCTGGCCTTACACAAGCACAGAATATAGTAACACAGGCACAGAATGCAGTAACAGAGGTGCAGATCCCTTTGACACAGGTGCAGAAGTCCTTGACAAAGGCGCAGATTGCTTGACACAGGCGCAAAACTCTCCTACATAGGCGCAGAAGTGCCCAGAAAGCCCTGAACTATCCTATTTCTTGGGTTTTTCACCTGCAAATCAACTCAAAAGCACTCAAAAGCATGGTTAGGGGGTTAGTTCATGTTGGGTTCACCAATTAATGTAGGTAGGAAATGTGGAATCATCAAAGAAATGTTAACATTAGCCTAGTTCAATCACGAAAACTCAATTGCAATGACCAATCCTAATTACATTCAATGAAAACATGAAAACAAGACATTCAAAATGAAATCTAAGAAAACCAAATGTAGATGTCTCCTTCATGTGGCTCCATTGTCCTTCTTTCTCCTTCAGATTGCTTTGTTTTGTGGATCTCACCTTCAAGTGCATAAACCTAATATGAAAGCAAGATTGACGAGACGATAGCATAAGGGTACTAGAAGTGTGATTAATTCGACCAAGGACTTTGATTGAAGAAATTCATCCAATTTATAGACAAATTGGAGAAAAGATCAGATTAGCATGAAAGTGATTCGAATGGAAATTCAAATCAGGAATAGCAAAATTATGACAAGTGTATGACAAATTGCTATGCAAGGATTTATGACAATTTATGACAATTTATGACAAATTGCTATGCAAGAATTTATGACAAGATTTTGAAATAGAAATAGACATTTAGGAATTTAGGAGAAATTAGAAAATTAAGTTAGAAATGATGACTTGGAATTTAGGAAATTGATGAAAATTAGGTAAATTAATTAATAATTTTTCATTCATTAATTAATTCACAAAAAGAGAGGGAATTAATTAGCCAATTAAATAAATATTTAATTGTGACAAGAAGACTTAGGATAAATAAATAAATTATTTAACCTAGAGGGAAAATGACAAACAAGATTAAATGAATAAATCATAAAACCTTAGAAGATTAGGTCTTGACAAAAGATAATTGATGTAGATTCGATTTGATCATGATTCTAACTTGATAAATGATTTGATTGATAAACAATTGAGATTGGTTGAAAAAGTGATCAATATTGATAAAGAGACCAAATTGATATGCGCCAATTGACATGATTGAAGAGGACAAGGATTGATGACAATTCGATCACAAAATTGATGAGATTGACTAGGACGAGGATCGATGACAAATCGATCACAAGGTGACAAGATTGACAAGAGGACAAGGATCGATGACAAATCGATCACAAAATAACAAAATTGCCAAGGACAAGGATTGACCAAAATCATGATTGAAGATTGTTATTGACAAGACCTAATTCGAAAGCGATAAAAATGAGGAATGCTGAAGAAGGACTTGATGCTCGCAAATGATAAAGACCAAGTGCGCAACATAGAAGAAATGTTAATGAGATGCAAGAACCCTAAAATAAGGCAATGCGCAAATGTTAAAGTATGACTTCGCAAGCGTTGACCATTTTTAGATGTCTACAGGTATCATTCGCTAAGATCTTCTACTGACAACTAGTGTCTTCACACTCGCAAGAGATAACAACCAAACAATTGATGCCTAAAGTGTCTTCCCTTTCTTATATTCATACACTACTTTTCACGCCACAATTACCTTCTAGAAGATAAGGTTAGGTACAATTTATATTATTTTATTAAAACATTATAATGTACCTTTTTTTAATTAATTAATTGATAAACATAGACACGTCCCATGATATGTGTTATCTCTTAAAACATCAAAATGTCAATAGATAATGAGATGTGAACCCTCAAATCGCCACAACATGGCCCCCAAAACACTACTCTTGGCCTACAAGGGTCTGATAATAGGCCAATCCCGTCAAATATTGAAGTCTAATGTGAAGGGGAAATTACACCAAGCTTAGGAACTTAATTCATACAATCATATGTAAAGACACATAAGACAAAGAAAAATGACAAATAAAAAATTAAAAGACAAAAAGACAACAAGGGGTTAGTACTAAAAACAAAGGCTCCAAGTCAAATAGTTGAAGAGACCTAGATAGTCAAAATGTCTCAACTACTAATTTCATTCTGAGAATGCTATTAAAATAGAACAAGTAGTCATGTGGTAAGAGAAACAGCATAAATCAAGTGAAAAAAAAACATTGACTGCATAGGCTAATAGGCTATGTTATGCTAGGTGATCCATGAGAGAGAGAGAGAAAAGAGGGAACATGGATTCCACGAGATAGAAATTTGTGTTATGTTAGGTGATTCGTGGAAGCACGGATTCTCATAGGTTAACAAGTTGTGTTATGTTGTGTGATCTATGTGGGAAGGATGACTCAAAGTAGAAATTAGTGCTATTCTAGTTTCACTCATCCTAAAAATTGAAAAAGAGGAGTGAAAAGGCCCAACAAATTATGTTATGCTAGACAATTCACCCTAAGGAATTAGAAATGAAGGGTTGTAAGTTCTATCAAGTTGTTTTATGCTAGTAAACCTATCGTAAAGGAAGAGTTGTAAGGTCTAGCAAGTTGTATTATGCTAGTCAATTCATAAAAAAAACACTGGAAGTTAAAATGCATAGCCAGGAAAAGCACAACTTAAATTGAACAAAAGTTGCAAGGAGTTTGTAATGTATGCTCCCCCTTAATATGTCAACATAGCCTTATGTTCTCATCTTAAGGTATACATATATAAACATGAATAAACACATTCATCACCAAGAAGATATCCTTTAATAAATAATGCACATAACTCCAAGCTAAAGAGCCATAACTCTTGTGAGAAAGGAAAAGATAGTTGTAAAAAGATATCTTGTAGCAAGTGTAAAGGAATATTTTTGAGGAATGCAAGTAGGAAGAGATCCTTACCCAAAGATATCTACCTCTAAAAATAGAGTAGATTTTTACTAAGAATAATATATATGAAAGGAGAAAGTGACCTAGAATACTTTATGAGGTATAAAGAATATGAGAAATAAGGTTTAATGATATTGTTGGAAACCAATAACACTGAGAGGGGGGGGGGGTGAATCAGTGTTATACTAGAATGATAAATTTTAGCCTTATTAAAACATGCATACACCAACTGGTATACTGGTACATACAAAATTCAAAGAATTAAAGAAACCAATAAGCCAATCACATAAATGAGAACCATAACATAGATTTATATGTGGAAAACCTCAAAGAGGAAAAACCACAGTGGGATTTGTGACCCACAACATCAATCCACTAGCCATATGAGGAGATATTACAAAATATGAGGGGCCTACACTTGCAGGAAGGCTTACAGCCTAGAGCACAATTCTCTATCACAAAAGGAGCCTCACTGACTACATAAAATTATGGACTACAATCCGGATAAGTGTGAACTGTTAAGTTAGCATCTTCTATGCCAGAATATAGTTCTAGTTTAAGCTTTGTCTATTCTGGTTTGAAACCCTAAACCCTTTACCAGAAAAACCCTTACATGAATTTCCTCACATACATGATCTCTCTGATATATTTCGCATCATATTACATTTACATATCCATAATCTCCTATCATATGTCTCTTCACTTTCTATATAAAAAATGATCTATCAAACTATCCTATATACCCTATACAACTTTACATGCATTATGTTGGCTTACAAAGATATTTACAATATCAAATTATATGTCAGCCAGATAACATAATGTTAGGACCCAAAGGCAACTGAGAGCGGGGGGGCGGTGTGAATCGGTTGTCTATTAATTTCAACCCAAATATAACTTAATCAAACTTGATACATAATACCGATAAACCAAACTTGATGCCGGTTAATAGATTAACTGTAAATATCAATACCGGTGAAACTTAATGCATGAAATAGAAAGAGAAACAACATCCACAACACAAAACACAAATATTTGTACATGGAAACCTTGTAAGGGAAAAAACCACGGTGGGAAACTTTACCCACAATCAGATGATACTACTATAGATAGTATGTGTGTACAAATGGGGTCTGCACATGCAGAAAGGCCAACCGCCTAGAGCTCACTGCTCAATCACAAAATAAGAGTCACAGTGACTACAATTGGATGATTAATTCCAATGATAATGTACTGCTCAAAGTAGCATCTCCAATGCTGGATTCAGTACTGGTTAAGCTCTGATAATCACCTTCTCTATGGTCTACTCATAAGATCTTCTATATTTGCACATACCATGTTACAATACCATAACCTTACATACCACATCCAACATCTCACAATTGAGATCTTATATATATACCAAAACCTAAGACCAAATGTGTAGGTCGGCTAATAAAGAATATTACAATAAAATCAATTACAAATAAGTCAAGATGCGATTCATCATGTCGGCTCAATGTAATTACAACAATATCAATTGGTTAAATCATCTTCATAATGTGTCGTGCTGATCTGGAATAGATAATGCATGTCAGTCCATAACCTAGACCAATTTGTTGGTAACAACAAATATGTCAACCCGATTAGACCAATAACCAAAATACCAAAACCAAGTGTCCAAACCATGTCTTTGACATAACCAGGTGATCTCCAGATGATAAAAAGTCATCCTCAGTGCCGGTGAACAATAAAACCTGTCTGTGAACCAAATACCAATGACTGTGTATAAGTCACTAAACTTGTTGGTGAACATAACCAAGGATCTCCAGAAGGATAAGTGTTGGCATCAATGAAAAAACCAATGCAACACATCCATAATACCAACAATCCCCCCCTTTGGCATTGATGGGAACACAAAGATGTAAAAATATCTAAGTGCCAAAATAGAATGCCAAAAACCAAAAACCCTCAATCTCTAGAATAGATCAATACAAGAAATCAAAATACTAATGTAGAGAGTATATATCTCTCCCCCAATGAATAATCTCTCCCCAAAGGATAATGTTGTTTTTCCATAAATATCTCTCCCCCTTTGACATCAAATGCCAAAGCAATACAAATACTAGATACAACCAGTTCATAGAACCAATTACAAATACCAACTATTATAACCAACTACTCCCCTTGAGAAGTATCTCTCCTCTAGAAAAGCTAGAAAATAGTTTCTCTATAAATTCTTCCGGTTTGATGCCAATCATCAGCTGTCTAGGTCTCTACCGGTGAGGGTATAACCCCAAGCTGCTCTCTGAGATATTCAAAAGTTTCCTTAGGCAACGGCTTAGTAAAGATATCTTCAATCTGCTCTTTAGTATTCACCTAAACCAATCTCACTTCTTTTGCTTCAACATTCTCTTTCAGAAAATTATATTTGATAGAAACATGTTTAGTTTTAGAGTGAAATACCAGATTCTTAGATATATCAATTACTGCTGAATTATCACAGTAAATGATTATAGGTTCTTTTCATTTTACCTTTATGTCCTTCAACATTTTCTTAATCCATAATACCTGAGTGTACAATTAGTTGCTACTACAACATATTGTGATTATGTTGTTGATAATGATGTACAACTTTGTTTCTTGCTCAACCATGAAATCAATCTGCTACCAAGAAAGAATGCCCTGCCAGTGGTGCTCTTTCTGTCATCTACATCTCTTGTCCAATTAGCATCGGTGTATGCACATAAATCAAAATTTTCATCTTTAGGATACCATAAACCAAGATTTGTTGTGCCTTGTAGATACCGGAAAATCCTTTTCACTGTTGATTCATGATTTTCTCTAAGATTACTCTAAAATCTTGAAACAATACACACTGCATTCATTATATTAATTCTTGTTTGTGTCAAATACAATAAACCTCCAATCAAAGATTTGTATCTTGTCGGATTAATAGGAGCTGAATCATCCTTCAACGATAGTTTATCAGCTGTAGTCATAGGAGTACTTACCGGTTTAGAGTTTTCTATACAAAATTTCTTTAGTAGCTCCTTCAGGTACTTTGTTTGACATATAAATATACCTTTATCAGTTTGTGAAATCTGCAATCCTAAATTTTTTTTTATCTCCCCAATCATAGATATTTTAAATTCTTCTTGCATCTTATTAGAAAAGTGTTTACACAATCCATCTTCTCCTCCAAAAATGATGTCATCAATAAAAACTTCAATAAACAAGATGTCTTCATTAGTCACTTTGAAATATAAGTTGTTGTTAGAATTACCTTTAGTGTAACCAAGCTTCAAAAGATATTTGTCCAATCTAGCATACCAAGCTCTAGGAGCTTGCTTCAATCCATATAAAGCTTTACTTAATCAACAAACCATATCTTTATCATTTGTCAATGAAAATCCATCAGGCTGTTCAATGTAAACTTCCTCTTCAAGGTCGCCATTCATAAATGCATATTTTACATCCATTTGTTATACTTTATAGTTCTTGTGTGCCGCAAATGCAAGAAATAATCTGACTACCTCAATTCTGGCTACCTGTGCAAAGGTTTCATTGTAGTCAATTCCTTCTTTTAGTGAATATCCTTTACACACTAATCTTTCTTTGTTTCTAATTACCTTACCATCTTCCTTAAGTTTATTTCTGAATACCCATTTAGTTACAATTACATTTTTATCTTTAGGCCAGGGAACCAATGTCCATGTATTGTTCTTTTCAATTTGTTCTAATTCATCTTCCATAGCTTTAATCCAGTGTTTATCTTCACATGCCTCAATAACAAATGCTGGTTAAATTTGAGAAATTAAACATACCTCTTCATTTTCCAGTCTTCCTCTTGTCATAACTCCTTGATACTTATTCCCAATTATCTGACTTTCAGAGTGATTCAGTCATACATACCTGGGTGTGTTCACTTGATGCTGTTCTTCAGTCACTGTGGAATTATCTGATGATGTCAGTGTGACTGGATCAACATTCTATACCGGTGCACTCTATATAGGTTCATTTGTGATCATCTCAACTATCGGTTTAGAATCCATAGACCTTGAATTTCCTCTAAAGTGTTCATCTATCTTCACATTTGCACTCTCAATGATTTTCTGCAATCTTTTATTAAGACATATATATGCTTTTATCTTAGATGAATAAACAAGAAATATACCTTCATCACTTCTAGGATCAAATTTACCAATATACTCATCTCTCCTAATGTAGCATTTGCTTCCAAATATTCTGAAGTATTTAAGAGTAGTAATATTACCAAACCATAATTTATAAGGTGTTTTACCAGTTTTACCTTTGATGTGAACTCTGTTGAAAGTGTAAACTGTTGTATTCACTGCTTCTCTCCAATACACATGAGGTAGATTTGCTTCTGATATCATGCTTCTAGCTGCATCCATAATAGTTTTGTTCTTCCTTTCCACAACTCTATTTTGTTGAGGTGTCCGGGGTGCTAATAGTTATCTTCTAATTCCATTCACTTCACAAAATGTATTGAACTCCTTAGATGTAAATTCACCTCCTTGATCTGATCTTAAACATTTGATTTTCTTACCGGTTTCATTCTCTACTAGTGCCTTGAATAATTTGAATTTCCCAAAAGCTTTTGATTTCTCCCTAAGAACAGTAACCCAACACATTCTAGAATAATCATCAATGATTAGCATAAAGTATCTATCTCCCTGTAGACTTCTTGTTCTTGCTGGACCACACAAGCCAGTATCAGTTAATTCAAAAACATCATTGGTTTTCTCAGAAATACTCTTAACAGTTTTTCTAACTTGCTTTCCCATTTGACATTCATTACATACCGGAATAAGAGGTGTTACAATCTTAGGTAAATCCCTTATTGCCTTAGATGAACTAATCTTTACAATACAATCAAAATTCACATGACAAAGTCTTTTATGCCATAACCAACATTCATCAATCTGTGCAATCAAGCATGTCTTTTCATTGTTATTCAAATGAAAGATATTACCTCTAGTTTGATTACTGGTTGCAGTCTCCAAACCAGTTCTATTCATGATTTTGCATTTATCATTCTTGAATTGTAACCAAAATCCTTTTTCAACTAATTGACCAACACTCAAGATTATGCTTCAAACCTTCAACATAATAAATGTTGTCAGTATTGTGCTTACCATCAAAAGATATAGTGCCTTTTCCTCTGATCAAACAAGCTTTGTCATCTCCAAATCTTACTAGACCTCCATTGTATTCTTGAAAAAGATAAGAATTTACTTTTATCACCAGTCATATGATGTGAACATCTGGAATCTATAATCCATTCATCCTTTTCTTCAATTTTCACTACCAGGGCCCACTCTACTGGTGGAACAGTAGGTGTCGGTTGATCTTCTATTATTGAAACAAAAACCCATCCATTGTCTGTCGGTTCTTCATCAGAGTCATCAGTAACTCCTTCATCAACATAGTAACATGATTTGTCTCTATTCTTCTTAAATCTGTATCTCTGATATTCAGGGTTAGGCTTGTATGTTCTTTTAGCTTCTTCTCTCAATCTTGCATGTCTGTCAGGACATCTAGATGCCATATGACCAACTTTATTGTAGTTAAAACATTTCAATGGTGCTTTACCTTCATACTTACTTCCAATAGGACCTTTAGGCATTTTCCTTGTAAATAGTGCTTCAAGTTCTTCCAGTTCTTCATTTTCCCTCCTGATATCTTCAAGTTCTCTTGCATAAAGTGCTTTCCAATTAAATTTATCAAATGATGATGATGATGATGATGATGTAGATGATGATGCTTTGAAGGCTAAATCTGTTTTAATTATAGCAACAGGACCAAATTCCTCAAGCTCAAATGTTGAAAGTTTTCCAACCAAGGTATCTCTAGATACTGATGTAATAGGCATTGTTCTCAACTCATTAATAGCAGTTACTTTCATTTTGTATGCCAGTGGAAATGCTCTCAAAAATTCAGAAATAATTTCATCTTCACTCAACGATCCTCCACAACATTGTAATCCCAAAACAATTTCATTAACCCTTTCCATAAAAGAAAACATTCTTTCAGTTGGTATTTTGGTATGGTTTTGTCATTGATGTCAACACCTACTAAAACTCTAGCACTTTGGAGAATCATCAACATTCATCGGCAAGCAAGTGACTCATGCACAATCACCGGTATTTGGTACACCGACAAGATATAATGATCACCGACACTTGGAATGATATGGAAAACACTTGGTTATGTCGAAGACATTGTGTGGACACTTTGTTTTTGAGTTTTGTTTATTGGTACATTAGCATTCGCATATTTGTTGTTACCGGCAAATAGGTCCAAGGTTACACCGACAGGTTTATCTTTTCCAGATCAGCATGGCATGCTATGGAGATTATTAATTATTTTTGTAAGTGCATTAAGCTGACATGTTCAATCGGTTATTGCATCAGATATTGTATTGTTTGTAAAATGTTTTTATTATAATATCTTATAGAGCCAACCTACTAAAATCGGTCTTAGGTTATGGTATAAATGTAAGATCGTATTTGTAAGATCAGATGTGGAAGGCGAAAAAAGATTGTGTGTGTTAGGATTCCCATACATACTGAGAGGGAGGGTGAATCAGTATCTGATTGGTGAATTGAATTTCTTAACTTAAAACATGTAGAACATATTATAATAGTGTACCGGTATGCAAGAAATAATGCAATAAATAGAATTAAAAGAAACCACATGAAAAACACACCATAGCACAAGGATTTAATGAGGAAACCTGGTGTGGGAAAAACCTCGATGGGATTTGTGACCCACAATATTCACTTACTGGCCAATAAGAGAATATTATTGCTACAAGAGGGGCCTGCACATGCAGGAAGGCCAACTGCCTAGAGCTCACTGCTCAATGAAAAGTCTCACTGACTTACAATGATGGATTATATAAATCCAGTGTCTTGTACTACTTCAAAATAGCATCTATAATGCCAGATCTAGTACCGGTTTCTACTTTGCTTCTTACATAAACCCTTAACCTATAATTCACATAATAGGTCTGCCTTATTTTGCCTAAATACAATCTAATTTCTTCATTACAAATGTTCTACAATGATCTCTTATATATATGAGTCATTTTACAATGATGCCAAGTCGGCTTACGAAGATTTTACAATAATAAACAAAATATAATATAACAAAAATCCTATCGGCCTCTGTGCCGGTATGCTTCCTTTCTCTGCCGGTGTTAGTGGTCTGAGTGCTGGTGTAGAGTCTAATCTTGCTAGTTCCAGTGTAATGCCTTGCCGGTGCCATAGGATTGTAAGGTTGCCATCAATGACAAAACCTTCAATCACCTACAATGTCTCATTGGAGTGTGCATATGCCAACAATCTCCCCCATTGGCATTGATGGCAACACTCATGAGAAAATTCAAAAGTGTATCCAAAACTTGTAATCCAAAAATGTTTCCAAAAAAAATATGTTACCAAAAATATAAGAGCTCCCCCTGAGTAGATAAGTCTTCTGCCGGTTATTTTCTCATACTACTACTCCCTCTTTGGCATCAATGACAAAGGTTATCAAGATATCAGTAGAGTTGTAGTCTCAGCCTTGTAACTGGGTGGTTACAATTTGAAAAAGATCTGCCAAAATCAAGTTTAGACTTTCAATAAACTTCTTAATGTCCTTTATTGCTACCTCTATTCTTTGAACTATACCGATGAGGTGCTGCGTATGCTCTGCTGGTGTTCTCTATCCCTATACTAGTGCCTCAGATATTTCCTTCCGTAATGATGCTAGATAGTCCAATCTTGGACTCAATCTTGGTCTCAAATTCTTTGCCTTATTTACTATTCTCTCCTTTTCTCTTTCTAACTTAAGTAACTCTTCCTCAAAACTTGTTGTCCTTTGTTCAAAAACTGATAATGTATCAGGTGAGTTAACAAAATTATCAGCAAGTTTATTTATTTCTTCTTGTACCTTGCTCATTTTTTTTTGTCTATGTCTATTGTCAAAAAGTTTTTCTTGCAAGTATCTTTGTATAGAGTTTTAAATTCCTTCAATAAGTTACATAGTTTCAGTAGAAGTGTGTCAAATTCCCTAGTACACTTCTTTATCTGATCTTCAAAGAATTTTTGCTTTTCTATTTCTAACTTATCTTTCAATGCCTCTTCCTTTATTTGCTCAACAGTCACTATGTTCTCAGTGATGTATTTACACAAAGTGTCAAGTTGGCTTAAAGAATCCTTATTGTCTATGTTAGAGTTAGGAGCTATCATCTTCAAAATTGGGATTGTGTCATCTATAGCTTTATAAGCCTATGAACTACAATCTGTTATCCTTTTGATGGAGTCCAAAAGTACTTCAGTTACATTTGTTGATTTGTAGCCTACTGAGGAGGAACCAACATTTTGAATTCCACCAGTGGAGGAAGTAACCATGCTTGTAGTGACCTCTGGTACGTCAGCCTGTGTTTCCATTTCCTTAAGCAAGGGTTTTTTATCTTCTCCTATTGCCGGAGGTGCTATTTCCATGTGAATGTGTTCTTGTTACGGAGCTTGTTGCTCTGCTTGTCTCTCTATTTGTTGCTCTGTTTCAGTCTCAGTCTGAGTCTCTACCTGTTGCTCTGTGTTATCAACTTCAACTTTTCTTTTAGTATTGTCAATGTTGTCAGTTGTCGGTGGCTCACTAGCCATATCTGTTTTGCTGGTTGTATCTTTGTCTATCATAATGTTGACCTTTTGAGTATCAACATCCACTGTGTATAGTACCTCAGGGTTAGGATTTGTATCCTCTATGTCCATACTCTCATCTGTTGGTTGATCTTCAGTAGTTTTTACCAGTGATGTAATTGGAGGTGGTTGGAGTAAGTTGTCTTTTACTTTGATTCTCGGAGGTCCACCAACCTTTCCTTTTCCTTTGTCTTTGTCCTTCTAATATACCTTTATTGGTTTGGGGTTCCTGTACTCTTCCTGTTTTTATTTCTCAACAAGGAATATGTCCCATGCATTTTCTATTTCCTCTATTACTTCATTCACTCTTCCAACCATTAATGCAATATGCCAGTGTGCAGTAGAGAATACTGACCGGTTGGCTTCTGCAATTAAGTCATCTATCTCCTTAGGTGAGTTTACTGGGTAAACAACAAGTAACTTTTCAATTTTGATTTTCTTATCAAGCTCTACAACAGCTTGTCTTCTTCCTTCTAGTCTTTTGAACAATTCATCTGGTAGTTCATCTACAACTTCCATAAAATACTTCTTATAGATGTCCATGTGTAAAATGACATTGTTTTCAACTTGTTCTTTTTCATTTGCTGACAGTGTATCATAGACCTTTCCTATGTTCTTGAGTTTCCCTTCCTCTGTGATTTCATTTAGCAATTTGTCAAGAGGGGCCATGTTTTGTTTAGTCTTCTTCTTCTTTGGTGTTGTCTTTCTAACCAAAGACCTCACTGCCTGTTGTTTTTGTCTAGTCCTTCTAGGCAAGGGTGTGGATGCCGGTGAAGGATCCCTTTTCCTTACAACTCTTTTTAAAGTTGTAGGCATGTCATTCTCCGAAGAAGTAGCTACCGATGATAGGTGAGTCTCAGGCTGTAGAGTTCCTAACTCATCCTTAGTGATACCGGTTTGTTTTAGTACATCTTCTTTAATAGTCTTAGCCTGTCTAGAACCTCTTCTCACAACTGCTTCAACCTTTTTCACTCTCTTCTTATATTGAATTTGACTTTCTATGGTCTCAACACTACCAAATACTTCTTTCTTTAGTTCATTTGGTGCTTCCAGGAGTGCTTTAGCATAAGTCTCAATGATATGATCATCGGTCTCATAACCCATCTCTGTTACCCAAATTGTTCTTGGGATGACTACTTCCATCCAGATCTCATCCTTTTTTATTACAAAACATATTTCATCCTTGTATTTGTTGACAATCTTCTATGATAGTCTGATTCTTTTGTTCATCCTAACCTTTAGTGCTTGAAAATAGTCATGAATATTCTTTTCTTTGTTTTCACCCATGTTGTTGAATAGGTCTGTTAACTATTTTCCTACTGGTATATCAAATCCAAGGTTCTTATTCCTATACCAGATCTAGTATCGGTTTCTACTTTGCTTCTTACATAAACCCTTAACCTATAATTCGCATAATAGGTCTGCCTTATTTTGCCTAAATACAATCTACTTTCTTCATTACAAATGTTCTACAATGATCTCTTATATATATGAGTCATTTTACAATGCTGCCAAGTTGACTTAAAAAGATTTTACAATAATAAACAAAATAGAATATAACAAAAATACCGTCGGCCTCTGTACCGATATACTTCTTTTCTCTACCGGTGCCAGTGGTCTGAGTGCCGGTATAGAGTCTGATCTTGCTAGTGCCCGTGTAATGCCTTGCCGGTGCCATAGGATTGTAAGGTTTCCATCAATGACAAAACCTTCAATCACCTACAATGTCTCATTGGAGTGTCCATATGCCAACAGTGTGAAGGTATATGCGAGAATAAGCAGAGTTATACACGCAGACATCATTTGAAGATTGAAGGAGGGTTTTTGTGAAGACGATCAAAACTACACCAGTATTGAATCTAGCATATGAAGATGCCATTTTGTGCAGTACATTCTTATTGGATTTAACCATCCAACTGTAGTCAGTGTGACTCCCATTTTGTGATTGAGCAGTGAGTTGTAAGTGCTTGGCCTTTTTGCATGTGCAGACCCCATTTATGTACACTTACTATCTGCAGTAGTATCATCTGATTGTGGGTAAGGTTTCCCACTGTGGTTTTTCTCCTTATAGGGTTTCCACATACAAATATTGGTGTTATGTGTTGTGGATGACTTTGTCTTTATGTTTCATGCACTAATCCTTACTGGTATAGCATTTAACTGTTAAAACTGCCTACCAACATATTGAACTGGTTCACTGGTATTAAGCATTAAGTTGGTTAAGTTGTTTATGGTTTGAATTTATTTGACAACTGATTCACCCCCCACCCTCTCAGTTGCCTCCGGAACCTAACAATTGGTATCAGATCCTAGTCTTCTTTTGTAGAAGTTTAACAACTTGAGGAGATCCAATATCTACTAACTATTTCAGGAAGGACAGCCCTAAACTTGATGGAATCAACTATGGCATATGGAAGTTTAGAATGGAGACACATCTAAATTGCATTGGAAAAGAAATCTGGGATGTTACAAAGAATGGTTATACTGCTTTGCCTCTTTGCTTGAAATGCCTTAGCTCTGCAAATTTCGTGCTCTTCAAATGTTTGAGATCTCAGTGAAATGAAATGGAGCCAAAACCACAAATTTATAATGTTTATTTGCCATCTACCACATTTAATGTATGTCGGTTAAGTAGTCACTTAACATTGTCTACCGGTATAGAAGTAATTTCCAACTTCTCACCATTAACCGAGGGGATTATAGCATATGTCTCATTTGATTGCCAAACCCTCAAGCAAATTTTCTTCAATTTGATGAAGAGCTTCCTACCGGTGGAGTATTACTCTGTCCTGCCAGTGAAGCATTACTCTGTCCTGCCGGTGGAGTGTTGATTGGTTCTACAATATTTAGGTCTGATTTTCTAATCCATTGTTTTGAAAATTCTTTCTTAACATCTTCAACTTTTTCTTTTCCCTTCAAACTTTAACTTTTGTTATCTGTCGGTGATCCTTTACTTCTACAAAATTTTGCAATATGCCCAATCTTGTTACATGCATAACAAGTCACATTATTCTTCTGAATAGCTTTCCCATAACCTATGTCAGTTTGTGTTCTGCATTGATTAGATAGGTGTCCAAATCTTCCACAGACATAACATCTCACATTCATTATGCAATTCTCAGAGTTATGACCAACTTTGTTGCATTTTGAACATTGACTGGTGGGTGTGTTGATATTCTGATAATTTCTAGATCTACATTCATTTGCTCTATGACCATACTTGTTACAGTTAAAGCATTTTCCATTGAATTTATAAGCATTAGGTTGCCTTACCGGTTTGCTATGATATTGAGTGTTTATAGTACCGGAGCTTTCACCAACTTCAAAGCCAATTCCAAAAGTGTCACCTTTAGGTTTTTGATTCTTTAGCAAGTTACCACGTTCTTCTGAGCTTTTCTTGAATTTCTCTTTATGTTGATTTGAAGTATCTAGTTCTCTTTCTAAGACTTCTTTCTGCCTCATCAGTTCATTTGAGTCATTCTGAGTGTGCATTAGATTTGTCTTCAACAAATCATTTTCATAACTAAGCCTTGTGTTCTCATTTGCAGCATCACTTAGTCTTCTGGTCAAATCTTCTTCATTCTTCTTTCTATCCTCAATTTCTTTACAAAATCTCATAGTCATATCCTGCATCTCATTCTTTGTTGTCATGTTTTCTTGTTTCAGCTTGTTTATCATATCATTAAGAGTTTATTTTTCATCATTCTCATTTTGCATCTTTTCACAAAGTTCTCTCCTCTTGTTTCTAGAAATAGTAAGATTCTCTTGAAATGCTTGAATAATATCCTAGGCAGCCTTTAAATCATCTTCAAGTTTGATATTTTTTAGGTTTTCTACATCATAGTCTGAGAGAGTTGCTTCAAGTTGCTTCATCAGATTTTCCATCTCTACCGGTGTCAAGATCTTCCTCAAGCTATTAGGCTTCTAAAAATAGAGGACCAAGCTCTGATACCAATTGTTAGGATTCCCACGGATACTGAGGGGGGGGGCTGTGAATCAGTATCTGACTAGTGAATTGAATTTCTTAACTTAAAACATGTAGAACATATTATAACAGTGTACCGGTATGCAAGAAATAATGCAATAAATAGAATTAAAAGCAACCACATGAAACACACACCATAACACAAGAATTTAACGAGGAAACCCAATGTGGGAAAAACCTCGATGGGATTTGTGACCCACAATATAGACTTACTGACCAATAAGAGAATATTACTGCTACAAGAGGGGCCTGCACATGCAGGAAGGCCAACTGTCTAAAGCTCACTGCTCAATGGGAAGTCTCAATGAATTACAATGATGGATTATATAATTCCAGTGTCTTGTACTACTTCAAAATAGCATCTATAATATCAGATCTAGTACCAATTTCTGCTCTGCTTCTTACATAAACCCTTAACCTATAATTTGCATAATGGGTCTGCCTCATTTTGCCTAAATACAATCTACTTTCTTCATTACAAATGCTCTACAATGATCTCTTATATATATGAGTCATTTTACAATGATGCCAAGTTGACTTACAAAGATTTTACAATAATAAACAAAATAGAATATAACAAAAATCTTGTTGGCCTCTGTGCCAGTATGCTTCTTTTCTCTACTGGTGCCAGTGGTCTGAGTGCCGGTGTAGAGTCTGATCTTGCTAGCGCCCATGTAATGCCTTGTCAGTGCCATAGGATTTTAAGGTTGCCATCAATGACAAAACCTTCAATCACCTACAATGTCTCATTAGAGTGTGCATATGCCAACAGTGTGAAGGTATATGCGAGAATAAGCAAAGTTATACACACAGACATCATTTGAAGATTGAAGGAGGGTTTTTGTGAAGACAATCAGAACTACACCAGTATTGAATCCAGCATATGAAGATGCCATTTTATGCAGTACATTCTTATTGGATTTAACCATCCAACTATAGTCAGTGTGACTCCCATTTTGTGATTGCGCAGTGAGCTGTAAGTGCTTGGCCTTTTTGCATGTGCAGACTCCACTTATGTACACTTACTATCTATAGTAGTATCATCTAATTATGGGTAAGGTTTCTCACTGTGGTTTTTCCCCTTATAGGGTTTCCAAGTACAAATATTGGTGTTATGTGTTGTGGATGACTTTGTCTTTATGTTTCATGCACTAATCCTTACCGGTATAGCAATTAACTGTTAGAACTACCTACCGACATATTGAACTAGATCACTAGTATTAAGCATTAAGTTGGTTAAGTTGTTTATGGTTTGAATTTATTTGACAACTGATTCACCCCCCCCCCCCCCCTCTTAGTTGCCTCCGAAACCTAACAATTGGTATCAGAGCCTAGTCTTCTTTTGTAGAAGTTTAACAACTTGAGGAGATCCAATGCCTACTAACTATTTCAGGAAGGACAGTCCTAAACTTGATGGAACCAACTATGGCATATGGAAGATCAAAATGGAGACACATCTAAATTGCATTGGAAAAGACATCTGGGATGTTACAAAGAATGGTTATACTGCTCCTACTCAGAGTCAGCCCACTCCACCCAACTTGACTAAAGATGAGGAAAATGATTGCAAAGCAAGAGAAGCACTTTTGAGCGCATTATCAGATCAACAAATCATGGGACTATCATATAGGTCTACTGCTAAAGCTATTTGGGATCATTTGGAAACACTGAATGAAGGAGATTCCAAAGTCAAAATTGCAAAACTTGAAAGCTTCTGGTTCAGGTATGAACATCTGAAAATGGAAGAAGATGAAAGGATTTATGCTTTTATGGAAAGAGTAAATGAGATTGTTCTGGGTATTAAATGTTGTGGAGGAACCTTAAGTGAAGATGAAATTCTTTCAAAAGTTTTAAGAGGATTGCCACTGGCATATAAAATGAAAGTCACTACTATACATGAGTTAAGAACAATGCCTAATACATCAGTTACTAGGGATACATTAATTGGGAAACTTTCAGCTTTTGAAATTGAAGAATTTGGTCCTGTTGCTACTATAAAGACAAATTTGGCCTTTAAAGCATCAACATCATCTGCTCCATCATTTGACAAATCTGATTGGAAATCCTTTTATGCAAGAGAACTTGAAGAAAGCAGGAAAGAAAATGAAGAACTTGAAGAACTTGAAGCACTATTTGCAAAGAAAATGCCTAAAGGTCTAGTTGGAAGTAAGTATGAAGGTAAAGCACCCTTTTAAAAATGTTTTAATTGCAATAATATTGGTCATATGGCTTCAAGATGACCTGATAGACATGCTAGACTAAGAGAAGAAGCTAGAAGAACATACAAGCCTAACCCTGAATATCAGAGATATGGATTTAAGAAGAATAAAGACAAATCTTGTTACATTGCTGATGAAGGTGTAACTGATGATTCCGATGAGGATCCAATAGACAATGGATGGGTTTTTGTTGCTATAACAGAAGATCAACCGACACCTACTACTCAACTGATAGTATAGGCCTTGGCAGCTAAAGTTGAAGTAAAGGATGAATGGATCATTGATTCATGATACTCACATCATATGACAAGAGACAAAGGTAAGTTCTTGAACTTTCAAGAATACAATGGAGGCTTAGTGAGATTTGGAGATGACAAACCTTGTTCAATCAAAGGTAAGGGTGCAATATCTCTTGATGGTAAGGATAACACTGACAATGTTTACTATGTTGAGGGATTAAAGCATAATCTTTTGAGTGTTGGTCAATTCCTTGAGAAAGGATTTCAGTTACAATTCAAAAATGGAAAATGCAAAATCATGAATAGAACTGGTTTAGAAATTGCAATCGGTAATCAAACTAGAGGTAATATCTTTCATTTGAATAACAGTGAAAAGACATGCTTAATTCCACATATAGATGAAATTTGGTTATGGCATAAGAGACTCTGTCATGTAAACTTTGATTGCATGGTGAAGATCAGTACTACTAAGGCAGTTAGAGATTTACCTAAAATTATCAAACCTCAGAATACAGTATGTAAGGAATGTCAATTTGGAAAACAAGTTAGAGCTAGTTTCAAAAGTATTCCAGAAAAATCCAATAATGCTCTTGATTTGATTAACATTGATTTATGTGGTCCGGCTAGAACTAAAAGCTTACAAGGTGATAGATATTTCATGCTAATCATTGATGACTATTCTAGAATGTGTTGGGTTACTTTTCTCAGAGAAAAATTTGAAGCACTAGGAAAGTTCAAAATATTCAAAGCAATGGTTGAAAATAAAACCGGTAAGAAAATCAAATGTTTAAGATCAGATCAAGGAGGTGAATTTACATCTAAGGAGTTTAATACATTCTGTGAAGTGAATGGAATCAGAAGATAGCTATCAACACCTCGGACACCACAACAGAATGGAGTTGTTGAAAGGAAAAATAGAACTATCTTGGATGCAACAAGAAGTATGTTATTAGAAGCAAACCTACCACATGTATATTGGAGAGAGGCAATTAGTATAGCGGTCTATACATTCAACAAAGTTCACATCAAAGGTGAAACCGGTAAGACCCCTCATGAACTATGGTTTGGTAATACTCCTACTCTTAAGTATTTCAAAAATTTTGGAAGTAAATGTTATATCAAAAGAGATGAGTATATCAGAAGAGATCAGATGTGGAATGCAAAAAAGGATTGTGTGAAGGTATATGCGAGAATAAGCAGAGCTATACACGCAGACATCATTTGAAGATTGAAGGAGGGTTTTTGTGAAGACAATCAAAACTACATCGGTACTGAATCCAACATATGAAGATGCCATTTTGTGCAGTACATTCTTATTGGATTTAACCATCCAACTGTAGTCAGTGTGACTCCCATTTTGTGACTGAACAGTGAGCTCTAGGTGCTTGACCTTTCTACATGTGCAGACCCCATTTATGTACACTTACTATCTGCAGTAGTATCATCTGATTGTAGGTAAGGTTTCCCACCGTGGTTTTTCCACTTACAGGGTTTCCACATACAAATATTGGTGTTATGTGTTGTGGATGACTTTGTCTTTATGTTTCATGCACTAATACTTATCGGTATAGCAATTAACTATTAAAACTTCACCCCCCCCTTCTCAGTTGCCTCCATGACCTAACAATTTCATCTTCTTCCATTTTCAAATTTTCATACCTGACCTGGAAGCATTCCAGTTTTGCAATTTTGACAGTGGTATCTCCTTCATTTAATGTCTCCAATTTATCCCAAATAGCTTTAGTAGTAGACTGATCTGATAATCCCATGATTTGCTAATCTGACAAGGCACTCAAGAGTGCTTCTCTTGCTTTGCAATCATTCTCTTGATCCTTACCTAATGTTGGTGGATTAGGTTGATTCAGTGTAGGACCAACATAGCCATTCTTTGTAACATCCCATATGTCTTTTATAATGCAATTCAGATGTGTCTCCATTCTAATCTTCCATATATCATAGTTAGTTCCATCAAATTCCGGACTATCCTTCCTGAAAAAGTTAGTTGCCATAGAATCTCCTCAAGTTGTTAAACTTCTACAAAAAGAGGACTAAGCTCTAATACCAATTGTTAGGACCCAGAGGCAACTAAGAGGGGGGTTTGAATCAGTGGTCTATTAATTTCAACCCAAATATAACTTAATCAAACTTGATGTCGGTTAACAAATTAATAGTAAATATCAATACTGGTGAAACTTAATGCATGAAACAGAAATAGAAACAACATCCACAACACATAACACAAAGATTTGTATGTGGAAACCCTATAAGGGGAAAAACCATGGTGGGAAACCTTACCCACAATTAGATGATACTACTGCAGATAGTATGTGTGTACAAATGGGGTCTACACATGTAGAAAGCCCAACCGCCCAGAGCTCGCTGCTCAATCACAAAATAAGAGTCATAGTGACTACAATTGGTTGATTAAATCCAATGATAATGTATTGCTCAAAGTAGCATCTCCAATGCTGGATTCAATACCGATTAAGCTTTGATAATCACCTTCTCTATGGTCTGCTCATAAGATCTTCTATATTCGCACATACCATGTTACAATACCATAACCTTACATACCACATCCAACATCTCACAATTGAGATCTTACATATATACCAAAACCTAAGACCAAATGTGTAGGTCAGCTAATAAAGAATATTAAAAAACATCAATTACAAATAAGTCAAGATGCAATGCATCATGTCGGCTCAATGTAATTACAACAATACCAATTGATGAAATCATCTCCATAATGTGTCATGCTTATTTGGAATAGATAATGCATGCCAGTCCATAACCTAGACCAATTTTCCGGTAACAACAAATATGTCAACTTGATTAGACCAATAACCGAAATACCAAAACCAAGTGTCCTAACCATGTCTTCGACATAACCAAGTGATTTCCAGATGATAACAAGTCATCCTTAGTGCCGATGAACAATATAACCTATCGGTGAACCAAATACCGGTGACTGTGCATAAGTCACTGAACTTGCCAGTTAACATAACCAAGAATCTCCAGAAGGATAAGTGTTGATAAGTGTTGACATCAATGACAAAACCAATGCAACACATCCATAATACCAACACATAAATGCATAAACATTACAATCAATTATCGATGTCGGATCCAAGATATGTCGGCCACCAATACCGATAACCTTTACTAAACCATGTTGTCTTGCGTTGCTAATGATCAAAGAAATCCTTTTGTCCTGTCGGTGTCGGTGCCGATGTAGTATCTGTGAAGTGCCTGCTGGTATGCCATAGAACCAAAACATGAAGCTAGAACACAATACCATGTTGCCATCAATGACAACGGATACAACATTATGAGGGGAAGCAACAAAATAACTAATAGAAGGTAGAGAACTAATAAAATAGGAGGGAGTGTGACTTGTAGGGTAAGAAGTAGTTGGAACGCTAGTAGGATGAGAGGAGGTGATGACACAAAGAATATTGTAAGGAGATGGAACATAAGTGAGAAACTGACTAGATATAACATAATACGAAGGAGCATGAAGAACATAAAAAATCAAAGAAAGGAAAAGATATATGAAAAACAAATTAAAGAATTAATTTTAGTACCAATATCTTAAATAATATTTAGATAAAATAGTGTAAATTGATATTTTTTTATAAATATATTAAGTTGACTATTTGAGAAAATTGGCACTATCTAGCTTGTGGAAAATTTTGTCAAGTATAAAAATTTCCTATTGATTTAGACATACAACATTGTCCAAATTATGCTTCTTATTCTGATAAGAATCCATGGAACCAATAGAAATCTCCAGATTGGCTAAATGTAAAACGCTAAGACGATTTGAATGAGCACTTCACAAAGGGAAGTTATAAAAATAATGGTTCTTTGACATTCGTATAAAATAGAGACCCTAAAGAAGGAGGGAAATAAACCAAGAGTAAGCTTGGGATAATATAAGCTTAATGACTTCCAAGTCTAAAATTCAAAAAATAATAAAATTAAAACCTAAGGGGACAAAAAAACATAAAGGTTATCCGAAATGAAAAGAAAAATATAAATAATATTTTAATAAATATCTAGGCTAAATAAATGATTAATATAATCATATTAGTAATGCCCCTAAATGGAATATATAGTGCAATATATATAGGAACGATTTACTTATGTGGAAAAAATAGACTATACCATACATTTGTCTTAAAATTTAAAAAAATGATTGTATGTATATTAGATTTAATTTAGTAATTATAGAAGTAGTTTGTGTAGCTATAGATCTGGACTTGGTTAATATATCTAAACTATATCATTCCCAATATTTCATTTTGGTTGAGGAAGATATCCCCAACCTATATCTATATAGTGGTAGTGTCTAATATATTCCTATTGAGGATCTTTCTATGCAAGATTTCTCCTTTTTGGTCAAATCTTTGGGATATGATTTAAAAACTTTAGAAATGATAAAAATGTAAACAATTATGCAAAGACACATAGATGTTGAGATAAATAGACTATGTAGTAATTTGATGTTCTTATAATGCTCTTTGAATGAAAATGCTCCTAAGGAAGATGCTTAGATTCTTCCTTAGATTGTCAAAATAAATTAGTGTTAGTTCTTCAATGATAATTTAGAAGAGATCAGCTCAAGGCTATTTTATAATTTGATGTTAGAATAGCTACAGTCATTTTCATAAATCATGGACATAAAGTAGTTTAGTTTTGCAACTACAAATCTAAACCTACATGGTAGATTGATAAACATAAGACTAGGACCAATCCTTAGGAATGAGTGTAAATGAAATTAGACAAGGATCAAAGTTATCTGTAATTTTTTATATCAAAATCTTCTTGTAAACTAGACATTGTATAAAGAACAACAAACTAGAAACAAATCAAATATATTAAAAAATGTATCATTAAGAAAATTAACATAAACAAAATTGAATATCAAATTTGAACCTGACATATTATTAAACAATATATAAAATAAATAGAAAAGAATTCCCTATTACTTGTAGAAGGCAAAATAGGTCTAAACCTAATACCAAATGCAAATGAAAAAATCATTTTAATTTTGAGCTTCCCAAAAGAATCTACACCTGTCATGCAACAGACATTTGACCAACTTGACTGTTTGCCCTCAAATCATGGATGAAAAGTCTACATTCACTTCTATAGTTTAACTGATGAATACCTTCCAAAGGCAGACTTCTCTAGCTTATACATGGAGAAATTTGACTCCCTTTTCATGGGAAATGAGTACGAAGTAAAATCACTATAATTGTCATTTCCCTTGAACAAGTACTTGGTTGAAAATACTATGAATTTGTGAAATTCCGAGTCTCTGGTCTAATCATTTGGAATCATCTTAGTTCCAAGGAACACAACGGTAAACTGCATTACGAACACTAAAATGAAGGAAAACATGTTAAGCATTGGGAGCTATTTTTTAGCAGGAAAGATTTTTACGTTTGATTAATCACCTTTTTTTATTAGGTTTGGTTTGTTTAAAGAGGTGATGTTGATGTGACAGTGGGTGTTTTTATTATTATTATTCATGCCTTCACGGAAGCTTTTGAGAAAACCTAAAAATTAATGTTTCTGGCCTTAAATTCTGTAATAGAATACGGGGTGGAGATGTCACATCCAAGTCATTGACGATCATGATTAAATTACAGTTTGAAAAGCTTTTCTAATTATAAAATATTATTTTGGAGACTACTAGCTAGCAACGGCATAAATTCTAAGTCGAGAAAGACAAGCAGAAAAACACAGTATTTCACCGACTGGATTCAGCTGAAAAATTTAATGGGTAGGACCCACTCACCAATCACCACCATAGTAGGTTGTGCTTTTAGAGCCCTTAGATCCTTTCAAATGGCTACGTTTAACCATCAAGCATGGTTTTTAATCTGTTTAGTGTAAACCAACACCATTATAAGAAAATTTGTTCATAATACAATAGATGTTTTGTTATTTTTTTTTAGATTAGTCTAAAATCAATCTGATGTAGAGTCAATATGGACTCTGTATAGAATTACTGAATCTAAAATTTTCTATTTGCTGTTGGACTACTCTATGAATAATCCTCTCTTTTTAATCAGCCCATCATCAGATATGACTTATATCCAACACTTTGAAACTGGGTGCCTTCAATTTCCCTCATCAGACCAGCTTTCATGGGATACATAGTAAAGGGTGCAGGTGCAACTAAAGAAATTTGAGACATTTGTTCATCATTCAGATCAGGGAACCATTTTTTCACTTTGTTTAAGATATGGGCTTGAGTTTTTCATGAAAAAAAATAAGACTCAAATTTAGGATTATGGATCTCTTTAGGACCAGGCCATTTTTGGTTCGGATGTGGGCTTGTATCCAATTAGATGAATAAACAAATATACTCAAGAAACTAGGCTGTAAGAGAAGAGGACAACAAAGAGGAGAGAGGAGAAATGGCCTTGCAATAGAAACCTAAGATGTAGGAAGATTTATTTTTTAGTGGGTGTCTTTTCCATTAGGTTATCTACCCAGCACGGATCTGGGTATCCATCTCTCACCTCATCTGCATAAAGAGGAGAGAGATCCAGAGTTACAATCAATTGAAAAATATTGCTGTTAGGATGGGTAGAGCACCATGCTGTGACAAAGCCACTGTGAAGAAAGGACCATGGTCTCCTGAAGAAGACTCTAAACTCAAGGACTACATAGAGCAGCATGGCACTGGAGGCAATTGGATTGCTCTCCCCAAGAAAGTTGGTATGTAATATTCCCCTTAACTACATGAAATAAAGTTAGCCAACCTGTGTTTTTGATCATTTACAAGGTTGCTTCCTAGTGCCTTTAACATTCTAGAGGTATCATAAAATTGGGTACTCATCTTTGTCCTCATCCATTGTGTATAATTTTAGGATTTTCTCATGTAATTAGGATTTATGAGTCGCGTATCAAATCTAGGTTCTCATGTAGAAATTGAGAGTGCAAATTGTATTCTTCTTTCGTTGAAACCATATGATTGTTTTTGAAACTATTTGGTTTCATAGGCCTATTTGTTAGGTACCTTTTCCCTGTTATGTGAAGGGTTTGATTACTTATGATGGATAGAATTATATATATGTTCATTACATGTCAATGGTTGTGTGTTGTTATTTCTCTGTTGCTAAAAAGGAGTGCTATGGAGGGTTTGTTGTGTTGATTTATATGTTCTTTGGGACAGGCTTGAAAAGGTGTGGAAAGAGCTGCAGACTAAGATGGCTGAATTACTTGAGGCCTAATATTAAACATGGGGAGTTCTCAGAAGAAGAAGACAGAATCATCTGTACTCTCTATATCAATATTGGAAGCAGGTAATAAGTCAATGAGCATCTAAAAACTTATAAGCAAAAACAAGAAAATCCCACAAAATCCAATCTTTATTTATTCAAACCAAGCCTTCGGCAAATTTACCCATGATCTCAAACATGTTGATTCATGCAGGTGGTCTATCATTGCAGCCCAGTTGCCAGGTAGAACTGACAATGATATAAAGAACTACTGGAACACAAAACTGAAGAAGAAATTGTTTGGAAAACGCAAGGATCAACACAACCGTCGTCTTGCAGCAGCTTCATCAAGGCCAATTGAAGTTAGTGACCTAAAAAGGTATGTTCCAAAAGAGTTCAACACAAGCAGAAATGTATATGGGCCACAATCTACAGTAGTAGTAGTAGACCAGCACATGGATATGAATATGAAAAGCCCTTGTCCTAATTTGGGTTCTCAAATAATCCCCAACTTTTTTGAACAAACCATTTCTGCTGATATGCCCACCAATGCTGACGTCAGCCCTAGCACACAATCGCCTATATCTCATCTAAATCTTCAGCATGGCTTTGTTGAGCAAATCTCTGTGCCCGATCGTATCCCTTGTTTCACAAAGCTGATGGAGAGTTTTGAGGCTACTCTTAACATAAACATGATGGGAATCTCTCACATGGAGCATTCCAACTTCAATTTTAGTAGTAATAATTACACCTCCTCCCAAATACCATTTTCTGCAATGGAAATAGCAGACCAAGATTCATATCAGGCAGGAACTTCCCCTCAAGTTGATTATAAAACAAGTACTGAAATTTATGTAAAGCCAGAAAGCCCAAGAGTATTGGGTGCACTGCTATCTGAGAATGATAATTCAGTAATGTTCCCTCCAACGTCTTCTATTAGTTGTGGTAGTTATGCTAATGGAAGCTTCCAAACAGCATGGATTAGTGCTTTTATTGGTGAGAATAGTAGCAACATGAACATGGAGGCAAGTGAATTGTCAATAGATTGGAATGATTTACTAAACCTTAGAGCTGAGTAGTGCTAGAGCAGAGAAAAAGCAATTATGGGTGGGGACAATCATTTTGTAAGTCATTACCTACCAGTTGAAGCTCTCCAATTATTTATTGTTTATTTTTCTATTTTCAGAAAAGATTAGAAAAAGGAAAAACAACCATGTTTGTACAATGAGAGGTCTCTTGCTCATCACATAAGAGAATGAACATTTTGGGCATTAATACGAAAATCAGCTCCAACGTTCTCTTGTGTATTCAAAGCAAAATATTGGAGAAATTTGGAAATAACAGCTCTTTGCAGTGAGTGGATGTATAAGTTTTATTCAGTTTCTTATTTGTAGTAAGCATTGGTTAAATCAAGGAGAAGAGTTAAATCTACATGTCTAGTAAGTAAACATCTCACTCTCTAAGCAATAGAAGTATACAAACATAACGAATGAGCAAGTAACAGTGTGTGTGATTCTTTCTTTTAAAGAAGGCAAACCTTTAAAGGTGAGCAAAATTGAACAGCATGTAAGTTATAACAGGGAAATGATAGCTATTAAATCTCTCTCTCTATATATATGAATAATAAGGGTTACACTCTCCTCTTTTTTCATAATTGGGATTTTCTTTTCTTTTTATGGGGGCGAACACAATAGTTTTAAAAATAAATAAATGAAATTTTTAATGAGGATTTTATTTTATATAAAGAATTGAAGTGTGAGTCTATAATGGTTTGTCTTTTTTCTGGTTAGGAGGTAAGGATTGACAAGTATCTATTCCATCAAAATTGTTAGAGGTAATGATCTTACCTTATCTCTTATATCATGCTTTTGAGGTCTGAACCTTCATGGATGACATAATCAAGGAAGATGACACTACCTTCATCACTTGTGCTCAATCAATTTAGTTTTCACCCTTTGATAAATGTTTTAATTTTATAATATATTTTATCTTAATTTTCTTTAAAAAATCAAATAAATTTTAATTTTTACACTATTTATTTGAAGAATAGTTAAAACATTTGAACATTTTAAGAGCTTTAAACTATTGAAAATTTAATATTTTAAAATACTGTAAAAATTTGTAAAAAAATAAAATAAAAGACAATTTAATTTAAATATATAATAATTAAATATTTCTCTTAAGAAAACAAATAAAATAAATAAATATTAAAATATAAAAAAAAGAAAAATCGGTGATTTGTTTATGGATTTGATTGTGTATATTGATTTTTTATCATAACATTTCGAATCACACTCTAATAACACTAATGAAAAATCAGGTTAAATAAAAGTAAAAAATTAATACCCTTTCACAAAACAAAAGGGTATGTTGGAAATACTTTTATGGTGGTTGTGCTTCTCCATGTTAAAAGGAAATACTAATAAGGTTTTAATTCAGAAAAGGATATGTTGTAAATATTTTTATTGATGAAACATTTACTTAAAAGATTATATATCACTACTGTCTTATATTTTAATTTAACGTGTTTTTATTATATTATAGTAAATTTAGTTTGTGTACCATCTTTAGTATTTTAAATTTATATTAAGGTACATATGAGAAAAAAGGATTTGAATATATTAGAAAGTAATCATGATAGCTAATGAAGCAAGTCTCATCAAGAATGGGATTCAAGTGAAACGAAAACTAAAACACAAAGAGGAGAAAATCAACATCATGCACTAGAACTAGTTAATGGCTAAAAGAAGAAAATTATGGACCAACAAGAAGTTTTAGGTCGTTGATGACTTTTCATTTTTAATTGAGGAACTCCAACTTCTCCTCAATTGCAAGAGAAATATCATGCTAAGAAATAGCTTTACCTTTTGTAATATATTTTTTCTATAGGATCTATTAGTACTATTTGAAAAGATTGCTTGAACAGTTAACTCTTCTAGGAAAACATGAAGGGTGATATCAATGTTTCTCATCATATTTTTTGCAATAAGAAATAAATTTTTTCATATACCTAAGGGTGTTCTCTTGATTTACTATGAGCGAAACCACATATTTCTCCATGCCTATCTAATTATTAAAGTTTATAGTTGTCTCCTTAACATCTTCAACCTCTGTCTTCAATTTGTTGAATACCTACAATATTGAAAGGGGAGGTGTGAATCAATATTCCCTTGAACTTATTAAAAATTCTAACTATCCAATCGCATAACATAAATTAAATGTAATAAAAGAAAATTAACACAAAACACATAACACCGGATTTATACATGGAAAACCCAACATGGGAAAAAACAAGGAGAGAATGATCTCTCAAAAATAGTGTAATATGTGACTAGAACACACAATACAAGGGGTGGCTCACTGCTGGTAGGGGTTCACTTCCCAGAGGGCTCACTACCTAAATACAAAAAGGCTTACTATCAGATGATATGCTTATAGCTAGAATACAAAATTGAACTACTAGAATTACATCTGACATATGCATGAAATACAATTTCATTGAAGTACACAAAATGCATTTACATCCACTGTACATACAGTGCTTAACAATATTCACAAAAAATTTCACATATAAAATATGTACACATTAGCTATTTTTTAACAAATATATCTTTATCTTGCACAAATTGCTATTTACATATCCACATAAACTATTGATAAGTCGGCTCAACCGGAGAAGGGATGAGACCAATATATCCAAACACAAATAAAAAATAGCTTCATAAGATGTCGGCTTCAATCTTGTAGAATACACCTCCTTTATATCCAGATAGGGTCAGATCCAAAATCTACCTTGCAGAATTATGCCTTCAATATTTCCAGATGGGACCACACCTAACTTGCCTTACTGAATCACAAAACTGCATGAGATAAAATCCAAAACAAGTATACAAACTTCACACATATAATGTACTGGAGCAAACAACCGAACCATAACATAAGCTGGACTAGATCACATCAATGACAATAGGTCAGCAATCTCTCCCTTTGTCATTGATGACAATATAAAGTAATAATGTATAAGGTTGCTTGAAAGAAAAACTGAAGTTAAGAACTAACAAGTGAAATAATAACTAAAACTATTTGAAAGTTTTGCATAAATAGCATAACATTGCACTACTTCCCCTTTGACAACAATGACAAAGGGCAAAAACTAAGAAATAAATGCTCATAAACTTAACTCCTCCTAAGAGAGACAACCGAAGTTAAATGGAGAACTGCCTAATCTTCTGAACATGTGCAATCCAAGAGTCTTTATGCATGTCCCAGTGTGAGATAGCTTATGTTAGGAACTCAATCTACACGTGCAAGGACACATTTATCTTCTCTGCTTCTTGTATTGAACCGAGATCAAAATCTTCGAACTATAAAGCTTTGGAAAGAGCATGGTTCATAATCGATATTCTTTGACTGCTTATGTTTTGCAATTGACCTAAAGGAAGAATGACATCATCTCTTTTCTGATGTAACTCATAATATTTTTTATGTAGTTCTTCAATAACCAATATGTCAGAATCAGATAGATCCTAAGATAACCAGTAGTTGGCATAGGCCTGTCGGATTTTGTATTCAATGATGTTTATTTTATCTTTAATACGTTTTGTGGCATCTGGCGACTAAAGATTGTATGAGAAAAGTACATCCCCATTTAAGAAATATGATTGACCTTGAGAGATGAGTTGGATGAGTTGTTGATGTGCAACCTCACATTTACCGTTAAGTTCCTGTAACAATTTCTCTTCGTCTTCCTCTGTCTTTCTCTTATTTTTCCTTCAATTTTTTGAATGATTTTTTCAAAGAACTAATCAACACCTTGCATTCATCAATATTGGTGGTAGCCAGATCTAATTCACATTTAGACATAGTAGCATGAAGTGCAGTAAGCAACTCTTCAATAATCCTATCTTTCTTCTAAGATTCACCTATGAAATCTTGTCTAGTAGAAGGTAAGAAAGCTTCTCCAATTTGATATTTATGTACCAGAAAAACTTTAGAAAAGTCGGCTATTAGTATGGAACAAATTATGGGTTGAATGTGTTGGCATTATGGATGACTTGATTATATATTGAATTTATGTCAACACTAGTTGTTATGGTTGGTTACCGGCATACAGGTTTTGGTTACCAGTAGAAGATCTAGTGCTGTTGGAAGAAGAGACTATATGTTGGACACTTTCGACATGTTTGGATCAATGGAGTATGCTTGATTTAATGTGTTACATGTTGCTGGAGCATGTTTTGGTCAGTTGGTATTGACTTGGTGATCAAATGCTATCATACACTCTTGTAGACCCTTACCGGCATTGGTTTAAGGTTTTATCGGCAGATCTTTTACTGAGGAATCTTGACAGGATGCATAAGTGGTGTTGGTACAACTTCTACATGGATTTCAGGATGCTGAAGATGTTCTTTGATCGTGTTTCAAACAACTTGAAGACATTTCTTTAGCATGGCTGACCCATAATAGGTTAGTGCCTATCTAGGTTATGGACCGGTATCATATTAACGTGTACTCTACACATTACCGGGATGTCTCAGGATGTTCTATGGACTAGTTATTTTTGTTTTGGTCTTAATCCGCCATGGCATATCTTTGTAATATAGATTTATGTAATGATGTTATTGCAATATCTTTTAGGTGGCCGACCTGATTGGTTTAGGCCTCAAGGTTGGAATAAAATGATGTAAGATCTCATTGTAGATTATGGAATGGGAATAAGGAATAAGAGTTGTGGTTTTGTAATGCAATATCATATGCGAAGGAAATTTGGTTGATCATAGGTGATCGAATTGGGATTAAGGAGGAGGTGAAAGGCCTTTGGTATTGAGCTTAACTGGGATTGTAATCAAGCATGGTAGATGTTATCTCTAGCAGTTCATTACTCTGGATTGTTGTCCATTTATCTTGAGTTGGTTATAACCTCTCTGTAGGTAGTAAGACTCTTTTGTAATGAGCAGTGCACTCTAGGCAATGTGTCTTCCTGCATGTACAAGCCTCTCATTGTATCACATACTTTCTTCAGAAGTATCATCTGACTATGGGTAGGCTTCCCACCATGGTTTTCCACGTATAAATCATGGTGTTATGTGGTATGGTTGCTTTGCATTGATTATCTATTTAATTGTTAAGTTGTATTGTTTACCAGTATTTATTCCTATCGGCATTTGTTTCTGCTTTACCGGTACTTAATCTGGTTAAAGGATATTAAGTGGATTAATTGATATAATCTATTAACAATTGATTCACCCCTCCCCCTCTTAGTTGTTTACCGGTTATCCTAACAATTGGTATCAAAGCCTTGCTCCTCTTTTGCAGAAGCTTAACCACTTGAGGTAGATCCTATGGCAACTAATCCATCGACAACTATTTTCTAAAGAGAAATCCCTAAGCTTGATGGAACAAATTATGGGATATGGAAAATTTGAATGGAGACTCATCTTAGATGTCTTGGCAAGGATATTTGGGAGATCACTGAGAAAGGATACACACCTTATGATCTGGTATCTGGCAATCCTGCTCCTGCAGACTTGGATAAAAATATTGAAAATGATTGCAGAGCTAGCTAAGCCCTCTTGTGTGCACTTATTGATCAAGAGATCGTGAGATTGACTGAGAAATCATCGGCGAAGGTTATGTGGGATAAATTGCAAAATTAGAATGAAGGTGATCCTACTATCCAAATTTCTAAACTTGATGGTTACTAGGTAAGATATGAAAACTTGAAGATGAAAGATAATGAAAGAATTGTTGTGTTTATGGAAAGAGTAAATGAAATTGCTATGGGAATTCAATGACGTGGTGAAGATGAAAGTATCCAAAGTCTTGAGAGCCCTTCCACTACCTTACAAGATGAAGTCAATTGCAATTAATGAGTTAATAACAATGGCAAACACTTTAGTTAACAGAGACATTTTGATTGGGAAATTATCTTCTTTTGAGCTTGAAGAGTTTGGACCTTCTGGAGCTGCAAAATCTGAACATTCTTTTTAGGCATCATCATCATCATCATCATCATCATCATCTACTAGCAAAAGTGATTGGAAAACCTTATATGTAAAATAATTGGAAGATATGAGGAAAGAAGATGAAGAGTTTGAGCAACTTGAAGCCTTATTTTCTAGAAGAGTGCCTAAAGGACTGGTAGGAAGTAAGTATGAAAAGAAAAGCACCTTTTAAATGTTTTTCATGTAATAAGACTGGTCATTTTGCATCTAGATGTCCTAAAAGGAATGCAAGATTTGAGGAAAGAGTTAAGAAATAATTTTTGCCTAACCAGAACAAATATAGATTCGAGAAAAGTAAACAATGCTACATAGTGGATGAGGAAGGAGTAAGGGATGACTATGGGGATGAATTGACAGAAGACTCTGCAAATGGATCTGACAATGGAAAGGAATGGGTGTTCTATGCTTTAAAGGAAGATAAAGTAGAACTAGCTATCATGAATGAAGAAAAGGCCCTAGCAGCACAAGTTGAAGATAAGGATGAATGGGTAATTGATAGTGGATGGTCACATCATATGACTGAAGATAAAGGGAAATTTTTATCCCTGCAAGAATACAATGGCGGTCAAGTCAGATTTGGAGATGACAAAGCATGTATGATCTGTTGGCATTATACACTCAGATGAGAATAGTTGATGTTGTCATTGATGGCAACCAACTGGTAATATGGTTCACAGGTTACACCAGCAACATACATCATCTACTAGCACCGGTAGGTACTACAATTTATTCACACCGACATGCAATCTACACTGACAGAAGATCATATCGGCACTCTAAGCCGACATGGAAATAATATTGTTTTATATTATAATTATATTGTATAGTAGACATGATGTATTGTAAATACTCATATATGTATGAGATCTTGTTGTTGGCATATGTGCAGAGTTTGATGACATGATGATATTGTATGTTGTCATTGATGTCAATATGTTGAAGTATGAATCGGTATATTCAAGTAAGCAAACTAGCAAGAGAAATGGTATGATGATGTGAACCGGTATATGTGAAAAATTGAAGTGGTATGTTTGTTCAAAGTGAACTGGTATGTTGGAATGTGAACTGGTATATGGAAATTTTTATATCGGGGTTTCATTTGGTATGACTACCGGTTGGTAGTCCCAGCTTCAGGGTTTCGGGTTGATGCATTTTAAGCCTATGTGATTCGACCGAAGACATTCTATGATGGGTTTGCATTGAGATAAAGATCAGATCGTGTTGCCATGTCAGCCTTATGCGCATGAAGAATTTTCTTGAAGATCTTGCATAAAGAAGATTGATTTTATCTACCTCGGGAATGTGCGAAGTCTCAGTAAATGGTGGAGAGCGCGTGATGCATTATCAGCCTCTAGAAGCAGTAAAGAACGAGCGATGGAGAACGTCTTGAGATCTGTTCAAGACTATTTTACTCAATGCAATGTATTTTGAAGAGTCAGGATTGGACCGACTGTATTGATAACCTAAATGTTTAGGGTTTAGGGTTTATGTTACTGACCTATCTGTTTCTTATAAGGTCGATGATGATTTGCATTGTGAAGTTGTTGGAAAATGTTATGTATGTATCATGTTCACATTAATTTTCCTGGTCTAAGGTTTTTTGCCAGCCCGGTTAGTTTTTCCTTTTCTGTTATCCATCTGCGCAGGACGCGTAGGATAGTTGTCGGCCCGACGTTGCTCCCTTGGTCTGTTTTGGGTGTTCAATTTTTGAAGTAGCACGGTGGTGACAAATGGAAAGGCATGATGATTGGTTGTTCTTTTAGGGTTCACCCTTTTGGCGCAGTATGTGTGTGGTTTCCTGCATTTTTGTCTATTTCTAGTAGCCCGTCTACGGTTAGCAAAATCTTTTCAGTTCGCGGTCGTATGCAGACTGTTGTAGGTGAGGAGTGGAATTCCAGGGGTCATTTTGCTGGGTATGATCTCTGGAGCGACACAACATGTTTTTCCAGTTCAGGGAGGTTATGCCCTTTTGGCGTACTTTCAAGGGTTGTTTTTAGGAGCTTGGGGCTTTATTTATGCTGGTTTTTTCCCAGTTGTAGGGGTTCTGAACTTTTGGAAAAGGAACAATCAAATTGGCTAAGTAGAAGTTTTAGTTTAGAGCCTTTAAAAACTATTATGGTTTTGCTTGAGGAAGGTTATTCAAATTGTGCCTATAACCTTTATGATGCCTCTTTCAGTATGCTTTTGATGGTATTTTCTATGCTGTTTTGTTAAAGTTCCAATAACTTTGAAAATCTATCTATCTAAGATTTTTCTGATTAAACCATGTCTCGTACTTGTTATCTGGTAAATGCATGATGGAAATTTCCTTATGTCACAAAGAAATTTGATTGTATCTTTTGATTATGTTCTAGATCCTGACTTGTAGATTATTGAATGGGCTTATGAAAGTCATATGTTTTTTATGGAATTTGTATGCTCATGTCTTTTAATGATCTAGTGTATCTCCTTAGTAGTCTTTAAAGGTGTTTCTTTCCCTTTCCTTAAAACACCAAGGAAGAGTCGGCTTCTCAATCCTCAAGGTCATTCAGTGTAACCTGCGCATTGGTCCCCCAGCATTGAATTTCCTATAAGACTATTTGTTTCCAAAGCAAAATTTAGAGTCGACAGTTCTTTTTCTGGCACGCTCGGTGGGACCAATTTCTTGAAATATATTTCAGCTAGTTTATGAGTCATAGGACTGTCACCAGGAGTCAAACGACCCTAAATCCTCACCTTCTTTTTCCTCCATTGGGGACCGCCCATTCAGCCATAGCTTCGTCTTCTCAGGGTTTCCCCACAATCATACATGTTGTGATGGCACAAGTTCCTCCCCAAAATTTTTTGACTTGGGATAATGGCAGCCCCCTCATTCCCCCTGTTCCACCTGTAGTTTGGGGAGCCATCTCGGCAGTCGCGCTTAAGGCCGTTCCTAAGTTTATCGGAGTATGTCATAAAACCCCTGGGGAGCATTTGCAAGATGTAGCTACTGTCTGCATTGTCCATGGCATTACTGAATAGAATGTAGCTTTGAGGTTGCTCGTAGCATCTTTCAAAGGAAAATCTCTAGACTGGTTTAGATCCTTGGGCCCTAGTACTATAGGGGATTGGGATCAACTAGGGGATCGTTTCTTTCAGAGATTCTTAGAGAAAGCTGATAGATCATCCTTAAAATGCATCAACTCATTACAATCAAGAGAGCTCTTATAGAAGCATTAACCGATTTTAACCTAAGGTTTCAGCGAACCTGGCAAAGGATCCCGTTGTCTACTCGCCGTCTGGCAGACATGGCTTTTGTATTCTATCTAAAAGCTTTCAACTCAGACATATCAGTGATGATTCAATCTTTATGAGGTAACACTCTTTCGCAAGTATTTGATATAGCAGTCCAAGCTGAAAAAAACCTTATTGATGTGGGAAAGCTAGCCCCTCACCCTATAATGCCAGTATTCCCTGAAATATCTACCCAAGTCATGGAGGAAGTTGCTCCTAGTACTTCTGCTCTGCAATCTATGTATTTGTTCCCTACTCCCCAAACCACTTCTTTGGCTGCTGAAGTCAGTGATATGAAAAATCTCTTGAGATCATTCTCCAATGAAATTGTCAACCTAAAAAGGGCCCAAGTCTTGCCCACCAAGCCCCCTTTTCAGCAAAATTTCCAAGGGAACCGGCCTCCATACCAACATATGAATCGTCATGCTGAGAAATCTCTTCTGCCGAATGGCCAAATAGTCCCAATCCCCAATCCATTGCAGGCCGTGTACCCCACTGCTAGTAGAGAACTGACCATAGGTCAAAAGAATTTTGTGGATGACATCAACTCTTGGTGTTTCCCATGCAATAATTCTCATACTCCGAGGAATTTCCCAAGGGGAAATTTGCATCAGAAGGTCGTAGAACAAAGGAGCTCAGGCATGACGCCAGATGAATCTGCATACACATCTCTAGGTATGGACAATGTGGATTTTGTCGCTTAGATGCAAGGAATGTCATTACAACAAGAAGCAGAGATCGCCCCTGACCATGCACTTTTTTCATGGATGGAAGACGAAGACAGTGTACTAACCAATGATGTAAGTGCCCCAAAGGATGGAGCCCCTATTGTGCACTTAGATTATATTCTTCACTCTAAAAGGCATTTGACCAGAGAGAACGCTAGCAATATGAGATTCGTGCCTGTGAATAGGCCCCCGGAACCACTGGTCGTCAATTCTGCCTACCCGCGGAAAGAGTTCATCCCTTATAAAATGAAAGGGCCAAAGGTCCTCATGCCTCAAGTATTGGATGTAGTTGAATAGTTGAAGAAAGCCCCGACTCATCTCTCTCTATGGGTTCTCCTGAGTATTCTAGAACAGAATAATAGACTAAGAGAGGCCTTGTCTCATGATAAAAAAGACGCAAGTGCGGTAGCTCCATCGTCCTCTCAGACTGATGGGGCGAGTCTTTACTCAACAGCTGGTAAAGCATGCTTCCCGACCATATTGACAAATGAAAGTGCACCCTCGACCATCCAAGGAGAAGGTAAGCCTAAGCCGAATCCCTTTTACCTTACCCTTATAGTTGGAGATAAACTCTTGCATAACTCCATGATAGATTCTTGGGCTAGCACCACGGTCATGCCTAAGAAAATTGCCGAAGTGTTGAACATTAGGTACGACCCTTTAAATAAAGGAGTAATGCAACTAGATGGGAATAAAGTTCAGACGGTAGGCCTCATCAAAAGCCTCTCCTTAACATTATTTGTATGTCCAAGTGTAATTGTATCCCAAGAAGTAGTGGTCATCTATATTCCCCATGTCTTTGGGCTTTGTCTATCTCAAGATTTTACTGCTAAAATAGGAGGCTATATGTCTCTAGATTGGTCCCATCTTATCCTTCATACCCGGCATGGTGCTAAGATGAAAATCCTTTTAGAACCCCTTCATGTTGAACACATAGCTGATCAGACCTTGATTAATTTTGAGCCTACCCACACTTCTATATCCAATGATGAACGAAAGGTAGTAGAGCTTTTAGAAGACAAAGAAGTAACAGGGGATATTCCGCCAGAGCAAGAAGCCTTTCTAAATGAGTTCATAGATTTGGACCCCTTCTCTAATTATCATGCCACCGACTTGGGTACCTATTGCATTTTTGAAGAAGATCATACCATCCCAAAGCTCACTAAGGACCCGTTCTCTAAAGATCAGTTGTCTTCGGCACTATGGACCTTACACTTCGACGACACTAAATGCAAAATGGGATCAAGAGTCAGAGTTTGTCTCACCCCCCCTTCGGGCGATCAAATCTGAAAGCCTTTCTAGTTGCAGTTTGCATGTTCAAATAATGAAGCAGAATATGAAGGATTGATTCAAGGCTTGAGCATGGCAGAAAAGATGGGCATTAAAAAATTGAAAGTCTTGGGCAATTTCGAGCTAGTAGTGCACCAAGTTTGAGGGATATCCAGTGCTAAGAATGTCTGCATGAGGTCTTACTACGCCAGAGTGTGGGATCTAATAGAAATTTTTGATGCTTTCAATATCATAAGCATTCCTTGGAAACTAAATACTTCAGTAGATCACATGGCCACCATAGGAGTGCATTTTGATCCCGCTGTGGACTTCTTGACTAGCCCCAAAGTAGTCAGCATGGTGGTCCACCCAGCTATCTCTGATAATGATGCACATTGGCAAGTGTTCGAAAGTGATGAGCATATCACTTTGTTTATCCAAAGCTTGAGAGAATTTGCCGACCAGCTGCAACCTAAGATCAAAGAAGCTTATGGGAACCAGGTCATTCAGTTAAATTCCAACAAGCTCCCTAATGGTCTGATCACCTTAGAGAACTTGTTTGACCATGAGGATGCTAAAAAAGATAAGCAAAAACTCACAGCAAATAAAGGGGATTACGCTAATATGTCAATCGGAAGCAGAAGAATCCTCAAAGTAGGAAAATGTGTTTCCGTCGAAGACAGAAAGAAGTTGGCTCGATACTGTGATGAATATGAAGGTGTCATGCCTTGGTCTTATGAGGATTTAAAGGGGTACGATCCTAACATCATCCAGCATACCATCAAGCTCACAAATGAAGCTAAGATGATCCGATAGAAGCAAAGACCAGTCAACCCCAAAATTGAATCCCTCATGGCTCAAGAGTTGAAGAAGCTAATCGAATCAAGGATTGTTTACCCCATAATGAACAGTACCTGGGTGTCCAATTTGGTCCATATCAAGAAGAAAAATGGAGCTATCCGACATTGTGTGGACTTCCGAGACCTGAATCGAGCATCGCTCAAAGATCACTATCCCTTGCTGTCAATAGAAAAGTTATTGAGCACTGTGGCTAGATCAGAAATGTTCTCAATGCTTGATGGTTTCTTAGGATATAACCAGGGAAGTGTGAAAGCCGAGGACCAACACAAGACGACTTTCACTACTAAGTGGGGAACATTTGCATACTAGAAGATGCCTTTCGGCTTGTGAAACGCCAGAGCAACTTTCCAAAGTGCCATGGATTTAGTTTTCAAAGAACTAATTAACAAGATCATCCTAATATACTTAGATGACTTGACCATGTTTTCCAAACACTGGGAGGATCATTTTTATCATCTCAAGTTAGTCCTGCAAAAATGTCTTGAATTTGGGATCTCTTTGAACCCAAAGAAATGTATCTTTGGTGTTCCTCAAGGAGAATTACTTGGGCATATAGTTTCAAAGGAAGGTGTGTCCATTGATTTGGATCGGGTCAAAGCTATTAAAGACCTCCCCCTTTCGGTCAACAAAAAGGGAGTCCAATCCTTCCTAGGAAAGGTCAATTTTGTTAGTTGTTTTATCTCCGACTTTGCTGGAATAATAAGACCCATCACTCTCATACTGAAAAAAGATATACATTTCAAATGGACTGCTCAAGCCAAACAATCTTTTGATGAAATACAAAATGCCATCTGCTTTGCTCCTGTATTATCTAACCCAAACATGTATAAGGATTTCATAATGTATGTCTATTCCAATCATCATAGCATCGCCATGGTTTTAACTCAAAAGGATACACAAAGAGGAGGAGAGCGTCCCATAGATTTTCATTCAAAGACCCTTAAGGATTATGAGGTCCGCTACAACTTTGTTGAAAAACAAGCCTTGGCTACCATCAAAGGACTAAAGAAATTTAGGGATTTTTTTGCCTGTAATAAGACCACGGTTTACATGACTCATCCCATGGTAAGGGAATACATCATGGAGGGTGACATCACTAAAAAGAGGGCAAATTGGATCACTAAGATTCTAGAATATGATATCGATATCAAGCCAACAAAGCTTGTCCGCAGAAGAGGCTTGTGTGAATATATAGTGTAGGACTGTGAGCCCCGTGGTGATGAAGCAGCTATAAAGGAAATAGTTATGTTTGTACCTAATGTCCCCAGTGATAGTTGTATTGACCAAAGGAAGCATTTCATGAAGACTGGAATTTTTCCTGAACATCTTGCCTCAACTAAGAGGAGTTTCTACCGACTTCAAAATAGCGGTTTCCACTTGATAGATGGGACTCTTTTCAAAAGGAATTTTGATGGAATTCTACTCTGCTGTGTGGACCAGAGCCAAGCTGATAAAATCCTACACGAGTTTCACTACGGTTCCTTAGGAGGCCACTTCTCCACACTCACAACCACTATCAAGATTACCCAAGTTGGATATTTTTGGGCATCCATGTTCAAAGATACACACAATTTGGTAAGGGGATGTAAAGAGTGCCAATATTACACAGGAAGAGGTAAGAAAGCTGCAATGCCACTCAGGTCCGTGTTTGTGGAAGAGCCTTTCACTCAATGGGGCCTTGATTTTATCGGGATGATCAACCCCCCAAGTTCAGCTGGACATAAATGGATCTTGACTGCTACTGATTATTTCACTAGATGGTTTGAAGCAGTCCCTTTGCAAAATTCATCAGAAAGCGAAGTGTTGGCTTTCCTAGAAGATCTGACTTGACAGTACAGTCCCCCAAAAATTGTTATATCAAATAATGCACATGCATTCATAGGCTCGTGAATCACACAATTCACCCTCAACAGAGGTATTTATCTCAAGACCTCCTCTAACTACTACCCTCAAGGGAATGGACTTGCCAAATCTACCAATAAGAACCTGATCTGACTTATCAAAAGGATAGGTTCTGAATACAAGGAGTGGCACGACCACCTAAGAAACGCACTATGGGCAGACCGCATAACACCCAAACAGATTCTAAAAAACTCCCCGTACAAGCTGGTATATAGGAAAGATGCACTTTTTCCCCTGTCACTTGAGATCCCGACGTTACGATTGCTAAAATCAATGGAAGTTGCCAAAAACGGCCCCATGGTTGTAAGATTGGCAGAAATTATGGAACTAGAGGAAGCAAGGGAGGTAGCTTTAGTAGCTCTCTGAGATAGACAAGAAGTCGTAAAAAGGTAGTTTGATAGTAAAAAGAGTTCTAATTTGATTTTTGCCCTTGGAGACCTTGTATTAAAATATAACGAGAGGACGACAAAACCTAGTCAGCACGCCAAGTTTCACTACCTATGGGAGGGACCTTTCCGCATCATAGGTTGCAAAGGTTTCAATGTTTTCAAGTTAGAAGATATGAATGGAGACCCCCTCTCCATCCTGGTTAATAGTTTCCATCTCAAGCCTTTCCATTAGGGGTTCCTTCCCCTTTTTAAGTAAATAATGTATATTATGTTCATGATGTATATAGTGCTTATTTATTTTATTTATTTCGCGTCAAGTAAGCAGAAAAGGAAGAAGAAAAAAGAGAGAGGTCAGATAGAGGAGAAAAGTAAAATTGATTATATTAAGAGTTTCTTATATTTTCGTTACAAAATATGTGGGCCCTTGGCTTCTCCTTTTTTTACATCCTTGGGTTCAGATACAAGTCAAGTTTTTGTCACTCCTTTCAGTAGCTTCCTTTAGTCTCTCCCTCATTGGTTTTAGAGTTTTCTTCTTCCCCCAGCCATTCTGAGTCAGAAAAGCTCTCAAGCTCCCCAGGCATGAAAATGGCCACTAGGTTTGGTTGTTGGTCTAGCACAAAAATTCTCAGGAAGATATAATCTCTGAACCCAGTGTACCAGTCCATGACTTCCAGAACTGGGACTATCAGATGGACATTCAAAAGGAATTTTTCAGCAAGCTCAGCATGGTATCAATGGGAAGATAGTGTCATGGTCTTCAGCCCACCAATGAGTGGATGCCATGCCACCTCCTCATTGAGCGTGATAAACTGTTCCAAGTCAGATGCCATAGGAAGCCCTAAGAAGGGTACATAATATGCAACAACATCATCCAGCCCACCCAAGTAATCTTCGGGAAAAAGCGCCTGAGTCAGCTGTGTCACCAGCATCTTGGACTGACCACAATCCAACAGAGAGGCTATGAAGCATGAGCAGATGTCCATATTTACCCGATATCGGTCTGGGTTGCCAACAAAATCCTCTCCAAGTACCCATTTAATTGCGGCTATTATTAAAGGATTCTTCCTGTGCGTCATCCCTTGCAGTTTCCGGTCTGAGATGTTTCCCAAGAAAGTGACTTGTGCCCTTTTGCTGACGAGTCAAACGGGAGTATCCATTTCTTTAGAAGCTCCACTATTAAAGCTCGCAATATGGTAAAAGAATGTCTGAAAAGACATATTTATAGCAAAATTTTGGCAGATACCTGACTGGTGATTAGAGCTCATGCCTCTCCATTTTAATGTTTCTGTCATGTCTCCATTAATTCACATCATGCAAATGGGATTTTCTTCAAGATACCAAGGTCTTGTCAGTTACTTGAAATTGGTCATATCTCCAGAAGCCATTAGGGAGATATTGTGCTTTCGAATATTTGAAATAACAGAGGTTTTCTCAGAAAAATCCATGGACGAGTTCTGGAGCACCAGGAAAGATGCTTTGACTTTCTGTCAAAGTGCCCTAAATCACAGCCAATTGACTAGACTTCCAAAGTTCCCTTTGTCTTACAACGACCTAAAGAAAGATGACCTCAAGGATATCTTGTCTACCTTGGCATGGTTGTGTGGTCATGACAATGACCGAGATATCACAGCTTCCATGATGGGTTTTCTTTTCAAATGTAGGAAGCAAAGAGAGATTTTTCACTTTGACTTCTCTGTTACTATCACTAAAGCCATCGTTAAGCAGTTATCTGAGTTCCAACAATTGTGATGCTTTAGATTCTCTTCAGTATTGGTACACTTGCTTTTGCACCAAAATGAATTTTTCTTCGCACAGTTCATGCGCTTGGCCACTTATGATGAGTCAGGAAATGTAATGTCGGTGTCCTACTGGACACCTCTGCTGCTGGCCTCTTATGATTCCTATTAGTTTTCAGATTTGTTCATGACTCCCGTACTTAAGGACTTTGGAGTGATTCCCAAGGAACCATTAGCCTGGTTTTTTCAGATTCAGATGAACTGGATGCAAAATGAGCGACCTCCTTGCGACTGGTTCGTGGGCCCTGATTTTTCTTTCATCCACGTGCATGGGTTTTTCGAGGAACCTTTCTAGCTCCCCACTTACATTACTGACTGAACCCTGTCTCTTGAAATGGCAAGGCAGTTGGTGAGAATCGAGCAAGATATTGGCATTGGAAGGCATGACACCTCTATCACCAAAGATAACAAATCCATTGGCCCGATTACTCTAGTAAGGAGAAAGGTGGCTGAGGAAACCCTGACGTCAAAAATGGTGCAGCTGGGTTTTGTAGTAATTGATGACTCTTGGAGTTATGATCCTGATGGTTGCTTAAGAAAAAGGAAAAATTTCATCAGGCACGAACCTCAGAACTTATATGCCAAGCGCACGAACCCCCAGGTTGATGACCCAAACCTATATGTGGGCCCTCATGATTTTCCTATTTTAGAACGCCCCCCATGGTTACAGTTATATTCTCCTGTGCAAAGGTTAAACCCTGCAAATCCTATTCCTCAGGCGTTGTTGGAAAACATGAAGAATTTATCTTGGTCCAAAAAGAAAAGGGAAGATTTTTGGGTTTATCGTCAGGAGGTGAGTCAGCTTAGAGCCAGCCTTGGGAATGCATCCCTGGATGAGCATTTTGAGCAAGAATGGGGTAAGGTAAATAAATCTGATGATGAGATAGGTGATAGTTCCTCACGTGGAGACTCATCTCCCGAGGTAGGCACCTAGTAGGAGGTTGGGGTTATAAATATTGAAGGACAGGAGCCAGAGCCACAATCTTTTCTTCCTTTAGATAGCATAGCTCGCAGGCCTCGTTCGCAGGCTAGTAAGAGGCAGTCCAAGAAGAAGTCCTTTAAGAGCCCTCCAAAGAAAAAAACATACCTTGGCGCGTCAGAAAGAAATCCACCCTATAAGTTGTCGACAACATCTTCAGATCTTCAGTAGCTGCATCCTTCTGCAGTTTAGGTACTTCCTCTTTTCCCTTCATCTCAGGCTCTGGATTTTCTTTCAACTATCCCCATGACCACAATGCAAACCTCAGTCCCTACCACTCTCACCCTAGCCCCGATGGGTACGTCAATCAATCCCCAAGATGTGTTCACACAGGTTTTTGCCCCTTTCCCGCACATGGCTTCCATATCTGCATCCTTTCAATCGCCTGCATCAGAAGCAGTCCTCGTGTCGCGTAGGCTAGGTTTTGAGGAATCATCTCCCTAGGCTATGGGTGGAGCATCCTCTAGCCCTTTCTCGTTAGGGGGTTCCCCTTTTGTCCCATTTTTTTCCCCATTGGCTGTGGCTCATCCCCTCCAACCTGCTTTTGCTGGACCCATTTTGCATTTCCCCTTTGCAGTCCCTCTTGGTGCAGCTTTTGTAGGTCAAGCCATTGATCGTCTAGATGATTTCCATCAGCAAGTCGTTTATGATAGAACCACTAGCTTGAGTAAGTCCAGCAAGCCGAAGGAAAAGGAAGGTGCTTGTCCAGCCTGTCCCCGTTTACAAACACATTTTAGTGAGCAAAGTGATTGCCTCTACTTTGCAAATCTAGTTCCCAAGGTTAACAAACCAGAATCTCAGATGAGACTTGATGATTATGCGCTACAAGCCATCGACATTAGTCTCCAAAGCACCACAACATCTGACAAAGTCAGAATGATGGAAGAGACTTCAAAAGTAGTATCCACCGACTTTATCAAGAAAAGTTGTCATCTGGAAAAGCTCCAAGAAGAGAATGTTAGTCTCCGTGAGTCCCTTTCCCAATAAAGGAATGAAGATAAGGCCCGGAGCTCAAAGATCAATCGTCTACAAAGTCTGGTAGCTCAAGCTAATTCAGAGAAAGGGAAATTGCAGTTGGTTCTCAACAATGTAATCTCTCAACTAAAAGGCCAAGAAGCGACAAGGAATGTGGCTTTGAAGGAATTGCAAGAGAAGGATGCAAAAATACAACAGTTAAATGCTACCTCTAGGGATGTTGCCTAGGTCCAAATACAGTTGCGTGAAGAAATCCTTCTCAAATAAGATTATGCCCGTCAACTGAGTGAAGCCCAGGTATCACAGTCAGAGGAAAAGATAAATTTTGAAGCAAAGCTGAAATAGAGAGAGACTAGTCTTGGACAATCTGGTGAGCGCATTTCAGAGTTGGAGACTCTCTTACAACATGAGAAAGATCATGTATTGCAGCTGCAACAAGTCATAAGGACTGGGGAGGCAAAGGTCCTTACTTTAGAAAACTAAGTAGCCATTGAACAAAGTAAATGCAATCGGCTCCAACAGGAGATGATTGTGAAAGATAATGAAATATCTCGATTGCTGAAGCTTCCACCTCTACAGCAGATTCCTCCAGATTTTTCTATCATGCTGATAGAGTTGTATGTTTCTCACTGGGAAAAGGTAAAACAGTATTGTCCATCCCTATAGCCGGTGTTAAGATTTCTTAGTGATGCAGAATCCCTCTGTGCTGAGGTCGACGCCCTTATTAGCAGTTCTATGCTTGTTATCGGTCCTAAGTTCCTAGTAGCCCAAGGTCTTATTCAGTTGTTGTATTCCACCCAAGATGAGGGACTAAGAGAGAAAGGGATTGCTGACCGCCAACAGTTGATCAAAAGGACTAATGTTTTTATAAACCAGCACAGGATAATCATGCATGCTTCAGCAACCCTAACGCCTTTGTAGTTTTCAGTTCCTAATATCAAACAATGTTTAGAGAAGTTCATTTCTTTGGGCTTGCCTTCTCCTCTCCCTGCAGATGATACTATGCTAGGAATTGAACAAGTAGCACAACAAGTCGAGTATTTGCAACAAGATAGAGCTTTCCTGTAGCAACTAGGGACTCCTATTTCATTGAATGAGGTGGAGTGTCTTTTGCACCCTCTGGCCTAGCTCTTTGCTCTCCTGAAGTAGGTCCAGGATGAGCCTGTACCTCTGCCCTTTAATGAAGTAATTTTCCTAGATCAATATTTTCAAGATTTAGAGGTGCAAGCTATGCTCTCTGAAGATGAATGGTCACCTTTGCAACAGGCCTTCAATCTACTTCGTCCCATTGTGGCATGAAATTTGGTCTACGAAACCAGTAATGTTGGGTTCTCTTACTCCGCGGGTGGATTTTGCCCTGTTAATCGCCAAGAAATGTTCACATTAATTTTCCCAGTCTTAGGTTTGTTGCAGGCCCAGTTTGTTTTGCCTTTTTTGTTATCCAGCAGCGCAGGGCGTGTAGGATAGTTCTCGGCCCGACATTGCTCCCTCAGTCCGTTTCGGGCATTCAATTTTTGAAGTAGCAGGGTGGTGACAAATGGCAAGGCATGCTGACTGGTTGTTCTTTTGGGGCCCACCCTTTTGGCACAGTATGCAAGCAGTTTCTCACATTTTTGTATATTTCCAATAGCCTATCCGCGGTTGGCAAAATCTTTTCAGTTTGTGGAATTCTAGGGGCCGTTTTGCTGGGTATTATCTCTAGAGCGAGATGACATGTTTTTCTGTTCAGGCAGGTTATGCCCTTTTGGCATACTTTTGGGGGTTGTTTTTAGGAGCCTAGAGCTCTATTTATGCTAGTTTTTTCCCAGTTGTAGGGGTTCTGAACTTTTGGAAAAGGAACAATCAAATTGGCTAAGTAGAAGTTTTAGTTTAGAGCCTTTAAAAGCTCTTATGGTTTTTCTTGAGGAAGGTTATTCAAATTGTGCCTATGACATTTATGATGCCTCTTTCAGTATGCTTTTGATAGTATTTTCTGTGCTATTCTATTAAAGTTCCACTAACTTTGGAAATCTATCTATCTAAAATTTTGTCGATTAAACCATGTTTCGTACTTGTTATCTGGTAAATGCATGATGGAAATTTCCTTATGTCGCAAAGAAATTTGATTGTATCTTTTGATTATGTTCTGGATCCTGACTTGTAGATTGTTGAATGGGCTTATGAAAGTCATATGTTTTTTATGGAACTTGTATGCTCATGTCTTTTAATGATCTGGCGTATTGCCTTAGTAGTCTTTAAAGGTGTTTCTTTCTTTCCCTTTCCTCAAAACACCAAGGAAGATTTGGCTTCTCAATCTTGGAGGTCATTGAGTGTAACCTGGGCATCGGTCCCCTAGCACTGAATTTCCCATAAGACTATTTGTTTCCAAAGCAAAATTTAGAGTCAACATATCCAAGTGAAGAGATACTCGATTCTTGCCAGACTGGAGAAGTGTGTTGATACTTCCAGAGTGTGATTGCAGAAGCAAAGGAGCTAAAGTGGATCTGCCTTGGCATTGTGTGATGTTATCAAATCAGTGTATTACCTGTTGACTTCTAATTATTTCAGCAGTTGGAAAATCCCTTAACCGGGTAGCTTTAATAGGCTTTTGTGTAAATCCTTTAACTGGGTGACTCAATTCAATGAGTATTTCAAATCCTCTTGCGAGGTAACCTTTAACAGGGTTCTAACCTTTAATCTGGTATTTAGCCATCCCTTAACTGGGTGATCCCTAGCAGGATCAGTTCCTAGCAGAACCTATTGTAAAAGTCTTTAATCGAACTACACTCCTAACAGAGCGAACTTTAGAAGAGTTCAAAGAATAGCTTGTGGGTATTCATCCCCACCGTGGTTTTTCCCAGTTGGGTTTCCATGTGAAAAATCAGTGTGTCATGTGTGATGTTTTTCATGTGATGGTTTAGTGTTTTATGTTAAGTGGTAATGCAAGTTGATTCAATGATCATAAGTATTTCTGGTGTATTACTTTCTTAAGCTTTTGGGTGAAGTTGTGATAAGGTATTAGGTCTTGAATTGATCTAGGTGTTACAGGTTTGTATTTTTTGCAGTCATACTATGTTTTACTGGTAGTACCTTGTTTTAGATCGGTGATACTGTTTACCAGCTAGTTCAACATTTGCAGTCAAAGTGGTTTGAGAAGGTTTTTGTCTATATTGATTCACCTCCCCCCCCCCCCCTCATAGTATCTATTGAGTACTTACTTTTCATCATTATTTAGCAATTGGTATCAGAGCATCCTCCAAGTCCGCTATGTTCTAAGCTTAACCGCTTGAAGAAAAGATCCTATTCTAATGATGAAGAGGGAAGGTCCTAAGTTCAATAGAGACAACTTTAAGATATGGAAGGACAGGATGAAAATATACATTAAAACCATGGGTGCTCAACACTGGAGCTATGTTGAGAATACTTATGTTGTCCCTACCGGTACTCTCACTGATGATCAAAGAAGAGAAATTCAGGAGAATGGGCAAGTAATGGAAGCTCTTATCAGCAACCTATCTGATGTTGACTTTATAGATGTTTAGGATAAAGACAATCCCAAAGATGTATGGGATACTCTGGAGTCTATCTATGGCGGTGATGAGCATGTAAAGCACGCTAAGGTAGAAAGCCTTAGAGGAAAGTTTGAAGATATGCGAATGGTTGAAGGAGAGACAATCATGCTCTGTGAAGTGTACTTGTACCCACAACCACAATGCACTCAATAAATCATTATAACCAATGGTTAGTAAATTGAAACAATGAAAGATAAAACCATAGCTAATCGACTTATTGCTTCCTAGTAAATGCGAGTATGAAAAATTCTCTCAGATCTGATTATGCAAATTCCAGTGACTTGACTACACTTAGATGGAGGATTTGAATGTTTAAAATGCATGATCTAGAAAGTATAGCATGATTAAGCTACATGAATGATTCATCTAGCATGATTAAGCTAAGATTTAAGCTAAAATTAAGCATGATAACATTGTTAAAACTAATAAACTATAAGCTAGATGTCTATAATAACAATGCATAAGATGAGAATGGGATGGGATGCAAAATGATATGAAATTGGGACCCTTTGAGCTCCAAAATAAGGTCTATTTATAATATTTCCCAAGGCTAGGGGTGAGGTGGGAAGAATTAATAGTCAAGATTGATCTGAAGATATTAATGGTTAAATTGGAGGAGGATGGCAAAGGGGGTTGGATTAAAGGGAACATTTGTCATCTCTATGGTGATAAATGTCAAGAGGCTTCTAGAAGGAGTTAGATGAAAGGGAACACTTAGTGACAAGTGTCACAAAGGTTCTAGAAGATGTTGGATGAAAGGGGACATGGTGGTAGGTAGAATGGGTTAGGTTTAGGAATGGTTAGGTTTAGGAGTGGTAGAAGTTAGGAGAATTTGAATTTAAAAATTCAAATAATATGAAAAGGATAATTAATCTCAACAACTCATGAATTTGATTTGTTTTAATTAATTAAGGATTAGAATAAATGAATTTGGATGAAGGGAATTAATTAATTAAAGGGGTGAAATGAACCTATTAAGTAAATCCTTAGATTTATTAATAAGTAGATGAAAAGGGAAATTTAATCAAATTGCTTAGTGAATTTAATTAAATTGGGGAGGGGGATTAGTTAAATAATTGCTTATTTAATTAATTATCTTGAGACCGTTTTTAGGTGTATACATTTTGCCCCTCTTTAAAGCAAGGTGTGATGACGCATTGATTCAAAGAATAATCTCATTTTGATGATCATATTGATTTGATAGGATGCCCCAACTCTTGATTGCTAAATTTTGATATGATGATGTTGTTGGCAATATTGCATTATAACAGACAATGAAAGATTGTTGGCATTTCATAAGGATATTAAGAAGGTTGTTGATGATTATGGATATAACTAATTAAAGATGTTTATTGTCTTGATATTATTATTTTGTCATTGATGTCAAGAAATTGATTTTCTAATTCAGTATGATGTTGCCATATCTTGAGAAGTATGATTTAAAGAATATAAAGATGTCGGTAAAAGACACAGAAAAGAATATGATGAATAAGGGGATGAATAAGGTATTAAATGGGCAACTACTACCGAGTCAAACAATGACAAGATCATGATGTTTAGATTGTTTTAACATCATACATATGTTGTAAATTGTAAAGGTTAATACTATACTATGTTACCAAGCTAAGAACCTAGTCAGTAAACCCTAAGGAACCTAGTCGGTAAACCCTAAGGTTATCGCTATCGGTTAATGAAGGAAGAATGTCTACTGAGTGAAGTTTAGTATTCACTAAGTTATAACCAAGTTGTTATCGAGTTGTAACCGAGCTACAATAGAATGCATTAAATATTTGCATGTGTTATTTAATGAAGGAAGCTGATGAGCTGGAACTGATTAAATGATTGGTGAGCCATGGATGAAGTTTGTTAACGAATCTAAGGCAATGGAAAGTCAGCATGAAGATCTACAGCGTAGATTGAACCACAATACCCTGGCACAAGTTCCAAGAAATGTATGCAAGTTCCAAGGCAGGGTAAACATTTTCAGATCGAAAGATGCATTGAACCTAGACAAGATTGAAGATCTGATGGCTATGATTGATCATGGGAAATGTGATCAAGGAGATTAAGTGATTACCTAATTGTTTATAAATAGGAAACTGTTGATAAACAAGGTATGCAGGAAAGTGTATGCACAAGGATGCTACATAGTGATTACCGAGCATAGAAGCTTGAAGACTTGTTTGAATAACAAAGTATAGAAGCCCAACAGATAGACAAGATTAGTTCTATGTCTAGATTGTATTGAACAAATAGGAATCTGCTTTAGCATTTTAGATGTGAAGTTATAGATAGATTTTTATTACTGTTATTTTGAGAAAGTGACAGAAAATCTCTTAATCGAGTGGACTTAACAGTCTTATTTGTAAAACCCTCTAGCAAGGTGACATTCTGATTGAGTGTTTGAAATCCTTTAACAAGGTCACTTCTAACAAGGTGAAGATCCTAATAGATCTAAGGGAAATCCCTTAATCAGGTCACATCTAGAAATGTGTTTGTAATCTTTAACAGGATTTGCTTTTAACCGAGCATACTCTAGAAGAGTATATTTCTTAGTGGGTCTGAAATCCCACAGTGGTTTTTCCCTATTTGAGTTTCCACATTAAATCTGGTGTTATGAGCTTTATGATGTTTATGATGCTTTTGAGTTTGCATGTTTAATAGTTTTGGTTATATTACTGATATATATGTTACCGAGGTTGAATCTGATGTTTCAATGGAAGATTAAGTTTGTATGATTCACTCCCCCCATCTCATCTTATTGGCTATTGGATCTGTACTTATATTAAGTATCAGAACTATCAATTGGTATCAGAGCTTTGGACTCTAGAAGGAAAAGTTTAAAGGCACTTGAGTTAAAGATCCAAAGATGTATAAGAGGGATGCACTGAAGCTGAACAAGTCAAGTTTCTCTACATGGCAGAAAAGGATGAAGCTAAATCTATCAAAAGTTGGAGAATATATTGTATACTATCTGGAGAATGATTTTGTTACACCGAGCACCTATCCATTGACTATGGAAGAGATAAAGGAAAAGCAAGAACATATTCAAGCAATGATTGAAATAACATCTGCATTGACCGATTCAGAGTTTAATGATCTAGAAGACTGCAATGATGCAAAGGCTATGTGGGATAAGCTCATATCAGTATATGGAGGAGATGAACATGTTCAAAGAGCAAAAGTAGATAGTCTAAGAGGACAACTTGAATCTATGAGGATGAATGAAGGTGAGAACATAACTCAATATAGTACAAGACTAAAGGAGATTGTCAATCAAATCAAAGCAGTAGGTGGAACTATTGAAGAAAAGGATATAACAAGTAAGTTGTTGAGAACCCTTCTACTGGCTTATGCAATCTAAGTCTCTGCAATCAATCAATTGAGGTCTGTACCTAATATGCTAGTTTCTTTAGATGCTACTATTGGTAAGCTACATGCATTTGAGTTAAGTAATTTTGATAACAGTGGATCTTTGGTAAATAAAGTTGAATCTGCATTTAGTTCTTTTCATCTTGATGAATCTAATTATTACAATGAAAGAAAGTATAAGTACTCTGAAGGAGATCATAGTGGAGCAAGTGAAAGATTTTGTAAGAACATGGAAGAAATACACAAACTGTATGAGGAAATCAGAAAGTAGGAAGAGTTTGAAGCACTACTAGCCAAAAGGTTAACGAGAGGCAAAGGTAAGTATAAAGGAAAAATACCTTTGAAATGTTTCAATTGTGATAAAATAGGACATATGGCTTCTAGCTGTCCTGACAAAGATTTTACTGAAAGGTGAGATTACCGAGATGACAGATAGAAAGATAATCATTACAGAGGACACCGAGACTTCAAAAGAAGAGATAAAAAGACATGCTTAATAGCTGATGATGAATCCAATGATGATAAATCTGATGAGACTAATATAGAGGAAGAAGTTTATGTGGCTATCAAAGATGGATCAGATGAAGAAAGGTATGAAGAAAAAGCCCTAATATCTCACATAAACACTAATGACTCTTGGATTATAGATAGGGGATGCTCACATCATATGACAAGAGATAAACACAAGTTTGTTATATTAGAAGATTATGATGGAGGCTATGTTAGATTTGGTAATGATGCACCATGTCCAGTGAAAGGTAAAGGAAATATAAAACTTCTTGAAAATGCAAGATGCAATGATGTTTATTGGGTTGAAGGTTTGAAATACAATTTGTTGAGTGTAGCATAGCTAAACAACATAGGTTACCAAATAGAATTTCAAAAAGGAATTGTCAAAGTTCATGACAAGAATGGAAAGTTAGCTGCTACCGGGACACAAACAAAAGGTAACACATTTCATCTTGACTCAACTCGTAACAAGTGTTTGTATGCAAAGATAGATGATACCTAGTTATGGCATAAAAGGTTTTGTCATGTAAATTTTGATAATCTGATCAAAATAAGCAAGAAGCACCAAGTAAGAGGTCTACCGAGTCTTGAAAAACCTGAGAATGCTATGTGCCAAGGATGCCAGATCGGTAAGATGACAAGATCAAGCTTTACAAGTAAGTCTTACACTTCTAAGGGAATTTTAGATCTAGTGCACACTGATCTTTGTGGTCCTATGAAAGTTCAAAGTTATTATGGTGATAAATATTTCATATTATTTGTGGATGACTATTCAAGGATGATGTCAGTAATGTTTTTAAAAGAAAAATCAGAAGCTTTTCAAATGTTTAAATGGTACAAGGCAAGAGTTGAAAATGAAACAGGAAGACAACTAAAATGTCTTAGATTAGATAGAGGAGGAGAGTTCACATCTGATGAGTTCAACTTATTTTGCAATGATCATGGTATTAAAAGACAAGTCTCTGCATCAAGAACTCCACAACAGAATGGAATAGCTGAGAGAAGAAACAGATCTATTGTGGATTGTGCTAGAACACTGATGATTGAAAAGAAGGAGCCACAAACATTTTGGAGAGAAGCAATAAGCACAGCAGTTTACACCTTGAACCGAGTTCAATTGAAGAAAGGTACTTTGAAGACACCATATGAAATCTGGTATAATAAGAAAGCTAATGTAAGTTATTTTAAAATCTTTGGAAGTAGATGCTATGCTCACAAAGATGATAGAAATGGAAAGTTTGATCAGAAGAGTGAAGTAGGAACATTTCTAGGTTATTCTTCTAGAAGCAAAGCATTTAAATGTCTGATCAAATCATCTAACAAAATAGTAGAAAGTGCAAATGTGAAAGTTGATGAATTTGGAGAAAGAAATGATGAATGAAATTCGAAGGAACCAAAAGACTATGATGAATTTGTCTATGTTCAATTGAGAAGTCTTACCGAGAAGACTGTTGAAGAAAATGAAGAGAATATCCAGTTACTGAGTGATGAAGAAGATCATACAGAGCCTATCGAGTCTGTATTAGCCAAGTATGTCAGAAGACATCATGCACCAAGTTAGATTATAGGAGATAAGGATGATGCAGTGATAACAAGGAACAAATTGAGACAGAACACATGTTTGATATTTGAATTTGAACCGAGAATAGTGAAAGAGGCATTTAACAGTGAAGATTGGATAAATGCTATGATAGAAGAGATCGATCAAATCAAGAATAATGACACATGGACACTAATCCCAAGACCAAAGGACAAAAATGTAATCAGTACAAAGTGGATTTTCAGAAACAAGCTAAATGAAAAAGGAGAGGTCATTCGAAACAAAGCAAGACTAGTCTGCAAAGGTTATGCTCAAGAAGAAGGAATTGATTATGGTGAAACTTTTGCACCTATTGCTAGACTGGAAGGAGTAAGAACATTGTTGGCTTATGCTACTTTCAAAAACTTCAAGGTATATCAAATGGATGTCAAATCTGCATTTCTGAATGGAATATTAGAAGAAGAAGTTTTTATTGAGCAACCTGAAGGATTTGTTGAAGACAATAATAAAGATCAAGTTTGTAAATTGAACAAAGCTTTATATGGTTTGAAACAAGCACCTAGAGCATGGTATGAAAGATTGCACTCTTATTTGATTAAGATTTGTTTTATAAGGACAAGTGAGAACAACAATATGTACATGAAGAATGATGAAAATGGAATACTAATCTCAGCCATATTTGTTGATGATATTATATTTTGTGGAAATGACTCTTTATGCAAGAACTTTGAAAATTAAATGAGAAAAGAATTTGAGATGTCATTAATTGGTGAGATAAAGTATTTTATAGGTTTACAGATACTGCAAATAAAAAAAGAGATTTTCATTACTCAATCCAAGTACATAAAGGAAATCTTGAAGAAATTTGGAATGGAAGATTCAAAACCAGTAAGTACTCCTGTGGCTACCAACTATAAATTATCAAAGAATGATGAATCTACATCTGTTGATTAGACACTTTACCGATCCATGATTGGAAAGCTACAATATGTTGTTCATAGCAGACCAGACATAGCACATGCAGTAGGTATAGTTGCAAGATTCTCTGCAGATCCTAAGGAAACACACATGATAGCAATCAAAAGAATTTTTAGATACTTGAAAGGCACTGAGGATTATGGCTTAGTATATCAGAAACGAAATGATTTTAATTTAAAAGTTTATACTGATGCTGATTGGGCAGGCAACATTGATGACAGAAAAAGCACACGTAGAGGAGCTTTCTTTTTAGGAGAAAGACTAGTGAGTTGGCTTAGCAAGAAACAAGGATGTGTTTCACAATCAACAGCAGAAGCTAAATACGTTGCTGCAACACTGAATTGTACCAACATTGCATGGATCAAACAATTGTTGGAAGGTATAAATGAGAAAGTTACCAAGCCAGTAATTATATTCTATGACAATACTAGTGCCATTAATATTTTAAAAAATCTTGTTATGCACTCTAAGACAAAGCACATCTCTATCAAATATCATTATCTTAGCGAAGAAGCTCAAGAGAAGAAAGTGGTGTTGGAGTATGTTAGCACAAAGGAACAAATAGCAGATATCTTCACCAAGCCACTACCAAGGGACACTTTTGAATATCTCAGAAGTATGTTAGGGGTCCTACCCCTATCTTCTACTCACTGACTGAGTTCGGTGAAAGCATCAATCCCATGACTCTATTGAATATCTTTTAGGAGTTGATGTTGCATTATACACTTTAGGATGTTTTCTAAAGGTGTATAGGAATTATTACAGGACATTATATAGGGAACATGAATTAAAGACAAAATGCTCTGATCGAAGGGGGAGAAGACTAATATCAGGGGAGAAGACTAAAAGAAAACTGAGAAGACTACAGATTGGAAAGAAGACTGAAGAAAAGAGGAGAAGTCTAATGTATGGGGGAGAGCATTTCAACATTTCAGAATCACAGCAATGCAAATTTTTTTAAGGTCAAATCAATTGGTTTTGCCATCAATGCCAAAGGGGGAGATTGTTGGCAATATTGCATTATAACAGACAATGAAAGACTGTTGGCATTTCATAAGGATATTGAGAAGGTTGTTGATGATTATGGATATAACTGATTAAAAATGTTTACTGTCTTGATATTATTATTTTGTCATTGATGTCAAGAAATTGATTTTCTAATTCAGTATGATGTTGCCATATCTTGAGAAGTATGATTTAAAGAATATAAAGATGTCGGTAAAAGACACAGGAAAGAATATGATGAATAAGGGGATGAATAAGGTATTCAATGGGCGACTACTACCGAGTCAGACAATGATGAGATCATGATGTTTAGATTGTTTTAACATCATACATATGTTGTAAATTGTAAAGTTTAATACTATACTATGTTACCAAGCTAAGAACCTAGTCGGTAAACCCTAAGGTTATCACTATCGGTTAATGAAGGTGGAATGTCTACTGAGTGAAGTTTAGTATTCACTGAGTTATAACCAAGTTGTTACCGAGTTGTAACCGAGCTACAACAGAATGCATTAAATGTTTGCATGCATTATTTAATGAAGGAAGTTGATGAGCTGGAACTGATTAAATGATTGGTGAGTTGTGGATGAAGTTTGTTAACGAATCTAAGGAAATGGAAAGTCGGCATGAAGATCTACAATGCAGATTGAACCGCAATACCCTGGCACAAGTTCCAAGAAATGTATACAAGTTCCAAGGCAGTGTAAAATGTTTTCAGATTGAAAGATGCATTGAACCTAGACAAGATTGAAGATCTGATGGCTATGATTTATCATGGGAAATGTGATCAAGGAGATTAAGTGGTTACCTAATTGTTTATAAATAGGAAACTGTTGATAAACAAGGTATGTGGGCAAGTATATGCATAGGGATGCTACATAGTGATTACCGAGCACAAAACCTTGAAGACCTATTTGAATAACAGAGTATAGAAGCCTAGTAGATAGACAAGATTAGTTCTATGTCTAGATTGTACTGAACAAATAGGAATCTACTTTAGCATTTTAGATGTGAAGTTGCAGATAGATTTTTATTACTGTTATTTTGAGAAAGTGACAGAAAATCTCTTAACCGAGTGGACTTAATAGTCTTCTTTGTAAAACCCTCTAGCAAGGTGACATTCTGATTGAGTGTTTGAAATCCTTTAACAAGGTCACTTCTAACAAGGTGAAGATCCTAACAGATCTGAGGGAAATCCCTTAATCAGGTCACATCTAGCAATGTGTTTGTAATCTTTAACAGGATTTTCTTTTAACCGAGCATACTCTAGAAGAGTATATTTCTTAGTGGGTCTAAAATCCCACAGTGGTTTTTCCCTATTTGGGTTTCCACGTTAAATCCGGTGTTATGAGCTTTATGATGTTTATGATGCTTTTGAGTTTGCATGTTTAACAGTTTTGGTTATATTACTGATATATATGTTACTGAGGTTGAATCTGATGTTTTAATGGAAGATTAAGTTTTTATGATTCACCCCCCCCCCCTCTCATCTTATTGGTTATTAGATCTGTACTTGTATGATTCTATTGAGAGAGATAGCATAAGATTTGGGCTAGGTAGATAATATCATGAGAGATATGAGTCATCATTTTGATTGCGTATACACTTGTGATGATACTTTGATGATTCCTGTGATAGATTTAACCTTGGATAAAAGGAGCTTTGTTGGATCCCATGCAAGAATGAAATGCAAGCTAAAATGCAAATGCAAAGCTACGACCGGACCAGTCACTGGATTATTTTGTATTTTTGTCATCATTGAGCTTTTGAAATGTGGGAAGTGAGTGCAAACATCGATGGTATAATTACACCATGATTACCTAAGCACTAGTTTCTTGGATTTTGATATAGCAAGTTAACACAAGCATCGAGGTATAATTGAACCAAGATGACCTAAGTGTTGTTTGTGTAAAATAGGTAGTATTAATCATTTCAATACACAAATCAGAAATGTCTTCAATGATACTCCGATGATCATGTCCTGAGACAAATTTGCACATATTAATGATTAATTTTCAGACAATAGACAAGAAAAATATCATGTTCCTTCTTTGTTCCTCTAGTCAAAGACATCCTTGAGTTACTCAGGAATCATGATAGCGAAAAGCAATATAGAAAAATTGAACAATCATGTTAAAATCATTATCCAAAAGAGATTATTCCACTGAAAAGTGTGTGATGTGCTTTGATTGATTTTGTGATAGCTTGATAGTTGATAGTTTGATCTTGTGTTCAATGTTGGATGTGTCTCAGTTTTTGCTTGATAAGAGTTGTCTAACTATTTGTTCTACCTGTTTGATTAAGCTCAAAATGATCAAGAGTTTTTGCCCCCAGCTAGGTGTAGGATTTTTCCCCAAGCCTAGAAACAAATTCGTTATGATATATCCAATGATCCAAACCATGACGACAAGCCACCTGGGATGTCTGCGTATGCACAAAGGCTTTAGGATGGTCAGCGCTAATGGAAAATGAATGGATGCAAGCAGAAAAATGCATTAACTAATAGATGGAAGAGCTAGCTGACAAATAGCACCTATTTTCCAGGTTTTCACCGTTTGTTTTTATTGCACTTTTTCTGATATTTGATTTTTTTCTTTCTTTTTTTTTTCTTTTTTTTCTGATTTTTCACTATTTTTGAATTTTTCTGATTTTTCACTTTTTTTGATTTTTTTGATTTTTCAGACATAGAACTTCTTCAGATGCATTCTATTGATGGGTTCCTCAAGTTGATCTCCATCCTGTGTTGATAGCTGATATGCTTCTGACCCAAATACTATTGTGACCACAAACGGACCTAACCAGTTTGGTTCAAACTTTCCTTTCTTTTCTTGATCTTCCTGGTTGCGTGGATTTTCTTTTAGCACTAGTTCTCCAACTTGAAAGATTCTTGGTATGACCTTGTGATTATAGCTCCAACACATTATTTGCTGATATAACTTTAGATGATCAAAGGAATTTTTTCTTCATTCATGGATCAGTTCTAACTCTTGTAGTCTAGATACTCTTTGTTCTTCATTTGGGATGAGACCTTTTAGTATTACAAGTAGAGAAGGTATCTCTACTTCGATTGGCAATATAGCTTCTGATCTATATACAAGAGAGAAAGGTGTGGCACCTATTGGTGTGTGGATACTGGTGCGATAAGCCCATAGAGAAGAGTTTAGTTGGATATGCCAATCTTTCCTAGCATCATTCACTGTCTTTTTGAGGTTTTTTAGAATAGTTTTGTTAGATGCTTCTGCCTACCCATTTCCCTATGGATAATATGGTGTGGAGAATCTGTGTTGGATTTTGAACTTCTCACATAGCTCTTGTACATCCTGATTCTTGAATGGTCGCTCATTATCAGTGATAATGGTCATTGGTATTCCACAGTGACAGATGATATAATTCAAGATAAATGGAGCAATTTGTTTTCTTGTGATGTTGATGAGAGGTACCACTTCAATCCATTTTGTAAAATATTCAGTAGCTACAAGAATGAATTTGTGTCATTTAGATGAGGAAGGATTTACTTTTCCTACTAGATCAAGTCCCCATTGACAAAAAGGCCAAGATGATGCTAATGCATGTAGTTCTTGTGCTGGTGCATGGATCAAGTTCACATAGATTTGACATTGTTTGCATGTCCTTGCTATTTTAAAAGAATCTCGTTCCATAGTCGGCCAATAATAGCCCAAGCATATGAGTTTTTTTGAAAGGGTAAGACCACTTGAATGAGTGCGACAAATGCCATTATGGACTTCATGTAAGGCCTTCTCAGATTCTTCTTGTTCAAGACAACATAAGAGAGTACTGTCTAGACCTCGTTTATATAGGGTATCTGCGATGAGAGTAAAATGAGAGGATTCATGAATAAAGTTTCTCTTTTGATTTTTTGATAAGTCAAGAGGTAATATATTATCTCTCAGGTATGTATAAGTTTGGCCATAGCGGGAGGAATCATGTCCAATAAGTTGACATATGGTTTGGGAATCAGGACAATTAAAGGCTGGATGAAACAACTCTTCAACCAGGAATTCATAATGTTGTTGATTTTCCTGTGTTTGCAATAGAGAAGCAAGTGTAGCCATGGCATCAACTGCTTTGTTGTCATTTCTTGGAATCTATTCAAAACTTATTTCTACAAAGTACTTATTGATATCATCCACCATATTTTTATAAAGCACGAGTTTGTCATCTTTTGATTGATGAGAAGCTGAGAGTCTCCAAAGACTTGAAGTTGTTTAATATTCCATTCTATAGCCATTTTGATACCTGTTACCAATGCTTCATACTTTGCTCCTGATCCATGATGTGTTTCATTATTGATGTGTGCTCCCAGATTGATATTTGGGTGGTGTATTGTAAGATATGGATCGAACCTTGGAATGTCTGTATATGACCAGGTAAAATTGACTTGCCATCTTTTGAATGGTTTCAAGTATTTTTGTCTTGCTAGTTCTGATACAGAGATTGCTAGATGTAGATCAGTTGTGCTAATGATAGTTGTCTTTATTGGTGCCATTATGATAGATGACTTCTCTTGATAACATTTAGGTAAGGTGTCAAATCTCCCATCTTCTAACACCTCAAGGAGGTTTTCACCGTTAGATGTGTCCATTATTTTTACTTTTTCACAGTCTAATGTTGCCAGTAAATGGTTTTCAACATTAGACCTGATATTGTTTTCTTGATTTTCAATTTTGCAACTAGGAGATTTAACACCCACTTGACTTGAAGATACGTTAGCGTAATCCCTGGTGAAAGTTGTTGCAGGATTGATTTCATTAAGATATAAGGATATGGCATGGTCATTAGGTAAGGTGTCAATGGTGGTATGTCCTTCATTTTCCCAATCCATAGGTTCAAGATAGATTAATGGTAAAGGATCTTTACGTTGAATAGTTTCAAAGATATTAGGGGTCATGATAGAGATGTCAAAGCTTTCAGTATGTATTTCCATGTCTAGAATGATACTCTCATCAGAATGACCTCATATAAGAAAATATTGATTATCGTCAGTTAAGTCCATGTCAGTTGAATGTGATTCTGATTCAAGTGGGCTATTTCCTAACGTTTGTTCTGCATACATGTGAACTACATTGACTACTATATCTTCTTCTTCCCTTTAAATTTGAAGTTTCTCTTGCTTGTTTGTCCATGATAGCAAATATTCTTCGATCCCTTGATCTTTTAGCTGCATTTGTTCTTTCATGTTTGACAAGATTGATGCAAATGATTGTTCTTTGGATTGTGTTCTTGAAGGTGTTGCCTCTTTGTTATGTGAAACAATGACCTCTTGAGCTGATTTCTGATTATTACAACACTGCAATGGATTTGAGTCTACTGATATGGTGATTTTCTATCTAGTGTATGGAAATTTTAAGCACTGATGACCTGTTGATGGTATAGCTTGCATATCATGTATCCATGGTCTCCCCAAGAGTATATTGTATGGTAGGTCCAAGTCTAAAACTTGGCATGCTATGTCCTTCTTGTTATAACTATTTAAGAAATGGGTTTTGTTTTCCCATGATTAGCTAAGTTTTGAATTTTTGAGTCAGGTATGCTATTAATTGCTTCAAATCTATTTTAAGAAATAAAACTTGTACTCATGTTCAGTATTGACCTACAGGACATGTAATGGACAACTTTGATCTATACCAGTGCCTTATCCAAGGCCACAAAGTCATCTAAGTTTCAAACAATACTTCCACAATCAAATATCTCCACACATCCTATTAGTTTGGCTTCTGTAGATCCCTATACATGCCTAACATACATAAGAATTTATTCGTACCAAACTAAACTGTGTTCATCAAAATTCAAAGTATCCCACAAAGAATTTACTGATAGAAATGATTCCTGCATATTTAATTCCCCTCTTGAAGAGAAAAGCTAAGAAGCATATCTACTGAAAATTGCCTTACAACCCATATTCAAAAGGAATAACCCTAGATTACTCAGAATGAAATAGTAAACATTTGCAAACATACTTGAAGACAACACAAAGTTTAAACTCAAAACCAATGGTCTGTGTATTGATATTACTTTTGAAAGTATTACAAAAACATTTGAATATTCTCCATCAAAACTTGAAAAAAGGCTCAGATAAATTTCTGTAGCGTTTTCTTACAATTCCTTACGATCTCTTTTTTTACTAGTCCTGGTATCCATTTATAATAATATGGATGCATACAATAAGGACATAAAGATAAAACATTCAAAAGTAAATACTATGCAAACCATATATGGATATGAATGCTTCCTTCATGCGGGTCTATTGTTCTTCTTTCCTCTTCAAATAGTTTGGTTGTGGATCTCACCTACAAGTGCACACACATGATTGAAAGCAAGTAGATAAGAAAATTTCTCAAAAGTACTCGAAGCGTGATTGACTAGAAATTCAATAATCTGGTTAGGGGGTCAAGAATCAAGGGATTTGATTGAAGAAATTCATCCAATTTATAGATAAATTGGAGAAATGATCAAATTAGCATGATAATGATTCGAATGGAAATTCAAACCAAGAATAGCAAAATTATGACATGTGTATGACAAATTGCTATGTAAGGATTTATGACAATTTATGACAATTTATGACAAATTGCTATGCAAGGATTTATGACAATATTTTGAAATAGAAATAGTCATTTAGGAATTTAGGAGAAATTAGAAAATTAGGTTAGAAATGATGACTTGGAAATTAGGAACTTGATGCAAATAAGGTAAATTAATTAATAATTTCTCATTCATTAATTAATTTACAAAAATAGGAGGAATTAATTAGCCAATTAAATAAACATTTAATTGTGACAAGAAGACTTAGGATAAATAAATAAATTATTTAACCTAGAGGGAAAATGCCAAACAAGATTAAATGAATAAACCATAAAACCTTGGAAGATGACTTAGAAATGCAAAGATGACAATTAGGTCTTGACAAAGGATAATTGATATCGATTCGATCATGATTTTGGATTGATAAATGATTTGATTGATAAATGCGCCAAGGAACAATGACAAATTGATCCAAATTGACATGATTGAAGAGAACAAGGATCGATGACAAATCGATCGCAAAATTGACGAGATTGACAAGATTGACCAAAATCATGATTAAAGATTGTTATCGACAAGACCAAATTCGAAAGCGAGACAAATGAAGAATGCAGAAGAATGACTCGATGCTTGCAAATGATAAAGACCAAGTGCGTGACATAGGAGAAATGTTAATGCGATGCAAAAACCTAAAATGAGGCAATGTGCAAATGTTAAAGTATGATCCCGCAAGCGTTGACCATTTTTAGGTGTCTACATTTTGCCCCTCTTTGAGACAATGCGATTTTAAGCATTGTTTCAAAGAACAATAATAAAAATGCCCCAGACAATAACAATGACATATGCATGCCCCCTCGAGGAATTGGCTGGAAACATGCAGAAAATAGGCCAATTGATCGATAAGAATGATAGGAGACGATAGGATCTAACGGACTGCCAAAACTGACGGAATATATGTTAGTAAGAAGAAAATGAGACAGAGGACAAGGAAAAACTTGCTTTCAGTAATGCACTTTGTAGGTGAGAACCTTTATTTTAATGTAGCAAAATGGATGCGTAGCATCATGGCATTGAAGGCCAGAGCTGAAATGCAACCCTTTTTGCAAAAGACTGACACATCACAGACAAACAACAATCACAACAAAAAAAAAAGAGATCATGAACCATCCCGATCACTCTAAATCACTCAGTGACATCATTGAGTAACATAGGAACATGACCAAAGCCAAAGATAAATCAGTAAAAAGATAAGATGCACAAATTCCAACAAATCAAACAAACATCTTGATCTTCATTGTCAAAAGTTGAAAGTGCTAATAGGACGATCATGTTGTCTGGTTTCAGGACATGCGGTACCTCGTCTAAGATAGGACACAGTCTAGTTTCGAGTATACCACACCCTGTATAAGACCCATGATAGTAGAGACAAGGACAAATGATTTTGAGGTAACGTTCGATTGATATGACAATTTTGATTAGTTTGAATGTCTGGTTTGATTGAAAAGTTCATTTGTTAACGCATGATTTCATTAAAGCGCAGTGTTGGATTGATTGCTGTATACTCAGTGATCTGTCTTAAGAGGATATTTATTGCAAACAGCTTGTTTTTGGATTTTAATGTTTTGAAATGTTTTTGTGTTCATTTTTTTCAGGACTTTATTTAACTTTTTAGGGATTTATTTCAGGACATTTTTCATTTTTTTTGGATTATTTCAGGACATTTTTCAATTTTTTTTGAATTTTTTTCAGGACATTTTTCAATTTTTATGAGATTTTTTCAGGACATTTTTCAATTTTTATGATCTTTTTTCAGGACATTTTTAAATTTTTATGATATTTTTTCAGGACATTTTAAATTTTAAAAGTTCCAGTGATCGATCATGACAAGGGGAACACACCCAATGCACATTTGAAAGACATGCATAGACCGGGACCAAAACATATGTACAAGCAACCGGGGTATGCAAGACAATGATGTTGACCAATAATAGGCCTAGAATAGAACATTGGGTTAAGACTACAATAGGCATGATAGACCAGCCAAGAAAAAGCATAGCTTAGAGGTCATGACAGATGACGGAGAAACGATCTCATTTTACACATGGCGCCTGTTTGCCAGGTTTTCACCAAGGTACTTGCCCAAAGCGCCTGTTTGCCAAGTTTTCACTAGAGGGCGAATCATTTTTTTCTTTACTTTTTGCTCTTTTTCTTTTTCTCTTTTTTCACTTTTTTTTTTTTGTATTTTTCCAATTTTTTTGTATTTTTTTGCTTTTTCCATTTTTTTGTATTTTTTTGCTTTTTCCATTTTTTTGTATTTTTTCAATAGAAGATGGACACATGATAGGGGATGGAAGAAGGACTCAAGTGGCTTTTTGATTGGATAGTAGCCTTGAAAAAAATGGACCATGACCTTTAAAAGTATGCTCAAAGACGTTGGTAGGATAAGGACATGGAAAAGAGATGAAACTAAGGCAAGGATTTATGTAAAGGATTGGACCAAAGGGATCGAAGGATGGAAAATATGCATTGGATAATGGATAGGGTATTGGAAGAACTGTGCTTGAGTGGATAGAAATGTTGGCAAGATTGACATTGGCACACACCTTGAGGCGTGATGGATTGATGGAGGAAAAATGGATCTCAGATTGTGAGATTTGGATAGAGGAATAGCTTGGGATTTTGGGACATAAGGGCCCAAAATGGATGAAGAAGGTGATGGAGGAATAGACTTGGAAAGTTTAGATGGAGGAATAGCAATTTTGGATGCCAATCTGGGTTGTTCTTTTTGTGCTTCAAGAAGCTGCTTAGGGATCCACATGGTTTTTGATTTTTCATGCTTTTGTGGTTCCTTGGAGTGCATTGCTTGCACAAGGGATTTAGGAACCCATATATATTTTGACTTTGCTTTATTTTGCTCAGTGGGCCTTTGTGGCCTTTTGGATATATTTTTTCCTTTATAGATCATATTGTTCTTTGTTTTGACATGTCGATTATATTGGACATGTTGATCCTTGAATACATGTGGATTGCTAGACTTATGACTTTTATACTTGGCATCCAAATTGCTTGGAGGGGGAAAGGAATGCATGGATGGATATGAATGAAATGGACTTCTTTTGGATGGATGGAATTTACTCAAGGATGTATGCCTTTGCTGACCTTTCATAGAGAATGAAGGGATATAAGGACCTAAGATGGATGGAAGGTATGATGGGGAAGGGATATGTTTTGATTTTGATGGAGGGATACCAACGTCTTGAGAGTGAGTTGTGTAGACATGACCCTTAAGATATTCTTTGATATGGAGGGGTTCTTTCTCATGAAGGTCTACTCCTTTGCCTTTATGAATATCTTGACTTGTAGGATACTCTTTCCTTTGGGAAGAAGACACGAGTCCATTATGAGGTGGATATGATATGAGAGAAATAATGAGATCTTGAAGTGGATCAGATTGCACCAAAGTGGAAGAACCCATTATGCATGTCGAGGGTTCATGAACATCTTGCATTGACATGTTAGAATCATGAGGGGAATTAGGATTGTGAGGGGGACTAGGATTGTGTAGTGGACATGGTTCAATGACAGGCTCTTCAAGAGATGGAATGGGATCATCAAAAGAAATGCAATCCTGGAGTGTATATGGAGCATTAAGACAAGGAGATGGAGGAACAAGTGGATCTTGTGGAGGATCTGAAGGAATAATTTGATCTTGACAAGGAGGAAGATCATTGGAATCCTCTTTAAAGGTGCTTTGCTCTTGACTTTCAATGGGATCATCATAAAGGATGGAAAGGATATCTTGATCTTTCTTAGGAAGTGGAATGTCAATGGGATTTGAAAGGACATTGTGTTCATGAAATGGAAGGGGATCATTTGGGATTGGATGAATTGGGATATCTTGATCTTGCTCGGGGAATGGAGTGTCAATAGGACTTTGGATAGGATGGACAAGAATAGGGGAATCATCATGAGTGTCTGGGGAAATGGGATCTTGGTCAACAATTGGATGGGATGATAAGGTTTTAGGATCTTGATCTTGATTTTCTTTAGGACTCATTTCTTCATGCTCTAAATTATCCTCTTGAGATGGGGTTGGACTTTGGATATGCACAAGGGATTTTGGAAAGGAATCAATGTTTTGGCATGAAGGAGATGCACTTTGAACATTTATGATGGATCCTGGAAAGGAATCAATGCTTGAACATGAGAAAGAGGGACTTCGAAAGGGGTCCTCTAAAATAGGTAATGGCAATAAAGTGCATGGTGGCATTGGGTCTTGTATTTTTGAAACATGACAAGGATGTGCATCATGAACTAGATTATCTTGGCAATCAATTATGGATAGCTCTTGGGTAATTTCATCCTTGGGTGTATTGTTTGATGAGGACAATATGGAAGGTTCTTGTGAAACTTGTAGAGGTGTAGGGATAGATGCCACTGGAGAGTCAATTTGTTTGCGAGGGGATGAGGCATTGCTAGACATAAGTGTATTATTTTGATCTTCCTCAAAGAACTCACTTGGTAGTTTCCTTAAGATCATTGCAATAAAGCCACCTTTCTTTTGAGGTTTTGACATAGTTGTATCTAGAATTTGACATTGTTTGGCAAGAAGTTGGTTTGATGTCATGTTTTGATATTGGACTTGGTTCAATTGTTCCGACATGTTTGAAACTTGGGTTGGTGTGTGCTGCAAGTTTTGTTTTTGAATATTTGGTTGTTGTTGTTGACATTGATATTCCACCATTGGTTGAACCATTTGTTGACATTGTATAGTTGGTTGGACATATTGTTGAAATTGGACCATTGGTTGTGTTGGTTGCAAATCTGATTGATAGTAAACACCTTCTTGTTCTTGTTGTGGAGGCACATAATGTTGAAATTGATGTTGTCTCTTTTCTTGAAATTGTTTCATCATCTCTATTTGGGAGAGGAGAGTTGGTATGTCTAATCGTTCGATAAGAGACCGTACATCAATTGGCTCAATATTTGGATTTTGACCTGGAAATTTTTGAAACACTTTGGACATTTGTGATCTATTCTTCTCAATGTTTTTCACTCTTTGTTCCAATATCTCTTCTTCTTGAGCTAGTTTCTGCTCTAGTTTTTGTATTTGGACATTTACATCATCATGAAAAGTTTGACCAATATTGCCTTGTTGTTGGGTTGGATATAATTGTGATTGCCTTGGATTAAAATTCGATTGCATTGTCGGTTGATACATCAAAATTTGTTGCATCATTGGTGCTTGGAACCTTGTTTCAATAGACATGTCACTATGCAAATGCAATATTTTTGGAATTTTTCAAGGATAATGTATGATATGCAGCTAAATGCAAACTAGATAGACGAGCATGCAATCTATGTTTTTGGTTGTTTTTCAAGATTTTGACAAACTTTTGAATGCAAATCTAAAAGAAAGACCCTTAGGAAATTGGAAATGATGTCTAGACCTCAAAGGACAAAAGGACCAAGTGACAAAAGGACAAAATGACCATGTCTCCCCTATATGCTTGGATACTAAGCTAGGTTTGACCAAATGACAATAATGACATCAAAAGAAAAGGTTTGATAAGGTCTAGACTTCTTAACAATGACTTAGGGTTTATCAAAGATTTGGATTACTCAAGTATGACAAAACCTAGTTTTGACACTATATGCAAAGGGACAATTAATATGCAAGTGACCCTAATATGATATGATAATGACCCAAGCTTAATGAAGAGACCTAGGGTATGCAATGTATGACAATGGTATGACTTTAATGCAAGAGGACATATGCAAATGAATGACCCTTATTGATATGCAAAGGAGTATGACTTAGGTGAAACCTAACCTTGGTACTTGACAATGAACTTTGCAAAATGCAACCTAGGATGAACCTAAATGTAAGTGACATGAATGTTAAGACAAGATTTTGAACAATGTTTGATTACCATGTTTGAAGATGTTTTGAATTTGAACTTTGTTGGATGAAATGTTCTTATGTTTAACCTTGTTTTGAATCACTTTGTCTTGCTTTTGAAATGAGATGCAATTCAACTTTTGACAAGTAAAGAAGACAAGATATTTTAACATAGACTCAAGACAATCATGCTCATTCACACATTTCTTATGGTAGGCAAGGACAGTAGGTACTTGAGAGGTAGACTTGTTATGGGATTCAAGGAGAATACATAGATGCTTGACCCCATGGGCTCCCCTCCACGGCACTCACTTCTCAGGGCAGCCAAGCATCAGTCCCCATGGAAATCTCCCCATGGCGAACTTAGTATCTCTTCCAAGTATCCGAACTTGTCCTTCTCAAGCAACTAGAAGGGTTTTTGGCCTCTAAAAACAAGGTGTTTAGTAAGGATTTCTGTTAAGTGTTACTCCTTGATGTCACGCAAGCGTGATTGAAACATTAAGCCCACCAAGATACCAAACAAATCTAGTCACACAAGCACGATTTAGACCCATGAGGCCCTACTTAGATGTTGATATGAGAAAGAGTTCAAGGGTCATCACTTCCCAAGTAACTGCAATTCCCACATAACACTTCCTTCAAAGCTTTCGCTCATTGGGTATTCTTTTATAGTGAGTTAGAATGCCAAGGTATTCTAGCCATACTCACTTTGGGTCATTCCCTTCTCACGATTATCACTTTCTTGCAAAAGCAAATGGTCGGGAAGGCAGGCCCTCTAAAGGTGACACACAATCAAAAACATGAGCATGGTATGAAAGATCTGGATTTCTGATCACCCTAAGAAGGATGAGAGCATACTCTCCTACTCCAATGTCACACTCAAAAATTAAAGCAGAAACATGTTCATTCCAACCTATTTAAAAATCACTAGGTGCCTAAAACATTAATGACAAACACCAAGTTTTGTTGTTTTTCCAAGGCAACCTGCAAAACCCAAGTTAGAAGTTTGAGGTGTTTATTCTTTGACTATCGATTCTGCATAAAAAATGTTAGTAGTTTAATTTGTTGTCTTTTCCATGCATATGCCAAGATGCTGCATAGATAATTAGTACCAAAAACCAAAACACAGAAAACATAATGCAAAATCAAGACAATTTTCAAGTAAAACACTGCATTTTTACCTCTGTTCTGGACTTTACACAGGCGCAGAAGTCATGACACAGGCGCAGAATGTCTTCAACACAAGTGCAAGTTGCTTGACATAGGTGCAAGTTGTCTTACACAGGCGCAGAAGTCCCCAGAAAACCCTGCACTGCCCTGTTTTTGGGTTTTTTGGCCTGCAAATCAACTCATAAGCACTCAAAAACATAGTTAAGGGGTTAGATGGTTAGTGTTCACGTCAGGTTCACCAGTTAATGTAGCTAGGAAATCAGAAATCATCAAAGAAAATATCAATAATAGCTCAATCACAAAAGCAGATTGCAACGATCAATCCTAATTACATCCAATGAAGACATAAAGATAAAACATTCAAAAGTAAATACTATGCAAACCATATGTGGACATGAATGCTTCCTTCATGCAGGTCTATTGTTCTTCTTTCCTCTTCAAATAGTTTGGTTGTGGATCTCACCTACAAGTGCACACACATGATTGAAAGCAAGTAGATAAGAAAATTGCTCAAAAGTACTCGAAGCGTGATTGACTAGAAATTCGATAATCTGGTTAGGGGGTCAAGAATCAAGGGATTTGATTGAAGAAATTCATCCAATTTATAGATAAATTGGAGAAATGATCAAATTAGCATGATAATGATTCGAATGGAAATTCAAACCAAGAATAGCAAAATTATGACATGTGTATGACAAATTGCTATGTAAGGATTTATGACAATTTATGACAATTTATGACAAATTGCTATGCAAGGATTTATGACAATATTTTGAAATAGAAATAGTCATTTAGGAATTTAGGAGAAATTAGAAAATTAGGTTAGAAATGATGACTTGGAAATTAGGAACTTGATGCAAATAAGGTAAATTAATTAATAATTTCTCATTCATTAATTAATTTACAAAAATAGGAGGAATTAATTAGCCAATTAAATAAACATTTAATTGTGACAAGAAGACTTAGGATAAATAAATAAATTATTTAACCTAGAGGGAAAATGCCAAACAAGATTAAATGAATAAACCATAAAACCTTGGAAGATGACTTAGAAATGCAAAGATGACAATTAGGTCTTGACAAAGGATAATTGATATCGATTCGATCATGATTTTGGATTGATAAATGATTTGATTGATAAATGCACTGAGGAACAATGAAAAATTAATCCAAATTGACATGATTGAAGAGGTCAAGGATCGATGACAAATCGATCACAAAATTGATGAGATTGACAAGATTGACCAAAATCATGATTAAAGATTGTTATCGACAAGACCAAATTCGAAAGCGAGACAAATGAAGAATGCAGAAGAATGACTCAATGCTCGCAAATGATAAAGACCAAGTGCGTGACATAGGAGAAATGTTAATCCGACGCAAAAACCTAAAATGAGGCAATGCGCAAATGTTAAAGTATGATCCCGCAAGCATTGACCATTTTTAGGTGTCTACAATATGGATGCATACAAAGCTTCAGACTTTCCTAGGAGAGTTTGTTACAATCATTACTTCTTAAGAAGAAGTTACAAAACATTTTCCAAATGCGGTTACAAGTCTCTTTCAACATCCGTGGCTTCTTCCACTTGTTGTTCTGTTGCAACATTTTCTAACTGCTCCACATCAAGAACTACATATTTTATTGTCCATTCCTGATACACCTCATCAACAGGCCATGAGAAGTTAATCACTTTTTATTTTGTCTTGGCTAATCTTTTCCAAGAATTCCTCATTTTATTGACCTCTGAATTTAGAAAACCATAATGAGATTTGATTTTCTCAATCTCCTCAATTGTTTTGATAAATATGGAGGCATCCTCTGAATTGACAATTCCTTTTATTCTTAGTGACAATTTGGCTTCTAATTCCTTAAGCCATATTCATTTGTGCTTTAATTGGGTTGGGCTAACAAAACCCCTTGGGAGTAACTCAAAAACTTGATCAGTGTACTCCTTCTTGTACAGATTGATCTTTCTATCTGCATTGTCTACCCCTGCAGCTATCTTTGCTAAATCCTTTATCATATCACTATAAGGATTTTAAAGGGAATCAGATTTTGAGAACAACAAAAGTGGTGACTCTGCTGGGGAAAGTCATAATAAGGATCCAAATGTAGATTTTTGCTTTAGATTTATAAGGAAAAATCATTGTGTGTTTGTGGAATAGATTGGCACTTCAGTGAATATAGCAGTGGTGTCTAGAAGTCTCTGTTTGGAAGTTCCCTCTATTTTCTTTTGATATAAGATTTTGGTCTGAAGATTTGCAACGTTTTATTCAAAGCTTGTTTTCATATTTCCCATAGTCTTGTGGGTGGTGACTCTGTTATCTTGTAACTAGTCCTTGTGAAATACATAAAATTCTAAAAGGAAGACAAGCATAAGGCAAGGAGGAAAAAACACTAGATCATTCATGAAGAAGCATCCTCATGAAAATTTGCAAGAAGGTTTGCTTGAATAGTCATGAAGAGGTCAAAAGAGATCAATGCTTCATGAACCATCAAATGTTGCTTGGGTGCAAAAAAATAACAATGCTGGTAAGATACCTGATCGATGTGTTTATGCAAAGTATAATTCTTCTTCCAGAGAATCTGAACATGATATATTAGGTTTCCATTCTGGATTGTTTGGGAATATAGATAATGTTCATGCTTTAAATCAAGATATATCTCATGTTAGTGTGTCTGTGAGAGATAGGACTAGTTCAAATGCAATTAGACATTCTGTGCCTAGAACAATTGATGGAAACGTCAGCTTGATTGATATAGATCAAGTCAATATATTTGACTCTGAGGAGAATTTCCCTGATGAAGATAAAGTGTCACAAGAAATAGAAGATTTAAATAGAAGGGTTCATCACTTAATCTCCTTAAGACCCCAAAAGGAAGCAAATAAGGAAAAAGAAGTCAAAGCAAAACTAATGGAGAGAGATAGGCTTCTTAGACAGATAGCTGATCTTGAAGTGTTGGCTAAGGAAAAGGAAAAGAGTGATGAGGAAGGTCCTGTGATTAGAGAAATTCTAATCCCCAAGGCTAATCCATCATATAGGTCAGTAGTCCAACCAAACAGGGAGGTGCTTAGTGATTCACAGCCTCCTAGGAATAATGTTGATAAAGGGAAGCAAAAGTGGGTGGATGATGGAACTAGATCTAGAAATATAGAGGAAATTTCTCATAGGCTATCAGCACATGAGAGGGATATGGAAAGAATGAGGAAGGAACAGGAGGATCTACAAATGGAGCTAGAGAAAGCTAAGTTGGAAGCAGCTAATTAGGAAGTTAAAAGAAAAATTAGTTATCTAAAAGCTCCCCCTATCATTTTTCCATCAGAAGATCTTAGTAAGCTTGACCCTCAGCAAATTTCCCTCCCCCCTGTTAAAATTTAGCCTATTGTGCCTACTAATACAACAACAGTTAGCCAAATCTCTGTGAACAATTAGCATAACCAAATATCTCAGACCCCAATTCCAAAATTCAAAATGAACATGGGAAATAATAATGTTGCTAAACCTTTTCAAAGGAGACCTATCAATTTAGAGCAGTATAGACAATTTTTTTTTATGGGATCCCAGGATATCCCAACCATGTTCCTACTGAGTTAAGGGACAGACTCCATAAGTTTGCTGGAAATAATGCAATTAGTGCTGAGGAGCATTTAAAATATTTTGGTTACTTAATAAATGATTATGAGATAGTGGATGAAGATGTTATAATGAAATTGTTTATTCAGTCCCTGGTTGATGATGCAAGAGATTGGTACAGAGGTCTTCCAGTTAATAGCATTGGGTCTTGGGAGGACTTTAAGAATTGTTTTCAAGAATAATATGGTGACAAAACAAATGTGAGCTCCATGCTCAATGAATTCAATAACATTAGAAAATCAGATAATGAAATGGTTACTGATTTCAATGCTAGATTTCAAAAGGCCATGCATAGATTGTATCAGGTGATGAGGTTAGATGATAACATGTGTCTGAACACCTATTATAATGCATTTGATTCTAAAATGGCCTATATCTTAAGGGATAAAAATCCACATAACCTGAGGGATGCATTTAGAATTGCCATTAATGTGGAAAGCAATAGAAAAGAATCTGGGAAGTTAGGAAGGAGAACAGATAGTAGGTTATAGCAGGAAACAAAACAACAACCTAACAAAGTTGCTAAGGAGGAAGACAAGATAGAAAAGTTGGTTATTTCTATGAAGGATCTAACTGCCAAGGTAAATAAAAATGATAAGCCTCATTATAATTGGCAAGATAGACCCCCTAGACTGCATGACATGCCCTATAATACCAACTAGAAAGATGGCAAACCCCAAAATGAGAAGCCTAAAAATGCTCAGAGTCGGGATACCCCAGATCCCTTAAAAGGAAAAAATGTCCATAATATAGAAAACACTCCTTGGTGTATTGCTTGTGATGGGCCACATTCTCCTCATCAGTGTGTAGTAGCTCAAGCCCTTGAAGAGTCCATGAGACGAGAAGCTGAGCCTGACATTAACATGTTTGAGACCATTATAGAGAGTGACGAGGAATCTATACAAAGTGAATGTAGTGATGTGTTAGATAATGAAAGGTTTATTCAAGGACAACTAACACTAGACTGGCATCCTACCTTGAATGTGGTAACAATTGAAGATGAAGAAGTTCATCTCAGAAGGCCTAGTGAGGAAGAAGTTAAAAATCTCACCAAAGCTGCTATTGCTAAAGTAAAACACAATTACAACTTAAGGAGCACCAAGAAGGACACTGATCAGGGTGAACCTGGTTCTATGTTTATAAAAGAGGTTACTCAAAAGGGGGCAACAAGTAGTGCTACTACTTTCCCTAAAATTGGTCAAGAATAGATTAAAGATGTACCCAAGAGTATAGATGATAAAAGTACCAATGATATACAAGGAGCTGCTACAACAAAAAGGGCAAGTCAGCCTAAGGTAGAAAGAATTAAAAATAGTGTTGAGTTGAGCGACAATTCCACATTTGATATGACTCAGACTCTTACACAGATGAAAGTTACTGTCCCACTAATAGAATTACTAAAAATAAAAGAACATATCTGATAGTGACATAGTCCTACCCGCCAGTTTAGTTAAAAATGGAAAGGATCAAGAATTCCAAACCCTAGAGGTTTATGTTGGAACCACTATTACTCAAGAGCCTTCATGGGTAGATCCTTTTTATGTTACTTTGTTAGTGAATAACCGGCTGATAAAAAACTGTATGATAGATTTAGGAGCTGCTGCTAATGTAATGCCCTATGGTGTTATGAAAGAACTAGGACTATCAGTAACTACTGTATATGGAAAATGCTATGCTATGGATAATAGGGAAGTACCTGTGATAGGTACAATGAGAGATGTTGAAGTAAAAATAGCAGTATTCCCTGAGGCAACTTACAAAATGGATGTTATTGTTACTGACACTAAACCCCATTATGGTATGTTGTTATCCAGGCAGTGGGCAACAACAGTAGGAGGAAATGTCCAATTGGATTTATCTTATGTTACCATCCCAATCAATGGGAATCAGGTCAAGTTGTACAGAGAACCACGTGCTCCTAGAGTAATTGAAAATGTAGATCCTAGTATGTTCAATTGTATGATTGATGTGGATCTCGATAATTTCAAACTACAACCAATTTTACCTCAGTTGAAGAATAATGACCCCATTGTGGTCGAATTAGAATCACAATAGCATGGTTTATGGCAAATGTATTTTGATGTAGCTTGCTCCAAAGAAGGATCTGGAGCAGGGGTTCTTTTTGTATCCCCATAAGGTATAACTTTTAAGTATTCTTTCTTATTGGCTTTCTAGTGCACAAATAATACTGCAGGGTATGAAGCCCTATTATTAGGGCTTGAGGTTGCAAAGAGGCATGAAATCCAACTATTGAAAGTTTTAGGAGATTCAGAATTGGTTGTCTCTCAAAAGATTGATTGTAATGCATTGGTGGAAGTGGTTGACAACAAGGAAACATTGTTCAGAAATAACTTGGTCCAGTTGGAAATAAATGAGCTACCTAAAGGGTTGGTAGAGATAGAGAGCATGTTTAGTTACAATGATAGTCATTTACATCAGTAGCCTACCACCAAGTTAGAAGAATTGGAGGAGGTAAACCTGGGGACCAAATCATCCCTTAAGTTGGTATACATTGGGAAGAAATTACCCCCTCATGTTAGAAGTAATTTTATTAATTTATTAAAGAGATATGAGCATGTTTTTACTTGGTCTTATGAAGACCTAAAGGCATATAGACAAGACCTATTTCAGTATGAAGTTCCTTTACTTCCAGATGCTAAGCCTTTTAGACAAAACCAGAGACCTATTAATCCCTTGTTAGAAGATAAGAGGTAGCAAGAATTATCCAAGCTAAGAGAAGGAGGGATTATTAAACCTATAAGACATTCTTCATGGGTCTCCAATTTGGTCCCAGTAAGAAAGAAAAATGGGGACATTAGATTGTGTGTGGATTTTAGAAATTTAAATGTTGCTTCTTTAAAAGACAATTACTCTTCCCCCAATATGGAAGCTATGCTGCAGAGAGTAACAAGTTGTGATCTTTTGTCCATGATGGATGGTTTTTTAGGATACAATCAAGTGTTAGTGAGAGAATCTGAACAGTTCAAAACTGCTTTCACTACTCCATGGGGAACATATGTCTATGTAAGAATACCGTTTGGATTAAAAAATGTTGGAGCTACATTTCAGAGAGCCATGGATGTAGCCTTCAAAGAATTCATCAATATCATCATGGTGGTTTATCAAGATGATCTAACTTGCTTCTCTAAAAGAGCCGATGACCACTGTGGGCATTTGGAAAAGGTGTTCAATAAGGCTTTAGAATTTGGTGTGTCATTAAATCCCAAGAAGTGTCATTTTGGGGTCACCGAAGGAAAATTATTGGGGCATATTGTTTCCAAGGAAGGGGTAAGAATTGACCTTGAAAGAATTGAAGCAATAAACAATGTGCTTGCACCAAGAAATGTCAAAGGTCTTTAATCTTTTTTGGGCAAGGTTAACTTTGTTAGAAGATTCATTGCAAATTTTGCAGAGATAGTGAAGCCCATTGTAAAATTGCTTAAAAAGGATACAACATTTTGTTGGAACCAAGAAGCATCAAGAGCATTTGATGAGATTAAAAAGGCCATTCAGGAAGCACCAGTGCTGAAATCTCCTGATTACAGTAAGCCCTTTTCATTGTTCTCTTTTGCTTCATACCATACAGTAGTTGCAGTGTTGTTACAAAAAGATAATGAAGGATATGAACATCCCATAGCTTTCTATAGAAAGTCTTTGCAAGTAGTAGAATTAAAGTATGAAACCATGGAGAAATAGGCTTATGCTTTAGTTAAAGTTGTTAAGGCTTTCAGGCCATACCTTGTGAATGCAAAAATCACTGCTTATGACCCACATGCTACAGTTAAGGATATTTTGTCCCAGTCTGAGGTTACAAGAAAAAGGTGCAGATGGATCAATAGAATCCAAGAATTTGACTTGGAAATAAAGATCACCAAATTGGTGAGAGGCTTAGGTCTGGCCAAGCTCATGACTGAATCTAATCTTTTGAATGTTGAGATAAATAATGTTGAAATCAAAAGTACTTTAGTCACTAGTATTGAAAGGCAACCTTGGTATTCAGAGATAGTCCAATTTTTAAGAGATGCTACATTTTCAGAAGGAATGACACATAATCAGAGAAGAAATCTGAAACTAAAGTCACAAAAATATGTTCTCATTCAAGGTGATCTATTTTGGAGAAAAAGAGATGTAGAACTTCTAATGTGTTTGGATGAATTCTAGGCTAAAAGGGTGTTGATTGAAATACATGATGGAGTATGTGGAGGCCATTACTCTGCTAAGACAACTACTGGTAAGATAATTCGTCCTGGGTACTATTGGCCTACCTTATTCAAGGATGCTCATGAACATGTCAGGAAATGTGACCCATGTCAAAAAATTTCATCTAAATTGAAGTATGAAGGAGCTTTACCCCTAAATCCAGTCACAGTGGAAGCCCCTTTTGTCCAATGGGGCATTGATTTTATTGGAGAGATTGTTGAGAGATCAGGAAGAAGTCATAGATGGATCATAGTAGCCACTGATTATTTTACTAAATGGATTGAAGCTATTCCCACAAGAAGAGCTACAAGTCAAGTTGTCATTGACTTCCTGATGGATAATGTTATAACTAGATTTGGAATGCCTGCAAAATTAGTAATGGACAATGCCATGAGTTTTAGGTTAGAAGAGTTTGTTGGATTTTGTACTAGTCATGGAATAATCATGTCTTACTCTTCACCCTATCATCCTCAGGGAAATGGACAAGTTGAATCTAGTAATAAAAGCCTCTTGAACATCATCAAGAAAATCCTGGAAGAGAACAAGAGGTCTTGGGATCAAAAGTTGAAATTAACCTTGTAAGCTGACAGAGTAACAGTCAAGAAGGCCATTGGAATGTCACCTTTTGAACTGGTTTATGGTACAAAAGCTAAACTGCTAGTAAACAATCTTCTTCCAGTTTATAAATTCTTCCAAGTTGAAGACATGGAGCTATCTAAACCTATGGAAAACTGAATGATTCAGATAGTGGAAGTGGAAGAGATTAGAACTCTAGCTCATAAGAGAAATATGAAGATCCAACTGTAGTCCAAGTACATTTTTTATAAAAGGACATCATTAAGGAAGTTTCAAATTGATGATATTGTTCTTGAGTGGAATGCAAGAGGACAGGACAAAGGAAAACATAAAAAATTTGAATCATTATGGATTGGCCCTTTTGTGGTATGTGATTTAAATGGAAATGATTCTTATTTTATGAAAAATATGAATGATGAAGTACAAGAATTTCCAATGCATGGACAATTCCTGAAATGCTATTTCTCTTGAAGTCCATGCACAGTAGGTCCTTTGTTTGTATATATTTTTTTTGCTTCATGTTGTTTTTGTTTGAGTTTGTGTTTTGGTTTGTTTCTCCAGAGTTTCTTGAGTTTCTTGTGTTGACCTTACGATCAACCATCCCCAGTCAGAGCCACTGTTATCACTGTTTAAGAAATGGGTTTTCTTTTCCCATGATTGCCTAAGTTTTGAATTTTTGAGTCAGGTATGCTATTAATTGCTTCAAATCTATTTTAGGTCTTAAAGGGTTAAGGGTTTTAGTTTTCAATCACTCAAATGTCTGATAAAAACCCTCTAGCTTCTATTCCTATGTTACTTTATTCACTTAAGTAATGGGTCTTGGGGTCATGTAAAATGTCCCCCCTTTGTTATTTGCCTAGGTAGTCATTAAATAATTGTAAAAATCTATGCCTTATGCCTTTTCCTTCTAATGTTGTTGGGTCCAATAAGTGTCGTGCAACTTTCAGATGAATCTACAACTTTCACTATTTCATTAGGCGAAGTTGCGGGTGTGTTATGCTCTGCGAATAGCGAAAGGAAAAAGCATGTTCGATTGTGTGCATTGCGTATAGTTTAATGAGACTCCATCTCGCTTCTGATCTAACAACTGGCATTGATTTGCAGCTGAAATATGCCAGCAAGTTATCTTTCATGAAGTGGTGAAAAGGTTTGGTGGGACCCAGCGGTGAAGAATTTTCCACGGCTAAAAGGCGATCATGTTTAAAAGAAATCGATGGCTCTCATTGTTTCGTAGCTGAGAGATGCTCATGGTTTATTCTCTGTGAAATAGCAAAAGGTTTTTTGGCCTAGGCAAAAGAGGTTCATAAGAGGCATAAAAGATGCGCAGGTCCTCAAGATCTAACAGCTCGCGTAGTTTTGCAGGAGAAAGATGCTTGAAGGATAGCTTTCACGAAACAGTGAAATGACATGGCATTTCAAGCAAGCAGTCCAGCTGGTTGAGATGGAAAGTAAGACAATGACATGTGGCCAAAAATTAAAGTGGTCAGCGAATTGGATTTGAGGACTAGTAGTTGGGTCCAAGAAGATGATTCATGCTGCAGGATAAGAAGTGACCTGGTAGATACAGGTGGCAAGGATAAAGTGGATCTTGATGTTTTCTTTCAGCGAATAAAAAGTTGACATGTCAATTCAGGAATGACCAAACACCAGGTGGATAAAGCTAAGTCAAAAGACCCACATCTACCAGATTCAAGTAGGTTGTTAAGCATCAAGCAATTTTGATATGATCTAACGGTTCATGTGAGTTCACAAAGGTAAGATGCTAGTGTTTTAAAACCTATGAAATGGTGAAAGAGAAAGAGAGGTTCTTTCTAGCATGACATGGAATGACAACTGCTACTTCTTGTAAAGCTTGATGGTGATGTGTCGATTGACACATGGTTTCAAAAGGTCATTGAGGGCCCACCAAGGTGTAACTGGCGATTATGCAAGAAGTAAGACACATGGTTGACTCTGAACTAAACCAGAAGAGTTTTTCAGGGCTAATAGCTGAGTGCCACGTGGCATTTGTTAACTGGTGAACAAGTGGGGTAAGTAATGTCTCGATAAAGGTCTCACTTAAAAGATGTTCATCTAAAGATTGATCCAATGCTTCTCGTTGTTTTGTGGCCTGAAGATGGAAGCGGATGAACCCCTGTGAAATAGCAAAAAACCGTTAGCCATCAAGATGAGGTGCGGTTACTGAAAAAGTTGACGGTCCCAGTAGGAGTTAAAGGCCAGGTGGTTAGAGTTCCATCTAATGCTTGGCATAGCTTCCTGAAAGGAAAATGCTCAGGGGATAAAGCTTGCAAAATGGTGAAAAGGAGTTAGGGCCTGATGCAAAGGCAAAGAGGTTAAAATAGTGTAAAGACCGGTCAAGTCTCATCTGATCGTATGGATGGCGTGATTTCATAGGGTGAAATTGTGAGGATGTTATGCTCTGCGAAATGGCAAAAGAGAGAAAAGAAAATATATAGGCCTGTTATGACCCGTTGGAGTGAAATTTTTGAATTCTTCTATGAATTCAATTCTGAAAGGATGACTGAAGCATGCGGTATCAATGTCACAGTTAAGAGCCCAACTACCATATATGATCTCACATCAATTGAATGAAGGCATCATTTTGAAAATTTGTTGTAGAGAAGTGGTTGCAGAGCAAATTTCTTCAGTTGCAGAGCAGATTTCTTCAAGCCAAGAATAGGTTCTCTTGTACTCTTGCTTGGCAATTACTTGATAGTGTGTTTTAATTGTTAGGTCAAGGAGACAACTGAGAGGGGGGGGCGAATCAGTTGTCTAATAAATTCAAACCAAAAACCATTTAACCAACTTAATTCTTAATACCGGTAAACCAGTTAAGTATGCTGGTAGACAGTGTTAACAATAAATTGCTATACCAGTAAGTATTAATGCATGAAACATAAACATAAAGTCATCCACAACACATAACACCAATATTTGTACGTGGAAACCCTGTAAGGGGAAAAACCATGATGGGAAACCTTACCCACAATCAGATGATACTACCACAGATAGGAAGTGTACATAAATGGGTTCTGCACATGCAAAAAGGCCAATAGCCTAGAGCTCACTGCTCAATCACAAAATGGGAGTCACACTGACTACAGTTGGATGGTTAAATCCAATAAGAATGTACTGTACAAAATAGCATCTTCATATGCTAGATTCAGTACTAGTGTAATGCTGATATGCTTCTACAAAAACCTAGCTTCACCTTCAAATGATGTCTTTGTGTATACCTCTGCTTAATCTCGCATATATCTTCTCACAACTCTTCTTCACCTTCCACATTCGATCTTACAAATAAGATCTTACATTTATACCATAACCTAAGACCAATTTTAGTAGGTTAGCTCTACAAGATATTATAATAAAAACATTTTACAAAAGATATAATATTTGATGCAATAACCGATTGAACATGTCGGCTTAATGCATTTACAACAATAATAAATCATCTCCATAGCATGCCATGTTGATCTGGAAAAGATAAACTTGGCCGTGTAACCTAGATAACCCTGGACCTATTTGTCGGTAAAAGCAAATATGCAAATATGAATATACCAATGATTAATTCTTCAAAACAAAGTGTCCACGCAATGTTTTTGACATTACCAAGTGTCTTCCATATCATTCCAAGTGCCAATAATCATTATATCCTGCCGGTGAACATATACCAGTAACTGTGCAATAGTTACTTGCTTGCCGGTAAATGTTGTTGGATCTCCAAAGTGCTAGTGTTTCAGTAGGTGTTGACATCAATGACAAAACCATACCAAAATACCAACAATCTCCCTCTTTGGCATTGATGGCAACACAAGATGGAAGAACAATCAAAGTGTCAAAACAGAAATGCCAAATACCAAAAACCAACAATCTCCTTTAAACAACAATTTCTCCTCCTCGGAGCAACATGTGTTTATCCAAAGATTTATTTTCAATACCAATCTCTCCTCAAAAGATAATGTGTTTTTCCATAGATATCTCTCCCAGATATCTCTCCCCCTTTGACATCAAATGCTAAAGTTACAAAAATCAAGTTCATATACAAAATACCAATCAATTCAATATACCAACTACTCCCCCTAAGAAGTAGCTTCCTCATCAAAGACCGGAGTAAAAGATTTGTCTTTTAATTCTGCCGATTGATGACAATCATCAATTGTCTAAGTCTCTATTGGTGGTGGTATGACTCCAAGCTGATCTTTGAGATATTCAAAAGTCTCCTTAGGCAAAGGTTTTGTGAAAATATCTACAAGCTGTGATTTAGTATTCACATAAACTAGTTTTATCTCCTTTTCTTCAACTTTTTCCCTTAGCAAATTCAGTTTGATAGAAACATGTTTTGTTTTAGAATGTAATACCAGATTCTTAGATATATCAGTTGCTGTAGTGTTATCACAATATATAGTTATAGGTTCTTTGCATTTTACCTTTATGTCTTTCAACACTTGCTTAAGCCATAGTACCTGTGTATAGTTAGTTGCTGCTGCAACATATTCTGATTCTGCTATTGATAAAGATGTACAACTCTATTTCTTACTTAACCATGAAACTAATCTCTTTCCAAGAAAGAATGCTCCTCCAGTGGTACTTTTTCTATCATCCACATCTCTTGCCCAATTTGCATCTGTGTATGCACATAGATCAAAATTTTCATCTCTAGGATACCATAATCCAAGATTTGATGTGCTTTGTAAGTACCGAAAAGTCCTTTTTGCTGCTGATTCATGATTTTCCCAAGGATTACTTTGAAATCTAGAAACAATACATACTGCATTCATAATATCAGGCCTGGTTTGTGTCAAATATAGTAAACCTCCTATCATGGATTTGTATCTAGTTGGATTAACAGGTGTAGATTCATCCCTTTGAGATAATTTGTCATTTGTAGTCAGAGGTGTGCTTACCGGTTTAGAGTTCTCCATCCCAAATTTCTTTAGTAATTCTTTCAAGTACTTGGATTGACTCAAAAATATACCTTTATCAGTGTGTGAAATTTGCAATCCTAAAAAGAATTTTTTTTCTCCAATTATAGACATTTCAAATTCTTCCTACATTTTAATAGACAATTCCTTACATAATCCATCTTCTCCTCCAAAGATTATATCATCAACGAATACTTCTATAATCAAGATGTCATCATTAGTTATTTTGTAATATAAATTGATGTCTGCATTTCCTTTAGTAAAACCAATTTTTAAAAGATACTTATCCAACCTTGCATACCAAGCTCTTGGGGCTTGTTTTAATCCATACAAAGCTTTTCTTAACCTGTAAACCATATCATTGTCATATGTCAAAGAAAATCTATCAGATTGTTCAATATATACTTCCTCTTCAAGATCACCATTCAAAAATGCACATTTAATATCCATTTGATAAACTTTGTAGTCCTTGTGAGCTACAAAAGCCAAGAATAATTTGATTGCCTCAATTCTAGCTACCGGTGCAAAGGTTTCATTGTAATCAACTTCTTCTTTCTGAGAATATCCCTTACACACTAGTCTTGCTTTATTTCTGACAACCTTACTATCTTCATTAAGTTTGTTTCTAAATACCCATTGGTTCCAATTACATTTTTATCTTTAGGCCGGGGAACTAATGTCCAAGTATTATTTTTCTCAATTTGTCCTAATTCATCTTCCATAGCTTTAATCCAAAATTTATCTTCACATGCCTCATTGATAGATGATGGTTCAATTTGAGAAATAAGACATACTTCTTCATTTGCCAATCTTCCTCTTGTCATAACTCCTTTAAATTTATTTCCAATTATCTGATCTTCAGAATGATTCAATCTTACATACTGGGGTGTCCTAGTTTGCTGTTGTTCTTCAATTACTGTGGAATCCTCTGATGGTGCTGGGGTAACTAGATCTTCATTCTGTACCGGTGGATTTAGTGTAGGTTCATTTGTCACAATTTATGTTGCTGGTTCAGAGTCTATATACCTTGAAGTTCCTCTGAATTGTTCATCAATCTTTACATTTTTACTCTCAATAATTTTCTGCAATCTCTTATTAAAACATCTATATGCCTTGCTCTTAGATGAATAACCAAGAAATATTCCTTCATCACTTCTAGGATCAAATTTGCCAATATACTCATCTCTTCTAATATAACAATTACTTCCAAAAATTCTGAAATACTTAAGAGTAGGAGTATTACCAAACCATAGTTCATGAGGGGTCTTACTGGTTTCACCTTTGATGTGAACTTTGTTGAATGTATAGACAGAAGTGCTAACTTCTTCTCTCCAATACATGTGGTAGATTTGCTTCAGATAACATACTTCTTGCTGCATCCAAGATAGTTCTATTTTTCCTTTCAACAACTCCATTCCGTTGTGGTGTCTGAGGTGCTGATAACTGTCTTCTGATTCCATTAACTTCACAGAATGTATTAAAGTCCTTAGATGTGAATTCTCCTCCTTGATCTGAACTTAAACATTTGATTTTCTTACCGGTTTCATTCTCAACCATTGCTTTGAACAGTTTGAACTTTCCAAGTGCTTACAATTTTTCTTTGAGAAAAGTAACACAACACATTCTAGAATAATCATCAATAATTAGCATGAAATATCTATCACCTTGTAAGCTTTTAGTTCTAGCTGGACCACATAAATCAGTGTGAATCAAATCAACAACATTATTGGATTTTTTTGGAATACTTTTGAAACTAGCTCTAACTTGTTTTCCAAATTGACATTCCTTACAAATTGTATTCTGAGGTTTCACAATTTTAGGTGGATCTCTAACTGCCTTGGAAGTACTGATTTTTACCATGCAATCAAAGTTTACATGACATAGTCTCTTATGCCATAACCAACTTTCATCTATATGTGTAATCAAGCATGCCTTTTCAATGTTATTTAAATGAAAGATATTACCTCTAGTCTGATTACCGGTTGCAATTTCCAAACCAGTTCTATTCATGATTTTGCATTTTGCATTTTTAAATTGTAACTGAAATCCCTTCTCAACTAATTGACTAACACTTAAAAGATTATTCTTTAATCCTTCAACATAGTAGACATTGTTAGTGTTATGCTTACCATCAAGAGATATTGAACCCTTACCTTTGATTGAACAAGCTTTGTCATCTCCAAATCTTACTAAACCTCCATTGTATTCTTGAAAGTTCAAGAATTTACCTTTGTCTCCTATCATATGATGTGAGCATCCTGAGTCAATGATCCATTCATCCTTTACTTCAACTTTAGTTGCTAGGGCTTGTTCTACCGGTTGAGCAGTAGGTACTGGTTGATCTTCTGTTATAGCAACAAAAACCCATCCATTGTCTGTTAGATCCTCATCAGAATCATTAGTCACACCTTCATCAGCAATGTAACAAGATTTGTCTTTGTTCTTCTTAAATATGTATCTCTGATATTCAGGATTAGGCTTGTATGTTCTTCTAGCTTCTTCTCTTATTCTAGCATGTCTATCAGGGCATCTCGAAGCCATATGACTAATTTTATTGCAGTTGACACATTTAAAGGGTTCTTTACCTTCATACTTACTTCCAACTAGACCTTTTGGCATTTTCCTTGCAAATAGTGCTTGAAGTTCTTCAAGCTCTTCATTCTCCTTCCTATTTTCTTCAAGTTCTCTTGCATAAAAGGCTTTCTAGTCTGATTTGTCAAATGATGGAGCAAATGATGTTGATGCTTTAAAGGCCAAATCTGTCTTTATATTAGCAACATGACCAGATTCCTCAATTTCAAAGGCTGAAAGTTTTCCAATCAATGTATCCCTAGTTACTAATGTATTAGGCATTGTTCTCAACTCATTTATAACAGTAACCTTCATTTTATATGCCGGTGGCAATCCTCTTAAGATTTTTGAAACAATTTCATCCTCACTCAGGGTTCCTCCACAACATTTAATACCCAAAACAATTTCATTTATTCTTTCCATAAAAGCAGAAATTCTTTTATCTTCTTCCATTTTCAGATGTTCATACCTGACTCGAAAGCTTTCAAGGTTTGCAATCTTGACTATGGAATCTCCTTCATTTAGTGTTTCCAAATGATCCCAAATAGCTTTAGCAGTAGACCTATCTGATAATCCCATGATTTGTTGATCTGATAATGCGCTCAAAAGTGCTTCTCTTGCTTTGCAATCATTCTCCTCATCTTTAGCTAAGGTAGTTGGAGCAGTCTAACCAGCTACAGCAGCAGTATAACCATTCTTTGTAACTTCCCAGATGTCTTTACCAATGCAATTCACATGTGTCTCCATCCTGATCTTCCATATCCCATAGTTGGTTCCATCAAGTTTAGGACTGTCCTTCCTGAAATAATTAGTAGACATTGGATCTCCTCAAGTTGTTAAACTTTTGTAAAAGAGGACTAAGCTCTGATACCAATTGTTAGGTCCCGAAGACAACTCAGAGGGGGGGGGGTGAATCAGTTGTCTAATAAATTCAAACCAAAAACCATTTAACCAACTTAATGCTTAATACCAGTAAACCAATTAAGTATGTCGATAGACAGTGTTAACAGTAAATTGCTATATCAGTAAAGATTAATGCATGAAACATAAACATAAAGTCATCCACAACACATAACACCAATATTTGCAAGTGGAAACCCTGTAAGGGGAAAAACCACATGTTATCACTATTTAAGAAATGGGTTTTCTTTTCCCATAATTGGCTAAGTTTTTGAAATTTTGAGTCAGACACACTATCAACTGCTTCAAGTCTATGTTAGGTCTTAAGGGTTTAGGGTTTGAATTTTAAATCGCTCAATGTTTGATCAAAAACCCTCTAGTTTCTATTCCTATGTTACTTTATCCACTTAAGTAATGGGTCTTGGGGTCGTATGAGGTGTCCCCCCTTATCATTTGCCTAGGCAGTTGTTGAATTAATCGTAAAAATTTATGCCTTATGTCTTTTCTTCCTAATGTTGTCAGGCCCAATAAGTTGCCCACAGCTCTCAGATGGATCTACGGTTTTTGTTATTTCGTTAGGCGAAGTTGCGTGTGTTTTAAGACTAGCGAAACAATGAAAGAGAAAAGCGTGTTCAATGGTGCGCATTTGGTCCAGTTTAAAAGGGCTCCATCTCGTTCAAGATCCAACGGCTAGCGTTAGTTTGCAGCCGAAACTAGCAAGTGAAATACCTTTCGCGAAATGGCGAAAATGCTTGGCGGGACCCGACAGTGGAGACTTTTCAAATGGCTAAAAGGTGATTAGGTTCAAGAGAGATCAATAGTTTGCGTTGTTTCATGGCTAATAGATGCTCACGTACTATGCCCTGCGAAGTAGCAAAAAGGTTTTTCAGCCCACGAAAAGGGAGTTTTAATAAGAGCATAACAGATGTGCAAGTCTCATTTGATCTAATGGTTAGCGTAGCTTCATGGGAGAAAGATGCTCGATAGTTAGCTTTCGTGAAGTAGCAAAATGACATGGTGCTCCAAGCAGGCAGTCCAGTTGGTTGAGATGGTGAGTAAGATGATGGCACATGGCAGAAGGTGAAAATAGTCAGCAAGCCAGATTTAAGGATTAAAAGGTGGGTCCCAGAGGTGAGTCATGCTGCGGGATAAGAAGTGACCTAGCAAATACAAGTGGCAAGGATGAGATGGAATCCGATGTTTTCTCTCAACGAATGAAAGGTTGACATGTCAATTCAGAAATGACTAGATGCCAGGTGGATGGAGTTGAGTCAGAGGGCCCACATCTGCCGAATTCAATTATGTTGTTAAGCATTAAGAAAGTCAGTTAAAATCAAGTGGTCCGCGTGAGTTTGCAAAGGTAAAATGGTCATGTTTTAAAACTAGGGAAATAGCGAAAAGGTTTTGGGGCCCCAAGGACAGATAAAGCATGAAGTTAAAAGGGGATCAACTCTGTTTCAATCTAAGGGCTCGCGTTGTTTCATGGCTGCAAACCAACCCAGGGATATGCTTCACGAAATAGCAAAAGGAAGAGAAGGTTTTTCCAGGTGTAATGCTAGATGGTGACGTGTTGATTAACACATGGTTTCAAAAGAAATTGAGGGCCCACCAAGGTGTAACTAGCGGTTATAAGGGAAAGACACGTGGCTGACTTTGAACTAAACTCGAAGAGTTTTCCAAAGCTAATGGTTGAGTGCCACATGGTATTTGGTAACCAGTGAAAGAGTGGTGTAAGTGAAGCAAGCATAAAGGTCTCTCTTAAAGGATGGTCATCTTCGATTTGATCAATTGCTTCGCATTGTTTCGTGGCCCAAAATTCAAAGCAGTCTAAGCTATATGAAATAGGAAAAGATCGTTAGCCATCAAGATAGAGGCGTGGTTAGTGAAGAAGCTGACAGTCCCGATAAGAGTTAAATGTTGAGGAGTTAAAGTTCCATCTAATGCCTGGTGTAGCTTCACAATAGAAAATTGCTCACAGTATAAAGCCCGCGAAATGGTGAAAATGAGGTAGGGCCTAGTGCTAAGGCAAAGCTGTTGTAGACACCTAAAAATGGTCAACGCTTGCAGAGTCATACTTTAACATTTGCGCATTGCCTCATTTTAGGTTTTTGCATCGCATTAACATTTCTCCTATGTCACACACTTGTTCTTTATCATTTGCGAGCATCGAGTCATTCTTCTACATTCTTCAGTTGTCTCGCTCTCAAATTTGGTCTTGTTGACAACACTATCCAATCATGATTTTGATCAATTTTATCCTGTCGCATCAATGTGTGTGCTAATTTGTCATCATTTTGGACATCGTCAATCCTAATTAGGGTTTTTTCCTCTTATCAATCTTGTCATTTTGTCATCAATACTTATCATTTTCAATCTTGTCAATTTGCAATTGATTTGTCATCGGTCGTTGTCATGTTCGATCTTGTCATTTTGTGATCGATTTGTCATCGATCGTGGTCATTTTCAATCCTATCGTCTTGCAATCTATTTTGTCATCAATCCTTGTCCTCTTATCAATTTTGTCATTTTGCGATTGATTTGTCATCGATCGTCGTCTTTCTCAATCATGTCAATTTGGATCAATTAGTCATTGTTCCTCGTCAATTGGCGTATTTATCAATCAAATCATTTATCACATTGGTCCTTTGTTAATCAGAATCAAATCGAATTAATTATCTTTCATCAAGACCTAATTCATCTTCTAGGGTTTCGTGATTTAATCATTTAACCTTGTTTGTCATTTCTCCCTTCAGGATTAATAATTTATTTATTTTATCCTAAGTCTTCTTGTCACAATTAAATGTTCATTTAATTGGCTAATTATTCCTCTTTGTGAATTAATTAATAAATCAAAGATTATTAATTAATTTACCTAATTTCTAATTTTCATCAATTTCTTAATTTCCTAAATTCTTAATTCTCTAATTTCCTAATTTTCTAATTCTTAATTTCAATTTCCTCCTATTTCTCTCCTAAATTCATGGAAATGACATGTCAATTTGTCATAATTTGTCATAATTGACAATCAATCAATTTTTGACATAGAAATTTGTCATAAATTGTCATAAATCATCAATCAACAAATTTTGCATAGAAAGTGCATAATTTGTCATAAATTTGTCATAATTGACATAATTGATTTGCAATTTCCATTTGAATTGAATCATGCTAATCTTGTCTTTTCTCCAATTTATCTATAAATTGGATGAATTTCTTCAATCAAACCCCTTGATTCTTGACCCCTAATTAGATTATCGAATTTCTAATCAATCACGCTTCGAGTACTTTTGATCAATAATCTTGTCTACTTGCTTTCAATCATGTATGTGCACTTATAGGTGAGATCCACAACCAAACTATTTGAAGAGGAAAGAAGAACAATGGAGCCGCATGAAGGAAACATTTGGATTTACATCTGGTTTGCATAATCTTTTTGAATGTTTTATCTTTATGTCTCTACTGAATGTGTTTAGGATAGATCATTGCAATTGTGCTTTTGTGATTGAGCTAGATTAGTTTTTATAATGTTTGTGATGATTTCCAAATTCTGAACGTACATTAATTGGTGAACCCGACGTGAACACTAACAATCTAACCCCTTTATGGTGTTTTTGAGTGCTTTCAAGTTGATTTGCAGGCCAAAAACCCAAAAACAGGGTCGTGCAGGGTTTTCTGGAGACTTCTGTGCCTGTGTGAAGCAACTTGCACCTGTGTTGAAGACATTATGTGCCTGCGTCATGCAATCTACGCCTGTGTCCTGAGTTCTGCGCCTGTGTAAAGTCCAGAACAAAGGTAAAAATGCAGTGTTTTACTTGAAAATTGTCTTGTTTTTGCATTCTATTTTCTGTGTTTTGGTTTTTGGTACTAATTATCTGTGCAGCATCTTGGCATACGCATGGCAAAGACAACAAATCAAACTACTAACATGTGTTATGGAGAATCAATAGTCAAAGAATAAACACCTCAAACTTCTAACTTGGGTTTTGTAGGTTGCCTTGAAGAAACAACTAAACCTTGTGTTTGCAATTAATTTTTAGGCACCTAGTTATTTCTAAATAGGTTGGAATGAACATGTTTCTGCTTTAATTTTTGAGTGTGACATTGGAGTAGGAGAGTATGCTCTCATCCTTCTTAGGGTGATCAGAAATCCATATCTTTGATACCATGCTCGTGTCTTTGATTGTTTGTCACATTTAGAGGGCCTGCCTTCCCGACCACTTTGCTTTTGCAAGCAAGTGATAATCATGAGAAGGGAACGACCCAAAGTGAGTACGGCTAGAATACCTTGGCATTCTAACTCACTATAAAAAAATACCCGATGAGAAAAAGCTTTGAAGGAAGTGTTACATGGGAATTGTAGTTACTTGGGAAGTGATGACCCTTGGACTCTTTCTCATATCAACATCTAAGTGGGACCTCATGGTCTAAATTGTGCTTGCGCGACTACATTTTTTTGGTATTTGATGGGCTTAATGTCTCAATCACGCTTGCATGACATCAAGGAGTAACACTTAACAGAAATCCTTACTAAACACCTTGTTTTTAGAGGCCAAAAACCCTTCTAGTTGCTTGAGAAGGACAAGTTCGGATACTTGGAAGAGATACTAAGTTCGCCATGGGGAGATTTCCATGGGGACTGATGCTTGGCTGCCCTGAGAAGTGAGTGCCATGGAGGGGAGCCCGTGGGGTCAAGCATCTATGTATTCTCCTTGAATCCCATAATGAGTCTACCTCTCAAGAACCTACTTTCCTTGCCTACCATAAGAAATGTGGAAATGAGCATGATTGTCTTGAATCTAAGTTGCAATATCTTGTATCCTTTGCTTGTCAAAAGTTGAATTGTATCTCATTTCAAGAACAAAACAAATTGATCCAACATAAGATTAAACACAAGAACATTTCATCCAACAATATTCAAAACTCCTCTTCAAACATGGTTATCAAATATTGTTCAAAATCTTGTCTCAACATGCATGTCACTTACATTTAGGTTCATCCTAGGTTGCATTTTGCAAAGTCATTGTCAAGTGCCAAGGTTAGGTTTCACCTAAGTCATACTCCTTTGCATATCAATAAGAGTCATCCATTTGCATATGTCCTCTTGCATTAAAGTCATACCATTGTCATACATTTCATACCCTAAGTCTCTTCATCAAGCTTAGGTCATTATCATATCATATTAAGGTCACTTGCATATTAATTGTCCCTTAGCATATAGTGTCAAAACTAGGTTTTGGCATACTTGAGTAATCCAAATCTTTGATAAACCCTAAGTCATTGTTAAGAAGTCTAGACCTTATCAAATCTTTTGTCCTTTTGTCATCAATATTATTTGGTCAAACCTAGCTTAGTATCCAAGCATATAGGGGAGACTTTGTCATTTTGTCCTTTGTCACTTAGTCCTTTTGTCCTTTGAGGTCTACATATCATTCCAATTTCCCAAGGGTCCTCTCTTAGATTTGCATTCATAAGTTTGTCAAAATTTCCAAAAACAACCAAAAACATAAATTGTATTTTCATCTATTTAGGTTGCACTTAGTTGCATATCATATATTGCCCTTGAAAAAATTCCAAAAAAGCATTGCATTTGCATAAGTGACATGCCTGTTGAGACAAGATCAAAATCTAAAAAGATGGGCGAACCAACGTATCAACCCATGGACAACATAGCAAATTCGCAGTTTCAAACTAGTCAAACAGTACAAATTGAAGGTTCATCAAACACATCTCTACCACCATATGGAACGGTTCAACTTGGACCACCTCCATTATATGAACCAGTGTTTGTACCTATGAAACCAAGACATGGGAGTGTTCCACCAACTCCCAGAGGAAGTGCACCTTTCAATTGGAATCAACCAAACTTGCAACATGACATTCAAACTCAAACATTATATGAAGAACAAACCCTCTCACAAGGATTTGGTTCTGATCAAGGCATTCAACAAGAAATGAATCCAAATGTCCAACCAGATTCTTCATCCGATTCTGATGCTTCTGATGATGTTGACATGTTCCTTCAAGATCCAAAGATAACAAAAAAGATGGATAAGCTCTTGAACAAGGTCTTTAAGATGTTTCCACAAAAGTATCTTAACATGATGAGTAATGTGACCTCTTCAAGTGAACAAATCAATGTGCAAGAACAACAAGGCAGTGAGTTGTTAAGCTTCTCTCCGCATCCAAAAGAAGAAAATGCACAACAAGCAACTCAACCTACCTTGATGAGAAAACATGCTTCAAAGGCATTGACAGTGACTATTCCTCAAAACTCACCATTTGAGACAATAAATAATCCACTATTCAATGCAACACCTGTAACACAAGATCAAATGAAGAACACGCAAGTATTCACAGCTGTCCCTCAATAAGAAGTGGTTCCTTACATGCATAAAATTGGATCAAAATCTAAGATGTAGGAAAGCTTCACAACTGGAATGCCTAATATCACCAATGTCCAAAATAATTCCACGATGCAACAAAGTTCTTATGTCCTGTTAAGTTCAATATCTTTGCCAAACACTGTTGCGACAAATCCTTCAATAATGGCGACACAAAGAGCTATGGATAGTGGTTTCCACCAACAACAATTGTTGCAACAATTGAGTAATATACAAAAGGTACAATCGAATGTGCAAACAAGCAATGTGCAACAACAACAATTTCGCATTCGACAACAAATTGCAGCGCCTTCGGCACCATTACAAGTTAATGCAAACTTGCAACCATCACAATGGATTGGACAAACAACCCAGCAAGTTAATGCAAGTGCTATACCCCATCTTAAGAAGAAGCAACGAAAAGCACCTAAACAAAGTTTTTTACAAATGGTGGGATATACACCGTGACAACAATTGGCACAAAGTCAACAAATTCTGATTCGTCAGCCTCAACACCAACATGTGCCACAATATGTGCCAAGGCAAACAAGTTATCCTACTTCACAACCACAATTGGCGCCTGTGCAATATCAACAACCTACTCAATTGCAATATCAACCTAAGCTCCAAGAAGCACAACAACAAGGTCGATATCAAGGCATAGCACAACCACAACAACAAGTGATCTACCAAGAAGTTTATATGCCAGAGACACCAAAAATGGCTATTTCAGAGTATCAACAACCGATCGGAAATGCGATGTATAGACAAAGACTACCCACTGGGATTTATGATGGACCTCTAAAATCTGATACAATTGGGCAACAACTTGAGAAGTTGCAATGAAAAGTTGATGCATTAGAAACTAAGGGAACAAAGAAGTTGTATACAGACCAAGATTTATGTCCTAATCCATTTGACAAGAGCGTATACATGCCTCCATTCCCTAAGCATTTTGAGGCACCCAATTTTGAGAAATATAAAGGGAATGGTAATCCAAAAGATCACATTTGAGCATTTTTCGCGGCATGTACTGAAGTGAGCTATGAGGACACCTATTTAATGTGATTATTTGCATGAAGTCTCACAGGACAAGCCATGGATTGGTATTCACATCTGCCAGGAAATATAAAGACTTGGTCGAAGTTGGCTCAAAATTTTTTATCTCATTTCGCGTTCAACATCGACAGTGACGTGACTATGTCAGATTTATGCAATACCAAGCAAAAGAAAGGTGAACCATTAGTGTCTTTTTTGCAACGATGGCGAAGCTTGTATAGTCATTCTTCTCTCGATATACACAAAGAAAAACAAGTGAATCTGTTTATCCAGAATTTGGTTCCAGAAATGATGTATGAGCTAAAATTGAAAAGTCCCAGTACTATAGAGAAACTCATTAAGAAAGGAATGAGCATTGAAACGGCTCTGGTAGCTAAAGGAATTATCAAGCTCAATAAAGACAATGACAACACCAATTATTCGGGGGATAGAAATAGATTTTGGTATAAGAACAAGAATGTCACTAATGATGGAGTTGTTGATGCAAGAGCGGTGAATGCAAATCAACCACCATTCACGATCAAGAAATTGAGTGTTCCTAATATGTCAGCTATGGAACAAAATCAAGCACCAATGAGAAATGTTACTCAACAGCCGCAATACCAACAACATGCTCAACAACAGCATACTCAACAATATAACCAACAACAAGGTCAACAACAAAACTAGCAGTGCAAACCCTTCCGATCGTGGGATGGGCCTCCTCGACAATTTACACCATTGGGAGAGCCTATTGAATTAGTAATGAGACAATTGATACAAGCAAAATTTATTAAGCTACTAGATATCAAGGCAGAACCAATGGTAAAACCACATTGGTGGAATGATAATGTATACTGTGAGTATCATCAGTCCAAAGGACATAAAACTGCATCATGTTTTCAATTGAAACATATGATTCAAGATTTATTAGAGCAAGGAGTAATTGAGGTAGATCCACCCCATGCAACCTCTAACACTGATCATACTATTTTCAAAACTCCTTTGCTTGATCATGACAAGGGAAAAACGTCTTCTTCCAACTCTGCCCAAACAACAAATTATGCAAATACTGGTTATAACAATGTCATTAATTGTTTTCATGCATCAAGTGAGTATGTTTCTACCCTGAGAATAAAGGGACAAGATCCTTCTTGCGCAGTCACCACTCGTCGATCCAAAATAGTCCTGAAAGGAGCTCTTGCAGCTCCTCCCAAGCCAACTCCTGCAAGTCAGTATAATCTTTTGGATCATCTAGGAAAGACACCTGGATAAATATCAATCCTTGAGTTGTTGAAAATGTCCCCCATGCATCATGCAGTCCTGGATAAAGCTTTAATTGAGTCCACTGTCCTGACAGATATTGATGTTGACCAGTTTCAAGCCCGGATTGGACATTTAGCTGTTTCCCAAAATGTCGCGTTTTCTGACAATGATATCTCACCTGATAAGCTCCCTCACAATGATCCTTTACACCTTGAAGTCTTTGTTCATAACTGCAAAATCCGATGAGTCTTGATAGATGGCGGAGCAGGTCTTAATATTTGTACCTTAAGAGTGGTCATTGGCCTTGGATATACAAAAAATGACATTGATGCTTCAAAAAGAATAACAATTAAAGCCTATGATGATGCTGAGCGCCCATCCAAAGGGATAATTACATTGCCTATCAGAGTTGGTTCAGTGACAAAAAACACTTTTTTGCAAGTCCTAGACCTTGATCTCCCTTATAATATGATCCTTGGCCGTCCATGGATCCATGCAATGAAAGCAGTTCCATCCACCTATCATCAATGTTTAAAATATCCTTACAATGGAACTGAGATAACAATTTCGGGAGATCCTAATCCATTCCAATTTTGTGCTACTCTAAGGGATACCCCTCAGCAGCAAGTCCCAGTCAATAGAGAGGCCAAATCACATAGCTATGTGGATCCTAATCAATTGTTAGATGTTGTCAAGGGAAAATTGAAGATATAGGACCAAGGGTGTGGAGAATATTCAATGGATCAAACATTCCTCATCGAGAATTTACCAATATCTCCAAAATCATATGGCAAACCGCATTTATTGCAAAAGGAACCTAAGGTCATTATTCAATATCAGCCTCCCACTACATTTACAAGATGGGGTGAACTTGACAAAGAAACTATAGATGATGATGTCATAGATTGGCTTTATAAAGATCCAACTGAGACCCCACCTATTAGGTTTCCAGTGGAATGATACGGCAAAGGATTTACTATTCTGCAAAAGAAAAGATATGATGGTTGCAGTGGCTTAGGCCTGAACAACAATGGAAGGCTAGAACCTATCATACCCAAGAGGTGACCTCCAACTTTAGGGTTAGGTTTTGTACCATTGCGAATTGGATCTACATCTACCAAAGTTCCCATGGGTAGAAAAGGGCATGATTCTGACGATGAAATAACACCTGAGGATACCCGACCCGAAACTGATTCTAATGAATGGGAGTGGAGTTCTTTTTCTTCTAGCTCCTATGCCCTCGACAATATTTTCATTGACCCTGATAATTTGCCTATGGAAGACAAACATGAAATAACTCCTCTTCCTAAAACATGTCCTCATGCTTGGATAGAGACATTTTGGGATCCAAGCTCCGAATCCGATACAAGTAGTTCGGATAGTGATACCACAGATGTTCATATCTTTACCATATCAGCCCTTTCTCTCCTTACAACTGATGATGACATGCCCCTCATCTATCCCTAGCTTATCCAACATGACCAACAAGAACCGCTTACATTGGACTGTTTTCAAAATGACGAAGCAATTTCAAAATTCCTTGGACTATGGGAAGGCATACCACAAGGTGATCATAAGGAAGGATTTGCTATTGACCTGGATTCCATGGCATATTTTGGGGAGTCAACTCCCTCTTAGAGTAATCAAAATGAAAAAAGAAAAGAAATAGTAAAAAATTGAAAGAATAGATCTTTGAGTGAAAACCGTAAGGCACTCTCTGATCATACAAAGGTCAAAATAAAAGACGTACCTATGGGTGAAAACCTCTCTGAGGTGCCCAAAGGTGGAAGAGTGGACATACCCCTATCAAGTTAGGACAAATCAACATTGCTAGTGGAAATGACCGAGGAAATCAATTTGGGTACACCTGACAACCCTAAGGTCATTCATTTTGCTACTTCTCTATCACAATAGGAAAAAATAGATTTTGTCAATTTCTTTCTTGAGAAGAAGATCAGATTTGCATGGTCCTATACAGATATGCCTGGCCTCGATCCAGAATTGGTTCTTCATCATTTGCCACTAAAAGCTAATGCCAAGCCTGTCAAACAAAAACTTAGAAAGATGCATCCTCAGGAGGCTCTTTTGGTCAAAGTGGAACTAAAAAAATTACTAGATGTGGGCTTCATTAGACCCATTGATTATGCGGACTGGATTTCAAATTTAGTACTAGTTAGCAAAGTAATTTGGGGCATCAGAATCTGCACAGATTTTAGGGACCTCAATAAATGCCCTAAAGATGATTTTCCATTGCCAAACATAGACATCATAGTGGACATGACGGCTGGATATGAGATGCTTTCATTGATGGATGGTTTCTTCAGCTATAACCAAATTCATATTGCTCCTGAAGATCAGCATAAGACAACATTCACCTGTGCTTGGGGTACCTACTGTTGGCATGTGATGCCCTTCGGTCTTAAAAATGCAAGCACAACATATCAAAGAGCAATGACCACAATTTTTCATGATTTCATGCACACTTTGATGGAGGACTATGTTGATGACTTGTTATGCAAATCTGTCACCAGAGATAGTCATCTAGCCATCTTGGGCCCAATCTTTGACCGAATGGAGACCTACAAACTTAGGCTCAATCCAAAGAAGTGTGTCTTTGGTGTCACAACTGGCAAATTACTAGGATACATTGTTTCTCACAGAGGTATTGAGGTCGACCCTGCCAAGGTTAAAGCAATAATGGATATGCCTCCACCTTCAAACCCCCGGCAATTAAGAAGTCTGCAAGGAAAGCTCCAGTCAATCCGCTGCTTCATAGCTCAGTTGGTTGACAAATGTCATCCATTCCAACATCTACTACACAAAGGTGTTGCCTTCAAATGGACTGAGCAATGTCAATCAGCCTTTCAAGCTCTCAAAGACTATTTGCTGTCGCCGCCTATTCTAATGCCTCCAATAGAAGGAAAGCCATTTTTATTGTATATTTCTGCAACTGAAACGGCATTAGGAGTTCTCTTGGCCCAACAAGATGAGAACAAAAAAGAGCGAGCTATTTACTATATCAGCCGAACACTGGTAGGCTATGAGCTAAATTATTCAACTATTGAAAGGGCATGCTTAGCAGTAGTATTTGCAACACAAAAGATCTGACATTATATGCTAAGTCACCAAACATTGTTGGTTGCAAAAATTGATCCCCTAAAATACTTGCTTAGCCGGGCAGCTTTGACGGGTCACCTAGCAAAGTGGGTCATGATTCTCAGTGAATTTGACATTGAATATATGGAGCGAAAGGCGATAAAAGGACAAGTCATAGCAGATCAACTTGCAGAGGCTCCTATTTCTGATGATCATCCCATGTTGACCGATTTTCTAGATGAATCAGTCTTTGCTTTCACATCCTCTAATGAATGGAAGTTATACTTTGATGGGTCCCATACCAAGTTTAGATCCAGAGCCGGCATCTTGTTTGTCACCCCTCAAGGTGATGCTATTCCAAAGTCCTACAGAATAACTTTCCACTGCACCAATAACATTGCAGAGTATGAAGCACTAGTTACAGGACTCCGAGTAGCCATCCACTGGAACATCAAGCATTTGCAAGTCTATGGAGATTCTCAATTAGTCATCCGACAAGTGAATGATGACTACGAAACAAAAGATGAAAAGCTTATTCCCTATAAGCACATGGTAGATTTCTTCAAGACCAAATTCACGGCTATCCATTTCAGTCAAGTTCCAAGAATGCAAAATAAGTCGGGAGATGCAATGGCTACAATTGCCTCCATGTTAAATATGCCAAACAATATGGACAAATGTGAATTTTTAGTTGAACAATTGCTGGTTCCTTCTTTTGACATTCCGATAGCGGACGTGATGTGCATTCTTGTTGGTCCCAACTCCCCATGGTACAATGACGTATATCAATATTTGAAATCCCAAACCTTACCACCCAACCTTTCCGCTAACCAACACCGAGCCTTTATCCGACAGACAGCCAAATATGTCATCATCGCAGACACCCTTTACCACCGTTCCTTTGACCATACCCTCCTCAGGTGTTTGGATTCTGACGAAGCACAAATGGCTTTACACGAGGTTCACGATGGTATATGTGGGGGCCATTTCAATGGTCTAAGCTTAGCCAAAAAGTTGATTCGTGCTGGGTATTATTGGCCCACTCTTGAAAAAGATGTTCATGATTTTGTTAAGAAGTGCTACAAATGCCAAATTCATGGAAACTACATTCATGCACCAGCCCAAGAGCTTCATTCTGTCATATCTCCGTGGCCATTTTCTCAATGGGGATTGGATCTTATTGGCAAGATTCACTCGACATCTGCAAATGGACACAAGTTCATCATTACAGCCACAGAGTATTTTACAAAATGGATCGAGGCCATCCCCATGACTTATATCACTAGTGTCCAAATTTCAAAATTCTTGCTGAATTATATCATATGTCGGTATGGGGTTCCCCTTGCCATAGTCACAGATAATGGTCATCCTTTCAAGAATAAAGATGTTAAAGAACTCTATGAAAAGTTTCATATCCAACACCATTTCTCCAGTCCATACTATCCACAGGGGAATGGTCAAGCTGAAGCATCCAATAAAACCATTATCAAGATCCTAAAGAAGGTTGTCAATGATGTTGGTCGAGATTGGCATGTACAGTTGAATCTAGCACTATGGGCCTATCGCACTTCTATCTGCACACCTACTAGCGCAACACCTTATTCCTTGGTGTATGGTGCAGAAGCCATTTTACCTTTGGAGGTGGAGATTCCTTCCTTGCGAGTTTCCTTGCAACATCTGATTGATGATGAGACACGTAGAGTCTCTCGGCTGCATCAGCTTGAGATGTTAGATGAGAAACGTCAGACAGCTCTAACACATTTGCAAGCATATCAAAACCATCTCCGTCGCTCTTATAATAAGAAGGTCAAAGGGCGACACTTCGAAGTGGGAGATCTAGTTTTAAAGGCAAATCCCAAGAATGCACAGTCTACTGACATCATCAAAGGCAAGTTTGAACCTAATTGGGTTGGGCCTTTCATAGTAACTGCAGCATATGGCTCGGGGGCATATCAGCTTGCTACCCCAGAAGGTGAACCTCTGTCTGATCCTATAAACAACATGCATCTTCACAAGTACTGGGCATAATTTTCTATCAGCACTTCTTCAAATATGATCCTAAAAAAATACAAAAAAATGGAAAAAGCAAAAAAAAATTGAAAAAAGCAAAAAAGCAAAAAAAAAAGAGCAAAGAAAAAGGATTCGCCCTCTAGTACCTGGCAAACAGGCACTTTGGGCAAGTACCTTGGTGAAAACCTGGCAAACAGGCGCCATGTGTAACATGAGATTGTTGCTCCGTCATCTGTCATGACCTCTAAGCTATGCTTTTTCTCGGCCGGTCTATCATGTCTATTGTAGTCTTAACCCAATGTTCTATTCCAGGCCTGTTATTGGTCAACATCATTGTCTTGCATACCCCGGTTTCTTGTACATATGTTTTGGTCCCGGTCTATGTATGTCTTTCAGATGCGCATTGGGTGTGTTTCCCTTGTCATGATCGATCACTAGAACTTTTGCATTTAAAAATGTCCTGAAAAAAGATCATAAAAATTGAAAAATGTCCTGAAAAAATATCATAAAAATTGAAAAATGTCCTGAAAAAATCTCATAAAAATTGAAAAATGTCTTGAAAAAAGATCATAAAAATTGAAAATGTCCTTAAAAAATCACAAAAACATTTGAAAATGTCTTGAAAAAATCAAAAAAACATTTAAAAATGTCCTGAAAAAATCTCATAAAAATTGAAAAATGTCCTGAAAAAAATCCCTAAAAAGTCAAATAAAGTCCTAAAAAATGAACACAAAAAAAAATTTGTAAAGTTTCAAAACATTAAAATCCAAAAAAAAAAGCATTTTTCAATAAATGATCCCTTTTGTGCATAAGACAAATCACTAAGCATCCCTCCAACGACACGCAGTCGCGCATTGTGCTTTACTGAAATCATGCATAAATAGATGAACTTTTCCATCAAACCAGACATTCAAACTGATCAAAATTGTCATATCAATCAACCTCAAAATCATTTGTCCTTGTCACTACTATCATGGGTCTTATACAGGGTGTGGTATACTCGAAACCAGACTGTGTCCTGTCTTAGATGGGGTACCGCATGTCCTGAAACCAGACAGCATGATCGTCCTATCAACACTTTCAACTTTTGACAATGAAGATCAAGATGTTTGTTTGACTTGTTGGAATTAGCGAGTCTTATCATTTATTGATTTATCTTCGATCATGTTCCTATGTTGCTCAATGATGTCACTGAGTGATTTAGAGTGACCGGGATGGTTCATGGTCCTTTTCTTTTTTTGTTGTGATTGCTGTTTGTCTGCAATGTGTCTGTCTTTTGCAAAAAGGGTTGCATTTCAGCTCTGGCCTTCAATGCCATGATGCTATGCATCCATTTTGCTACATTAAAATAAAGGTTCTCACCTACAAAGTGCATTATTGAAAGCAAGTTTTTCTTCATCTCTAACTGTCCTCTGTCTCATTTCTTCTTACTAACATTTCTTCTGTCTGGTCGGATAGTCAGTCCGGTCTAGTGCTCTGATCTCCAAACATACATGCTGCATCCTGCATCCATTTGGTTAGTACGTTTGCATTATATCAAAAATTACATTGAGCATTATATCAAGCATTTTATCCATTTCATATTATAAATGCATCAAAAACACATAAAACATACATCCATACATGTTCCACAATGGTACATAAACAGTGCATATGCCATCCATACATAGAAAATAACTATCAGTCATAACACATTGCATCTCATCATATCGATGCATATCATATCATATGTCAAAATAATATCGGAGTACAAAATTGGACTGTCTGTCCTAAGTATGGCCCGCAGGCTGACTACAAAATGTCAAACTACATAATGTCCACTGTCTGTCATACAGAGCACGTGCCTCTGTCACTGGGTGCTCCCTCTGTCCTCCTCATCCTTGCAATGTCTTATGGATGATGTCCCTCCTGGTCCTGGCTGTGGTGGTCTCATAGGTCCACTCACTCCCATGCTTCTCAATGACCTCCGAGAGCATGCTCTGCTCTCTATCCTCGATCGTGCCCAATAAGAAGGTGCTCTCTGCTCTGGTGAAACTGCACCCTCATATAGTGTCCTCCAATGGCATATCTCCTCTCCAGTTTCTACCAGCATTTGTGCCATCTCGCGTGCACTGGCATCCCGAATCGACCCAATATACTCAGTGACTCTCTGTTCCTCTCGCTGTGCCTGAGCAATCGCTGCATCTCGAGCCGCTGTGAGTCTAGCTATCTCTGCTCTGAACTGATCCTACTATCACTCTAATGTCGCAATGTGATCCTGCTGACTCACTATGGTAGCCCTGCACATCTCCATCTCCTCTGTCCTAGCTGTCTCCGGCTCTATGTGTATATCCTGCCATGCCTCCTGCTCGTCATCCCCATCCTCATCTCTATCCTCATCATCCTCCTCATCCTCATCACCGTGCTCCTCCTCCTCGTCCTCATCATCTCCTTCCTCCTCTCCTATGAGTGGGAAGTCCTCCTATCGCCTTGGTACTGGAACATCCGGATCTGTCAATGGCACTGGTCGTCGTTGTGCAAACCATCTATCATACTCATCTATCATCCCAGCATCCTCCACATCTGATCTCCACTGCCACATTGTCTGCTATAGCTGTGAGAAGTCAGCATATGCTATGTGTGGCTGAATCATACTCCCCCACTGACTCGTCTCTTTGTGAGATCAGGCAAAGTGTGCAGTCCTCCTAGGTATATCCTGCCTCTCTCCAAACTGTCATCTGACTCTCTTTGGCAGGTACATCTCAATCACTCTCTGGTGATTCACTGGTCACCCAATCAGGTACCTCTCCTATCTACAATATGGTAGCTCCTCACTATCATCTGACCATCCCGGACAATCATGATATGGCCTCCATGTGAACTCTCTCAGTCTGTCTAGCTCATGTCACCAATATAGTATGTATCCAAAAGGACCCTGTCTCAGTGCTCCCCCATAGTAGTACACATATAGTCGATGTGGTACTACTTGTCTATCTGTAATCGGTCGACATATGGCTATGTGCTCAAATGCCCATACCTATAGCAGTGTGACTCCACAGCTCAATGTCTGCACTCCCTGATATGCTATCTGATGCAACTGAAAATATAGCATAGCCAGTACACATGGTCCCCATGCATACACTGTCCCCTCTGTCGCCATCCGCTCTAGCACTCTTCCCCATCCAATAGGGAATCCATGTCCTCATTGGTCTCCTGCTAGTAGACATGCTATCACCACTGCTATCACCACATATCGTCGATCATACTCTGATGCCATGGTCTCCCAGCCAATCTCTCTCTTCGCGATATCCAAATCATCTGTGTTGCACTCAAACAATCTGCACAATGCATCTCTCCCTATCACTGGGTCATACTCTATCATCTCTCCATGAATCAGAATGCGGAGGATACGCCATACATCCTCCAGTGTCACCATCGCTCTACCAATGCGGTAAGCAGTCCTGTGTTTTCCCTAATCTCGAGCATGAATGTGACATAGTATATCCCAAGTCCTGCTAGTGTATCTCTATCTGTGCTCCTGAGTCTATGTCGTAGCATGAAGCAGTCTGGTCGGTTCTCTCGCATGATCAATGGATACTATCAACTCTGCATCACAATAGGGGCATATTTTGTCAGTATTAGGGTTTGCTCCTATGGGTTGCATTTCCTCATTTTCATGTCCAAATCAGGGTGTTTTTTTATCTAATTTGACCTATCCTACCCTTGTCCCCTTTTTCCAGATCATTTGCATGTCATTTTGACCAAACTTAGGGTTTGCATTGCACAATTGTGCTTGTGTCAGGTAACCTGCACCTATGTCAAGTAACCTGTGCTTGTGTCTCCCTACACAAGCACAGAAGACCCTACACAAGCATAGGATTCACCCTACACAAGCGCAAGAGTCCTTTTCTGCATCCCCTGTGGGCCCCGCAATGTCCCGCAAGCAATCAAAATTCATGAAATTGAAAACATGGGTTTTTGAGATACATACTGTTGCTCCTGCATCGTCCAGTCATCTGAATGTGCTTACATGTTCCCCAAGGTGATCCACCATTAGAATGTTCACCATCTATCTGCAAGTGTCCTTGTCTAGAGCAACAAATCCTCCTCTTTGGCTAGTGCAAATGAGCAAATTGTCACTCTCTTGGTCCCATTTATAGATCTTTGTCAATGCATAGATGGACATGCACCCTCTCCATCTTATGTTGGTCGCGGTCTTTTGTGTCTTCAATTGCTTGTCCTTCATGCATCCGATCTCCGATTATCAGTCCATTCGATCCTATCATTTTTATCGATCAATTGGCCTCTTTTCTGCATGTTTCCGGCCAATTCCTCGAGGGGGCATGCATATGTCATTATTATCGTCTGGGGCATTTTCATCATCATTCTTTGAAACAACGCTTAAAATCACATTGTCTCAAAGAGGGGCAAAATGTAGACACCTAAAAATGGTCAATGCTTGCGGAGTCATACTTTAACATTTGCGCATTGCCTCATTTTAGGTTTTTGGGTCGCATTAACATTCTCCTATGTCACACACTTGGTCTTTATCATTTGTGAGCATCGAGTCATTCTTCTACATTCTTTAGTTGTCTTGCAATCAAATTTGGTCTTGTCGACAACACTATCCAATCATGATTTTGATCGATTTTATCCTGTCGCATCAATGTGTGTGCTAATTTGTCATCATTTTGGACATCATCAATCCTAATTAGGGTTTTGTCCTCTTATCAATCTTGTCATTTTGTCATCAATACTTATCATTTTCAATCTTGTCATTTTACGATCAATTTGTCATCGGTCGTTGTCATGTTCGATCTTGTCATTTTGCGATCAATTTGCCATCGATCGTGGTCATTTTCAATCCTGTCATCTTGCAATCTATTTTGTCATCAATCCTTGTCCTCTTGTCAATTTTGTCATTTTGCGATCGATTTGTCATCGATCATCGTCTTTCTCAATCATGTCAATTTGGATCAATTAGTCATTGTTCCTCGTCAATTGGTGTATTTATCAATCAAATCATTTATCACATTGGTCCTTTGTTAATCAGAATCAAATCGAATTAATTATCTTTCATCAAGACCTAATTCATCTTCTAGGGTTTTGTGATTTAATCATTTAACCTTGTTTGTCATTTTTCCCTTTAGGATTAATAATTTATTTATTTTATCCTAAGTCTTCATGTCACAATTAAATGTTCATTTAATTGGCTAATTATTCCTCTTTGTGAATTAATTAATAAATGAAAGATTATTAATTAATTTACCTAATTTCTAATTTTCATCAATTTCTTAATTTCCTAAATTCTTAATTCTCTAATTTCCTAATTTTCTAATTCTTAATTTCAATTTCCTCCTATTTCTCTCCTAAATTCATGGAAATGACATGTCAATTTGTCATAATTTGTCATAATTGACAATCAACCAATTTTTGACATAGAAATTTGTCATAAATTGTCATAAATCATCAATCAACAAATTTTGCATAGAAAGTGCATAATTTGTCATAAATTTGTCATAATTGACATAATTGATTTGCAATTTCCATTTGAATTGAATCATGCTAATCTTGTCTTTTCTCCAATTTATCTATAAATTGGATGAATTTCTTCAATCAAACCCCTTGATTCTTGACCCCTAATCAGATTATCGAATTTCTAATCAATCACGCTTCAAGTACTTTTGATCAATAATCTTGTCTACTTGCTTTCAATCATGTATGTGCACTTCTAGGTGAGATCCACAACCAAACTATTTGAAGAGGAAAGAAGAACAATGGAGCCGCATGAAGGAAACATTTGGATTTACATCTGGTTTGCATAATCTTTTTGAATGTTTTATCTTTATGTCTCTATTGAATGTGTTTAGGATAGATCATTGCAATTGTGCTTTCGTGATTGAGCTAGATTAGTTTTTATATTGTTTGTGATGATTTCCAAATTCCTAATGTACAACTGTTAAGTCAATGTAAAGACCGATCAAGTTTCATTTGATTGGACGGTTGGCGTGATTTTGTTTGATGAAATTGCTCAAAGGTTATGCTCTGTGAAATAGCGAAAGAGCGAAAAGGAAAAATGTACAGGCATGTTGTGACCCGTTGGAATGAAAATTTCAAATTCTCTCATGAATTCAATTTTGAAGGGATGGCTGAAGCATGCGGTATCAATGTCACAATTAAGAGCCTGAGTACCATATATGATCTCATATCAATCAAATGAAAATATCATTCTAAAAAATTGTTGCAGAGAAAGCGGTTGCAAAGCTATTTTATTCAAATACAGAGCAAACTTATTCAGTTGCAGAGCAGATTTCTTCAAGCTAAAAATAGGTTTTCTTGTACTCTTGTTTGGCAATTTCTTAGCAGTGTGTTTTAATTGAGATCTTGTTTTGTCACAAAAGTAGTTGGGGGTAATAGTTAAATTGCTTGCGTATTTTAAGATGGCACCTAAGAGAGAATTCTCAGGAAAAGTTAATTACCAGGAAAGGGCCATTTGTGATGATTTTCTTGAATAGTTGACATTGTCAACTAATCTAGCATCAAAGGTGAAATAACTAGTGCCAAGAGCTCCTCGCTTGAAAATAGGAGAGGGGTTATATGATATGGGTAACTGGTTGAGAGACCCACAGGTTGGGTTGTCTAGGTTGGGGTTGTTCAAAGTTGGATTTGGCATGAGAAATTCCCCAGCCCCAATGAACAACATCTGGGAGTTACATGTGGGAAAATTGGTAGTTCCAAGAGTATTCATGGATATGGATCTCCTAACTCAGATTGTACATAATTATGATCCAGTCACAAGGAGCATTAGGGATATAAATGGGAAATCCCTCATTGAAATCCATAATGAGGAGTTCAGAAATGCTTTTGGGCTTAATGAGTTTACTAATTTTCTAGAACCTATTAATTTCAAATCATTAGCTCAAGTATATAGTGTGTAGAGGAACCACCTTAGAAATGGTCCTCTTAAAGAATTCTTTGTGAAGATAGGTGGGTTGACAGTTGTAGGGCCCAACACTGAAGAGCCCTTCTCATTGAATCTATTCACCCTTAGGGCTAAGGGATTGTATTGGTCAGTTTGCCAAATTTTAGGAGAGGATGCTGAGGCAAATATGCCCACTCATTACATGCTACTGATTGCTCAGATTTTCAATCCTTCTCTTGCAGTAACCATTGATTATGCTTCCTTTATCACTGATGCTATCCATGAAGGATTGATAGGAGTAAGAAATGGGAAAGTGGATAGTCCTTTTGGATGGTATTCCCTCCTCATGCATCTATTTTTATTCAAGGGTGGTGATTATTTTGCAAATGGAATGGATCTTGTAAAAGATAAAGATGGAGAAAAGATGCCAGTGCAATTATGGAGTACAGTGCTGTCATGGGACATAAATGATGCTAGTTTCTTAAAGTTTGATAAATGTTCTGCATCAAAGATTAGGAATCTCCTCTCTTTAGAAAATCCAAGAGTCCCCAAGGTTCTTTTGGAATTTCTTAGACCAAAAGAATTTGCAAAAAATATAAACATTGTCCATAATTGGGGTGATATTTACTTATACCCTGTCTCCATAGTTTTCAGAGTATTTGGTTTCGGAGGCACTCCATTTTTATTTCCCTATCAGGTCCCTCTCAAAGTGGAAACTGTAGAAGTCCTCAGACAAATTGGTAGTGTGCAAGAGGCAGAGTTAATAGGCCGGGGTAAAGGGACTATTTTCCCTATAGTTACTATAGCCCACCAATTTGTAATAACCAAGGGAGGTTGGAACTGTTTTGAAGATTTTCTTCAACCTTATCATTTGTCAACTGCAATATCCATGTGTGTCAATCCTGAAGATTTCTTCAATGGCATGTTTAGAAAGAGGGTAATATGCAGAGGTACATCCCATCAATTCTAGTTTCCTGAAGACCTCATTAGAAATGAGTTTGATCTAGATGAGAAGGAGTTGAGGAAGGAAAAGTGGGTGGCTTATAAAAAGGCCTTAGACTTTGTACATTAGTTTGATACCAGCTATGACCCATTGTCTAGCTTTCACCCTTTTGAGGAGAAAATAAAGTTCCTAATTCTTTGTTTTGAGGATGTAATGTAGACTTTGAAAGAAAAGAGGGAGGTTGTAATTAAAAACAACCCTGAGAAAGCAAGACTAGTTCTAAGTAGGTCTGCATCCACTAGAGCAATCCCTCCTGGTGACTATATGTTGCATAAGAAGTCCAATTTTAGTGTGTTGATACCTACAATAGGGGAGCCCTCTACTTCAAAGGGGAAGAGGAAGATACAGGATGTCATTGACATTCAAGATAGCCCAAAGAAATACAATTTTATAAACTCTTGTCCTCTTCATCTCAATCCCCTATCCATATAGGAGATGAACAGGTAGCAACTTAGCAACTTTTACAATTAGGCAGTCTGGGAGAAATAGAATACACATATGATGAAGTAGAAGAGGGAATTCCAGAAGAGTCCCTTGCTATGGAGATGAACATCACTACCAATGAGTTCAATGGGCCAGAAGTGTGATCCTCAGATCAAGCAGGCCAGTGAGGACTTCTTGGCTGACAACAACTTTGGTACATCAGGAGCATTCATGCAATTTGTGTGGAAATAGAACATTGATAAATACAATGCAAGGTGTGAAAAGAGAAAAGGTGACCAGCCTCATAAAGATCCAATTATGGTTGAGGAGGAAATAAAGCAATAAATGATAGATGAGTTTAAGACCATCACTCCTGAGCAAGGAAGAGATATGGTGGCACAAGTTGGTGTACTCATTCTCCCTAAGTGGGATATAGCAAATGCCTTGGTATTGGAGGCAGTGAGAAAAGAAACCAAACCCATGGAGGGAGTCACTTTTAGCAAAGACAATGTTGCACTAGTCATGTGGTCTCTGAAAAGAGATGAAATAAGGAGAAATAAGGACACCCCAGGGTCAAGTTACCTTGGTGGAATGATAGTGAAAAGAGTGCAGAACACAGGGGTGGTGGAAGCTGCTAACACTGTGCTAGAAATTGTAAAGTTTAGTGTTGCAGTAGTAGAAAGGGAGGCTAAGGAAAAGGTAGACCTCCAAGTTAAGTTGGAGTCAATTTTGAAAGCTTACAACAGTGCTACGGAAGAGGTAAAGAGTAAAGATAGCATCATTGCTAAGCTACAAAGCCAGTTGACAGGATAGTACCATCAAGGTGAGTCTTCAACACTGATGATCTCCTCTTCTCCTGCAAGACCTCCACCTACCATCCCCATTATTGAGTTCCCACCATCTCCAACATCTTCTAGTTCTCAAATGGTTGAGATCACTCCCTAAGAATTGGAGAATTTAAAACAGGCTCAGGCCCTATATGCAAACAAGTATGAAGAAAGATTGAGGGTTACAATTTCAAGTTTTGCTGACACCATGGGGGCCTCACTATTGTATAACAACATAAGAAAGATTTTATATATGTGGAATGAGCTTAATGGAGATAAGGCCATTTTAATGCCTATTTTTGACAAGTGGAAGCCTAGAGAGCAAGATTTGGAGCTTATTTGTGCATCCTATGATGAAGCAGGGGCAAATCCTATTATCAAATCCACTTGTGACACAACCAAGGACCTAGTAAAATTGGCAAAAGGGGTGGACAATGCTGACAAGAAGATAAAATTGTACAAGAAGGAGTACACTGATCAAGTTTTTGAATTGCTCCCAGGAGTTTTTGTCTGCCCAAATCAATTGAAGGACAAACAAGTGTGGCTTAAGGAATTAGAGGCTAAATTGTTAGTTAGAATAAAAGGAATTGCTGACTTACATGATGCTTCATTTTTTGTTGTAACAATTTAGGAGATAGAGAGAATCAAATCTCATTATGGTTTTCTCAATTTAGAGGTCAATAAGATGAGGAAATCATGGAAAAAGTTAACCAAGGCAAAAGCCAAAATGATTAACTTCACGTGGCCAACTGATGATGTATACAATGAGTGGACAAGAAAATATGCCATTCAGGATGTAGAATAGTTAGAAGAGGTTGCAATGGGACAACAAGTAGAAGAAGCCGCAGAGGTTGAAAAAGACTTGTAACCATTTTTGTAAAAGGTTTTGTAACTTCTTCTTGAGAAGCAATAATTGTAACAAACTCTCCTAGGAAAGTCCGAAGCTATGTGCATCCATGCTATTATAAATGGATACCAGGACTAGTAGAAAGATGATCACAAAGAATTGTATGAAAACACTACAGAGATTTATCTAAGCTTTTCCAAGTTTTTAATGGAGAATATTTGAAGGTTTCTTGTAATACTTTTTTGAAGAAAATATCAATATATAGACCATTAGTTTCAAGTAAAAATTTTGTGTTGTCTTCAAATGTGTTTGCAAGTGTTTACTGTTTCATTCTAAATAATCCAGGGTTATTTCATTTGAATAGGGGTTGTAAGGCAATCTTCAGTAGATATGTTTCTTAGCTTTTCTCTTCAGGAGGGGAATTAAATATGCAGGAATCACTTCTACCAGTAAATTCCTTGTGAGATATTTTGAATCTTCATGAACATAGTTTAATTTGGTATGAATAAATTCTTATGTATGTCAAGCATATATAGGGATCTACAAAAGCCAAACTAATGGGATATGTATAGATATTTGACTGTAAGAGTATTGTTTGAACTTAGATGACTCTGTGACCTTGGACAAGGCATTGGTATAGATCAAGGTTGTCTATTACATATTTTGTATGTCAAATACTGAATATGAGTACAATTTTCATTCCTTTGTTTTATTAATTTTTAAGGTGATTAGATCCACTGGTTTTCTGGACTCGTCTGTTGTGGATTTATCTTTTAAAAGTGTGAATTTAGTTCACAAAGGTATACCCACCTGGACTTAAAGTAGGTCCGAAGTGTAGAAGGTTAAATCAAACCTTGTCAAATGTTGTCCTAGAAGTTTCCTTCTCTTTAATATCTCTTCTGCATAGAGTTATCATATTATTATAAGGATGTTGAAGTGAATCAGATTTTGAAGACAACAAAAGTGGCGACTCTACTGGGGAATAAATGAATTGTTAAAAGTCTCTGGTTAAGAAAGATTTAATTCATATTGTGGTGACCTAGATGGGGTAAGTCACATTAAGAATCCAGAAGTAGATTTTGTGCTTAAATTTATAAAGAAAATCATTGTGTTTGTGGAATTGCAGCATTTCATTCTAAGATTGTTTTCATAAATCCCAGTCTTGTGGGTGGCGACTCTGTTATCTTGGAACCAGTCCTTGTGAAATACGAATCATTATAAAAGGAAAACAAGCATAATGCAAGGAGGAAAAAACACTAGATCATTCATGAAGAAGCATCCTCATGAAACTTTGCAAGAAGGTTTGCCAGAGCAGTCACGAAGAGGTCATAAGAGATCAGTGTTACACGAGCCATCAAATGTTGCTTGGGTACAAAAGAATAATAATACCGGTAAGATTCCTGATTGACCTGTTTATGCAAAGTCTAATTCTTCTTCCAGAGATTCTGAACATGATATATTAGGTTTCCATTCTGGATTGTTTGGAAATATTGATATTGCACATGCTTTAAATCAAGATTTATCCCATGTTAGTGTCTCTGCAAGAGATAGGACTAGTTCAAATGTAATTAGACACTCTGTGCCTAGAACAATCGATGGAAACATTAGTTTGATTGACATAGATCAAGTCAATATATGTGATTCTGAGGAAAATTTCCCTGATGAAGATAAAGTGTCCCAAGAGATTGAAGATTTGAATACGAGAGTTCACCATTTAATCTCCCTAAGAGCCCAAAAGGAAGCAAATAAGGAGAAGGAAGTCAAAGCTAAATTAATGGAGAGAGATAGGCTTCTTAGACAAATAGCTGATCTTGAAGTGCTAGCTAAGGAAAAAGAAAAGAGTGATGAGGAAGGCCTTGTGATCAGAGAAATTTTGATCCCCAAAGCCAAGCAAGCATATAGGTCAGTAGTCCAACCAAATAGGGAAGTATTTAGTGATTCTCATCTTCCTAGGACTAATGTGGATAAAGGAAAACAGAAATGGGTGGATGATGGAATTGGATCTAAAAATGCAGAGGAGATTTCTCATAGGTTGTCAACACATGAGAGAGAAATGGAAAGAATGAGGAAAGAAAAGGAGGATTTACAAATGGAGTTAGAGAAAGATGAGTTGGAAGCAGCCAATTAGGAAGTCAAAAGAAAAATTAGTTATCCAAAAGCTCCCCCTATCATGTTTCCATCAGAAGACCTTAGTAAGCTTGATCCTTAGCAAATTTCCCTTCCCCCTGTTAAAATTCAACCTACGGTGCCTGCTATTATAGCATCAGTGAGTCAAATCCCTGTGAATAGTCAGCATACCCAAATATCTCAGTCTCCAATTCCAAAAGTTAGAATGACTATGGGAAACAATAATGTTATTACCCCTTTTCAAAGGAGACCTATCAATTTAGAGCAATATATACAATTGTTCTTTGATGGGATCCCAGGATATCCCAACCATGTTCCTACTGAGTTATGGGATAGACTCCATAAATTTGCTGGAAACAATGCAATTAGTGCTGAGGAACATCTAAAATCTTTCGGGGACCTAATAAATGATTATGAGATAGTGGATGAAGATATCATCATGAAACTGTTTGTTCAGTCCCTGGTTGATGATGCAAGAGATTGGTATAGAGGTCTTCCAGTTAATAGCATTGGGTCATGGGAAGATTTTAAAAATTGTTTTCAAGAGAAATATGGTGATAAAACAAATGTGAGCTTTATGCTCAATGAATTTAATAACATTAGAAAGTCTGACAATGAAATGGTCACTGATTTTAATGCTAGATTCCAAAAAGCCATGCATAGATTGTATCAGGTGATGAGATTAGATGATAACATGTGTCTGAATACCTACTACAATGCATTTGATTGTAAGATGGCCTATATCTTGAGGGATAAGAATCCACATAACTTGAGGGATGCATTTAGAATTTCCATTAATGTAGAAAGCAATAGAAAAGCATCCAGGAAGTTAGGAAGGAGAACAGATGGTAGATTATGGCAAAAAACAAAACAACAACCTAAAAAAGTTGCTATGGAGGAAGACAAGATAGAGAAGTTGGTCATTGCTATGAAGGATCTGACTGCCAAGGTAAACAAAAATGACAAGCCTCATTATAACTGGCAGGATAGGCCCCCTAGACTGCATGATATGCCTTATAATACCAACTAGAAAGATGGCAAACCCCAAAGTGAGAAGCCTAAAATTGCTCAGAATCAGGATACTCCAGACCCCTTGAAAGGGAAAATTGTCCATAATATAGAAAATACTCCTTGGTGCATTTCTTGTGATGGGCCACATTCTCCTCATCAATGTGTAGTAGCTCAAGCCCTTGAAGAATCCATGAGACAAGAAGTTGAGCCTGACATTAACATGTTTGAGACTATTATAGAAAGTGATGAGGAATCTATACAAAGTGAATATAGTGATGTCCTAGATAATGAAAGGTTTGTTTAAGGACAATTAACCTTGGATTGGCATCCTACATTGAATGTGGTAACAATTGAGGATGAAGAAGTTCATCTTAGAAGGCCTAGTGAGGAAGAAGTTAAAAGTCTCACTAAAGCTACCATTGCCAAAGCAAATCACAATTATAACTTAAGAAGCACCAAGAAGGACACTGATCAGGGTGAACCTGGTTCCATGTTCATAAAAGAGATTACTCAAAAGGTGGCAGCAAGTAGTGCTACTACTATTCCTAAAATTGGTCAAGAAAAGAAGGAACAGGTTAAAGATGTACCCAAGAGTACAGATGATAAAAATACCAGTGATATACAAGGAACTACCACAACAAAAAGGGCAAGTCAATTCAAGGCAGAAAGAGTTATAGCTAATACTGAAATAAGCAATAGTTCTACATTTGACTTGGCTCAAGCTCTTACTCAAATGAAGGTTACTGTCCCATTAGTAGAATTGCTGAAAATAAAAGAACATAGGGATGCAACTTTGTCTTTGTTTTCTAATATATCTGACAGTGACACAGTCCTACCCACCGGTTCAACTAAAAATAGAAAGGAATAGGAACTCCAAACCGTAGAGGTTTATGTTGGAATCACTATCACTCAAGAGCCTTCACAGGTAGATCCTCTCTATGTCACTTTGTTAGTAAACAACTGGTTGATAAAAAACTGCATGATAGATTCAAGAGCTGCTGCTAATGTTATGCCCTATGGTGTTATGAAAGAATTAGGACTATCAGTAACCACTGTATATGGAAAATGCTATGCTATGGATAACAGGGAAGTACCTGTGAAAGGTATAATGAAAGATGCTGAAGTAAAAATAGCAGCATTCTTTGAGGCAACTTATAAAATGGATGTTATTGTTACTGATACCAAGCCCCATTATGGTATGTTACTATCCAGGCAATGGGTAGCAATAGTAGGAGGAAATGTTCAACTGAATTTATCTTATGCCACCATTCCAATCAATGGAAATCAAGTCAAGTTGTACAAAGAGCCACGTGCTCCTAGGGTAATTGAAAATGCAGACCCTAATATGCTCAATTGTATGATTGATGTAGATCTTGATAATTTTAGACTTCAACCAATTTTACCTTAGTTGAAGAATACTGACCCCATTGTGGTCAAATTAGAATCACAATAGTATGGTTTATGGCAAATGTATTTTGATGGAGCTTGCTCCAAAGAAGGATCTGGAGAAGGGGTTCTTTTTGTATCCCCATCAGGTATAACTTTTAAATATTCTTTCTTATTGGCTTTCCAGTGCACAAATAATACTGCAGAGTATGAAGCTCTATTGTTGGGGCTTGAGATTGCAAAAAAGCATGAAATCCAGTTGTTGACAGTGTTAGGGGATTCAAAATTGGTTGTCTCTCAGGTAAGATCCAAATATGCATCCAAGAATGATAGATTAAAGAGATATAAACATGCAGTTTGGGATGTTATTGAGCATTTTAGTGTATTTTCTATTAATTGGATAGAGAGGTCAAAGAATATTATGGCAGATTTCCTAGCTAATGTTGCCTTGAAAAATGATGATGCAACACTAACCGGTATTTCCACTGTGAAAATAAAATCTAGGCCTGCTATCCCTAATAATGTGTATAATTGGCAAGTTTTTGTTGATGATGAAGATATTCTTAGGTTCATCCAATGTGTTGATGATTATGGTGGACAGAAGATTGATTGCAATGCACTGGTGGAGGTGGTTGATAATAGGGAAATAGTGTTTGGAAATGACTTGGTCTAGTTGGAAACCAATGAAATACCTAAAGGGTTGGTAGAGTTAGAAAGCATGTTCAGTTACAATGATAGTCATTTACATCAGCAGTCTACCACCAAGTTGGAAGAACTAGAGGAGGTAAACCTGGGGACTGAATCATCCCCTAAGTTAGTATACATTGGGAAGAAATTACCCCCTCATGTTAGGACTAATCTTATTAATTTATTGAAGAAATATAAACATGTTTTTGCTTGGTCTTATGAAGACCTAAAGGCATATAGACAAGATCTTTTTCAGTATGAAGTTCCTCTACTTCCAGATGCTAAGCCTTTCAGATAGAAACAGAGACCTATTAATCCCCTGTTGGAAACTAAGATGTAGCAAGAGTTGACTAAGCTAAGAGAAGGTGGGATTATCAAACCCATAAGTCATTCTTCATGGGTCTCCAATCTAGTCCTAGTAAGAAAGAAAAATGGGGACATTAGATTGTGTGTGGATTTTAGAAATTTAAATGTTGCTTCTTTAAAGGACAATTACTCTTCTCCCAATATGGAAGCTATGTTGCAAAGAGTAACAGGTTGTGATATTTTATCCATGATGGATGGTTTTTCAGGATACAATCAAGTGTTAGTGAGGGAATCTGAATAGTTTAAAACTGCTTTCACTACTCCATGGGGAACATATGTCTATGTAAGAATGCCATTCGGATTGAAAAATGTTGGAGCTACATTTTAGAGAGCCATGGATGTAGCCTTCAAAGAATTCATTAATATCATCATGGTGGTTTATCAAGATGATTTAACTTGATTCTCTAAAAGGGCTGATGATCATTGTGGACATTTGGAAAAGGTGTTCAATAAAGCCTTGGAATTTGGTGTGTCATTAAATCCCAAGAAATGTCATTTTAGGGTCACTGAAGGAAAACTATTGGGACACATTCTTTCCAAGGAAGGGGTAAGGATAGACCCTGAAAGAATTGAAGCAATAAACAAAGTGTCTGAACCAAAGAATGTTAAAGGTATTCAATCCTTTCTAGGCAAAGTAAATTTTGTTAGGAGATTCATTGCAAACTTTGCAGAGATAGTGAAGCCCACTGTCAAGTTGCTTAAGAAGGATACCAAATTTTGTTGGGATCAAGAAGCCTTAGAGGCTTTTGCTGAAATTAAAAGGGCCATTCAGGAAGCACCAGTGTTAAAGTCTCCTGATTACAGTAAGCCCTTTTCTCTATTCTCTTTTGCTTCATATCATACAGTAGCTGTAGTGTTGTTACAAAAGGATAATGAGGGATATGAACATCCCATAGCTTTCTATAGCAAGTCTTTGCAAGTAATAGAATTAAAATATGAAACCATGGAGAAACAAGCTTATTCTTTAGTTAAAGCTATCAAGGCTTTTAGGCCATACCTTGTGAATGCAAAAATCATTGCTTGTGTCCCACATGCTGCAGTTAAGGATATTCTGTCCCAGCTTGAGGTTACAGGAAAAAGATGCAGATGGATCAATAGAATCCAAGAATTTCACTTGGAAATAAAGATCACCAAATTGGTGAGAGGTTTAGGTCTGGCTAAGCTCATGACTGAGTCTAATCTTCTGAATGTTGAAATACATAATGTTGAAGTCAAAAGTACTTTAGTCACTAGTATTGAAAGGCAAGCTTGGTATTCAGAGATAGTCCAATTTTTAAAAGATGTTGCATTCTTAGAAGGAATGACACATAATCAGAGAAGAACTCTAAAAATCAAGTCACAAAAATATGTTCTCATTCAAGGTGATCTGTTTTGGAGAAAAAGAGATGGAGAATTGCTAATGTGTTTGGATGAATTCCAGGCTAAATGGGTATTGACTAAAATGCAGGATGGAGTATGTGGGGGCCATTACTCTACTAAGACAACTGCTGGTAAGATAATCCGGGTTGGATATTATTGGCCTATCTTATTCAAAGATGCTCATGCACATGTCTAGAAATGTGACCCATGTCAAAAGTTTTCATCCAAGTTGAAATATGAAGGAGCTTTACCCCTAAATCTAGTCATAGTCGAAGCCCCTTTTGTCTAGTGGGGCATTGATTTTACTGGAGAGATTGTTGAGAGATCAGGAAGAGGTCATAGATGGATCATAGTAGCTACTGACTATTTTACTAAATGGATTGAGGCTATTCCCATAAGGAGAGCTACAAGTAAGGTTGTCATTGATTTCCTGATGGATAATGTTATAACTAGATTTGGAATACCTACAAAATTAGTAATGGATAATGCCATGAGTTTCAGATCAGAAGAGTTTGCTGGATTTTGTACCAGTCATGGAATAATCATGTCTTACTCTTCACCCTATCACCCTTAGGGGAATGGGCAAGCAGAATCCAACAATAAAAGTCTTTTGAACATCATCAAGAAAATCTTAGAAGAAAACAAGAGATCTTGGGATCAAAAATTGAAGTTAGCTTTGTGGGTAGATAGAATAACAGTCAAGAAGGTTGTTGGAATGTCACCTTTTGAATTGGTTTATGGTACACAAGTTAGATTGCCAGTGAATAATCTTCTTCTAGTTTATAAATTCTTGCAAAACAAGGATATGGAGCTATCTGAACCAATGGAAAATAGAATGATCCAAATTGTGGAGGTGGAAGACTCAGAAATCTAGTGCATAAAAGAAATCAGAAGATCCAATTGCAATCCAAATACCTTTTTTATAAAATGACATCATTAAGGAAGTTTCAAATTGATGATATTGTTCTTCAGTGGAATGCAAAAGCACATGACAAGGGAAAACATAAGAAATTTGAATCATTATGGGTTTGCCCTTTTGTGGTCTATGATTTAAATGGAAAGGATTCATATTTTGTGAAAAATCTGAATGATGAAGTACAGGAATTTCCAGTGCATGGACAATTCCTGAAACATTATTTCTCTTGATGTCTATGCACAGTAGGTCCTTTGTTTGTATATATTTTGTGTCCTTCCTATTGTTTTGTTTGGATCTATGTTTTGGTCTATTTCTTTAGAGTTTCTGAGTTTTCTTGTGTTGACCTTGTGATCAACCATCCCTAGTCAGAGCCGCTGTTATCACTGTTTAAGAAATGGGTTTTCTTTTCCCATAATTGGCTAAGTTTTTGAAATTTTGAGTCAGACACACTATCAACTTCTTCAAGTCTGTGTTAGGTCTTAAGGGTTTAGGGTTTCAATTTTAAATCGCTCAATGTTTGATCAAAAACCCTCTGGTTTCTATTCCTATGTTACTTTATCCACTTAAGTAATGGCTCTTGGGGTAGTATGAGGTGTCCCCCTTGTCATTTGCCTAGGCGGTTGTTGAATTAATCGTAAAAATTTATGCCTTATATCTTTTCTTCCTAATGTTGTCAGGCCCAGTAAGTTGCATGCAGCTCTCAAATGGATCTATGGTTTTCGTTATTTCATTAGGTGAATTTGCACGTGTTTTAAGACTAGTGAAACAACGAAAGGGAAAAGCGTGTTCAATGGTGCACATTTGGTCTGGTTTAAAAGGGATCCATCTCATTCAAGATCCAATGGCTGGCGTTAGTTCGTAGCTGAAACTAGCAAGTGAAATACCTTTCACGAAATGGTGAAAATGCTTGGTGGGACCCGATAGTGGAGACTCTTCAAATGGCTAAAAGGTGATCAGGTTCAAGAGAGTTCAACAGTTCACGTTGTTTCGTGGCTGATAGATGCTCATGTGTTATGCCCTGTGAAGTAGCGAAAAGGTTTTTCCGCCCATGAAAAGGGAGTTTTAATAAGAGCATAATAGATGCACAAGTCTCATTTGATCTAACGGTTAGCACAGCTTTGCAGGAGGAAGATGCTCAACAGTTAGCTTTTGTGAAGTAGCAAAATGACATGGTGCTCCAAGCAGGCAGTCCAGTTGGTCGAGATGGTGAGTAAGATGATGGCACGTGGCAGAAGGTCAAAATAGTCAGCAAGTTGGATTTAAGGATTAAAAGGTGGGTCCCAGAGGTGAGTCATACCATGAGATAAGAGGTGACCTGGTAGATATAGGTGGAAAGGATGAGATGGAATCTGATGTTTTCTCTCAGCGAATGAAAGGTTGACATGTCAGTTCGGAAATGACTAGATGCCAGGTGGATGGAGTTGAGTTAGAAGGCCCATGTCTACCAAATTCAATTATCTTATTTAGCATTGAGCAATTCAGTTAAAATCAAGTGGTCCATGTGAGTTCACAAAGGTAAAATGCTCATGTTTTAAAACCAATGAAAAGGTTTTGGGGCCCCAAGGATAGATAAAGCATGAAGTTAAAAGGGGATCAACTCCAATTCAATCTAAGGGCTCGTGTTGTTTCGTGGCTGTGAACCAACCCAGGGATATGCTTCGCGAAATAGCGAAAGGAAGAGAAGGTTCATCTAGGTGTAATGGTAGATGGTGACGTGTTGATTGACATGTGGTTTTAGAAGAAATTGAGGGCCCGCAAGGTGTAACCGGTGGTTATAAGGGAAAGACACATGGCTGACTTTGAACTGAACTCAAAGAGTTTTCCAAAGCTAATGGTTGAGTGCCACATGGTATTCGGTAACCAATGAAAGAGTGGTGTAAGTGAAGCAAGCATAAAGGTCTCCCTTAAAGGATGGTCATCTTTGATTTGATCCAACGCTTCGCGTTGTTTTGTGGCCCAAACTTGAAAGCGGTTTAAGCTATGTGAAATAGCGAAAGACTGTTAGCCATCAAGATAGAGGCATGGTTAATGAAGAAGCTGATGGTCCCAGTAAGAGTTAAACACCGAGCATTTAAAGTTCCATCTAATGCCTGGCATAGCTTTGTGAAAGAAAAGTGCTCAGCGGATAAAGCCCGTGAAATGGCAAAAAGGAGGTAGGGCCCGATGCTAAGGCAAAGTTGTTAAGTCAGTGTAAAGACCGATCAAGTTTCATTTGATTGGACGATTGGTGTGATTTTGTGTGATGAAATTGCTCGAAGGTTATGCTCTATGAAATAGCGAAAGAGCAAAAAGGAAAAATGTAAAGGCATGTTGTGACCCGTTGGAGCGAAAATTTCAAATTCTCTCATGAATTCAATTCTGAAGGGACGGTCGAAGCATGCGGTATCAATGTCGCAGTTAAGAGCCTGAGTACCATATATGATCTCATATCAATCGAATGAAAATATAATTCTAAAGAATTGTTGCAGAGAAAGTGGTTGCAAAGCTATTTTCTTCAAATACAGAGCAAACTTATTTAGTTGCAGAGCGGATTTCTTCAAGCTAATAACAGGTTTTCTTGTACTCTTGTTTGGCAATTTCTTAGCAGTGTGTTTTAATTGAGATCTTGATTTGTCATAGAACCAGTTGGGCGTAATAGTTAAATTGCTTGCATATTTTAAGATGGCACCTAAGAGAGAATTCTCAGGAAAAGTTAATTACCAGGAAAGGGCCATTTGTGATGATTTTCTTGAATAGTTGACATTGTCAACTAATCTGGCATCAAAGGTGAAAGAACTAGTGCCAAGAGCTCCTTGCTTGAAAATAGGAGAGGGGTTATATGATAAGGGTAACTGGTTGAGAGACCCACAGGTTGGGTTGTCTGGGTTGGGGTTGTTCAAAGTTGGATTTGGCATGAGAAATTCCCCAGCCCTAATGAACGGCATCTGGGAGTTAGATGTGGGAAAATTTGTAGTTCCAGTAGTATTCATGGATATGGATCTCCTAACTCAGATTGCACATAATTATGATCCAGTCACAAGGACCATTAGGGATATAAATGTGAAAGCCCTCATTGAAATCCATAATGAGGAGTTCCTAAATGCTTTTGGGCTTAATGAGTTTACTAATTTTCTAGAACCTATTAATTTCAAATCATTAGCTCAGGTATATAGTGTGTAGAGGAACCACCTTAGAAATGGGCCGCTTAAAGAATTCTTTGTGAAGATAGGTGGGTTGACAATCATAAGACCCAACACTGAAGAGTCCTTCTCATTGAATTTGTTCACCCTTAGGGATAAGGGATTGTATTGGTCACTTTGCTAGATTTTAAGAGAGGATGCTGAGGCAAATGTGCTGACTCATTACATGCCAATGATTGCTCAGATTTTGAATCCTTCTCTTGTAGTAACCTTTGATTATACTTCCTTTATCACTGATGCTATCCATGAACGATTGATAGGAATTAAGAATGGGAAAGTGGATAGGCCTTTTGGATGGTATTCCCTCCTCAAGCATCTATTTTTATTCAAGGGTGGTGATTAGTTTGCAAATGGAATGGATCTTGTAAAAGAGAAAGATGGAGAAAAGATGCCAGTGCAATTATGGAGTACAGTGCTGTCATGGGACATAAATGATGCTAGTTTCTTAAAGTTTGATAAATGTTTTGCATCAAAGATTAGGACTCTCCTCTGTTCAGAAAATCCAAGAGTCCCCAAGGTTCTTTTTGAATTTATCAGACCAAAAGAATTACAGAAAGTATAAAAATTGTCCATAATTGGGGTGATATTTACTTATGCCCTATCTCCATAGTTTTCAGAGTATTTGGTTTTGGAGGCACTCCATTTTTATTGCCCTATCAGGTCCCTCTCAAAGTGGGAACTGCAAAAGTCCTCAGACAAATTGGTAGTGTGCAAGAGGCAAAGTTAATAGGCAGGGGTAAAGGAACTATTTTCCCTACAGTTACTATAGCCCACCAATTTGTAATAACCAAGGGAGGTTGGAACTGTTTTGAAGATTTTCTTCAACCTTATCATTTGTCAATTGCAGTATCTAGGTGTGCTGATCCTGATGATTTCTTCAATGGCATGTTTAGAAAGAGGGCAATATGAAGAGGTAGACCCCATGAATTCCAATTTCCTGAAGACCTCATTAGAAATGATTTTGATCTAGATGAGCAGGAGCTGAGGAAGGAAAAGTGGGTGGCTTATAAAAAGGCATTAGACTTTGTACATCAGTTTGATACCAACTATGACCCATTGTCTAGCTTTCACCCTTTTGAGGAGAAAATAAAGTTCCTAATTCTTTGTTCTGAGGATGTAATGAAAACTTTGAAAGAAAAGAGGGAGGTTGTAATTAAAACAACCCTAAGAAAGCAAGACTGGTTCTAAGTAGGTCTACATCCACTAGAGCAATCCCTCCTAGTGACTATACGCTACATAAGAAGTCCAATTATAGTGTGTTGATGCCTATAACAAGGGAGCCCTCTACTTCAAAGGGGAAGAGGAAGATACAGGATGTCATTAACATTCAAGATAGGCCAAAGAAATAGAGAGTGGGAAAAGAAATACAATCTGATAAACCCTTGTACTCTCCATCTCAATCCCCTATCCATATAGGAGATGGATACGCAACAACTGAGAAACTTTTACAATTAGGCAGTCTGGGAGAAATAGCATACACATATGATGAAGTAGAAGAGGGAATGCCAGGAGAGCCCCTTGCTATGAAGATGAACATAACTACCAATGAGTTCAAGGTCTATGAGTGGGATCTTGAGATCAAGCAAGCCAATGAGAACTTCTTGGCTGACAATAACTTTGCTATATCAGGAGCATTCATGCAATTTGTGTGGAAATAGAACATTGATAAATACAATGCAAGGTGTGAAAAGAGAAAAGGTGAGCAACCTCATAAAGATCCAGCTGTGGTTGAGGAGGAAATAAAGAAAGAAATGATAGATGAGTTTAAGACCATCACTCCTGAGCAAGGAAGAGATATGGTGGCACAAGATGGAGTACTCATTCTCCCTGAGTGGGACATAGCAGATGCCTTAGTATTGGAGGCAGTGTTAAAAGAAACCAAACCCATGGAGGGAGTCACTTTTAGCAAAGACAATGCTACACTGGTCATGTGGTCTCTCAAAAGAGATGAAAATAGGAGAAATAAAGACACCCCAAGGAAAGAGTGTAGAACACAGGGGTGGTGGAAGCTGCTAACACTGTGCTAGAGACTGCAAAGTTTAGTGTTGCAGTAGCAAAAAGGTAGGCTAAGGGATAGGAAGACCTCCAAGTTAAGTTAGAGACAATTTTGAAAGCTTACAATAGTGCTAAGGAAGAGGTAAGCGGTAACGATAGCATCATTGCTAAGTTGCAAAGCTAGTTGACAGGACAGTACCATCAAGGTGAGTCTTCAACATTGATGATCTCATCTTCTCCTGTAAGACCTCCACCTACCATCCCCATTATTGATTTCCCACCATCTCCAGCACCTTCTAGTTCTCAAATGGTTGAGATCACTCCCCAAGAATTGGAGAATTTAAAACAGGCTCAGGCCCTGTATGCAAACAAGTATGAAGAAAGAGTGAGGGTTACAATTTCAGGTTTTGCTGACACCATGCGGACCTCACTATTGTATAACAACATAAGCAAGATTTTAGATATGTGGAATGAGCTTAATGGAGATAAGGCTGTTTTAATGCCTATTTCTGACAAGTGGAAGCCTAGAGAGCAGGATTTGGAGCTTATTTGTGCATCCTATGATGAAGTAGGGGTAGATCCTATTATCAAATCCACTTGTGACACCACCAAGGACCTAGTAAAATTGGTAGAAGGGGTGGACAATGCTGATAGGAAGATCAATTTGTACAAGAAGGAGTACACTGATTAGGTTTTTGAATTGCTCCCAGGAGTTTTTGTCAGCCCAAATCAATTGAAGGACAAACAAGTGTGGCTTAAGGAATTAGAGAATAAATTGTCAGTTAGAATAAAAAGAATTGTTGACTTAGATGATGCTTCATTTTTTGTTGTAACAATTCAGGAGATAGAGAGAATCAAATTTCATTATGTTTTTCTCAATTTAGAGGTCAATAAGATGATGAATTCATGGAAAAAGTTAACCAAGGCAAAAGCCAAAATGATTAACTTTGCGTGGCCAACTGATGATGTTTACAATGAGTGGACAAGAAAATATGCCATTCAGGATGCAAAACAGTTAGAAGAGGTTGCAACGGGATAACAAGTAGAAGAAGCCACGGAGGTTGAAAAAGACTTGTAACCATTTTTGTAAAAGGTTTTGTAACTTCTTCTTGAGAAGCAATAATTGTAACAAACTCTCCTAGGAAAGTCCAAAGCTATGTGCATCCATGCTATTATAAATGGATACCAGGACTAGTAGAAATATGATCGCAAAGAATTATAAGAAAACTCTGCAGAAATTTATTTGAGCTTTTCCAAGTTTTTAATGGAAAATATTCGAAGGTTTCTTGTAATACTTTTTTGAAGAAAAAATCAATATACAGACCATTGGGTTCGAGTAAAAACGTTGTGTTGTCTTCAAATGTGTTTGCAAGTGTTTACTGTTTCATTCTAAATAATCCAGGGTTATTTCATTTGAATAGGGGTTGTAAAGCAATCTTCAGTAGATATGTTTCTTAGCTTTTCTCTTCAGGAGGGGAATTAAATATGCAGGAATCACTTCTACCAGTAAATTCCTTGTGAGATATTTTGAATCTTGATGAGCATAGTTTAATTTGGTATGAATAAATTCTTATGTATGTCAGGCATATATAGGGATCTACAGAACCCAAACTAATGGGATATGTATAGATATTTGACTGTGAGAGTATTGTTTGAACTTAGATGACTCTGTGACCTAGGATAAGGAACTGGTATAGATCGAGGTTGTCTATTACATATTTTGTATGTCAAATACTGAATATGAGTACAATTTTCATTCCTTTGTTTTAGTAATTTTTAAGGTGATTAGATCCACTGGTTTTCTGGACTGGTTTGTTGTGGATTTATCTTTTAAAAGTGTGAATTTAGCTCACAAAGGTATACCTGCCTGGACTTAGAGTAGGTCCAAAGTGTAGAAGGTTAAATCAATCCTTGTCATATGTTGTCCTGGAAGTTTCCTTCTCTTTAATATCTCTTCTACACAGAGTTATCATATTATTATAAGGATGTTGAAGTGAATCAGATTTTTAAGATAGCACCACAGTGGGAAACCTTACCCACAATCAGATGATACTACTGCAGATAATAAGTGTACATAAATGGGGTCTACACATGCAGAAAGGCCAATTGCCTAGAGCTCACTGCTCAATCACAAAATGGGAGTCACACTGACTACAGTTGGATGGTTAAATCCAATAAGAATGTACTGTACAAAATAGCATCTTCATATGCTACATTCAGTACCGGTGTAATGCTGATATGCTTCTACAAAAACCTAGCTTCACCTTCAAATGATGTCTTTGTGTATACCTCTGCTTAATCTCACATATACCTTCTCACAACTCTTTTTTGCATTCCACATTCAATCTTACAAATAAGATCTTACATTTATACCATAACCTAAGACCAATTTTAGTAGGTCGGCTCTACAAGATATTATAATAAAAACATTTTACAAAAGATATAATATCCGATGCAATAACCGATTGAACATGCCGGCTTAATGCATTTACAACAATAATAAATCATCTCCATAGTGTGCCATGCTGATCTGGAAAAGATAAACTTGTCGGTGTAACCCTAGATAACCCTGGACCTATTTTTCGGTAAAAGAAAATATGCAAATATGAATATACCAATGATTAATTCTTCAAAACTAAGTGTCCACATGATTTCTTCGACATTACCAAGTGTCTTCCATATCATTCCAAGTGTCGGTGATCATTATATCCTGTTGGTGAACCATATACCAGTAACTATGCAATAGTTACTTGCTTGCCAGTAAATGTTGTTGGATCTCCAAAGTGCTAGTGTTTCAGTAGGTGTTGACATCAATGACAAAACCATACCAAAATACCAACATTAATTGGGGGTTTGATTTGTTATAGAACAGTTGGGGCTAGTAATTTAGTTGCTTACATAGTTTTTTAAGATGGCACCTAAAAGGGAGTTATCAGGAAAGGTAAATTACCAAGAGAGGGCTATCTGTGATGACTTCCTTGAATAGTTGACAATGTCAACTATTGTGGCAGCAAAGGTAAAGGAATTAGTGCCAAGAGATCCTCACCTAAAAATAGGAGAAGGATTGTATGACAAGGGCAATTGGCTAAGAGACCCTCAAATTGGGTTGTCTGGGTTGTGATTATTTAAGGTTGGATTTGGCATGAGAAACTCCCCAGCCCCAATGAACAGTAGCTGGGAGTTGAATGTAGGCAAATTGGTGGTCCCTGGAGTATTCATGGATGTGGATCTCCTAACTTAGATTGCACACAACTATGACCCAATCACAAGGTGTGTTAGGGATATAAGTGGGAAAACCCTCATTGAAATAAATAATGAGGAGTTCAGAAATGCTTTTGGGCTTAGTGAATTTACCAATTTTTTAGAACCTATTAATTTTAAATCACTAGCTCAGGTTTACAGTGTGCAGAGGAACCACCTTAGAAATGGGCCTCTTAAAGAATTCTTTGTGAAGATAGGTGGATTAACAGTTGTAGGACCCAACATTGAGGAGCCTTTCTCTTTAAATCTATTCACCCTTAGGGGCCAAATGATTATACTGGTCACTTTGCCAAATTTTAGGAGAAGATGTTGAGGCAAATATGCCAACTCATTACATGTTAATGATTGCTCAAATTTTGAATCCTTCTTTGGCAGTGACTTTTTCTTATGCCTCTTATATCACTGATGTAATCCATGAAGGCTTGATAGGGATAAAGAATGGGAAAGTGGATAGGCCTTTTGGATGGTACTCCCTCCTCATGCATTTATTTTTATTCAAGGGTGGTGACTGTTATGCAAGTGGAATGGATATTGTGAAAGAGAAAGATGGAGAGAAGATGTTAGTGTAGCTATGGAGTACAGTGCTGTCATGGGACAGAGAAGATGCTAGCTACATAAAGTTTGATAAGTGTTTTGCATCCAAGATTAGGACTCTTATCTATTCAAAGAATCCAAGAGTTCCTAAGGTTCTTTTGGAATTCATTAGGCCAAAAGAGTTTGCTGAGAATATTAAAATTGTCCATAATTGGGGTGATATCTACTTATACACTGTCTCCATAGTTTTCAGAGTATATGGTTTCAAAGGCACTTCATTTTTGTTGCCTTATCAGGTACCTCTTAAAGTGGGAATTGCAGAAATCCTCAGGCAGATTGTCAGTGTGCAAGAGGCAGAGCTAATAGGCAGAGGTAAAGGGACCATTTTCCCTACAGTTACCATAGCACATCAAATTGTAATAATTAAAGGAGGTTGGAAGTATTTTTAGGATTTCCTTCAACCATACCATTTATCAACTACAGTATCCAGGTGTGCTGACCCTGAAGATTTCTTCAATGACATGTTCAAAAAGAGGGCAATATGCAAAGGTAGACCCCACCAATTCCAGTTTCTTGAAGATCTCATTAGGAATGAGTTTTATTTAGATGAGCAAGAGTCAAGGAAGGAAAAGTGGGTGGCCTACAAGAAGGCCTTAGAATTTGTGCACCAATTTGACACCAGCTATGAGCCTCTGTCCAACTTTCACCCCTTTGAAGAAAAGGTAAAATTCTTTATCCTCTATTTTGAAGATGTGATGCAGACATTGAAAGAAAAGAGGGAGGTTGTGATTAAGAACAACCCTGAGAAAGAAAGACTAGTTCTAAATAGGTCTACATCTACTAGAGCAATTCCTCCTGGTGATTACATGTTACATAGGAAGTCCAACTATAGTGTGTTGATGCCAATAATAGGGGAGCCTTCTACCTCAAAAGGGAAGAGGAAGATATAGGATGTCATTGACATTTAGGATAGCCCAAAGAAACAAAGAGTGGGAAAGGAAATACAATCTGATGAACCTTTGTATTCCCCATCTCAATCCCCTATTCATATAGGAGTTGAACAGGCAGTAGTTAAGCAACTATTACAATTAGGTAGTCTTGGAGAGATAGCCTACACATATGATGAAGTGGAAGAGGGAATGCCAGAAGAGCCGCTTACTTCTGAGATGAACATTACTACTAATGAGTTCAAAGGCCAGGAGTGGGATCTTGAGATCAAACAAGCCAGTGAAAATTTCTTGGCTGATAATAACTTTGTCACATCAGGAGCTTTCATGCAATTTGTGTGGAAGCAGAATATTGATAAATTTAATGCTAGGTGTGAAAAGAGGAAAGGTGAGCAACCCCACAAGGATCTAGCTATGGTGGAGGAAGAGATAAAGGAAGAAATGGTTGATGAGTTTAAGACCATCACTCCTGAGCAAGGAAGAGACATGGTAGCATAGGCTGGGGTACTCATTCTCCCTAAATGGGACATAGCAGATGCCTTGGTTTTAGAGGCAATAAGAAAGGAGACCAAACCTATGGAGGGAGTTACTTTCAGCAAGGATAATGCTGCACTGGTCATGTGGTCTCTTAAAAGAGATCAAAATAAAAGGAATAAGGACACCTCAGGGTCAAGTTACCTTGGAGGAATGATAGTGAAAAGAGTGCAGAGCACTGGGGTAGTAGAAGTTGCTAGCACTGTGCTAGAGACTGCAAAGTTTAGTGTTGCAGTAGCAGAAAGAGAGGCTAAGGAAAAGGCAGATCTCCAAGTTAAGTTGGAGACAATTTTAAAAGCTTACAACAGTGCCAAGGAAGAGGTAAGGGGTAAAGATAGCATCATCGCCAAGCTACAAAGCCAGTTGGTAGGACAATACCATCACAGTGAGTCCTCAACATTGATGATCTCCTCTTCTCCTGCAAGACCTCCACCTACTAGCCCCATTATTGAATTCCCACCATCTCCAACACCTTCTAGCTCTTAGTTGATTGAGATCACTCCCCATGAATTGGAGAACCTAAAATAGGCTCAGGCCCTGTATGCAAAGAAATATGAAGAGAGAGTAAGGGCTACAATTTTAAGTTTTGCTAACACTATAGGGTCCTCACTAATGTACAATAACATGAGTAAGATTTTGGAAATATGGAATGAGCTAAATGGAGACAAGGCTATTCTAATGCCTCTTTTTGACAAATGGAAACCCAGAGAGAAGGATATAGAACTTATTTGTATATCTTATGATGAGGCAGGGGCTGATCCCATTATTAAATCTACTTATGATATGACAAAGGATTTAGCAAAGATAGCTGAAGGGGTAGACAATGCAGATAGAAAGATCAATATGTACAAGAAGTACACTGATCAAGTTTTTGAGTTACTCCCAGGGGGTTTTGTTAGCCCAACCCAATTAAAGGACAAACAAATATGGCTTAAGGAATTAGAAGCCAAATTGTCACTAAGAATAAAAGGAATTGTCAATTCAGAGGATGCCTCCATATTTATCAAAACAATTGAGGAGATTGAGGAAATCAAATCTCATTATGGTTTTCTGAATTCAGAGGTCAATAAAATGAGGAATTCTTAGAAAAGATTAGCCAAGACAAAAGAAAAAGTGATTAACTTCTCATGGCCTGCTGATGAGGTGTATCAAGAATGGACAAGAAAATATGCAGTGCTTGATGTGGAGCAGTTAGAAAATGTTGCAACAGAACAACAAGTGGAAAAATTCGTGGATGTTGAAAGAGACTTGTAACTCGCATTTGGAAAAGGTTTTGTAACTTCTTCTTAAGAAGTAATGATTGTAACAAACTCTCCTAGGAAAGTCTGAAGCTTTGTATGCATCCATATTATTATAAATGGATACCAAGACTAGTAAAAAAAGAGATCGCAAGGAATTGTAAGAAAACACTGTAGAAATTTATCTAAGCCTTTTTTCAAGTTTTGATGGAGAATATTCAAATGTTTTTGTAATACTTTTAGAAGTAATATCAATACACAGACCATTGGTTTTGAGTTTAAACTTTGTGTTGTCTTCAAGTATGTTTGCAAATGTTTACTGTTTCATTCTGAGTAATCTAGGATTTTTCCTTTTGAATATGGGTTGTAAGGCAATTTTCAGTAGATATGCTTATTATCTTTTCTCTTCAGGAGGGGAATTAAATACATAGGAATCATTTCTATCAGTAAATTCTTTGTGGGATAATTTGAATTTTGATGAACATAATTTAGTTTGGTATGAATAAATTCTTATGTATGTCAGGCATGTATAGGGATCTACAAAAGCCAAACTAATAGGATGTGTGGAGATATTTGATTGTGGAAGTACTGTTTGAAACTTAGATGACTCTGTGGCCTTGGATAAGGCATTGGTATAGATCAAAGTTGTCTATTACATGTCTTGTAGGTCAATACTGAACATAAGTACAAGTTTTATTTCTTTGTTTCAGTTGGTTTTAAGGTGATAAAATTCACTGGTTTTCGGACTGGTTTACTGTGGATTTGTCTTTTAAAAGTGTGAATTCAATTCACAAAGTTATACCTACCTAAACTTTGGATAAGTTCGAAGTGTAGAAGGTTAATCAAACCTTGTCATATGTTGTCTTGAAAGTTTCCTTCTCTTTAATCTCTCTTCTGCATATAGAGTTTATCATATCACTATAAGGATTTTAAAGGGAATCAGATTTTGAGAACAACACTTCTGTAAAGGTCCCACTATGAGGGGTAATACCACAATTCCTTTAGAGTAATGTTCTTCTTAATTATGTGCTTTGATTTTTATCTTTTTATGGGGATCAACTACATCTTCTGAATAGCCTAGAGCATGGACAAGATTCATAGAGAAAATGTTCAAGCTATCTCCCCCATCTATTGGGACACATTTAACAAGCATTCTATGAATGAGGACTTCAATTTGCAAGGAAGCGCTATGGGTATTTTGCAATGAATTAATGTTTGGATATGAAGGAGATGAGCTTTGAATAGGATCCTCTAAAATAGGTTTGATGGCAATTCTAGATATTGCTTAGGAAACTTGAGCTTTGGATGTATTGTTTGGCAAGGATGCTATGGAAGGTTCTTGCAAGCTTTTAGGAGGTGTAGGAATAGATGCCTTTGGAGAGTCAATTTTCTTATGGATGGACGGATCATTGTTAAACATGGGTGCATGATTTTGATCTTCTCTAGCCAAATCCTTTAGGGATCTCTTTAAGAGATGCATAAAAGAGCCACCTTTCTTTTGAGATGTATTTAAATCCTTGTGAGGTTTTAACATGGTTGGATTCTCATTTTGGACTTGTTTGATTGCTTTGATATGTTGGTTTGTTACTTGTATTTTTCTTTGGTATGTCATGTTGATATGATCTTCAGTTATTTCCAATGTTTTTGTTTCTTTTTAAGAGGTTTGATTGTCTAAAAGTTGTTTTGATAAGTGATCAATAGTCAATTTCAAGGCAATAGAGTGATATGACACTAAAAGAGGATTCAAGTGTTTAAAGGTTTGCAAGTTTTTTGATCTTTGGTTTAAGAGTGCAATGGTAATGATTGATAAGAACTAGGTCTAGTAGGAACGATATATCCTATGATGTGGGACAAGGTTATCCTGACCAAACATTTCAGTTTTGTGATAAAGGATGATAGATCCTTATGAGAAACTATGTTTGAGTGATCAGTTTATCAAAGAGGGTGATAATGCACTTTGAGATGTTTAGATTTTGAACTTGTTAAGGGTGAGCACTTGAAAATCTTAAGGTGTTTATCTTCTAGAGTTTGATTTTGACAGATGATAACTTGACCAAGCAAACCAAGCAGACAATCTAAGCACGGATTGATAGATAACATGTGTTTATGTTTACTGGAAATTGATCAGGCATACACAATAAATCTGAAACATGCATGTAAGACACAGTTCTGGATTGACAGATGCAAAGTTTCGTATGATAGATTATGCAACATAGAACGACAAGAGATACAAGACAGAACAATAGACTAGTGACTTCATATTAAAAGCAGTGTTTTGTATGACATAGAACGTTGACTCGTATGACAGAAGATCAAGTAGTACAACAAAGAATCCTAACTCGTATGATAGAGGATCAAGAAATACAATAGAGACTTCTGACTCATACTACAGGCATTTGAATAGTGATAAAAATTGTTTGCTTGTTTGAGTTTTGATCATTGAATTTTGATGTTTTACTTTGGTTTTTCAATTTAGGAATGAATACACAACAAGCACATGATGTGATACATGACTCTAAATCAAGCTAAACCCTAAGGAAGTTGGCTGAGAATGAAAACCTTTGCTTGCTGCCTTAGGTACACACCCAATAGCTAATCAGAATATGGTCGCTGAGTCTCATGCAATGGATTCTGAATGCCATATTATCCGACTCCAAATGCTAATGCAGGCACGATATGGCAAGTGTCTTGGGAGAGTTACTATCTCTCTTGCACAAAGATTATCACCCTTTCGGAGGTGAATCAGGTAGCTTCTATTTTACTAGGCACTAGTAAGGGATCCGTTCAGGGTATAAACTCAATTAAGAGGTCTCCCAGCCTTGAAAACCAAGGTTTGATATACCCAAAGGTATGGAGGAGAGCTATTCCCGAGCACTGTCGTTGCTTTGATTTTCATCAAAAACACATTTCTTTTATAGTGGGTTGGATTACTTGGCATTATCCGTTCCCACTTAGGTCGTTCCCCTCTCACCAGCCTTAAGGGCTAAGAGTTAATAACTCCTTGGGAGGGCAAGCCTACTAAAGAGATGTACTAATGAAAGCAAAAAGATGAGTCAAGCTTTCTGATCACCTAAGAAAGGTGAGAGAATACTCGCCTATCATTAAATACACATAAGACATGATAGTTTATTTCTTTAAGCCCAAATTGAAGTGTGCCTAAAAATCTTAAAGAATACACAGTTTTTTTGCTAAATCCTGAAGCAACCTACAAAATAAACCATTAGTAGTCATGATTGTGTTTTGAATTTGTCTTTGACAAGCGTCCTATAGAAAAGAGTTAGGCTGCAAACATCTCATAGACATAACAAGATTAGCATTAGTGATCCGACTATGAAATTTAAAAAAAAAACTATATGAAATTTTAGCCTAACTTCAAATAGGCATAACTTTCTACTCGAGACTCGAAATGATGAACCATTTAACTCGTTGGAAAGGTCTCCAAGAGTTGTAGCTGAGATTTTCAATACTTTCAAGGGCTAAAAATGACCAAAAGGCCTTAAAAAATGCAAATTACCAACGTATAGACAAACTTGAAAATTCTAATTTGTAGTTTGTGGAAAAACACAATGATGCAAAAACTCATACGACATGATTTTCTAGTTAGTACGATACAAATTTAGATTTCACATAGGAATAAAAGCATACTTGTACGACATAAGATTTTGAAGCCAGAAATTCCTACGAAAATAAAATTATCTCTAGTACGACAGTGAAAATCAACTCGTACGACACATGATTTACTAGCAAATGAACTTGTATGACATGAATCTATACCTCATACGACAAGGAAAATGGGGTCGTACGAGTCAGGATGAAGTGTCGTCCTAAACTGAAAGGAAGTTTGTATGAGCTGAAAAGGCAACTCCTACGAATTTCTGTAGCAGAGCCGGACAAAGAAGATGTTTGCTGAGGATTAAGAGGCCAAAAGTGATGATTCCAGCCCCACGGTGGGTGCCAAAATGTTGCGCTCTGTGAAGTGTACTTGTACCTGCAACCACAATGCACTCAATAAATCATTATAAGCAATGGTTAGTAAATTGAAATAATGAAAGATAAAACCATAGCTAATCGACTTATTGCTTCCTAGTAAATGTGAGTATGAAAAATGCTCTCAGATCTGATTATGCAAATTCTAGTGACTTGACTACACTTAGATGGAGGATTTGAATTCTAAAAATGCATGATCTAGCAAGAATAGCATGATTAAGCTACATGAATGATTGATCTAGCATGTTTAAACTAAGATTTAAGCTAAAATTGAGCATGATAACATTGCTAAAACTGATAAACTATAAGCTAGATGCCTATAATAACAATGCATAAGATGAGAATGAGATGGGATGCAAAATGATATGGAATTGGGACCCTTTGAGCTCCAAAATAAGGTCTATTTATAGGATTTCCCAAGGCTAGGGGTGAGGTGGGAAGAATTAACGGTCAAGATTGATTTGAAGATATCAATGGTTAAATTGGAGGAGGATGGTAAAGGGGGTTGGATTAAAGGGAACATTTGTCATCTCTATGGTGACAAGTGTCAAGAGGCTTCTAGAAGGAGTTACATGAAAGGGAACACTTAGTGAAAAGTGTCACAAAGGTTCTAGAAGATGTTGGATGAAAGGGGACATGGTGGTAGGTAGAATGGGTTAGGTTTAGGAATGGTTAAGTTTAGGAGTCGTAGAAGTTAGGAGAATTTGAATTTAAAAATTCAAATAATATGAAAAGGATAATTAATCTCAACAACTCATGAATTTGATTTGTTTTAATTAATTAAGGATTAGAAGAAATGAATTTGGATGAAGGGAATTAATTAATTAAAGGGGTGAAATGAACCTATTAAGTAAATCCTTAGATTTATTAATAAATAAATGAAAAGGGAAATTTAACCAAATTGCTTAGTGAATTTAATTAAATTGGGGAGGGAGATTAATTAAATAATTGCTTATTTAATTAATTATTTTCAGACCATTTTTAGGTGTATATAGAGACCATTCAACAATATGGGATAAGAATTAAAACTGTTGTTGGAGACATCAAGAGTGCAGGAGGCACAATGGATGATTCCACCATTGTTAGTAAAGTTTTGAGAACCTTATTATTGGTCTATGCAATAAGGGTTGCCGCTATTCAAGAGTTGAGATCTATTGACAAGACAAAGGTGTCCCTTGATTCTATCATTACCAAGTTGACCACTTATGAGCTAAACAATTATGATGGCAATGTCCAGAAGACTGATTGAGCCTTTAAAGCATCTACTGCACTATCTAAAAAGGGTAAAGAAGTTAGTACCAGTTGTGAACCTAGACAAAGTAGAGATATGGATGATGAATAAATCCTGGTGGAATTTGAAGCTCTTTTGGCCAAGAGGCTTCCTAAGGGAACTAGTAAATAGAGAGGTAAGCTCCCTTTTAAATACTTTTCTTGCAATAGGATTGGACACATTTTTGTTAACTGTGCTAATGGTGACAATAAGGACAAACCGAAGAGGTTCAAAAAGTTCAAAGGAGGAAATAAGAGAAACTGTCTTGTTGCAGTTGATGAAGGTGTCACTGATGATGAATCAGAAGATGAAGAAAGTCAAGACATAGTATTTGTAGCTGTCAAGGAAGATGTGTCAAACAAGAAGGCTCTTGTCTCCTGCTTTGATACTTCTAATGAATGGATTATTGACAATGGTTGTTCTCACCACATGACTGGTGACTAGAGAATTTTTCTATCTCTGGAAGAATATGATGGAGGTGTAGTCCGATTTGGTAATGATACACCTTGTATGGTAAAAGGAAGAGGGCCCATCTCTCTAAATGGAAAAGGTAGTGTTGATAATGTGTATTGGGTAGAAGGTCTCATACATAACCTTCTGAGTGTTGCTCAACTGAATGATAATGGACTCACTCTGGGATTCAAAGATGGAGTATGCAAAATCAAAGGAAAGAATGGTGAATTAATGGCCACCGATATGCAGACCAAAGGTAACCTATTTCAGTTAAATACAAATATCAGCCAATGTCTAATGGCTAAGTTTGATGACAGTTGGATATGGCATAGGAGACTCTACCATGTTAATTTTGATAACATTCTGAAGGCTGGTAAGATCAAGGCAGTCAAAGGATTGCCTGTGCTGAACAAACCAGAGAATCCTCTATGCAGAGAATGCCAACTGGGGAAAATGTCTTACTCAACCTTCAAAGGTAAATCTTTCACAACAAATAATTTACTTGACCTTGTGCATACAGATTTGTGTGGTCCTATGAAGACTAGGAGTGTTCAAGGAGATATGTACTTTATGATTCTTACTAATGATTGATCAAGAATGATGTGGGTCACATTCTTGCAAGACAAGTCTGAAGCTTTTGGAAAGTTTAAAGCGTTCAGAGCATTGGTTGAAAAAGAAAGTGGCAAGAGAATCAAATGCCTTAGAACTGACCAAGGAGGTGAGTTCACTTCTAGTGAGTTCAATAAGTATTATGAAGAAAATGGCATCAAGAGGCAACTGTCTACCCCCCGGACCCCACAACAGAATGGCCTAGCAGAAAGGAACAACTGGACTGTAGTTGAAGCAACCAGAACCATGTTGATTCAAGGAAAGGTTGCTCATACTTTTTGGAGAGAAGCGGTGAGCACTGTAGTTTACACAATGAACCGAGTACTCATCAAGAAAGGTAAGGATAAAACACCTTATGAGTATTGAACTGGTAAGACTCTTGTAGTAAGCTACTTTAGAGTGTTTGGTAGAAAGTGTTATATCAAGAGGAGTGATCACCAGAGCAAGTTTGATGTAAAATGTGATGAGAGAATATTCCTAGGGTATTCTGCCAAGAGTAAAGCTCTCAAGTGTTTCAACAATAGGACTCAGAGAATTGTTGAAAGTATCAATGTTAGAGTTGATGAAACCTCTGAGAAACCTGAGGAAACCGGCAGTGAACAAGTGGTAGATGAACCGGTTGTAACATTTTAGGAATTGGTTGCAAAATAACCTAGTACCAGTAACAGTTCTCCTACACCAGTAGATGTTGATGCTGATGAAGATGAGGATGAAGAAGAAAAGCAAGAGGAAATAGCTAAGATTATTCCTAGGTATGTAAAGATGAATCATGATCCAAAGTAGATCATAGGAGATAAGGATGCAGGAATTCTTACAAGAAGAAAGGTCAGAGAAAACTCTTGCATGATCTCTGAATTTGAGCCTAAAACATTTAAAGAAGCACATAAAGATGAAGACTGAATCAAGGCAATGGATGAGGAACTTGACCAGATAGAAAAGAATGGTACATGGTCTTTAGTACCCAGACCTGAGCATAAAAATGTCATTCGCACCAAATGGGTTTTCAAAAATAAGATGAATGAAGACGGCACAGTGGTAAGAAACAAAGCAAGATTGGTGTATAAGGGATATGCTCAAGAAGAAGGAGAAAACTATGGAGAAACCTTTGCTCCAGTAGCTATATTGGAAGGAGTTCAAATGCTTCTTGCATATGCAGCCTTAAAGGGATTCAAAGTATATCAAATGGATGTAAAATCTGCATTGTTGAATGGAATACTTGAAGAGGAAGTGTATATAGAGCAACCAGATGGGTTTACCCTATTAGAAGACAGTGACATGGTGTGTAGGCTACATAAAGCCTTGCATTGATTGAAGCGGACACCTAGAGCATGGTATGAATGTTTACACTCCCATCTTGTGAAGATTGGATTTTTAAGAACAAGTGAAGATAGCAATATCTGTCTGAAGTCAGAAGGAGATCAGATTCTAATCTGTGAAGTATTTGTTGATGACATAATTTTTGGTGGAGATGACAAGATGAGTTATGCATTTGCAGATGAGATGAAGAAGGAATTTGAAATGTCACTAATTTTAGAGATTAAGTTCTTCATTGGACTATAGATTCAACAAATGAAAGATGGTATCTTTATCACTCAATCCAAGTATGTCAAAGAGGTGTTGAAAACCTTTGGCATGGAAGACAGCAAACCGGTTGGTACACCGATGGTGACTGGTTGTAAATTGTCAAAATAAGATGACTCAGCGTTGGTTAATGAGAAATATTACCAGTCAATGATTGGTAAGCTGCACTATGTAGTACATAGCAGACCGGACATTGCACATGTAGTGGGCATTATTGCTTTTTTCCAGAAAAGTCCAAGAGAATCCCACTTGGTAGTTGTCAAGCAGATTCTTAGATATCTGAAGGGAACTATAGACTATGGATTGTGGTATCCATACAGTAATGATTTCAATCTAAAAGTGTTTACAGATGCCGATTGGGTTGGTAATGTGAAACATTTGATGACATGATGATATTGTATGTTGTCATTGATGTCAATATGCTGAAGTATGAACTGGTATATTCAAGTAAGCAAACTAGAAAGAGAACTAGTATGCTGATGTGAACCGGTATATGTGAAAAAGTGAAGCGGTATGTTTGTTCAAAGTGAACCGGTATGTTGGAATGTGAACTAGCATATGGAAAGTTTAATATCGGGGTTTCATTTGGTATGACTATCAGTTGGCAGTCTCAGCTTCAGGGTTTCCGGTTGATGCATTTTAAGCCTGTGTGATTTGACCAACGATATTTTGTAATGGGTTTGCATTGAGATGAAGATAAGATCATGTTGCCACGTCAGCCTTGTGTGCGTGAAGAATTTTCTTGAAGATCTTGCATAAAGAAGATTGATCCTATATACCTCGGGAATGTGCAAAGTCTCAGTAAATGGTGGAGAGCACGTGATGGGTTATATCTGCCTCTAGAAGTGGAAAAGATTGAGTGATGGAGAACATCTTGAGATATATTCAAGACTATTTTACTCAATGCAATGTGTTTTGAACAGTCAAGATTGGACTGATAGTATTGATAACCTAAATGTTTAGGGTTTAGGGTTTATGCTACTGACCTATCTATTTCCTATAAGGTCGATGATGATTTGCATTGTGAAGTTGTTGGAAAATTTTATGTATGTATTCAAGTGAAGAGATACTTGATTCTTTCTAGACCAGAGAAGTGTGTTGATACCTGAAGAGTGTGATTGCAGAAGCAAAGGACCTAAAGTGGATCTGCCTTAGCATTGTGTGTTGTTATTAGATCAGTGTATTACCTGTTGACTTCTAATCATTTCAGCAGTTGGAAAATCTCTTAATCGGGTAGCTTTAATAGGATTTTGTGTAAACCCTTTAACAGGGTGACTCAATTCAATGAGTACTTCAAATCCTCTTGTGAGGTAACCTTTAACAGGGTTCTAACCTTTACCGAGTATTTAGCCATCCCTTAACCGGGTGATCCCTAGTAGGATCAGTTCCTAGAAAAACCTATTGTAAAATTCTTTAACCGAACTAGGCTCCTAATAGAGCGGACTTTAGAAGAGTTCAAAGAATAGCTTGTGGGTATCCATTCCCACCGTGGTTTTTCCTAGTTGGGTTTCCATGTGAAAAATCAGTGTGTCATGTGTGATGTTTTTCATGTGATGGTTTAGTGTTTTATGTTAAGTGGTTATGCAAGTTGATTCAATGATCATAAGTATTTCTGGTGTATTACTTTCTTAAGCTTTTGGGTGAAGTTGTGATAAGGTATTAGGTCTTGAATTGATCTAGGTGTTACCGGTTTGTGTTTTTCATAGTCATATTGTGTTTTACCGGTAGTACCATATTTTAGATCGCTGATACTGTTTACTAGCTAGTTTAGTCTTTGTAGTCAAAATGGTTTGAGAAAGTTTTTGTCTATACTGATTCACCCCCCCCTCCTCTTAGTATCTATTGAGTACTTAATTTTCATCATTATTCATGAATTTTGTAAGAAAGGAAATGTAATTAGGTAATGAATGTAAGTGGTATATGAGAGCGAATAATTGTATATGCATTATGATGTAATTATTTTATGAGCGAAGAAGAGTAGAGCATAGTGAAGCAAGGTTTATGGTAGAGGTATCAGACAGAGCTTAAACTAGTACTGAATCTAGCATTGCAGATGCTATTTTGAGAAGTACATTGTCATTAGATTTAATCATCCAACTTTGTAGTCAATGGGACTCCTTTTTGTTATTGAGCAATGAGCTCTAGGCTGTTGGGATTCCTGCATGTACAGACCCCTATTGTATAAGTAATATTTATTCATATTGGCTAGTGAGTAAATATTATGGGTCACAAATCCCACTGAGGTTTTTCCCCTACCAGGTTTCCTTGCCAAAAATATCTGTGTTACAGTGTGCATTGATGGTTATACTTTTGTTTCTCTTTATTGCATTATTACTTGTTTACTGGTATATTAATTTGGGTTATAATGTTGTAAACAAGTTTAAATATTTTGTTTACCGATTAGACACTGATTCACCCCCCCCCCTCTCGGTGTCTTTGGGACTAATCAAGTATCTAACAATTGGTATGATAGCCTAGTACTCTATTTGCAAAAGCCTAACAGCTTGAGAAAGATTCTGAAACTGGTACAGATGGAAAGTTTGAGACAATAGTTGGAAGGAGATCTTGAAGATTTCAATGCACAAAAATTGAAGAATATCAATCTGGAAGATGAACTTAGAACTGCTAGGGAATTCATCAAAGCACTTCAAGATAACCAGGTTATAACAAAGAATAAGAAAAAATGATTACATGTGCAATTGCAAAATCAAGATGATGAAGAAAAGGAAACTCTTAGAGATATTGTAGAGAAATTGAGACAAGAGAATAGTAACATGAAGAATGAGATGCAAGATTTAACCATGAGATTATGCAAGGATATTGAAGATAGAAAAGTGAATGAAGAATATTTGGCTAGAAGAGTTAATGAAAGATCAGATGAATCTCAAAGGCTTAGTTATGAAAATGATATGCTTAAAACAAATTTGATTCACATGCAACATGAGAAAGAAGAACTTATGAGATATGTTAGTACTTTAGAAAGTGAGTTGGTCACTGCAAATGAATACAAAGACAAATTCAAGAAGAGATCAGATAATCTTGATGATATGCTGAAAAGTTAGAAACCTGATGGAAAAACAATTGGACTTGGATTTGAACATGGAGAAAGTTCTAAGACTGCAAACAATCATGATCATAGCAAACCGGTAAGGCAACCTAATGCTTATAAATTCAATGGGAAATTTTTTAATTGCAACAAAGTTTGTCATAGAGAAAATAAGTGCAGATTTAGGAATAATCAGAATACAAACTTACCCAATGGTCAATTTTCCAAATGCAATCAAAATGGTCATAACTCAGACAATTGCAGAATGAATGTGAAATGCTATGTTTGTGGTAGATTTGGACATTTATCTAGTCATCAAGGTTATGGAAAAGCTATTCAGAGAAACAATGTAACTTGTTATGCATGTAATAAGATTGGACATATTGTAAAATTTTGTAGAAGCAAGACTGTACCGATGAACAATAAAGGATCTAATGACAAAGGCAAAGAAAAAGTGACTGAAATCAAGCAATAATTTTCTAAGCAATGGATTAGGAAGAGAGATCAGAGGAATGTTGAATCTATCTTTGCACCGGTAGAACAGAGTAATCCTACACCGGCAGGAGATTCTTCATCTAGCTAAGGAATAATCCTAAGGGATAAGGAAACTAATTGAAGATCATGCATTTACCCTCATTTGGTGTTAAGAAGTTATAATTCTTCTATATTGGTAGATATGTGGAGTTTTCACTTCACCGATGAAGCATTTATTGCAGTTATAAGTTACTTTTTGGTTATAAAGGCATTGTAACTTCTCATTTCATCTCACCAAGCATCCAAGCATTCAAAGAGAGTGAAATTGAGTAAAGGCATTCTAAAGGTGAAGCATCAAAGGTTTTTTAGAGCATTCAAGGATTTCTCAACTAAAAGGTATTTATATTTCACAATGGCTTCCTCATCCTCCGATCCTGAATTCGTAGCAAACCCTACCATTGTGGAGAACATAAAATGACCTAGGCCCGTTTTCAAAATAATTCCTAAGATAGCAAAATTGGATGACTCCATTGGTGCATTTGCTGAAGACCCTAGGGCATACATACATTGTAACATAGAAAGTTTAGGGTCTGAAGATTTGAAGAACATGTACATGAATGTTATCATTGACAAGAATGGGGTAGTAAAACCGGAACACAAAGTAGTTGAGGATTTAGGTTTTATTGATATCCTCCGTATGCGAGAATTATCAGATGAAACTATCTACTATGTTCTTAGCAGGGTTCATGGTGAATTTATGTGGTTGGACTCAGTTTTTAAGATCACTAAAGAGGCTATAAGAGTTGTTACTGGTTTACCATCCACCGACACTAGGCCTGAGAAGAAGAAGAAAATCCCTAACAAGGAGGTTATGAGCTTAATCGAAGCTACATTTAATAACAAGTCACTTAGTGTCAATGATATAAAAGATGACAATGTTATTGGTTATAAAGTTGCTCATGCGAATAGGTTGAATTCTGTATCTAGTTCCTGCATTCATAGTGCTCATGAGATGATATTAAACAATGCTAAAATTGACATATGTGAATGGTTAAAGGATGAACTGTTAGAGAATTTGCACAAAATTAAAGGTGATAAGAAAGGAACCTTCAAATTTGGAAGTCTGATAGTGTGTTTAATGCTTTACTTCTCAAAAGAGATTCCCGGTATAGGACATAAGGATTTTGCATATGATATTTTTGTTGGAAAAAAGATAAAGGAGGCAATTAGAAGGTATGGGATCTGATGGTTATGAGTTGGCGAAAGTCTATTTCAATAATTTCCAAGAAAAAATGAGACAAAGTGAAAGGATTCCCCAAAGCATTGTGGATAAACATGATAAACATATATGCATTGTAGTGAAAAGAGATGAAATTTGGATGGAGGTAGTTAGACCTAGAACTGTTTGGATTACTAAAATGGGATATGAGGTGGATTCACACATCTTGGATTCATATGCTAAAATACTCCTAGATGCTCCATCGGAACCAATAGAGGAAATATTTGGTAAACCTGAAACCATTGAAAGTGGTGTTACTATGATGAAGTAGAGGAAGAAAAGAGATAAATTTATGAAAGATGCTTCTAAGATGGTAAAGGATGTTACAGAAGGGTTGATGAATCTTAGCGGTATTGCTGGTAGTGTGAAAGAAAGTCATTCAGTGCAAAAAAGCTTAGCTTACATTTCCCCTGTGGCTACTTCACTTGATTCTGATAATGACAGGACAACCAAATTCAAGAGAGTGGACAAAAAGAAAAGAAAATCCTCATGGGAACCTACTCCATCTCCCAAGAAGTCAAGGACACAGAGAAAGAAACAACAATTTGTAAGTGAGCTCATTGGTCAGAAGAAGAAAGTGACTCCAAAGAAGAAACCTAAACCTAAGGCACTGAATACTCTTACACCAGAAGAGTTGATCAATGAAATCACCCAAGATGGTAACCTTGGTAATGTAAATAAATTCTATCATTCTTTCAAGGATTCAGATAAGGATACTATAGAAGAAAGTATTATTTAATATCTTGATATATACAAGAAAGTTCTTATTGAAGTTGTAGATGATCTACCAAATGATTTATACTTAAGATTAGAGGCTAAGAGAATATTTGTCATGGAGCTTGATAATAAATTAAAGGTAGAAGCTCTATTAGTTGTGCATCTTGTTAATTCCAAGCAGGAAATTGATTATCTAATATCTGAAGCCAATAGGATAGTTTTTGTGAGTGGTCACCGACAAGTTGGTCTTATGACTGACAGAGTTAAAGAAGTAGTAGATGAAATAGCAGATAAGTGGGATATATTTTTTGTTGAGAAAGAGAAGAAAGAAGAGAAGGATAGACATAGAATGGATGTCTTTTGCTAAGGTATATCAAAAAGATAAAGGTAAAGGGAAAATTGGAAGTGTACCTGATATCATGGTCAAGGATAACCTTCCTCCACTGGCATAAGACACCTCACCAATAACTGCAGAGGAACCAGCACAAACTGATAGTCAACCTGAGAAGGCAGAGGAAATAACAAAAGATGACACTAATCCAGAATTTGACATTCTTTTTATTATGAATGTGGACACTTAGGACTTTAATATTATGTTGGATAAGGAAACTGCAAATGTAAAGAAAGATGAAACTAGAAATATTGACATCTATGAGTTGCCAGTCAACATTGTTGGCTCTTAGCAGAATATTGAGATACCAGCTGAAGTTAAGAAATCAGAATCCATTCCTGATGATACTCAGCTTAACACTGAAATACTGGTGGAAGCAATAGCAAAAAAGGGATATGAAAAAAGTGTAGCTAAACTGGCAGTCAACAAGGCAGACAGTAAGGATGACAGTAAGGATGAAAATAAGGTTGAAAACAAAAGTGAGAATAAGGAAGAAACCGTGAATAAAGAAGAGGTCAATGACGGAAACAAGATAGAAGAAGTGGTTAAGGTTAATGTGCAGATATCTGGAGAAGGTAAGAAACCAAATGTATAACCTAGCACTCCTCCTAGCACTTCCACCATGGATTATAGACCAACAAATGTTACAGATGTACTTCTAGATTCAATAAAGAAGATCACATAATGCAATTCCTTAGCATTTAAGGTTGTTGATGATACTTTACCAATTTTGTAGATGATTGGACCGACATGTAAAGTTGATCACATTGTTGGGTTTGTGAGTAAATTGGACACATTGTCCAAATTCATTTCTTCTAATATTAAAACTATGGATAGAATAAATGAAGAGACAGTTAAGGAAAGAGTGAATAAGGAGAAAGATGAATTCTTTGACAAGACAATTAAGGATTGTACATGACATATTGATTCATTGTTACCGGCACTAAATTCCACCATTTTGGAATACAAAGAGTTGTACAGGGAAACATGTAAGCCTCACCATCTAACTGAGGATATTGATGAGGAAATAAGGAAGACACAAAAGGAAATTGATGATATAGCTGATAATATGATAGGTTCTTTGGAACTTACTTCAATTTTGGATCAGGAAATGGCAATCTATGGAGAGAAGATTGAGAAACTGGAAAGGGAGAAAGCAAGGTTGAGAATGAAAACTTGGGAGTTGAAGAACAAAATTGGTCCTAGATTGGAAAACTTATTAACACACCAAAATGAGCTAACCAAAGCATCTATTCAAAGCAACAGTTCACCAGAGCAACAAATGCATTATTTGACTGAGATGATCCGACAGACAGAGACCATAATTTCTAACAATACTAAGTTTTTGCAAGAACTTAACTTGGTTTTAGCAGATATTTTTCAGATTGTACACAACCAGTTACATGTTTCTAGGTAAATTTTGAATTCTTTGATTGTTTTGACATCCTTTGTCATTGATGTCATAGGGGAGTAGTGGTGTATGAGAAAAATGTACAGAAGGAGATCATTTTTCCAGGGGGAGCACATTAAATTTTGGATATCAGTTTTTGGATTTTTCTCATGAGCGTTGCCATCAATACCAAAGGGGGATATTGTTGGCATTATACACTCATATGAGAATATTTGATGTTGTCATTGATGGCAACCAACTAGTAATATGGTTCACTGGTTACACCGGCAACAAACATCATCTACCAGCACTGGCAGGTACTGAAAGTTTATTCACACTGACATCTAGTCTACACCGATAGTAGATCACACCAACACTCTAAGCTGACATGGAAATAATATTGTTTTGTATTGTAATTATATTGTATAGCTAACATGATGTATTGTAAAGACTCATATATGTATGAGATCTTGTAGGTCATTTTGTAAGCAAGGAAATGTAATTAGGCAATGAATGTAAGCAGTATATGAGAGAAAATAATTGTATATGCATTATGATGTAATTATTTTATGAGAGAATAAGAGCATAGAAGAGCAAAGAAAGGTTTATGGTAGAGGTATTTGATAGAGCTTAAACTGGTACTGAATCCAACATTGCAGATGCTATTTTGAGTAGTTCATTGGATTTAATCATCCAATTTTGTAGTCAATGGGACTCCTTTTTGTGATTGAGCAGTGAGCTCTAGGCTATTGACCTTCCTGCATGTGAAGGCCCCTATTGTATAAGTAATATTTATTCATACTGGCCAGTGAGTAAATATTATGGGTCACAAATCCCATAGAGGTTTTTCCCCTATCAAGTTTCCTCACAAAAATATCTATGTTATGGTGTGCATTGATGGTCACACTTATGTTTCTCTTTATTTCATTATTACTTGTTTACCGATATATTAATTTGGGTTTTAAAGTTGCAAACAAGTTTAAATCTTTTGTTTACCCATTAGACACTGATTCACCCCCACTCTCAGTGTCTTTGGAACTGATGAAGTATCTAACATGATCAAAGGTAGAGGTACTATTTCTTTGGATGGTAAGTATAATACTGACAATATCTATTATGTAGAAGATTTAAAGCATAATCTTTTGAGTGTTGGTCAATTGGTGGACAAGGGTTTCCAACTTCAGTTTAAAGATGGAAAATGGAAAATCATTAACAAGACTAGTTTGGAGATTGCAACCGATATTCAGACTGGAGGTAATATCTTTCACTTGAACACTAGTAATAAGACATGTTTTCTTGCTCATATTGTTGAAAGTTGGTTATGGCATAAGAGGTTGTGTCATGTTAATTTTGATTGTATTGTTAAGATCAATTCAACTAAGCAGTTAGAGATATACCTAAGATTATGAAGCCCCATAATCCGATATGTAAGGAATGTCAATTGGGAAAGAAAGTTAGAACTTATATTAAAAGCATACAAGATAAATCTAATTATGTTCTTGATTTGATTCACACTGACTTATGTGGTCCAACAAGGACTAGAAGCTTTCAATGTGATAGGTATTTCATGTTGATTATTGATGACTATTCTAGAATGATGTGGGTGAATTTTCTTAGGGAGAAGTCTGAAGCCTTTGAGAAATTCAAGATCTTTAAAGAAAAGTTTGAAACAGAAACTAGATTGAAAATTAAATGTCTAAGATCAGATCAAGGTCGAGAGTTCACTTCTCATGAATTTAACAGTTATTGTGAGACAAATGGAATTAGGAGACAGTTATTTGTACCTCAGGCTCCTCAGCAGAATGGAGTAGTGGAAAGAAAGAACAAAACCATTTTCGATGCAACAAGATCTATGATGATGGAAGCCAAATTGCCTAACATCTACTGGAGAGAAGCAGCGAGTAAAATGGTCTACACATTCAATAGAGTTCACATTAAAGGTGAAACCAGTAAGACCCCTTATGAATTATGGTTTGGACATACACCTACTGTTAAATATTGTAGAATTTTTGGAAGTAAATGTTATATCAAAAGAGGTGATTCAATTGGAAAGTTTGATCCTAGATGTGATGAAGGGATATTTATTAGTTATTAAATTCAACGCAAAGCATATAGATGTTATAATGAAAGATTGTAGAAAATTGTGGAGAGTGTTAATGTGAAAGTGGATGAGAGGTGCATAAATCAATCTATATCATATGACAGGGAACCAACAGTAGAAATGATCATAATTGAACTGACAATGCCTCAACCGGTATCTAAAATAGTTACACCGACACAATCATAAAATTCAACTGTGACTGATGATCAAAGTAGTGAACCTAAAATTTAGAAGAAACCAAGGTATGTAAGGTTAAATCATTCTAAAGATCAAATCATTGGAGATAGGAACAAGGGAGTTATGACAAGAAGTCTGGCAAATGAAGAGGTGTGTCTTATTTCTCTAATTGAACCAACATCTGTTATTGAAGCTTGTAAAGATAAATATTGGTTAAAGGATATGGAAGATGAATTAGATCAGATAGAGAAGATTGAGACCTGGACTTTAGTTCCCCGACCTAAAAATAAGAATGTTATCAGAACTAAATGGGTTTTTAGGAATAAACTGAATGAAGATGGTCAAGTTATAAGAAACAAAGCTAGATTGGTTTGTAAAGGATATTCTCAAATGGAAGGAATTGATTATGGTGAAACATTTGCACCTGTAGCCAAAATATAAGTTGTTAGACTATTTCTTGCCTATGTAGCTTATAAGAGCTATAAGGTTTATCAAATGGATGTTAAATGTGCATTTTTGAATGGTTAACTTGAGGAAGAAGTATACATTGAGAAACCTGATGGATTTTCACTGATAGATGATAAAGATATGGTTTCTAGATTGAAGAAAGCTAGAGCTTGGTATGCAAGGTTGGATAAATATCTTTTGAAGCCTGGTTTTACTAAAGGTAGTGTTGTGTTGGTCTCAATTTCTGATTACTTTGTTTTCTCTACAAGATTTTCAAGCCCTGGTCACATATGGGGAGAACAACAAGAATAGAAACACAAGAAAACAATTGATAAGGTTTACAAAGAAACCTCCTACACTTCAAGCTTCAACAGAGCTTAGGAGGGTATACCTTTTGTGATTACTCTCTCACAATTTTACTTGATGACTTATAGAAAACCAGTGCAAATTTCTGCAAACCTTATCACTTTAAATACAACTAAACATAAATAAAAAATTCATCTTTGTTATAATGGATCACCTAGAAGGTCATAAACTTTAACAAGTTGTACTAGTGCCTTATTTGGGCTTCAAAGTCATTCAGAATAAAATAGAAGGTTGATAGTATAAATTCATATACACATCATCACCTCGATTTATTAGATCAATATATGCCTGACATATATAAACTATCGACCCATGCTAGACCCAGTCATCAAATTTATGCATAGTTACTAATTATCAATGAAAAGGAATTAAGTATATTTAATTTCCTTCCTTAAGGGGAAAACCTAAGACATTCTCGTAATTTTCTTTACAAACCATTTGACTAAACAATCCTATATCATTAAATCAAAATGATAACCAATCACACAGACACAAAGACAACAAAAATACGGGCTCAAAACATTTTGATCAATATATTAATATTATCTCATCAAAGTTCTACAAAAAACACAGAATGATTCTTTGGAATACAAAAATGAAAGCCTAAATACATTTTGCCATAGTTTTTTTACAAAATTCTTGTGATGATTTTCTAAGTAGTCTTGGTATCCTTTTATAAAGAGATGGATGCAACAAGCTTCAGACTTCCCTAGAAAGTATTCTTGTTCTAACCATAATTCCCCCAAAAAAAGGTTACATTGTTTACAAATAAAAATAGGAGAAAAACAGATTAGTTAAATAGTTGGAGAAAAGCCAACTGACTTCTCAATATTCATAGTTTAAGCGCCAGGTGTCTTCAATTCTTCAAAAGTCTGATTACCCAAAAATAACCTGTTACAAGAGCTAACTATTTCTAGTTGCCTATGGGTTGTCACATGTTGTAGCGTCAGTTGATTCTTCTCAAGCCTCTCTTTCTTTCATCACATATTTATTTTCCCATTCCTTGAACATATCATCATTAGTCCAAGAGAAACTAACAATTTTCTTTGTCAGTTTATTTAAACCTTTCCACGTCTCCTTTAACTGTTTGACTTCCTTTTCCAAAAAACCAAAGTGTGATTTTATTTTTCAATCTCCTTAATGGTTTGAATGAACAAGGAGGTATCATCTATATTTATGATTCTATTTATTCTTTATGTTAACTTATGGCCTAACTCACCAAGCCATACATCTTTATCTTTCAATTTGTCATTATTAACAAAACCTCTAAGGAACAATTCAAACTTCTGATTTTCATATTCTTTTCTATATAGGTTTTCCTTTCTTTCTATATCAACTCTTTCCTCTACTAACCTAGACATACCTTTTACTAGCTCATAAGTGGCTTTGATAGTGGCATCAACACCTTCCTCCTCCTGGGATAAGTATATGATCTCTAAATCAACCCCCCTAGCAATCCATTTATCTAAAATTGGCTCCAAAATAACCTTATCCTCTTTCAAAGAATTCAAAATATTCAAAATTCTTTTCATATAAATATACACACTTGAAGCCCCAACTGTATCAGCAAACTTCAAAATTGTACCCCTGATGTTCTCCTCATACTTATTTACAAAAATTGCTTGGGATTGCTTTAATCTCTCCATCTCATCTTGAATGTTTTCAACTGATTGAAAACCAAGAGCCACGGGAGAAGGAGGGAATTCAACTATTGGGATGGTAGGAGTGGGTCTGGTAAGAGAAGAGGAAATCATTAGATTGGAAGACTCACCCTTCTGATGTTGTCCTCCTAACTGACTCATCAATTCTGTAATGGTGTTGTCCTTATGAGCTAGCTCAAGCTTGGCTTCATTGTAGGCTTTTAGTACTACCTCTAACTTCACCTGGAGATCAACTTTCTCCTTGGCTTCTTTCTTAGCAACTGCCATACTAAACTTAGCAGATTCTAGATTTGTACTAGTAGCTTCTACCACCCCTGTATCCTTAACTTTTTTACAATCATACCTTCTGAACAGCCAGATTTCAAGGAGTCTTTCCTCCTTTTTCTCTCTTCCCTCTTTAGTAACCACATAACAAGGGCCACATGGTCATTACTATAATTTATCCCTTCCAGAGGCTTGGTTTCTTTTCTAACTGCATCAAAAATCAAGGCACCAACTATGTCCCATTCAAGAAGAATCAAAACTCCAGCATCTACAATCAATTTCCTCCCTTTCTTAGGGACAATTGCCTCAAATTCTCTCAGCATTTCTTGCTTTATTTTTGCTTCAACAATAGATGGATCTTTATGGGGTTGTTCAACTTTCCCCTTTTCACACCTTTCTTTGAACTGCCCAATATGTTTTCTCCAAACAAATTGTAAAAATGCCTACATTTCATCCTCAAAATAGATCACCAAAACTTAATCTTCTCTTCAAAAGGGTGAAAACTGTCCAAGGGATCATAGTTCTTGTAAAAATTTTGGACAAAATCAAGGGTCTTCTTGAATACCAACCATTTTTCTTTTCTTACTTCTTGCTCATCCAAGTTGAATTCATTCCTTATTAGGTCTTTAGGAAAGTGAAATTGATGAACTCTACCTCCACACCTGACTTTCTTCCTAAACATATTGTGAAAGAAATCCTCTGGATCAGCAAACCTAGCAATTGCAATTGATAACCTGTATGGTTGAAGAAAATTCTCAAAATGTAACCGGCCACCCTTGGTGACCACAAACTGATGTGCCACAATGATTGTTGGAAAAATTATTTCCCTTTGTTTGTTAACTCTACTTCTTGTAGGCCTCCAATTTGCCTCAAAATCTCATCAATGCCTATCTTCAAAGGGACTTGGTAAGGGAGTAGATACGGGGTTCCCCTAAAACCATACACTCTGAAAATGGTAGAAACTGGGTACAAGATTATGCCACCCCATTTGTGCACAATATTATTATTCTTAGCAAACTCTATGGGTCTAGTGAATTCAAGGAGGGCCTTAGGAATCCTAGGGGCCTTAGGAATCCTAGGGTTCTCATGGCATAAAAGGATTCTGAGCCTAGATGCAAAGCATCTATCAAATTTCAAGTAACTTGTATCCTCTCTATCCTAGGACAAACCTATACTCCATAGCTGAACAAGCATATCTTCTCCATCCTTGTCCCTTAATAGGTCCATGTCATTTGTAAAATATTCAGCACCTTTAAACAAGAACATGTGCATCAACAAGGAGTATCAACCGAAAGGTTTATCTACCTTAGCATTATTTATCCTGATTAGGCCTTCATGAATGGAATTTGTAAGGTAGGGTGCAAAATCATAGGTCACTACTAAAGATGGGTTCAAAATTTGTGCCATCATAAGAATATAATGGGTTGGCATGACACTCTCTGCATCTTCCTCAAGAATTTGACATAAAGACCAATATATACCCTTAGCCCTTAAAGTAAAGAAATTCAAAGGGAAAGGCTCCATTATGCTAGGGCCTACCAATATTAATCCTCCTATCTTTGCAAATATTTCTTTTAATGGCCCACTCCTAAGGTGATCCCTCTGTGCATCATAGACCTTCTTAAGCATCTCAAAATAAATGGGCTCCAAATAGTTTGAGACCTCACTTAGCCAGAAAAAATTTCTGAATTCATCATCATTGATTTCAATTAAGGGCCCCCCATTTACATTTCTACCAGTCTTAGCGATAGGGTCATAATTTTTGGCAATTTGGGTTAACTGATCAACATCCATAAATACTCTAGGGACCACAAGTTTTCTAACATATAACTCCCATATACTGTTTATAGGAGCAGGTGAATTTCATTGACCAAATCCTACTCTGAACAAACCTAGACCTATCATACCTATCCAGGCATCTCTCAGCCAATACCCCTTATTGTACAAACCATCACCAATCCTCAGGCAAGGAGATTTGGACACAAGTTCTTTTATCTTGGTTTCACCATTGGTAGATTGAGCCAGTTGTTCTAAAAAGTCATCACAGATAGCCCTTTCTTGATAATCTACCTTTCCCTTGAATTCTCTTCGTGGTTCCATATTAAAACTATCCTTACTTCAATTACAATTCAAATAACCTCTTTTGAATTTCAATTACCAAATAACACCACACAAACAAGAGTTGCAAAACATAGTCGCAGAAAAATTTACTTGTTGCCTCAGAAATCACAAATTGTGCATCTGTTCTTTCCAAATCTCCTTGAATGCCCTTTTACAATTTTAAATTCCAATATAATGGCTTATGTAGGGAATATAGTGACAATTGAGCATTGATTACTATCAATAAAGCTACACACTTCTGCAAATAAATCCTTTTGAAATTATAAATTTTGGCTTTAATGGACTAGAAAGGCTTCTTCTGAGTAATTCTCTTTTAGTCGCTGATCCACAAAGATTAAAGTTCAAACAACATTCAATCGTAGCCTAGTGACTACCGTCAAATCATGCAAAACTAGCTTGCCCATTAACCCTATTAGCTTTCAAAGTGGGCCGATCAATTAATCACTCATCCGCTCTTTGTCATTGATCCACAAAGGTTAAAGTTCAAGCATCTCCTCATTGCGGTATAGCGATAGCCATCGATCTTCCTTTGAATTGTCAACTCTTTAACACACCCAGGCTACCCACTTCCGGCCGGGCCCACCATGCAGTTGCTAATCTGCATTGAATAAAAATCGAGCATCTCTCAACCCTGGTTTAGTGAAAACCGTTGGATCATGAGTCAACCGCTTGATCTTTAGGGTCCTTTGATACTTAACCGTCACCACTTCACCACCTGCACTAATTGTCTACCTTAACCACCTCTCTTAGCCCGTCCCTAGTGGTTTGTCATTGGGTCACCAGGAATAAATGTCACACAACTTCCTATTGCAATATAGAAACAACCGTTGATCTAAAGAAACTTATCCGTCCTTTAAGAATCTCAATAGATACAAACAAAAAGACTTAGAACATTAGGAAATCTGCAAAATATTTCAAATTTAATTAAAACCTACCTAAGCCTAGACTTACAATGGCCCCTTTTAAATGATGTGGCGACCCTTTCACTTAACTGGAAAAAGCAACGGGTGGGAATAAAAAGACTTGGAGATAATATAACACATAGGTTTATCCTTTGAATGATCTTGAAATTGTAAAACCCTAAACCTTTAGAAACCATAAACTCGTAGACAAAGGTCAAATTTCTGAATTTTGACAAACTTTTAAGGATAAAAGGCAAGACTTCCAACACATTTAAAACCCTGATAACATATTGATAGTAATTTATATTATAAAATTACTAATGATGATATTCTGATTTGCAGGTGTAAATAAATATTCATTATAGATATTATTACACTTTACTTAAGTTAACTTAAGATAATGCATCTCTTTGTAGTTTGGATTGGAGACACTTAGAGAAGTGTGCACATAGGGATATAGCTTGTAGGAGAAATTCCACCTTTTGTGGTATTATTTTTCTATTACACTCCACATTTGGTGGGTCATCCACCTCTTGTGGAATATTATATTATTTCTCCTACCTATCCCTAGTATTTCTTACCTACCCTTGTTTCTCATTGAGCCACATGTCATGATTGTGTGCTTGTACATCCATATGGCCTTGCCTATATAAGCAAGCCTATATTCGTTGTATTGGTTAATCCAGTTGATCATTTGCATAGTGATGAGAATACAGTTTGTTCTTGTCATTCTTTTGCCTCTCTTTTATACTTTTCATTGTGCCCTTGATCTTGGCAAAATCTCACATGGTATCAGAGCCATTGGGGCTTCAATTGATTGGTTTTTGGAGATGTCTTGGAAGACTTCTATTTTCAGATCTAAGGGACAACATTTTTTGGAGGCATCTTAGAGTGTTTTTACCTCACCATTGCATCCGGGAGGCCATTTCCATAAAAATTGAGTATACACTCGACCTATTTTGGTGAAAATCAAATTTTGGGTGTTGGAAGAATTTTTTGCCCAATTCGGGTGGTACGCTATAGAAATTTTGGATCTAAAAAAAAAAAAAAAATTCTGAAATTTTTTTTCCAGTTCTGAATATATATATATATATATATATATATATATATATATATATATATATATATATATATATATATATATATATATATATTGTAGGTTGGTACCTTCTGCCTAGTCAGTAGTATAGAGTCAGCGCCCAATCAGCAATGCACAGTTAGCTACTCAGTCAACTCCCAATCAACATTTTTTTGAAAAAAATTTAGATCCCTCTCCGTTGAGCAGTTTGGATTTTTGGGTCAACTTTGGAGGCTCATAATTTGCTCAATTTTGCTCCTTTTTGTGTTCAATTTTTTTGATTTGGGCTAATTGTTTGTGCTCTTTGCAATGGTGTGGTTATTTTCTGATTTTGGTGCACAGGTTTTTTGTAATTTTTGGATTCTCTCAGTTGTACCTGTCCAATCCTCAATTTTGCAACTTCAAAGGCTCTGTTTGAGCTCATACGGCCTCCTTTTCAGGTGCCATTTTTTTTGAAAGTGCATATTTTTTTGTCTACTTTCATAATCTCTAATCAGATTTCATAGATTTTGAATGAAAAATGTACTTTCAGATATTATTCTTATTTGGCCTATTTGGTACTTGTAAATTGCTCAGATCTTAGTTTAGATCTCTTGCATTATTAGTTTGAGTCTTATTTGGATTTATTAAGGCAGTTGTAAAGTTGAAATCAGAAGTCCACTTTGCCATTTTTTGCAAGTGGCCCATTGTACATGCACTAAGTATAAAGTGCCAAATCATCTTTTTTTTTTTGGGGGGGGGGGGGGGTTCTTTGATTGAGTGAATTTGGGAGGGTGTCTTGTGTGATTGTGCCTCTCTTTGCTTATTCTCTTTCATTTTTTGTTACAATAAGTCCTCATAAAATTCCACCTTTAACTCTATATAATTATGCATCATGGAAAATTAAAGTAAGGAGCAAATTAATGGAAAAAGGTCTCAAGCATTACATAGATGGAACAATAAAAGCACCACCTGATCCTAATGCTCAGTTAGAATGGATCACTAAGAATTGCATGGCTCTTGGAACTTTGTGTAAGTATGTATCAGATGACCTTATTTTTCACATTGAGAAGTGTACAACAATCAAAGATGCTTGGCATATGTTTCAGAAATTGTATGGTCAAGTTGATCAAATCAAAGGTTACAAGATTGAAAATGATCTCATCACTTGGATCCCAAGATTTTTGATACAATCCAAGATTATGTCACCAAAGCAAATGAGTTAAGAGAAAAGCTTAAGGAATTGTGGAATTGACAAAAAGGATGCTCAGTTGATATTCAACTTGTTGGACAAGCTTGTACCAGAATATGCAACATTTGTGTCTAGCTTCCAAACTCATTGTTTGACAGTGGGGAGTTCCTACATCATGCCTTCATTTGATGCTTTCACAGAAATGTTGATAGTGGAAAAATCTAAGTTTTTGAACATGGGGCTTCTCAAGTCTACAAATTCCAAGGCGTTGGTGGCTAATCAAGGGAGTCAAGGGACTCAAGCAAAGATTCCAACAAGAAGAAAAATCAATCTAAGTCAAAGCCACAATAGGAAAAAGGACAATCATCCTCTCCATCACAAGGTGATTTTTCATCCTCTTCAAAGAAGGGGGCTCCACCTAAGAAGGATAAACCAACTTGTGCATATTGCAAGAAGTATGGTCATGATGAGCATCAATGCCACCCCAAGAAACTTGATGAGTTGACAAATATTCTTAAGAAAAACAACATCAACTTTCCATCCACCTACACAAAGAAGGATTCATCTCCTTCCTCTTCCTCACATTCTAAGGGAAAAGGGCAAGAATTTTTGGATACAATAGGTTCTCCACAATAGTGGATACATGACTCAGGTGCATCTTATCACATGGGTTCTAGAAAGGAGCATTTTTCTTCATTGGAGCCATCTAAGGTACCTCACATTTACATAGGTGATGATACAAAAGTAGAATTTGAAGGGAAAGGTTCAGTTGACATGGATGATGGAACATTTGAGAATGTTCTTTATGTTCCTACCTTGTCTACCAACCTTCTCTCTATCTGCCAAATCACTCACTATGGGAATGGGAAAAAGGTCGAGTTTACACCAGATTCAGTTGTAGTAAAGGAACTTGATAATGATGCCTTGGTAGTAGTGGGACAAGTCAATGACAACTCAAGGCTTTATTCATTCTCCCACTTTGTGCCAAGTTCTCCTTCTAGAGCCTTGCTTACTCATTCAGATTCAAAAAGTAAGCTATGGCATGAGCAGTTTGGTCACCTTAACTACTACTATCTTCAGTAGCTCAACACTAAAGACATGGTCACAGGTCTACCTGGAATCAATTTTTTAGAGGGTGTATGTTCAAGTTGTTCCATGGGAAAGCATCCCAAGGAGAAGTTTGATAAGGGGAAAGCTTGGAAAGCTTTGGAATTTCTTCAACTTGTTCACAATGATGTAGCAGGTCCATTTCTAGCACCTTCATTCAGTAAGGCCAGCTATGTCCTCACCTTCATTGATGACTACTCCCACTTCACTTGGGTCTACTTTCTCATTCATAAGAGTGAAGTATTTGACAGATTTCAGGACTTCAAGACTCGTGTGGAGAAGCAATCCGGGAAAGTGGTCAAGATTCTTTGTACAAATAATGGAAGGGAATATGTGAACAAAAGACTTGAGGATTTTTGTACATTTGAGGGGATTGATATTCAGCATTCTATTGAATACACTCCATAGTAGAACAGAGTTGCAGAACACAAGAATAGAAATCTCAAAGAAATGGCTACTTGTATGATACATACATGTTCTCTTTATCCCACCTTTTGGGCAAAGGGTATCAATTGTGCCACACACATCTAGAATCGGGTTTCTCACAAATATTTGCAATGTATTACTCCTTTTGAAGCTTGGGCTGGTAGGAAAGACATTTCAGAGTCTTTGGGTGTGTAGCATGGGCTCACATACCTTTGCAGAAATGCAAGGCATTGGAACCTCAGAGTAGGCCTTGCATATTTTTTGGATATCTTGAGGGTGTTAAGGCATATGGATTGATGGATCTTGAGACACATGAGGTGTTTATTGAGAGGAGTGTTCACTTTGAGGAAAGCTCTCCTAGCTTATCCTCTCTACCTCCTCCACCTTCCTCCATTGTGGATAGTGATGCTAGTGATTCATATGATGAGTCTCCTTCAACTTTGACTCACAGGGTTACACCTGTACAGGGTCCACTTGCAGTTGAGGAGCCTCATTCTCCACCTCCACCTATACCTCATTGGGCTCGACAAACACTTGAGTCAATGGGTTCTCTTGTTGGGGATCCTTTAGATACATGAAGGAATCGATCACAACATCAAGACCTTCCAAATGCATTCATTTCTACTACTTCCAATCCACATACATTTGTGGAAGCATCAAGGGTTCCTCAGTGGGACCAAGCTATGGAGGAAGAGTATAGTTCCTTGATGAGGAACAACACATAGGATTTCTTCCATCTCCCTAAGGGGAGAAAGATGGCTCAATTTAAGTGGATCTATCAGACCAAGTTTGTAATAGATGGTAGTGTGGATAAGTATAAGGCTCAACTTGTTGCGAAAGGTTTCTCTCAGGTTCTAGATGTTGACTATATAGATACCTTTGCGCCCATAGCCAAGATGACCTCCATTTGCTTGAAACTTGCTATTGTTGCAGCTCATGGTTGGGGTATACATCAAATTGATGTGAAGAGTGCTTTTCTTCATGGTGACCCTAATGAGGAGATTTATATGGAGAAGCCATGAGGTTTCATCCAGGATACTTCCTTGGTTTGCAGACAGGAAATCTCTCTATGGCCTTAAGCAGGCCCCTAGGGCTTGGTACACCAATATGGATTCCTTTCTTCTCTCAGCAAGGTTCACTAGGTGTCATTCCAATCTGAGTGTCTACATTTTGCAAAAGGATGACTCTCACTTCATACTTGTGCTCTATGTTGATGACTTGATCATTACAGGGAGCACTGCATCCATCATTAGCAGGGTCAAATCTGCTTTGCATGACAGATTTGCTATAACTAACTTGGGTTTTTTTGCACTACTTTCTTGAGATAGAGATTTCACAGTCACCTTCCAGGATTACACTATCACAACCTAAGTATTCTCTTGATCTACTTGCACTCTTTCATATGGCTAATTGTAAGCCTACCCCAACTCTCTTTCTTTTAGGAGTCAAGCTTGAGGCTCAGTGTTCTTCTCCACTAGTTGATGCCACATTGTATCATGAGCGTGTGGGTAGTCTCATCTACTTGACTCATACATGCCTTGATATTTCATTTGTAGTTGACATGGTTTTCCACTTCATGTAGGAACCACATGAGCTTCATTGGAAAGCCTCCAAATGCATCCTTCATTACATCTAGGGTACACATCACTATGGGATTCACTATCCAGCAGGCACAGGACTTCACTTGGTTGGTTACACAGACTCTGATTGGGCTAGAAATCTTGATGATTGTAAGTCTACTTACGGTTATAGTTTTTACCTTGGTTCAAGCCCCATTTGTTGGTAGAGAAATAAGTAGCATGCTATTGCTCTCTCTTTGACTGAGCTTGAGTATCGAGGAGTTGTTAACGCAGTGACAAACCATTTGGCTTCAACAGATTCTCATAGAGTTTGGGATCACCACTCCGTGACCAGCAGTTCTACATTGCAACAATCAAAGTGCTATTACAATCTCGATGAACCCAGTCCAGCACCAATGGACCAAACACATCAAGATTCATATGCACTATATCTGAGAGCTAATTCAGGAGCAGGTCATTGACTTGTAGTATTGTCCTACAGCGGAGCAAGTTGCAGACATATTCACCAAGCCTTTCACTAAGAGTAAGTTCCAGTAGTTGCGAGCTCTCTCGGGGGTGTGGGATGTCTCATTAGGGGGGGTCAACTAGATTCTCCTTCCTCTCTTATGGGGGGGAATTTTTCCTCTTTGAGGTTTTTTCCTTCTTCTTTGAGAGTTTTTTTGTACATTCATCTCTCTTTTGGGGGATATTTTTTTCCCACTGGTTTTTCTCACTTTCTCCATTTGTGAGAGATTGCATTGCATAGTTTTTCTTGCATTTGCATATTATACATGGGTACCTATCATGGCCTAGTAGCTGGGACCCATCTTTCATTTGTTGACTTGAGTCTTCATTCCTCTAAGTTGCACTTAAGGGGGGGTGTTGGTGTAAATAAATATTCATTATGGATATTATTACACTTTACTTAAGTTAACTTAGGATAATTCCTCTCTTTGTATTTTGTATTTGAGACACTTAGGAAAGTGTGCACATAGGGCTATAGGTTGTAGGAGAAATTCCACCTTTTGTGGTCTTATTTTGTTGTTACACTCCACATTCGGTGGGTCATCCACCTCTTGTGGAATATTATATTATTTCTCCTACCTACCCCTACTATTTCTTACCTACCCTTGTTTCTCATTGAGCCACATGTCATGATTGTGTGCTTGTACATCCATATGGCCTTGCTTATATATGTAGACCTATATTCATGGTATTGGTTAATCCAATTGATCATTTGCATATTGATGAGAATACAATTTTTTCTTGTCATTCTTTTGTCTCTCTTTATACTTTTCATTGTGCCCTTGATCTTGGCAAAATCTAACATGATTATTGAAGTATTTGTTGATGATATCATTTTTGGAGGAGAAGATAAATTGTGCATGAAATTTGTTAACACGATGAAAAATGAATTTGAAATGTCCATGATTGGTGAGATGATTTTTTTCTTAGGTTTGTAGATTACTCAAACTCACAAAGGCATCTTTATCTATCAAACTAAGTATCTAAGTGTTAGTGAACAAATTTTTCCTTCGAAGATAACTATACAAATAAACTCAAAATGCCCAGAATGAAAGACAAAAACTACTAACAGTTGGATAGATTATCATTGAAGTGATAATCTTCCTCTGAATTGAGAGGTACAACTCCCTCTTAGAAGATTTACAAGGAATTAAATTGCTGATATGCTTTTAACCAGAAAGCAATAAAGGAAAATAACATTCATCCATAGCCATGAAAATAAATGCCAAAGACTTACAAAATAGATATAAATGAAGACCATTAAATCAAAGTTTAATTTTCTACACTTATGGATAGCACTTGGACTAGAAATTAACAGAGAAAGTCGTTGCTCCAATATGACTTACTTTCAAGCATACAGACTTGTAATAAATCCACATACACAATTGATTATAATAGAAAAGACATTAATAAACAACTGCAAAGGCTCAAAGTCCAGCTACAGTCATGAGAAGAATATCAGCAACACAAAGATTGAAGATATCATCTGCATTCTATTCATGTCTGAAAATCAACTCAAAGATTGATATTTTCTATACAAAGCAGTGCTTAGAAAAGCTTCAACTCCTCCCTTACAAATAAAAATCTACTCTCCCTCACCCACAGGCTGCCAGAAAAAAAGAAAAAGAAGAAGAACCCCTCCTCTTTCAATCCTTTCACAATAAATAGTTACATGAAATCTTTATTCAGTTTTTATAACAGAATCTTGAAAAACTTTTTAACTTATTCTTTTCACTTTCCCCATTACTCTTATTTATAACATCAAATATTTATAAAAATTAGAAATATAATTCTCGAAAGTTTATAAAAATATTTGGATAGGTAGCACTTGAATATTTTAAACCAAAATGAAAATATTCATTATGCTGGGCGGACTGAAAATATTTGTGACAGTAAAAGTTTGTCTCGGTACGGGGGCCATAATTTTTGTTTCCACTATTGGATCTTTCTCAATTTTGGATATGTTGGTCGCAAACTAGTTTTCTGCATTCTTACTAGAGAGATTTCAAAGATAATGTCTGAGTAAAAAGCTATGAGCTACTATGTGCGGGTCTATATGTCTGCCATAAAACCAAACTTGCAGAACTTGAACCTTAATTTTCATCGAACACTTTAAACATCACTAAACTATTTGAACTAGGTTCAAATGGTTCACAATCTAGAGAAAGAGTATATGAAACATCATCCACGATCGTGAAATAGAGTTGCTGCAAAACTCTTGATATGAATGTTAGCCCAAAAATGTCTTAGACACAACTTAGCACCTATGGTACCTAGATGAACACTATGAACTCTGTTCAAGATGGTTCAAGGGGTTCAAGGGGTTCATAAGGTTCAAACAACTATTGAAACATAATGCTAAGGATTTAGAAATAATTTACAGGAGGATTAGGGATTGAACCAATGAATTTTTAACAAGACAAAGACTCAACTAAAAATTTTGCAAGGCGACTCACTCTTGTTATGAGGGATGAATGACAAAATAACATTGGCTCTGACTGGGGACCGGGACTATAAAGGAAAAGGAGAATATAGAATGTCTTTGGAAGAGATCAGTGCCTAGCCATTGGGCAACAGTGTCAAGAAAAACAAATCACAGGGAGCTTCTTGTAGAGGGCGGAAACAACAATGAAAAACTAACAAGCCAAAACCCACACTAAACCAAGGTTGAAAATTAAGACAAGCTACACCTAGATCACACCAAAAATATTATTGACAAAAATATACATGTAGGAAAATCCCACCATGAGAACTGGAGCCAAGAACTTCTTACACAAAACCATCCACCAGTTGGGAGAAGAAGGAGCCTTTTCAGAAAAATGGCTTGTGTTCAAATGAAGCAACCCAAAACCATGCTCTTCTGATAACTTCTTCAATGTTGAACACCAAACTAACAACATGTAGGAACTTTGTGAATACACACTCATGCCCAAAAAGCCATGTTTCATCATGAACTTCTGAATTTTCAGGAAACATCTGCACAGTACTTCTCAAATAATGTTCTATTTCTGGCTGAAAAAAGTAATGCTAAAAAATTCCTAGGGAAAAGGCTGCATCATTCTCACAATCACCACTATTAAGAGCATCATTTTAAAAATAATTTTCAGCATTTGAACTAATTTCAGAATACAGAGACACTTCATCATACATGGGGTCCAACTTAGCTGAAACAACTTCAACATCTTTTACTAAAATTAAATCTGCAAATTCCCTATCCAAACTTAATGCATGAAATGAATTAATACCTGCATCCTTCTCTTTGAAATCCCCTTCATCAATGGATGACAAGAACTACTCTATGATCTCTTCACAAAAAGAAGTACTGTCCAAACTGGTCAACAGTTCTTGGGACTGCAACTCTTCATTAGGAAGACATAATATTGTTTTACTATCAAAATGAAATGATTCTAGGAAGGACTCATCACAAGATTTTAAACATAAAGAATCATTTTCATCATTTTCATGTATAAGTTTGAAATCTTCATACTCTGGTTGCATGTAAATCTAAAAATTTTCATCTTTTATACTTTTGAAACAAGATAACTTTCCATACTATCAAAACTAAAAGTTTCTATTTTCGGGTAAGAGAAAGACCTCAAAAAACCTATTTCATTCAAGCCCACAGGTTCTCCAATGTTGTCTTGATTATTCTCACTTACCATTGTTTGACTTTCATGAGACTGAACTATTTCTTGCCTAACTTCTCGCTCATTCAAGACAAGGTAATTGTAGGAGTGAGATGAAATTGAGATGATTGGAGCCTCATCATCATCAAATTTTAATTCTTCTTTCAACTGCAATATTTTATTTGCATAAACTTGCAAAACTCTCATCTTTTCTTTCAATTCTTTCAATTTGTGAAATTTGATGCAAAGACTTCTCCATAGAAGAGTGGATGCATGATCATCTTCCACACTTATATTATTCCTAACAACATGAGAAATGCTTTCTTTGTAATGCTCCAAGAAGTCATGCAACATTTTATCATCTATTGCAATAATTTCCAAGATCGAAGGATCTGGTCTTTTCCCTTTTCTCATTGCTCTTGCCTTGAGCATGATGTTTATATATAGAGTTGCCATTCTCCTGCACAGAGATAAATCTAAAAATATGAGTAAACAAAATGCATTAGTCTTTGATTCTGAATCCCTAGCAGAATCGCCAAAAATCTGTTAGTGAACAGATTTGTCCTTCGAAGATAACTATACAAATAAACTCAAAATGCCCAGAATGAAGGACAAAAAGTACTAAGAGTTGGATAGATTATCATTAAAGTGATAATCTTCCTCTAAATTGAGAGGTACAACTCCCTCTTAAAAGATTTACAAGGAATTAAATTGCTGATATGCTTTAAACCAGAAAGCAATAAAGGAAAATAACATTCATCCATAGCCATGAAAATGAATGCCAAAGACTTACAAAACAGATATAAATAAAGACCAATAAATCAAAGTTTTTTTCTGCACTTATGGATAGCACTTGGACTAAAAACTAACAGAGAAACTCGTTGCTCCAATATGGCTTATTTTTCAAGCACACAAACTTGTAATAAATCCACATACACAATTGATTATAACAGAAAAGATATTAATAAACAACTGCAAAGGCTCAAAGTCCAGCTACAATCATGAGAAGAATATCAGCAACACAAAGATTGAAGATATCATCTGCATTCTATTCATGTCTGGAAATCAACTCAAAGATTGATATTTTCTATACAAAGCAGTGCTTAGAAAAGATTCAACTCCTCCCTTACAAATAAAAATCTACTTTCCCTGACCCACAGGCTGCTGGAAGAAAAGAAAAAGAAGAAGAACCCCTCCTCTTTCAATCCTTTCACAATAAATAGTTACATGAAATCTTTATTCAGTTTTTATAACTGAATCTTGAAAAACTTTTTAACTTATGCTTTTCACTTTCCCCATTACTCTTATTTATAACATCAAATATTTATAAACATTAGAAATATAATTCTCTAAAGTTTATAAAAATATTTGGACAGGTGGCACTTGAATATTTTTAACCAAAATGAAAAAATGCATTATGTTGGGTGGACAGAAAATATTTGTGACAGTAAAAATCTATCTCGGTACGGGGGCCATAACTTTTGTTTCCACCATTGGATCTTTCTCAATTTTGGATATGTTGGCCAAAACCTAGTTTTCTACATTTGGACTTGAGAGATTTCAAAGATAATGCATGAGTAAAAAGATATGAGCTACTATGTGTGTCTATATGTGTGTTATAAAATCAGACTTGCAAAACTTGAACCTTGAACTTCATCAAACACTTTGAACATCACTGAACTATTTGAACTAGGTTCAAATGGTTCATAGTTTGGAGAAAGAGTATATGAAACATCATCCAGGATCATGAAATAGAGCTGCTGCAAAACACTTGATATGAATGTTAGCCAAAAAATGTCTTAGACACAACTTAACACCTGCGGTACCTAAATGAACACTATGAACTCTGTTCAAGATGGTTCAAGGGGTTCAAGGGTTTCATAAGGTTCAAACAACTATTGGAACATAATATTAAGGATTTAGAAATGATTTACAGAAGGATTAGAGATTGAACCAACGAATTTTTAACAAGACAAAGACTCAACTAAAAATTTTGCAAGGCAACTCACTCTTGTTATGAGGGACGAATGACAAAATAACACTGAGGCAATTGTTGAAGAAGTTTGATATGGATAATTCCAAACTGGTAAGTACTCCTATGGCGACAAGTGAGAAATTATCTATCAAGGATACTTCTACACTGGTAAATCTGATAAGGTATAAGTCTATGATTGGTGGTTTGCTATATTTAACTTAGACTAGACCGGATATTATGAATACAGTAAGTATTGTTTCTAGATATCAAAGTAATCCTAAAGAAAATCATGAATGTGCAGTAAAGAGGATATTTCGGTATTTGCAAGGAACAACAAAATATGGCTTATGGTATTCTAGAAATGATGTTTTCACTTTATGTGCATATATTGACTTAGATTGGGCAGGAGATACTAATAACAAGAAGAGCACTTTTGGTGGAGCTTTCTTTCTTGTTAAGAAACTGGTTTCATGGATCGGCAAAAACTAGTCATGCATTTCTTTATCTACTACAGAAGATGGGTATATTGAAACAACAACTAATTGGACTCAAGTCTTGTGGATGAAGCAAATGTTGAAGGATATCAAGGTAAATTATAGTGAACAGGTAGTTACCTACTGTAATAACTCTGCAACTATTGACATGTCTAATAATCTGGTATTTCACTCTAAGACTAAGCATATATCAATAAAGTATAACTTTTTGAAGGACAAGTTAGAAGGAAAGGAACATAAATTGGTTTATGTGAACACTAAAGAACATATTGCCGATATATTCACTAAACCACTATCTAAGGAATCATTTGAGTATTTGAGAGACAGGTTAGGGGTTTATGCCCCTTCGGCAGAGACTTGATCGATGCATTTTATCATTAGTCTAGCATGCATTATCAAAGATGCTATTCATTCTGGAACTAATGCATGGTGCTACTACTCAAAGGGAGTACTTAGCTTTGAGATTCGAAGGTTTACATTATTGCATTGATATTTGTGTCAGATTTTTGGCATTGATGTCAAAGGGGGAGAGATAGTGATATGAAAAATAATTTCAGAACTTTACAGGGATATCAGTCACAGGGGGAGAGTTATTGATATTCAGGAGATTGTTTGTTGTCTTCCATAGGGGGAGACTTGTTTGGCATTTTTTGGTACTTAGATGTTTTTCACATCTAGTGTTCCCATCAATTCTAAAGGGGGATATTGATGGTATTATGGATGAATTGATTATATGTTGCATTGATGTCTTGTCATTGATTTCAACACTAGCTGTTATGGTTGGTTACCAACAGATAGGTTTTGGTTACCAGTAGAAGATCTAGTGTTATTGGCAGAAGAGACTATCTGTTGGACACTTCCGACATGTTTGGATCAATGGAGTATGCTTGATTTTATGTTTTACATGTTCCTGGAGAATGTTTTGGTTAGTTGGTATTGACTTGGTGATCAGATGTTATCATACACTCTTGTAAACCCTTACTGGCATTGGTTTAAGGTTTTACCAGTAGAGATTTTACTGAGAAATATTGACAGGATGCATAAGTGGTGTTGGTACGACTTCTACATGGATTTCAAGATGCTGAAGATGTTCTTTGATTGTGTTTCAAACAGCTTGAAGACATTGATTTAGCATGGTGGAGCCAGAATAGGTCTAGTGCATATCTAGGTTATGGACCAGTATCATGTTAATGTGTACTCTACACATTACCGAGATGTCTTGGGATGTTCTATGGATTGGTTATTGTTGTTTTGGTTTTAAGCCAACATGACATATCGTAGTGATATGGATTTATGTAATGATCTTATTATAATATCTTTTAGGTGGCCGACCTAATTGGTTTAGACCTTAGGGTTGGTATAAAATAATGTAACATCTCATTGCATATTATGGAATGGGAATAAGGAATAAGAGTCATGGTCTTCAAATTAAATATCATATGCGAAGGCGATTTGGTCAATCATAGGTGATCAATTTGGGATTAAGGAAGAGGTTAAATGCCTCTGGTATTGAGCTTAATCGAGACTATAATCAGGCATGGTAGATGCTATCTCTACCAGATCATTACTCTAGATTGTTGTCCATTTATCTTGAGGTGGTTATAACCTCTCTGTAGTTAGTGAGACTCTTTTGTAATGAGCAGTGCGCTCTAGGTAGTGTTCTTTCCTGCATGTGTAGGCCCCTCATTGTATCACATACTTTCTGCAGAAGTATCATCTAATTGTGGGTAGGCTTACCACCATGGCTTTTCCCTTTCCGGATTTTTGACGTACAAATCATGGTGTGGTATGGTTTCTTTGCATTGATTATCTCTTTAATTGTTAAGTTGTATTGTTTACCGGTATCTGTTCCTACCGGCATTTGTTTCTGCTTTACTGGTACTTAATCTGGTTAAAGGTTATTAAGTGGATTAATTGATTTAATTTGTTAACAACTGATTCATCCCCCCCCTCTTAGTTGTTCAGCGGTTAGCCTAACAAAATGTTCAACAATGAAGTGAACAAACTCTTCCAGGAGATCAGTTATATTGTGTAGCGTCGTAAATTGTACGCACTTGCTAGGGTGGTACAATTTCACACCTAGTTTAGCACCCGCCTTGGCGCTTTTTGTATTTTGCATTGCATTTCCCCTTTAGCACTTAATTAATTAAATTAATTAGGTCTAAGGTCCTATTTTATCATCTCCCATATCATAAAGTTGGGCCCTGTTCATTAAAGTGTGCCCCTTTCATTTTATTCCTCTAATACATCATTTAATCAAAAACCCTAATTAGGTCCTATTTTGAACTTGGGGGCTTGATTTCGGGGGTCAAAACATCTCGAAATCACCCGTAACTTTGGGATTCACTCTAAAATCATCATATCCAATGGCCCTGAAAATTTGGTGAAAAGTTGTCAGGACCATGGTGCCCGGAGTGCACACGGTCCCAGACATTTTTCTCGAAATTTTAGGAGCGCGATCCAATCATAAAATAAAGCTTAACCCCAAGAAATTGGTGGGAGATTCAATCTCTAGGTCGGCCAAAAGTTGAAATTAAGACCTAGGGTTTCATATATAAGAGCTCTCTTTCTTCATTTGAAAGGATCAGATTTTTGGGTTTCAAGGGACCTTCTATGCAGCGAAAGAGCAGATCTTTGAAGACTTCAACAACATTCAACATCCATCCATCAAGCATTCATCAATTTCATTCATTCATTTAGGTCTTTGAAGACATTGAAGAGCAATAGGGGATTACCGACTGAAGATTGGCTTGTACCCCTCCCTTGGGGTTGGGTATGATTTCATGTTGTTTTCATGTCTTTGCATAAGCCTCATTATATCATTTGTATTAATGCTTTAGATCACTCTACATCTTGATTTGGAGCATTTACATTATCATTTACAAGCAATTAGGGTTTACTTTCTAGGTTGCTCTAGTTTGCTTACTTGCATTTTAGGATCTTGCACACACACAAGGTCTACACACACTACTTTTACAATACAACTTGGCTATTCATGGAGGTGGAAATCACCAAAGCGAGGGTTTGACTAAGGCAAAACCCTATATAGCCGCCCACCATACCTTTTCAGATATAAGTGCAGGTTTCGGGATTCGGACGACGCCGCAAGTTGCAGATCCGACGGAAGCAGACGGAGACTGAACTTCACACCAAATTCCAGCCCAGAAAGTTAGGACAGGGGCATGGGGTGCCCTGGTCCTGCCAGGACAGGGGCACTGGGCGCCCTGGTCCCTGGGACAGGGGCACTGCGCACCCTGGTCCTTCTGTCAGACAGCAGTTTTCAGCATTTTCGACAGCTTTCCAAGTTGCAAAACAGCAGTTTCTAGAGCAGTTTTAGGGGCAGAATCAGGATAGTGGCGCCCGCGCCCCCGCCCCGAACATTTTCATTTGTATTTTAACACCGGGTACGCATTTACATTCTTGTCTTGTCCTTGTGTTTATAGCTTTCCATTGTTTAAGTTCAATTCTGCAATCTTGTTATTAGCTCATACTTGCACTTTGGGGTTAGGGATTGAACTTGCATCATTTTATCTTTCAATTGCAACAAAGGAATATAAATCCTAATACGTAGCCCGTGGTTCTCTCTTCCACAAAAAGAAGTAGCCAATTGTGTGATACCTCTAGGCTCTTTCGTATTCCACAAGTGTGTGGTTGAAAGTGAGATTAGGGCATGTTTGCTTAGTGTCACTTTTTCTCCTACACATTTTGGTGAACCCGACGTGAATTCCAATCTTCTCTAATTCTGATTTATGTTTTCAAATTTGAGTGTTTATGCTATTTCAAAATCAAATTTGTATTTACAAGTTTTAATTTCTTGCAAAATTCAAAAATTTAGAGGAAATTTTTGCTAAAATTCAAAGTTGAACTTGTGGATAGCTTAACTAATTTCAAATCTGATATAGGAACTCATTTGAATCATAAATTTCATTTTCTAAATCTACATTCTAAGTGCTTGCATTGGTTAAAATTAAACATTTCCTTCTATTTTGCATGTGTTATCATTTGAAAGAGGAAAATTGTTGTCATAATGCATTCATTTTATAGATGTGATAATGGGTTAGCTTCCTTTGCTTCAATTTTTCCTTCTCCTAAAGAACCTCCTCCCATCTATAACAACATTTTAGTGCCTAAAAGAGTTTCTACCAATCCCTTTGAGACTCTCCCATGCTCTAAGGATGAAGACTTTAAGAGTGATCTTGACAATTCTCCTAAAATGTGCCCTTCCTATTTAGCTATCCTAGAGGAAGAGAATGATATCATAAACACCTTTCTTAATGACACCTCTCTAAGTGAAAAGGTATTGATGGACATTGACTTATTTTCTCCTAAAGTTGGTCCTTCCAATGGGGGCATGTTAGTGCAACAAGAGGTTATGAACACTTCTTTTAAAGATCTCCTTCCTAAGCATGAATCTTTGGAGAAATATGTTCATGTTCCTCCTAAAAAACACTCCCTTCATGAGGATCCTTTTGTGCAAGAAGATGACATTATCCCTACATTTCCTAGTGATGGCATTTCCTTTCCCACTAGAGATGATGAATTAATGATAAATGCTTACCCTTCCCCTAAAGTTTGTCTTACCCATAAACATCCCTTAGAGAAAGAAGATGAAATAATAAGCAATTTCCTTAATTCTCTCTCCCCTAAAGATAATATTGAACATATTTTGAGGAAAGAGGATGAGTTTAACACATCTATTGATTCTCTCCCTCCAAAGGATAAGGAATTAATAAACAATGTTATCTCCTCTCCCGAAATTGACAATACTTCAAACATTCCTTTCAACAACCTCACTATTTGGGATGAACCATTAGAAGAGGGTGTAGATTATTCTCTTCCCCATGAGAGAACCCTAGCCAAAGGGGATGAAATCAAGATTGAAAAATCCCTTGATAGTTTCTCACCTTCCTTGAATCTCAATTATTCTCCCTCTAAAAATAAAGCATCTCCCTCTCCTCAACTTGGTTCTACTCATAAGGATACCCTAGTTCAAAGCAAGATGGTTAACATCTCTTTCAAAGATCTCCCTCTCAAGAGTGAGACTTTAGAGAGTAATGTTGATACTTCTCCTAGAGTTTTTATTCCCCATGTAGAACCTTTGATGATAGAGGATGATATGACCTTTCCTAGTATTACTTTGCCTACTAGAACATCAATGCCTACCCCTTGTCTCTCTCCTAAAATTGATTTAATCCGTGATGAGATTTTAGTGCAAGAGAAGACTATCAACAATTCTTCCAACACTTTTGTTCATTCCTCTAAACCATCCTCAATTAATTTGATACGTGTAAATGAAACACCTAACAAACCTCTCTTCACTGTCCAAGGTGCTTGTCCTTCTCAAAATTCTCAACCTTTAAATAAGCCTATCTTAGTGGTTCAAGGTGGTTATGCTAATGATTCTTTTTGCACTCCTAAGAAACCTATTATTACTGTGCAAGGAGGTTATTCTACTAAGAGCCCTTATGAGTATGCTAAGCAACTGACTAGAGAGAGTTATAATGCGGTTGCTCATACCTATAACACAAGAAACAATAGGCAACCTAATCCTCCTCCAGTTATCCCAAGTTCACTTCCTCCTTCCCAACCTATTCTTCCTCAAGCTCCTCGTATTTCACAAATGCTTAGTAAGGAATATGATCTCATAGAACAACTTAAAGCTACCCCTGCTAAGATATCCCTTTGGGATTTGATCCAAACTTCTTCTGCTCATCATGGAATGTTACAAGATGCCTTGAAAGATTTGAATGTTCCTCCACCTAATACATCTAGTAATATAGTTTCTTTGGTTAACTCTGTGATGAATCCTAAAGCTCAAATTGTGTTTACTCAAGATGAGTTACCTACTAGTGAAATTCAACATCAATATTATCCCTTGATGATTGTGGTTATCATAAATGACACTGCTATAAGACGAACACTGGTAGATAATGGTTCTGGCCTTAATGTGTGTAGCATTAATCTATTGCATAAGATGAATGTGGACACATCCCTTATTGAGCCTGACTCTCGTCCCATTCGAGGCTTTGATAATGTGGCTAAGTCTTCATTAGGTATTATCACCTTACCCATCACAGTGGGACCTGTTACTTTGCCTACTCCTATCCATGTTATGTCGGGAAATCTAACATACAACTTGTTATTAGGGAGACCTTGGATTCACAATATGCAAGCTGTCCCCTCTACATTGCATAGACAAGTTAAATTTATTTATAATAATAAGACATATACCTTGATAGGTGATACTAATTTTCAAGCTTGTTTGCAAACATCTACTTCCAAAGGGAGTTCTTCTAAGCCTTCCTCTTCTAGTGATGACTTGTTAAACAAGATACCTATGGATGAATCATCACCCTCTGATAATCAAAATTCTTTGGATGAGTCTGAAGTTCCTGAAGAAGATTCTTCTCAACTTGAATCTACACATGAAAAGGCTTTTGATCCTGAGAAGGTTCTCGTAGAAGACGATTGGGGATCTCTTGATTTTAATCCCACCTTTGTAGGTGAGTATAGGGTTCCTCCTAGAGAGCTTAATATTAAAAAGAAGGAAGAAACTAAAAATCAATCAATCTTACCTGAACCTATGAACAATAATTTTGTGGCCGCTTCTCAAACTTCTTCTCCTCACACCTGTAATTCTGAAGAATTTGATTCTTTGTCTTATGAAAAACCACCTTTTCTTTCTGAAATGGCTAATCGTTATGGTCGTGGTTTCCATATTTTGGCTAAGAGTGGCTATAGTGGAAATGGTTGTGGCACAAATGAACAAGGAATTAAAGTTCCTTTAGAACATAACATGCATAAATATTCATTTGGACTTGGATATAATCTTTCTAAGCCCACCAAAGCATCTAAAAGACCATCTCTCAATGTGAATGCTATATTTAGTAGTGATGATGATCTCACTTCAACTAAATCATCTTCTACTTCTATCAACTCTCATTCCCCTCATAAGGAAATCTTGGCGATGAACAAATCTCTTTATGAATCCCCTCAAATTTCTAAATCCACTTATGAATCTTTATCTCCTATTCATCATAAAGTCCTTTCCTCCAGGGATAAGGCTCTAATAGACTACACTCACCTCTCTTCTAAGATTTCTCATAACTTTTCTTCTTCAATTTTTATCACTTTATACATGTTTTTTATCTCACTTATAGTTGAGCATTTAGCATGTCATATTCAAATACCTCATTTAGTCTATCATGTCTTTAAATAACATTAATGGCTATTATGTTGCTCATCATTATGTGACATTGGTAGCTCATTTACTAGGGGCTCATTGTCATTCATGATGGTACAATTTCAAGTGCAATCATATTTTTGAAGCAACATAATAGCCTAATTTTTCTATGTTATCTCTTGTTCCTATGGGGTAATAGTGTGGAAATATTGATCATCTTTTCTTTAGAATCCTCTTTTCCTAGATATGGGAGAAGATGTGTATTCTCTTTCTTATCCTACCCACTTCTTGTGAGGAGCATTTTACATACACTAATGTCTTGCTTGCATGAACTCATGTGAGTATGTAGTACATTTTGCTTATGTCTAAATCTCTCCCTAGAAGATTGTGTCAGTCCTTCTCATTGTCCTTATCCTTGGAAGGCAATGATCTTTCCTTATTTTTATCTAAGGATCCACTTTTTCCTATTTCGTGGATGGTGTGAACTTTATTACTTGATGTTATTCCTTGTACGCATTTGTTGTTGTTTGTTCAAGGATTCTCTCTTACAAGAGGTGTAAGTCCTTGACAACAACCTCTCTTGCACTTGGTAAAATACATCCATAATGAATTCACTCTCCCAATTGGGTTAAAAAGAGCATCATCCTTCATTAAGAATCACTTTCACCTCGCAAAAGGAGGAAGTATTGCATTCTTATTCTCTTCTTTGTCTTATTCTAGAAGATGTTATATTTGTCTAAGACAATTCCTCTTGGGGATAGGTGTCTTTTGTACAAAGATTTCTTCTCCTCTAAGGATCTCCTTTACACATACTACAAGATATCCCTTTTCAACTATCTTATCCTTGCTTAAAACTCTCTTGCTTGGATCTATGACATTGTTGCATTTTTTGGGGTATCTTCTTTTGTGATGAAGGTAGGTATCCTTGTTCTACTTTTCTTATGACATAAACATTACACTTTTTTGAGCAATGGGTCATTCTCGGAACCAGAGCACAGACTCTTAGAGCGAGATGTCTCCATTTTTCTTTTATGCTAGGTGATTATTCTCGGAACCAGAGCACAGACTCTTAGAGCGAGATGTCACGCTTTTGTACTATACATATACAGGTTGTAGCATACTCGGGCATAGGCTCCTATAAGGTGCTTCTAACCTCACTTACACACACATGCACGAGGTTGAGTGGAACTAGCGGCATAAGGCTAGACTTTCTCACTCTCCTCCCTTACATGGATCACCTAGACAGACTCTAGGGGCTAGTTTTCCATGTCCTTTTTCCCATGGATCACCTAGACAAGATCTAGGGGCGAGAAGTCCATGTTTTCTCTCTCACTATTCTTCTCATGGATCACCAATGTGTGTATTCATGCTTTTTTCCTTTCTTTTCTTCTCTTTGCATTTTGTTTCCATTTACATCCTTCATCTTGTGTTAGAGAACTCTTAAAATCCTCACACTCTTTGTTGTGTTGGAATTGAGATTTAGTCCTCTTTCCTACCAAATGATTCTCCATTAGTTTTTGATCTCATATCAAATCTTCTTGTGAGCATTTGTCATCAATATTCTTTAACAATTTGAAGTGGTAAACATGATACCCTGTTTCAACTCACTAAAATTAGCAAGCTGAAACAGGGGGGGGCATATAACTACCCTCGAATTTTCATCACCTTCCTTAGTAAGAATTAGGTGATTTTGTGATCTAACGTGTGTTTTGTAGGGTGCGGTTCCTAACTGTGTACTGTAGATACCGCTGGGGGCTTCGTTCGACAGACTTATGGATATATCCTTTTTCAAATAATGTTTACTTTTCTGTACTTTAGCTTGCATATGCACGTAGTGTTCATATGACCGCTAAAGTGGGGGCTAAATGTAGCGTCGTAAATTGTACGCACTTGCTAGGGTGGTACAATTTCACACCTAGTTTAGCACCCGCCTTGGCGCTTTTTGTATTTTGCATTGCATTTCCCCTTTAGCACTTAATTAATTAAATTAATTAGGTCTAAGGTCCTATTTTATCATCTCCCATATCATAAAGTTGGGCCCTGTTCATTAAAGTGTGCCCCTTTCATTTTATTCCTCTAATACATCATTTAATCAAAAACCCTAATTAGGTCCTATTTTGAACTTGGGGGCTTGATTTCGGGGGTCAAAACATCTCAAAATCACCCGTAACTTTGGGATTCACTCTAAAATCATCATATCCGACGGCCCTGAAAATTTGGTGAAAAGTTGCCGGGACCATGGTGCCCGGAGTGCACACAGTCCCGAACATTTTTCCCAAAATTTTAGGAGCGCGATCCAATCATAAAATAAAGCTTAACCCCAAGAAATTGGTGGGAGATTCAATCTCTAGGTCGGCCAAAAGTTGAAATTAAGACCTAGGGTTTCATATATAAGAGCTCACTTTCTTCATTTGAAAGGATTGGATTTTTGGGTTTCAAGGGACCTTCTATGCAGTGAAAGAGCAGATCTTTGAAGATTTCAACAACATTCAACATCCATCCATCAAGCATTCATCAATTTCATTCATTCATTTAGGTCTTTGAAGACATTGAAGAGCAATAGGGGATTACCGACTGAAGATTGGCTTGTACCCCTCCCTTGGGGTTGGGTATGATTTCATGTTGTTTTCATGTCTTTGCATAAGCCTCATTATATCATTTGTATTAATGCTTTAGATCACTCTACATCTTGATTTGGAGCATTTAAATTATCATTTACAAGCAATTAGGGTTTACTTTCTAGGTTGCTCTAGTTTGCTTACTTGCATTTTAGGATCTTGCACACACACAAGGTCTGCACACACTACTTTTACAATACAACTTGGCTATTTGTGGAGGTGGAAATCACCAAAGCGGGGGTTTGACTAAGGCAAAACCCTATATAGCCGCCCACCATACCTTTTCAGATATAAGTGCAGGTTTCGGGATTCGAATGACGCCGCAAGTTGCAGATCCGACGGAAGCAGACGGAGACTGAACTTCACACCAAATTCCAGCCCAGAAAGCTAGGACAGGGGCATGGGGCACCCTGGTCCTGCCAGGACAGGGGCACTGGGGGCCCTGGTCCTTCTGTCAGACAGCAGTTTTCAGCATTTTTGATAGCTTTCCAGGTTGCAAAACAGCAGTTTCCAGAGTAGTTTCAGGGGCAGAATCACGACAGTGGCGCCCGCGCCCCTGCCCCGAACATTTTCATTCGTATTTTAACACCGGGTACGCATTTACATTCTTGTCTTGTCCTTGTGTTTACAGCTTTCCATTGTTTAAGTTCAATTCTGCAATCTTGTTATTAGTTCATACTTGCACTTTGGGGTTAGGGATTGAACTTGCATCATTTTATCTTTCAATTGCAACAAAGGAATAGAAATCCTAATAGGTAGCCCATGGCTCTCTCTTCCACAAAAAGAAGTAGCCAATTATGTGATACCTCTAGGCTCTTTCGTATTCCACAAGTGTGTGGTTGAAAGTGAGATTAGGGCATGTTTGCTTAGTGTCACTTTTTCTCCTACACATATTGAAACTAGTACCAATCATAGTCACAATCTTAGACATTTTTTTATTTGATACATTGTCTAGATGTTTTGTCTTTTCCTTAGATGTAGCCTTGGGCTTAGATTCACTTCTTTTTGGTTTTGCCGTCATCTGATCTTCCTAACCTTTGTCACTTGAACTTTCAATTTCTTTATCCTTTTAGGAATCAATTTTTATTAGAGGATCAAAAGAACTTCTAGGTGCATTTATTTCATCATTCATAATAGGTATGTTATCTATAGGATCAATATTCACATAACCAGATTCACTAGTAAGGGTACTAGAATTAGTAGTTGGTAACATTTTGCGGTTCTTAACTATGGTCATTACCTTTTTTGTGATTTCATCCTTAATTTTTTCCTTAGCATCAATTTATCCTAACATAAGGTTACCAAAACCTTTATTTGTACTCAATTCAGTCTTACAGGCTTATATAAGATTGGCCTTATATTCCTTTGAAAGGGTGGAAACGACAAAATAAAAAACCTAATCCTTAATGACTTGTTCTTCCTCTCTTGCGATTTGTCTAATTCTAATTAGTTTTAAATTGTTTTGCAACTCCATCAAATTTAGCACAATATAGTAAAAAGGATTTTACTATACTATTTTTATCTTCATTACTAGCTTCATCGTAGAGACCACCTACCTCTTTTGGGATTTCTCCTTATTCAATTGTTTCAAATAGGCTCTCCACATCAAGAGGCTTGTTGAATTTCTTGGTTTTTGGCTTCCGGACATGTATCCAATATTTCATTGCTTCTTCTTCTTTCTAAGACTCTATTTCTATTGTTTCCCTCTTTGCTTCTTTTGACTTCTTTCCTTTTGGGGAACCAGATGAAGGAAGTACCTTCAAAGTATTTTATTTTGCAAAGGCTCTAGATGAGCTAGCAAGTCTTCTATGATGAATACTAAGAGGGGGGGGTGAATTAGTATGCCAAAAATCTTTGCACTTAAACATTTTGCAAGACAAATAGTAAACCGGTAAAACAGTTTAGCAGACAAACTAGTTAGCACACATGCAAAGCAATTAGAAAATAATGCATCACCCACAGAATCACAAACACCATAACACAAGAGATTTTGACATGGAAACCCAAATGGGAAAAACCACAGTGAGATGGAACTCACAAGTAACTATCTGCAGAATAGAAACCAGACCGGTTAAGGTCTTACAATGTTCTTTACCATAACAGATCCTGTTAGGAATCTCAATCTCTGTTAGGAGATAAGTCTGATTAAAGACTACCTTGCTAGAGGATTTTAGATCCACAGATGTGAATCACCTTGTTAGAGGATTTACAAAAGGCTTTTGGGCCTACCCGGTTAAGGGCTACAGACTTGTCAAAGATGTGAGTAATCAACAAGTGTTTGATCTAGCTAATAGCATAGACTACTCGATTAGATCCTTGATAGCTTGTTCCTAATGCACTCTAGCATTACTTCAGTCTTCTACACATTAATATTCTCTCCAACTTCTCAACCAACTTAAACCCTAGCAACAACATAAACTTTTAATACAACCACACCAACAACCTAAAACCCTAGACATGATGTCCTTATAAAGGAATCTGATTTCATGTCGGTCCAATAGGATTACATAACAATTTCCTAGGTTCAATGAACCTGGACATACTTGGTACCATGACACAAAAAGCACCATTAAAGTGTCGGCACCATCAAACAATTGGTGGATTGTAACTCATCACAAAAATGCCGATTGGTAACTCATCACAGAGTATTACCGGTTCATACAATATACCGGTTCAAGCAAAATGTCGGTTGCCGGTTTGTCAAAAATGAAGGCTAGTCAAAATGTGTTTTGTCGCTTTAATCCCTTGTACCTCTTGGGATCCGTGAACCACTTGGGGTCAACATGCCGCTTCAGACTGGGAAACACATTCTGCAAAACACCAATAGTCTAAAGACTATTATACAACATACTGGTTGTGTTGTAAATCATACATATAAAGGAGATCTCAATGCAAGTGTGTGTCCATCAATGAAAATCACAACATAAACATCAAGAATGCCAACAATCCCCCCCTTTGAATTGATGGCAATACTTAAGAAATTTTTTTTTTGACATCTAAGTGTTTTACAACAAAATCATGCCATTAGCAAAATTGCTCCCCCTAAGCATATACACTATCCCTTTAACAATACAATGTATAACACTTTACATATAGAGAATAAACGTTGAGATATTTAGAGCATATATCAAAATTTTGATTACTAGATACTTCTCCCAAATAGAATTCTTCTCCCCCTTTGCCAACAATGACAAAGTATAGCTGAACAACCCTGTTTTCATTTGATATTAAAATAATAAGAGTTTATGACAATAAGGAATAATACTTGGGAAAAATAGATTTAAAGTCTTGTAAGAATTGTTTCATCAACAAATACTAGGACTCAAGTAGGGAGGTGGCTACTTCTTTTTCTGTCTGCATTTGGGAGACTTGTTCTTCCATGGCATCAATTGTGCTCATCTCCTGTGAAACTGTTAAGGCATCTAGGTTCAGATAGCACTTCTGAAGAATTTGCAATCGTGGGAGTAGAACCAGTTGTAGCTCCTACAAATCTCTAGACCAGGTGTTGATCTCTTGCTCCATTTTTTCTAACTGGATGTGAAACCGGTGAACATTTTGCCCATAATTTGTAAAGGAATCATAAGGCGGCTTGAATGTGCTCATGTAGGATGGTAATTCCATTTGAAGCTTTTGCTTCTGAGCTAGAACATCATCATAGAATAGATGGGGTTGGCAGATCTTTCTTAGTAGTATATTCCCCTCATCCAGAGAATCCCTTATATCCTTTTGTTCTTTCTTCAGTTTAGACTGAAGGTCATTCAACTTCTTCACCAAAGCTATATTAAGAGATTTTTTATGCTCCTTCTTAACATTTGCCTCTGCTGCCTCTTCTAGGCTCTGCACCTGATCAGCCACTACTATGCATAGGAGCTTAAGTTTAGCTAGTGATGAATCGGTGTTGGGAAGATTTGTACCGAGTATCAAACCGGTAAGAGTGTCCACAACCACTTAAATTACATCCTGCTCCTTCTTCCTTCGAATAATTTCAAGGCACTCTTGAGAAACCTTGATGCTCTGCATTAGCTCCGTTTCACTTGCAGACTGGAGATTGATAGGACTAGTGAGATCAGCTAGTTTGGCTTGACTCTTGGTTGCCTTTGGAGTCTCCATCTGGGTGCTCTTCTCTCCTTCTCCTACCTTGTCCTCTTCCACTTTCTTTTACTCCGCTTCCTTATCCTCCTCTACTTTTTTCTTCTCTACTTCTCTCCTCTTCTCCTCTTCCTTGTCTTCCTCTTATTTCTTTTTCTTTTCATCTTCTTGCTTCTTTTTCTCTTCTTCATCCTTCTTCTTCTTCTCCTCTTCATCTTTCTTCTTCTTTTCTTCCTCATCCTTTTTCTTCTTCTCCTCTTCATCTTTCTTCTTCTTCTCTTCTTCATCCTTTTTCTTCTTCTCCTTTTCATCTTTCTTCTTCTTCTCTTCTTCTTCTCTTCTTCTTCCTTTTTCTTCTGCTCGGCTTATTCCTTTGCTGCTTCCTGTCTATCCTTGACTTGCTTATCAACCTGTTCAGCCTGTTTCTCTTGTCCTATTGCCTTAGATGGTGTTTCCTGAGTAACATCTTCTACGTCCAGGGCATCGACGTCAATAGTGTCGACCGGTTCATCAACCGGATTTCCTTCATCATCAAATGCTTCATCCGGTTTGGATATAACCGGTTCTTTCTCAGCTTGTCGGTTGGCTTCAGCCACTCAATGCATCTTCAGAGCTTCTAGAGAATGAATGTGTGTGTCCTTGAGCACTTCTTTACCCTTCCCTTCTAGTAACAGGAGTCTTCTTCTTATCATGAAGAAAAGGCCTTTGTATTTGTTCATTACATCAAACAGTTCCGAATTTGATACATCAGGAAAATGTTCAGAAAAAACTTTTTCTCTCATTTCCTGTTCCTACTTTATGGCAATGCACCATTTATTGTCTAAGGACTTATACAGAGAATCCAATGTTTCAGATCTAATTTATGAAGGTGACCGATCATTAACACATATATACTGAATTATTTCCTTTTCAACCGCTTCCTTTTCATCATCATTAAAGTCATCAAAATACTCAATTAAATCATGTAGAAATTTTCTCCTAATATTCTTTATTGTTCTTTGACAATGTGTCAAAGGTTTATAGGAGGAGATATCAATATTTACCAGTGCAGATGATGCTGGTTCATTCTTTGTCTTCTTTCTTGTCTGTTTCACCTTCTTGGGCTGCTCCTCAGACACAGTTTCCTCTAAGTCTGGTGAATTGCTTTTTGTCTTCCTTTTCCTTTCGAAGACTTTAGCTAGTGCTGCTTTTGGTTTCTTTTTGGCTGGTGACCGTTTGGTCACTTTTGGACTTGTTATTGTAACCGGTGTAGATGCTGCAGGCACTACCTTTGCCTTCTTCATTGCAGGTTCTTTTCCTTTCTTTGCAGAGGGTTCCTCGACCAGTGTAACCCTTTCCAGATAGGTTTCAGTCCTCTTTGTCTTAGGATCAAGAGGTGAGGCAATAAGGGTAGAAGCATACCCTTCCAGCATATCATACATCACCTCATAGCCCATTGGCTCCACTTCTTCATGTCTGGGCTCAACAGCCTCCATTATGCATTGATCCATCTTGATGGTGAAACATATATCATCTTCATATTTCTTGATGATGTCACTTGATATCCTCATTCTTTGGCTCATTTTCCATCTGAACTCATCAAAATACTTGTTCAGAACATCAGGGTAACCGGTTCCAATTGCTTGAATGTTTTCCTTGATTTTTTTAGTCACTGGTTGGTCAGCAGACCACTGGACATCTCCTACTCCTGGAAAGTAGCCTTGGAAATAGAAGAACAACCCAACCAGTAGTTGTCCAAACTTGAACCTTAGTGCATTATCCTATTTGATTGACTTGAGATTCAACATGAGTTGTCTCTGCATACCAGTGCATAGGTCAAATGATGCATCCTCCTTTATCATCCAGTAAGTGGCATTTACCACGGCAGCAGATACAGAGTTCATTCTACTGGCAGAGAATGTCTGGTATCCTATCACCATGCAAGCATACTTAACCAGATCATCCTTGACAGAATTGACTATCATGCCTCATGAGTCACTCACTGAACCGATGAGCTTGGACATTTTAGTTTTGCTTATAGTCCTTAGGGCTAGCACTTCCCCTATGTTGTAGAAACTAGTGACTGCATGAATTGCCTGCAGCGTGATATCATGTGTTCTCTCCAGGTACATCTTGTCACCATGGACTCTGCTCAGAATGATCCTTATATGATCCTCTGTGAAATCCTCCAGGAAGTAAACAACATTATGGAGCTTCTTCTTCTCCAAAATATTATACTCTGGTTTGATCTTCTTATCCTTTCCACAAAATAAACCTAACTGGGAGTGGATAGCAAGAGACCCTAGGTCTTCAATCTTGCAATCTATGAAGTCAAAAATTCCCTCTTCTACTATCACACCAACCGGAACTTGTGATAGGGCATTATACTTAGATTTTCATTGAATAGAACTTGCAAACTCGACAGATGCACTAGAACTAGTATGAGATGTGGAAGCCATGACAAAAATTTTAAGAACTCGAGAAATACCTTTTGAAACACATGAATTTAGGGCTTGCATATTCTCCTTCACTTCACACTCAGTCGATTGCTAAATCATTTCTTTGTGTTCTCCACTTGACCGATTACAGTTTGAATTTGAATCTCCTTCACGGTTTCTCAATTTCTCAAAATCTCAGCTCAAATTGCCTTTTCATCGCTCTGCTCTTTGAAAAACTTTTCTTTGCTCAAAAACTGATAGTGAGAAATGATTTGAAAAACGCTTTTAAGCATGTTCCTCACCTATCATCATTAATGCTCCTCCATTAGTGCATAAACCCTAATTTGTCTTTTTACCATTTCTGATCTTCTGCCAAATGACAAGTATCACATACCAGTTAAGGTCTTTTACCAGTGTAAACTGGGGGTTTGAAACATTTCACCGTTTGCTCCCCCTAAGATTTTCTGAAGCTTAGTTTGTCGGTTCCATGATTTCCACACTAGGTGCGGAAATCGGTTCCTCTTCTAACACCACTAGTTTCTTCTTCTAGGTTTTGTTCATGTCTGCTCAAATAATGTCAACATCAATGTTACCTTCCGGAGTGACCGGTATATCATCAGATATGTTCTTTCTTGATCTACAGAATCTGGCAATGTGACCCAGTTTGTTGTAGTGATAGCAGACCAATCCAGATGCTCTCCAAGGTCCATTGTTCATGTTTCCATTCTTCCTTCTGCATGTTGCAATAGTGTGACCATGACCATGATAGACCATACAGTTTTCTCTCCATCCGGTTGCCGCTTGATAGCCACCGCTTCTTTCCTGATGATTGAAGCCATTAAACCGGTTGTGATTCTGATTTACAAAATGTTTACGACCAGCTCCTTGGGTCCTCTGAGGATATCTATCAGTGTTGTTCATAACTGACCTGCATTCAGATGCTCTATGCCCATACTTGTTGCATGCATAACAGTTACCATTGAATCTATAGGATCTAGGCTTATCGTTTAGGAAATAAGGAAAATTGTTGTAAGCCTTACTCCTACACACATTAGCAATATGTCCTTCTTTAAGACAGTTAAAGCAAACAGGTTTAAACTTTTGCTTACCTTTATCCTTTGATGCCAGTTTTTTCTTTGATGCTCCAGCATTTGTACCAGAGGTCTCACCTTCCTCATGACCGGAATAGCCAAGTCCATTGGTATTCTTGACAGGTTTGGTAGATTCAAGCTTTTTCTCTAGCTTGACAGTGCTCTTGTTGAACTTAGCAAGTATTTCCTTTGACTTAGAGAGTTCTTTGGAAATAGCAGCATTTGTTTCCATCAGGTTTTCATTCTCAGAGATGGCACTATTCAATTCACCTTGCATGTCTTCCTTTTCCACTTTGCTCGCATGGAGTTGAGCAATTAGTGCACTGATCTCTTGTTTCAAATTGGAGATCTCATGATCTTTGTCCTTCACTAGATCTTCAACTTTCCTCTGGTTCTCAAGCTCTTGACACATCCGGATAGTCATCCCTTCCAACTCCTTTCTCAGGTTGGATTTTGATTCATTCAACTTATTTAATTTTGCAATTAGGGCTTTCATGTCTGCTTCATCTGAAGAACTATTTTCAGATTGCTCCATCAGCTTTTCAGCATGTTCTCTCCTTTTGGCCTAAGAGACCTTATATTTAGCCATAATTTCATCATAGGCTTGCTCAGACTGAGTGAGCCGATGAGTAAGTTACCTCCATGTGTATTCTCCCATATTTCTTTCCAAGTGGTTAAACTTATAGAAAGGTTGGCTTTGATACCAATTGATGAATACTAAGAGTGGGGGGTGAATTAATATGCCAAAAATATTTGCACTTAAACACTTTGCAAGACAAACAGTAAACCGGTAAAATAGTTTAGCGGACAAACCAAATAGCAAATAATGCATTCACCCATAGAAGCACAAACACCATACCACAAGAGATTTTGGCATGGAAACCCAAATGGGAAAAACCACAGTGAGATGGAACTCACAAGTAACTATCTGCAGAATAGAAACCAAACCGGTTAAGGTCTTACAATGTTCTTTACCAGAATAGATCCTATTAGGAATCTCAATCTCTATTAGGAGATAAGTCTGATTAAAGACTACCTTGCTAGAGGATTTTAGATCCACGGATGTGAACCACCTTGTTAGAGGATTTACAAAATCCTTTTGGGCCTACTCAGTTAAGGGCTATAGACTTGTCAAAGATGTGAGTAATCAACAAGTGTTTGATCTAGCTAAAAGCATAGACTGCTCAGTTAGATCCTTGATAGCTCGTTGCTAATGCACTCTAGCATTACTTCAGTCTTCTACACATTCATATTCTCTCCAACTCCTCTACCACCTTAAACCCTAGCAACAACATAAACTTTTGCTACAACCACACCAACAACATAAAACCCTAGACATGATATCCTTATAAAGGAATCTGATTTCATGTCAGTGCAATAGGATTACATAACAATTTCCTAGGTTCAATGAACCTAGACATACTTGGTACCACGACACAAAAAGCACCGTTAAAGTGTCGGCACCATCAAACAATCAGTGGATGGTAACTCATCATAGAGTATTACCGGTTCATACAATATACCGGTTCAAGCAAAATGCCAGTTGTCGATTTGTAAAAAATGAAGACTGGTAAAAACATGTTTTGCCACTTTAATCCCTTGTACCACTTGGGATCCATGAACTGCTTGGGGTCAACATGCCGCTTCAGACCAGGAAACGCATTCTGCAAAACACCAATAGTCTAAAGACTATTATACAACATACTAGTTGGAAAAAATACCGATTGTGCTCTAACTCATACATATTAAGGAGATCTCAATGCAAGTGTGTGTCCATCAATGACAATCACAACATAAACATCAAGAATGCCAACATTCTATAATTCCTATACTCAGTAACGTCTTCTTCAGTTAGATTTTCTTTAGTCATTGACTCCTAAATTACTTTCTTCACATTCTTTTCTTGGGTCTTCTTTGACTATTCCATGTGAACCTTCAAATAATTTTTGGCTACTATTATGAACCATTCTTGGGTTTCATCCATAGCGATCTTCAACAATACTTGAGTTGTACCCTCTATCATTTCCTCATTAACCTCATAGCCAAATGGTCGAATCCAAATTTTCCTTGGCACAACGGCTTCCATAAAACATTTGTCAGTTGTGAACACAAAAGTGATATCTTCTTTATATTTTTCAACCATTTCCTTAGTGATCATTTGTCTCCTCTGCATATTGAGTTGGAAAAGGGATAATAGGTGGTGAACGCATCTTCCCTTACCCTATCATTATAAAATATCCTCAACCTATCTACAATCTAGTAACCTACTAGTCTAGCCAATGACCAAAGCAATTTTCCTTGACCAGGAACCTCTTATAGAAAATAGAACAAGATACACACAACTAGGGTTCCATATTTGAAAGGGTGTTTCTTCTTTCTACACTATGAAAGTTTTTCTAGGAATTGTTGCCTTAGGATTTTGTAGAGATCAAAATCCTTGTTAAGATTAGCTATCTCATAAGTCATGTTCATGCTTGTGGCAAAAATAGAGTTATCTCGGTTGGTGAAGTAGAGTTTATTCCCTATCATCATTGACAAATACTTTACCATTATGTTCTTAACATAAGAGATAGATAGATAATTCCCATTAGGGGTTTCTTCTGTTAGGTCAATAACATCCTTGTTCCTTGCTGATTTCAAAGCAGGAATGTCTACAGAATAACTCAAACCAGTAATAGCCCTCAAAACTTCCTTAGTGACAAGATAGGTATGATCTAACCATAGGAACTCATCATGTAATTTACTCATTGCTAATCTAATCCATTTTTATTCATATCAAAAATTCAAAAAATCATGACAGATATTCAATTTCTTTTCTACTAGAGTTTATAATTTAGATTTTACCTAACCATTCTTTCCAACCATCTTGTCTGTCTATAGATCTATAAATTTCCCATGATGACTGAATTCATCAAGATTTGCATGAACGCATTGTTGGCAACAACAATGAGATAAAACTAAGAGGGAGGGGGTGAATTAGTTTTCATTGGATCTACTAACTTAATCACAAAAATAGATCTAATAAATTGCAATAATAACAAGGATAAGAAAATTGATAACACAACACACAACACCAAAATTTTGACATGGAAAACCTAGTTAAGTAAAGACCACGGTCGAAACCTACCCACAATAACATGATACTCTGTATTAGTATGTGAAAATATTACAATGGGGAATGCACATGCATTTAGGCACACTTCCTAGAGCTCACTAATCAAAAGATAATGACCCAGAAGGGTACAACCCTTAGGGAAATCTCATTGAATTACAACAAGATTCACACTACAATCTGGTAGGAATGAACTGCAACAATAGAATCTCCAAATCGCTGATGATTGTTCTGGTTAAGCACAATTGTCTTCTCTACAATACCAATCTCTTGTCAATGCACTACACTGAAAGATGAATCCTTGTTCACACATACATCACTCTCTGATAATACAAACACAACCTTGATACCCAAATTACATGACAATATCACCTATTTATACAATTCATTAACCTTGACAAAAAGGTTGGTTAAACCCTCAACTCACAATTACAAAACATGGACCTAATTCAAGTCTCCAAATATGCAATACCTTATAAAATTGTGCCAAGATCAACCGCAACATGCTACAGCACAAGGAAAACCACATGACATGAAGAACATCATTGGTTCAGCAAAATCACCAAAAACTCAAACAATGATCAATGTGGATCATTAGGATAAATAGGACATGATTAGGAAACACCAGCAAACATGTTATAATCATCAGTAATAGTTGCTCCAACACCACTTATCAAATCTTTATCTATTAATGTATGGAACTCAAGAACAATCAAAGAACAACAACTATCACGAAGAAAGATAACTTGTGGAGCACGAAATCACAAACCATCTAAAAAAAAGATACACAAGACTATCCCAAACTATATCCCAAAATCTTGGCTCAAGATCTGATCACACTAGAATATATAAGAGGAAATAATGAACTTTGCAAAGCACTGATCAAATAAACAAACTGCAAAACTGGATCATATGATATGATCAATTAAGCTTCCCAGATCATCAACACAATTGTAGAAGAATATAATGATACTAAAGATACTCCGTACACCAAACCATAATCAAAATGAACCAATCTGCAATCACTAGAGTAGGAATATGTTGACATCAATGACAACAAAATATCCTAGCAACAACAAAGTCCAACAATCTCCCACTTTGGCATTGATGGCAACATATGAATGTGAAAAAAATCAATGAAAAGAAAGAAACATCTTCAGCAAAATCCCCCTAAGATCACGTAGATAAAATAGTTTTTCGCATGTATCTCTCCCCCTTTGACAAAAATGACAAATATTTTAAAAAAGAAAACCAAACTCTCCTTCATAGATAAGAAAATCATGAATCTCTCTCCCTTAAACACATAACGATACTACTCCACCATAGGAGAAACTCATCAATCCAGATAAAGAGATAAGATTGTGAAGTCCACCAGATTGATGCAACTCAATGCATCTAGTTCTCATTAGGATGGGTGGATACCCCTAACTTGTCTCTCAAACAGACAATTATTATCTATAGGCAAAGGCTTAGTGAAAATATCAGCAATCTATTCCTTTGTAGACACATACTCCAACTTCACTTCCTCTTCACTGACTTTCTTGTTCAAGTAATGATATTTGATTGACACATGTTTAGTCTTTGAATTTACACCAGATTCTTTGACATGTTGATAGCATTGGAATTATCACAGTATATGATAGTAGACTCATCATAGATAAATCTAATATTCTTTAACATTTTCTTCATCCAAACCACTTGAATGCAACTACCAACAACAACAATGTACTCAGGTTTAGTAGTAGACACAAACACTAAATCTTGTTTCTTACTAGCCCATGAAACCGATTTCTTACCCAAAAAGAAAGCACCACTGGATGTACTCTTTCGACCATCAACATCACTAGCCCAATGAGAATCAATGTAAGAACATAACATGAAATCATCATTCCTCAGATACCACAAACCATAATCCATAGTTCCCTTCAAGTATCTAAATATTCTCTTAACAATAGTGACATTATTCTCTTTCGGATCATCTTGATATCTAGAAGTCATACACACAACATGCATAATGTATGTCCTAGTTTGAGTAAGATATAGCATTCCACCAAGCATAGAACTATAGAAACTCTAACTAGCTTTTGGATATTCATCATTCTTAGATAATTTGTAGCCAGTCACCATAGAAGTTCCAACCAGTTTTGAGTCATCTAACCCAAACTTCTTCAACAATTCCTTCACATATTTAGTTTGAGATATGAATATACCTTTTCCAGTCTGTGAAATCTACAATCCTAAGATTAATTTCATCTCACCTATCATAGACATCTCAAATTCCTTCTGCATATCACCCAAAAACTTCATGCTCAAGTCATCATCACCTCCAAAGATAATATCATAAACAAAGACTTCAACAATTATGATGTTATCATTTTCAATCATAAAGTACATATTACTATCAACTTTCCCTTTATTAAATCCTGATTTTAACAAGTAATTATCCAATCTAGCATATCAGGATCTAGGGGCTTGTTTCAATCCATAAAGAGATTTCTTCAGTTTACATACCATGTCTCCATCATCTAATAATGAAAAACCATCAGGTTGCTCAATGTAGACTTCTTCCTCAAGATGACCATTTACAAAGGTTGATTTGACATCCATCTGATATACATTGAAATATTTATAGGAAACATATACAAGCAATAGTCTAACAACTTCAAGTGTGGCCACTAGGTTAAATAATTTATTTATTTATCCTAAGTCTTCTTGTCACAATAAAATATTTATTTAATTGGCTAATTAATTCCCCCTCTTTTTGTGAATTAATTAATGAATGAAAAACTATTAATTAATTCACCTAATTTTCTAATTTCATCAATTTCTAATTTCCTAATTTCCACTTCATTTTCTAATTTTCTAAATTCAATTTCCACCTAATCAATTCCTCTCTAGTCTCTCCCTATTTTTGTGCTTCGGTGGAAGCATGAATTTCTCATGCGTCATACCATTGGCATAGCAAGATGTCATAGGTTTTTAGTCTTCTAACCTTTGCATTGGCAATATGTCATAATTCATGACATAGAAGGTGTCATAACCTTCTTTCTTCAACTTAATTTTTCCATTTTTGAAATCAATTGCCTCTAATATCAATTTCATGCTAATCTTGTCCTCTCTCCAATTTGTCTATAAATTGGATGAGTTTCTTCAATCAAAGGATCGAGATCAATCAACCACACTTCTAGTATCCTCATGCTATCAAAATCAATCTTGCTTCATGCTTTTGCACTTGTAAGAGAGATCTACACAAATCCGCTATTTGGAGGAGAAAGGAGAACAATGGAGGTTAATTGAAAGAGGCATCGGTGATGGATTTTCATTTATTTTGAGTGTCTTGTTTTCAATTCTTCTATTGATTGTAATTAGGATTTATTTCATTGCAATTTGGCTTTGCGGTTAGCTAAGATCTATTTGTTTTGATGCTTTTCAATTTCCTGATCTACATTTTCTGGTGAACCCGACGTGAACACGTAAATCTAACAATTTTGTGAGTCTGATATTAGCATGCAGGTTTTATGTGTGGATTTGTTGTTGCATGTGTATTTTTTGGACTAATCCATTGTTGCGTGCAGGTTTTTTGCACTAATATGTTGTTTCATGCAGGTTTTATGACAGGATCTATTATTGCATGCGGGTTTTATGGAGTCTAAACAATGATTTATGCAGGCTTTCTTAACATGCAATGAACAACAAATCTTTGCATAGTTTAATTAGAGGGATTTAATGAACAACAAATCTTCACATAGATTAATTAGGAGGTTTGAATGAATCCTACAATTCTCACATAGTTTTAATTAAGATTTGGATCAAAGAACAACAACAAATTCCATATTTCATGCATGCAAAGGGTTTAAAATAAACAACAAATTGCATTTAATCATGGCTTAATTTGATCGAATCTTTTTTAAATTAATGTAGAATTAATCTCATCTAGTCTTAATTAGGATGCAAATGAATCAATAAACTCATTTGATTTTCTAAAGGTAAAAAAAAATCAATGCTTATCATGTCTTTTTTATTTATTTTGTTTGTGTGTTTTTAGCCTTAAGATACTTAGCCTGCCTCCCGATTTGCCTGACACTTCGCACAGGCATTGGTGAGAGGGAATGACCCAAAGTGGTGATGGGCTAAAGCCAAGCTCTTTTGAACCACTCTAAATAACTGTGGATGCAATGAAAGTTGTAGACAACGAGTGTTGGAATGGTATTGCGATGATTTATTCGCCAGATCAATACCCACCCAAACGGATGACCTTACTAGAATCTCTTATTTTTAGACATCTGCCAAAATCCTTCTATCTATTAGCTCAGGCGTTGTGATACGTGCATGTCGAAGACACCTCTCATGTACTCAGTTAGAGATAGCAAGTTCTTGGGAAGTGATGCCCCTTGAAATCGAAGCTTGGTATGCCCAAGAAGTGAGTGCACTGTAAGGGGGAGCCAGTGCTACCAAGTGTCTAGCTATCTGGCTGAGTGTTGTATTTTATGGTTAGAGGATTCAACAGATATTGCCCTTGCCAACCATAGGATTTATTGTGAATGAGCATGATTGTCTTGGGTCTAATTCCAAACATCTTGTCTTTTGTGATTGTCAAAAGTTGAATTATACAATTGTCACAAAACATCATTTGTCAAACAAGTCCAAACATTGTCCAAACAAGGTTTTAAAAAGAGAACATTCATCCAACAAAGTTCAAAACATGGCTTTCAAACACATTGGAAAACTTTGTCTCAACATTCATGTCACTTTAGGCTAGGTTTTGCATAGTCCAACTTATGTCCTAGGGCATATTGTCATCTCCCTTCATTTTAGTCCTTTTCATTGCAAGCGTCCTCATTTTGCACTTAGGTTCAAAATCATTTCCCTAAGTTTGCATTTCATTGTCATATCCAAGATAGATTTCCATTTAGGTGACATTCATGCATTATCCTTGTCATGCTAAAATTAGGTCTTGCCTAGGTTGCATTTCACATATTCCAAGTCATTGGTCTTCCATATCCTTATCATTGTATTGTAATCTTGTCTTGGCTTCATCTTGTCATATCATATCCTTAGATCATTTTCATGTCATATCCTAAGTCATTGTCATAATCATTGCCTTCTTGCATTTAGTCTCAAAAATTTGGTTTGTCAAACTTAAAAAAAATCAAAACTTTGGATGATGCCCTAAGTTGTTGTTAGGGAGTTTTGACCTTGTCTAAAATTTGTCCTTTCATTAATATCATTTTTGTCAAACCTATCTTAGTATCCAAGCATATAGGTGAGACATTGTCAATTTGTCCTATTGTCATTTGGTCCTTTGTCCTTTAAGGTCTTGGCTTCATTTCAACTTCCCAAGGTTGAGTCTTTAGGTTTTCATTCCAAAAAGTTTCTCCAAATCTTTAAAAACAGCAAAAACATAGGTTGCATTCTTGCCATAGATTGCATTTTCAGTTATTTAGGTTGCATTTAGTTGCATATCATACATCATCCTTTTAAAATAAAAATTCCCAAAAACATTGAATAGTGACATGTCTATTGAAACAAGGTTCCAAGCACCAATGATGCAACAAATTTTGACGTATCAACCGACAATGCAATTGAATTTTAATCCAAGGCAATCACAATTATATCCAACCCAACAACAAGGCAATATTGGTCAAACTTTTTATGATGAAACAGGGCTCCAAATACAAAAACTAGAGGAAAAACTAGTTCGAGAAAAAGAGATCTTGGAACAAAAAGTAAAAAATAGTGAGAAGATTAGATCCCAAATGTCCAAAACATTTAAAAAATTTCAAGGTCCAAACCCAAAATTTGAGCCAATTGATGTAAAAGCTCTTATCGAATGATCAGACATACCAGCTCTCATCTCTCAAATAGAGATGATGAAACAATTTCAAAAAACAAGCACAAATTTCAATCAAGTCCCAAATCAAAATTCATTTGGTCAAATTTCATTCAATCAAATCTTGAATCAACAACATATCCAACAGACAGAACCAATGGTCCAACATATACAACCAACACAGCCAATGGTTCAATTTCAACAATATGTCCAACCAACTATACAATGTCCACAAATAGTTCAACCATGGTGGAATATCAATGTCAACAACTACAACCAAACATTCAAAAACAAAGGTTGCAGCACACACCAACCCAAGTTTCAAACATGTCAGAACAATTGAACCAAGTCCAATATCAAAACATGACATCAAACCAAAACAAGTTCAAATTCTAGATACAACTATGTCAAAACCTCGAAAGAAAGGTGGCTTTATTGCAAGGATATTAAGGAAATTACCAAGTGAGTTCTTTGAGGAAGATCAAGATAATACACTTATGTCTAGAAATGCCTCATCCCCCCACAAACAAATTGACTCCCCAGTGGCATCTATCCCTACACCTTTAGAAGTTTCACAGGAATCTTCCATATTGTCCTCATCAAACAATACACCCAAGGATGAAATTATCAAAGGGCTATCCATAATTGATTGCCAAGATAATCCAATTCATGATGCACATCTTTGTCATGTTTTAGAAATACAAGATGCAATGCAACCATGCACTTTATTGCCATTACCTGTTTTAGAGGACCCCATTCGAAGTCCCTCTTCCTCATGTTCAAGCATTGATTCCTTGCCAGAATCCATCACAAATGTTCAAAGTGTATTTCCTTCATGCCAAAACATTGATCCCTTGTCAGAATCCCCCATGCATATCCAAAGTCCAACCTCATGTCAAGAGGATAATTTAGAGCATGAAGAAACGTGTCTTAAAAAAGATCAAGATCAAGATCCTGAAACCTTATCATCCCATCCAATTATTGACCAGGACCCCATCTTCCTAGACACTCATGATGACTCCCCTATTCTTGTCCATCTTATCCAAAGTCCTATTGACACTCCATTCCCCGAGCAAGATCAAGATATCCTAGTCCATCCAATCCCAAATGATCCCCTTCCATTTCATGAAAAAAATGTCCTTTCAAATCCCATTGGCATTCCACTTCCTAAGAAAGATCAAGATATCATTTCCATCCTTTCTGATGATCCTATTAAAAGTCAAGAGCAAAGCACCTTTAAAGAGGATTCCAATGATCTTCCTCCTTGTCAAGATCAAATTATTCCTTTAAATCCTCCACAAGATCCTTTTGTTCCTCCATCTCCTTGTCTTAATGCTCCATATACACTCCAAGATCACATTTCTTTTGATGATCCCATTATTTCTCCCATTCCATCTCTTGAAGAGCCTATCATTGAACCATGTCCACTACACAATCCTAGTCCCCCTCATGATCCTAATCCCCGTCATATTTCTAACGTGTCAGTGCAAGATGTTCATGAACCCTCGACATGCATAATGGGTTCTTCCACTTTGGTGCAATCCGGTCCACTTCAAGATCTCATTATTTCTCTCATATCATATCTGCCTCATAATGGACTCACGTCTTCTTCCCAAAGAAAAGAGTATCCTACAATTCAAGATATTCATAAAGGCAAACGAGTAGATCTTCATAAGCAAGAATCCCTTCATGTTAAAGAAAATATTAAGGGTCATGGCCTCAGTGAAATTCCTCAAGACATGGGTACCCCTACTAAATCCAACATCCCTTCAAAATCAAAACATACACCTTCCCCATCATACCTTCCATCCATCTTAGGTCCTTATATCCCTTCCTCCTCTATGCAAGGTCAGAAAAGGCACACATCCTTGAGTAAATTTCATCAATCCAAAAGACCTCCACTTCATTCATATCCATCCATGCATTCCTTTCCCCCTCCAAGCAATTTGGATGCCAAGTATAAACATCATAAGTCTAGCAATCCACATGTATTCGAGGATCAACATGTCCAATATAATCAACATGTCAAAACAAAGAAAAATTTGATCTATAAAGAAAATGAAAAATCCAAAAGGTCACAAAGGCTTATTGCTCAAAAACAAAGTTAAAATATATATATGGGTTCCTAAATCCCTTGTGCAAGAAATGCACTCCAAGGAACCACAAAAGCATGAAAAATCAAAAACCATGTGGATCCCTAAGCAACTCCTTGAAGCACAAAGCCTAAAGAAACATCAAAATTGGCACCTAAAATTGCTATTCCTCCATCACCTTCATCATCTATTTTGGGTATTGATGTCCCAGAATCACTATCCTTTCCTCCATCCAAATCTCACAATCTGAGATCCATTTTTCCTCCATCAGTCCATCACCCCTCAAGGTGTGTGCCAATGTTGATCTTGCCTACATTTCTATCCACTGAAGCCCAATTCTTCCAATACCCTATCCATTATCTAATGCATATTTTTCATCCTTCGATCCCTTTGATCCCATCCTTTGCATAAATCCTAGCCTTAATTTCATCTCTTTTTCCATGTCCTTATCCTACCAACGTCATTGAGCATACTTTTAAAGGTCATGGTCCATTTTTTTCAAGGCTACCATCCAAAAAAAAAAAAGACGCTTGAGTCCTTCTTCTATCCCCTATCATGTGTCCATCTTCTATTGAAAAAGTCAAAATACAAAAAAAAAAGTGAAAAAAAAAAAAAAGAAAAAGAAAAAAAGTAAGGCAAAAATAATTCATCCACTAGTGAAAACCTGGCAAACAGGCATCTTGGGAAAGTACCATGATGAAAACCTAGCAAACAGGTGTCATGCGTAATCTATGAACTTCTTGCATACCGTACTTGGGGATAGGTTTTATCCTATCATATCTTTTTGTCCTTCATTGTTCCATTATCCTATGGAACCCCTGTCATTACCCTTCATATCCTATTGTCCCTCATGCACATATCCCCTATTCCACATTTGATCTTGACAAGGCTGAGGATCATCATGAGCATCATGCATCTTGTTTGTATCTTTTAGTCCATCATAGCTTTTGGTCTTTATCCATTTGCTTATTACAACCTTTCACCCATATTCCCTATCTTATTGCAACTTTTTGCCACTATCCCTTAGCCAATCCCGACCTTCAGTCCATGTCCCTTATCCATTCTTGGTCTTGCCTATCCTATCCATATCTTATCACTATCCATACACTCTTTTTCATTCCTTGATCTTGATATGACATAAGGACGCAAAATTTAAACATGGTTTCAAAAACCTCTTGACATGTCCCTCATGCCATGTCACTGCTTTACATTGTCATATCCAGTCTCTTGTCCCATCATGCCATAGCCCTTGAAAATTGCATCCACGTTGTCTCTATAATAAAAGGCCTTTGTCTTCCCTCTATCCACCATCATTTCAGCAAGCCTATTTATTCACCTGTCATATTCCTTGCCTTGCTAGACACTGGGGGCAAAATCATAAAAATTGAAAAAAATCCCTAAAAAATTAAATAATGTCCTGAAAAATCCCTAAAAATCAAATAATGTCCTGAAAAAATCCCTTAAAATCAAATAATGTCCTAAAATAATCCAAAAAAATCAAATAATGTCTTGAAAAAAATCCTAAAAATCATATAAAGTCCTGAAAAACGAACAAAAAAAAAAAAAAAATTGTAAAAAACTCGAAATTCCTACAAAGTGAAAAACATCAAAATCCAAAAACAATTTCTTTGGCATTTTGCATTTTGTCAATAAATAGTCCCCTTTGTGCATAGACAGATCACTGAGCATACATCCCACGACAATCAATCAAACATTGTGCTTTAATGAAATCACGCATTAACAGATGAACTTTTCAATCAAACTAGGCATTCAAACTGATCAAAATTGTCATATCAATCACTCAACATCAATATCATTTGTCCTTGTCACTATTATCATGGGACTTATACAGGGTGTGGTATACTCAAAACCAGACTGTGTCCTATCTTCGACAGAGTACTGCATTCCCTGGAACCAGACAACATGATCATTCTTGTTTTCCACTTTTGACAATGACGATCAGACTGTTTGTTTGACGTGGTTGAATTAGTATTGTCTTATCTTTTTACTGATTTATCTTTGGCTCTGATCATGTTACTATGTTGCTCGATGATGTCACTGAGTGATTTAGAGTAACCGGGATGGTTCATGGTCCCTTTCCTTTTTTTTGTTGTGTTTGTTGTTTGTGGAATGATTGTCACAAACTAGGGCAACTATATCATTGGGTGTCTGTGATAAGTACGTTCACTTTGTGAATGCCACACATACCTCGACCCTTGATGTATGCACCCTAGGATGCTTCACTCATTCCTTGTGTGCGATGTGTCTATCTTTTGCAAAAGGGGTTGCGTTCTAGCTCTGGCCTTCAATGCCATGATGCTCTACATCTGCTTTGATACAATAAATAAAGGTTCTCACCTACTTATGTGCATTTGTGAAAGCAAGTTTTCCTTCATCTCTAACTATCCTCTATCTAATTTTTGCTTACTAACATTTCTTCTGTCAGTCTTGGCAGTCCGTTCGAACCTATCGTCTTCTGTCATTCTTATCGATCACTTGGCCTCTTTCTAGATCTTTTCGGCCAATTCCTTGAGGGGGCATGCATATGTCATTGTTATTGTCTAGGGAATTTTCATTATTGTTCTTTGAAACAACTCTTAGAATCACATTGTCTCAAAGAGGGGCAAAAAGTAGATGTCTAAAAATGGTCAACGCTTGTAGGGTCATACTTTAACATTTGCGCATTGCCTTATTTTAGGGTTCTTGTGTCGCATTAACATTTCTTCTATGTTGCACACTTGGTCTTTATCATTTGCGAGCATCGAGTCCTTCTTCTGTATTCCTCATTTTTATCACTTTTGAATTAGGTCTTGTCGATAGCAATCTTCAGTCATGATTTTGGTCGATCTTATCCTGTTGCATCAATGTGCATGCTCATTTATCATCATTTTGGACATCGTCAATCCTAATTGATGATAGAATTAGGGTTTTGTCCTCTTGTCAATCTCATCATTTTGCGATCGATTCATCATCGATCCTTGTCCTTGTCAAATATCATCATTTTTGCGATCGATTCATCATCGATCCTTTTCCTTGCCAATTTTGTTATTTTGTGATCGATTCGTCATCGATCCTTGTCCTCTTTAATCGTGTCAATTGGCACTTTTCAATTTGATCTCCTTGTCAATCTTGGTCAATTTGTCATTGATTTTTGTCAACCAATTTTAATCATTTATAAACACTGGTCCTTTGTCAGTCAAAATCATGATCAAATCGACCCTACATCAATTATCTTTTGTCAAGATCTAATTCTCGTCCTTGCATTTCTATTTCATCTTCTAGGGTTTTATGATTTATTCATTTAATTTTGTTTGTCATTTTCCCTCTAGGTTAAATAATTTATTTATTTATCCTAAGTCTTCTTGTCAAATTAAATATTTATTTAATTGGCTAATTAATTCACCCTCTTTTTGTGAATTAATTAATGAATGAAAAATTATTAATTATTTCACCTAATTTTATAATTTCATCAATTTCTAATTTCCTAATTTCCACTTCATTTTCTAATTTGCTAAATTCAATTTCCACCTAATCAATTCCTCTCTAGTCTCTCCCTATTTTTGTACTTCGGTGGAAGCATGAATTTCTCATGCGTCATACCGTTGGCATAGAAAGATGTCATAGGATTTTAGTCTTCTAACCTTTGCATTAGCAATATGTCATAATTCATGACATAGAAGGTGTCATAACCTTCTTTCTTTAACTTAATTTTGCCATTTTTGAAATCAATTGCCTCTAATATCAATTTCATGCTAATCTTGTCCTCTCTCCAATTTGTCTATAAATTGGATGAGTTTCTTCAATCAAAGGATCGAGATCAATCAACCACGCTTCTAGTATCCTCGCGCTATCAAAATCAATCTTGCTTCATGCTTTTGCACTTGTAGGAGAGATCTACACAAATCAGCTATTTGGAGGAGAAAGGAGAACAATGGAGGTCAATTGAAAGAGGCATTGGTGATGGATTTTCATTTATTTTGAGTGTCTTGTTTTCAATTCTTCTATTGATTGTAATTAGGATTTATTTCATTGCAATTTGGCTTTGTGGTTAGCTAAGATCTATTTGTTTTGATGCTTTTCAATTTCTGAATCTATAGCGACATTCAGATTAACAATTTCTACCAGATCATTCTTCTTTGATTCCTCAGTCTAAATAAGATTTAGAACAACATGTTGACCATAATCATATCCATATGCTCTAATCTATTTCCCAAGGTTCTCATCCACCTTCACATTTTCACTTTCCACTATATTTCTTAGTGTCTTATTGTATCACTGGTAGGATTTTCTCTTTGTTGAATATCCCGAGAAAATTTCTTCATCACTTCTTGCATCAAAATTTCCTATGTCCTCATGTCTCTTGATATAAAATTTGCTACCAAATACTTTGAAATATCACACAGTAGGAACATGATCAAACCATAACTCATAAGGAGTTTTACCGGTATCACCTTTGATATGAATTTGGTTGAATGTGTAAACAACATAGATTCTCTCCAATAGATCTTTGGAACATTCACTTCAATCAGCATAGTCCTTGCAGCATCCAAAATAGTCATGTTCGCCCTTTCAACAACTCCATTCTATTGGGGGGTTCTAAGAGAAGATAATTGTCTTTCAATGCCATGCTTCTCACATAATGAATCAAACTCACCTGAACAAAAGTTTCTACCTCTGTCAGATCTCAGACATTTCACCTTCAATCCTTACTAAATCTCAACCTTTTCTTTAAATATCTTGAATTTTTCTAATTCTTCAGTTTTTTCCTTCAAAAAGACAACCCACATCATCTTGGAATAATCACCAGTTAGTAACATAAAATATCTATCACCCTGCATACTTCTAACATTTGTAGGTCCACACAAGTTAGTATGCACAAGATCTAACAATCCATCAGATGTATACTATTTGCTCTTGAAAGAAATTCTTGTTTGCTTACCTAATTTACATTATTTACATACTGGATTAGCAGGCTTAACAATTTTAGGAAGATCTCTAATAGATTGAATAGAACTGATCTTAATCATTTAATCAAAGTTAACATGACACATTCTCCTATGCCACAACCAACTTTCATCAATCTAATCAATCAAACAACTTTTCTCACTAGCATTCAAATGAAAAATATTACCTTTAGTCTTATTCCCATATGCAATCTCTATATCAAAGGCATTTAGGATCTTGCATTTACCATTATTGAATTGTATATCATAACCTTTGTCAACCATCTATCCAACACTCAAAAGATTATGCTTCAAACCTTCAACAAACAAGACATCATTGGTATTATGCTTACCATCAAAGGATATATAATCTCTACCACATATCACATAGGCTTTGTCATCTCCAAATCTCACTATTCCACCATCTTACCTTTCCATACTCACAAATGTTTTGGTATCAATGGTCATATGATGTGAACAACCACTGTCTATTACCTATTCATTTCTTTCCTCAACTTTAGCAGTTAAATCTTTCTTCTCAATAGTGTAGCTAGTGGGATCAACACTTACTCGTCCATATTACTTAATAGAAAGAAATACAACTTCATCTCCTTCTGATTCTTCATCTATAACACCTTCATCAACAACATAATAGCAGTTTTTTGTATTCCTATACTTCTGGTTAGACTTGTAAGACTTATCATACTTCCCATACTCCTCATATCTATCATTTCTATCATGCTTAACAAATTTATCATGCCTGTCATATTTAGCCATTCTCTCTAGGCACCTAGAGGTAAAATGTCCTACCTTATTGCAAGAGAAACATTTCAGAGGCAATTTTCCATCATACTTACCACCTCCTTTAGGCAATCTCTAGGCAATCAATGCTTCAAGCTCATTTAGTTCTCTTTCTTTCTCTTCCATCTCTCTCCTTTCTCTTTCATATCTAGATTTTTTGCATTCTTCAGGTTCATACTTCTATGTACCAGATACAAATACTCTAAATGTTGTCTCATACTTTCCATATGATTCACCAAATTCGCTCATCTCAAATACAAAAATATTTCCAACCAACATATCTCTTGTCACTGTAGTCACACTTTGGATCTCATCAATAGAAGATACCTTATGTTTATAATAAGGAGGCAAAGAACTTAACACCTTAGCAACAATTTCATCTTCTTCAAGGATTCCACCTGCACATAGATTATACCCAGGACAAGGTCATTCACCTTAGCCATAAACGTATTTATGTTCTCATCTTCTCCCATCTTTAGCATCTCATATTTCCCTTTAAAACTTTGTAACTTAGCAACTTTGATTTGTTTATCTCCTTCATACAAGGTCTCAAGCTTCTCTAAAATCTCATGTGCGGTCTGAAGTCCCATTACATTTGTCATTTTTAAATTAATTAGGGAGCTCAGGAATGCTTCCTTCGCTCTAATGTTATGTTTAGCTTCCTTGATTTCATTAGCAGTAACCGGTCTATTCAGAGGAGCATAATAAGCATTCTTTGTAATCTTCTAGTAATATTCTCCAAGACATCTCAAGTGCACTTACATCCGGTTCTTCAATATAGCATAGTTACTACCATCAAATCTTGGACTCTCCTTCTTAAAGATAAAACCTCTAGTTCTAGTTGCCATCCTAGATCTCCTCAAGAGGTTAAGTTTCTTTCGGAGGATCTAGATTTGATACCAATTGTTGGCAACAACAATAAGAGAAAACTCAGAGGGAGGTAGGGTGAATTAGTTTTCACAAAAATGTATCCATTAAACTATAGAAATAACAAGGATAAGAAAATTGATAACACAACACATAACACCAATAATTGACATGGAAAACCCGGTTAAGGGAAAAGCCATGGTGGGAACCTACCCACAATAAGATGATACTCTATAGTAGTATGTGAAAAAATTACAATGGGGAATGCAAATGCATTCAGGCACACTACCTAGAGCTCACTGCTCAAAAGATAATGACCCAGAAGGATACAACCCTCAAGGAAGTGAAACTGACTTACAACAATATTCAAACTATAATCCGATAGGAATGAACTGCAATAATAGCATCTCCAAATGTTTGATGATAGTTTCGGTTAAGCACAATTATCTGCTCTACAACACCAATCTCTCCTCAATGCACTACACCAAAATATGAATTCTTTTTGACACATTCATCACTCTCTGATAATATAGACACAACCTTGATACCCAAATTACATGACAATATCACAAGAAGGTCAGCTAAACCCTGAACTCATTATTACAAATTATCATACCAAGATCAACTACAACACGCTACACCACCAAGAAAACTGCATGACATGAAGAACATCACCGTTTCAGAAAAATCACCAAAAAATCACACAATGATTAATGCAGATCATCAAGAGAAATAGGAAATAATTAGGAAACACCAACAAGCACATTAGAATCATTAGTAACAACTGCACCACCACCACTTATCAAATCTTCATTTGTCAACGTCTGGAACTCAAGAACACTCAAACAACAACAACTATCATGAAGAAAGATAACTTGCAGAGCACCAAATTATGAACCATCTAAAATAAAGATATACAAGACTATCCTAGACAATATCCCAAAATGTCAACTCAAGATATAATCACACCAAAATATACTGAAGAAAATACTAAACTCTGCAAAGCATTGATCAAATAAACAAACTGCAAAACCAGATCATATGATATGATCAATTAAGATTCCAAAAATCACCAAAGCCAATATAGAAGAACATAACGATACTAAAGATACTCCATACACCAAACCATAATCACAATGAACCAATTTGCAATCTGATAGAAACCAATAACACTGAGAGGGGGGGGTGAATCAGTGTTATACCAAAATGATTAATTTTAGCCTTATTAAAACATGCATACACCAACCGATATACCGATACATTCAAAATTGAAAGAAGTAAAGTAACCAATAAGCCAATCACATAAATTAGAACCATAACACATAGAATTATACATGGAAAACCTCAAAGAGGAAAAACCATGGTGGGATTTGTGACCCACAATATCAATCCACTGGCCATATGAAGAGATATTACAAAATATGAGGGGCATGCACTTGCAGGAAGGCTTACAGCCTAGAGTACACTGCTCAATCAGAAAAGGAGCCTCACTAACTACATAAAAAACCAGACTACAATCCAAAGAAGTGTGAAATGCTAAGATAGCATCTTCTATGCCAAAATACAGTTTTGGTTTAAGCTTTGTCTGTTCCAATTTGAAACCCTAAACCCTTTCCTGGAATAACCCTTATATGAATTTCCTTACATACATAATCTCTCCAATATATTTCACATAATATTACATTCACATATCCATAATCTCCCATCCCTTGTCTATATCAAAATGATCTATCGAAATGACCTACATACCCTATACAAGTTATCATGCCTTATGTCGACTTACAAAGATATATATAATATCAAATTGCATGTCGACTAGATAACATAAATGCATAAATATTAAAAGAAATTTCCAATGCTAGATCCAAGAGATGTCGGCCTCCAATACCAATAACCTTTTACTAAACCATGTCAACTTGCAATGCTGGTAACCAAAGAAATCCTTTTGACCTGTTGGTGTCGGTGTCGTATCTGTGAAGTGTCTATCGATACACAACTGAACCAAAAACATAAAGATGGAACACAATAATATGCTGCCATCAATGACAACATAGTGAAACAAACCAATTTAGTGTCAATTTCCAACAATCTCCCCCTCTGGCATTGATGGCACCACTCATGTGAAAAATGGTCAAGGTTTCAACTGATGGTTTCATCCTGCCTGCTTCCCCTGAGCTGAATATGCAAAATACTCCACATCTCCATATCTACATAACTCCCCCTAATGTATAAAACTTCTTCTATTCTTTTTCATGTCTATATCACTCCCCCTTTGACATCAATTCCATCAAAAATTCAAAAAAAGAATGTCAAAGAAAAAGAATTGTACAATGAATATCCTAAAATGTCTTATTGAATCTTGACAAATTTCAAAATTTCCGGATAAGCCTTTTCCAATATCTCAAGATAAGTATCCCAACCTATTTTGAATGTGCCAAAAATAGATACAAGTCCACTTAGTATATGTGTAAATGATTCTTTCTCATTTACCTCTCCCGGTGTGGACTTTCCCACCATATCCATGCATTATTTCTTATGTCCACTGAGTGAATCCAACTGAGGACTCACCATGCCTCTCAAACTTCTATATTTTCTTATTATTTTGTCTCTTTCCTTCTCATGAACAAAAAAATGGTTTTCCAAAATTAAAATTTGACCATCAATGAAATCAATCCATCAAAAGAACTAGCTATATTTACAATTTTCTGCTGAAGTTATTTTATCTTCTTATCCACATTAGCTGTAAGTATAACAGTGTTACAAAATACCCTATAAATATTTGTACATTGCTTCAAAGAATTTTCTATTAGTATCAACTTCTCATCAATTTTCTTCTTCTCAGATTCAATCACCTAATCAAATGCAGCTCTCTTAGCCTGAGTAAACCTCTCCAATGCTTTTCGGTTTGAAATATGTTGTAAGGATTGAAAAACCTTTGAAATATGCTCAGTAATTGTTTTAAGATTGCCGAATGGGCTTGCTTCACTTTCAATCTTGCACTCTGAGACTAGTTTGTATAGAATAGTGATTGATTGATCAATAATCCCTATTTTTGTAGATCCTTCCTTCATTAGTTTTTGTGCTACCATCATCATGAGTTCAGTAGGAATCATCTTTGTTATGTTTTTCTTTTCAACCTGTGAGGTGTCAATTGATAACAATGATGGACCAAATACCAATTCCCTGTTGGATTCTTCTTTCTTCTCTTCTGATGTTTTATCCTTTATAACTTCCTTATTTACACTGGTGGCTTTGCCACTTCATTTAGTCTATGTAACTATTGGTTCTTCTGTAGGAACTGTAACCTCAACCTGTACATTTGTATCCAGAGGACTATTATCCTCAATATTAGTATCCTATACAACATTAACTTGTTCACTCTCTATAGTAACTAGTATCTCAATATTTTTTTGTACATTTGTATCAACCGGGGGCTAGATTTCCACTATCTTAATGTTTTTAAAAACTGAGGGTGAAGTACCCATAATCCCCTTTCCTTTTCCTTCAACCGGGGTGTCTACAATATTTGTTTTGGTTTTTGGTGATGTATAGAATCCTCACAACCCTTTTGAATGCTAATGGTGTGTCATCCTTAGGCTCAGAATCTACAGTCACTGTTTCAATGTGAACTACCAGATCCTTCCTCTTTCTCCCTTTCTCCGGGACAACATCAATGAGTTCGTTAATGTCTTTTGAAACCTCCTATAGAAACTTGCTTGCCTTACCTTCTTGTTTTTCCCTCTTCTTTTGGTTGAACTCAATTTCAACCTCAAGAGTCTTTTGTTGTGTTGTTCCACAAGATTTTTCTGCTTCATCTATACCTGCATCAAGTAGAATTTTATCATATGCATCAAGAATTAATGCATCCACCTCATACCCATTTCAGCTATCCAAATCTTCTAGGGCTTGACTACCTCCATGAGGGTCTCATGTTTATTGACCATGAAACATATGTCGGTAGAGTATTTCTCTACTATGTGCTTAGGTATCCTTATTCTAGACCTCATAGATTTCTGAAAAGCTTTAAAGTAACCCCATACCTTATCATCTCTAAGGCTTCCCAATGCAAAAATTGTTTGCTAAAGTTGTCTTCCTACTGGAATGTCAAAATCCCATTGCTTCCTTCCAAAACTGGGAGTATCATTCAAAAAGTATAACATTAAGCAGACCAACATATTACCATACCAGAAGGTTCCCTTCTTCTCACCTTTAATCTTTCCTAAATTTATCAATAACTTCTCAAGAATCCACTCACAAAGATCTAACTTGATATTTTCTCTCATCATTTTGTAAGTGGCCAGAATGCTAGGATTCCCAAAGATACTGAGAGGGGGGGGTGAATCAGTATCTAACTAGTTAATGAATTTACTTGATTTAAAACATGTAAAGCATATAAATATTGTGTATCGGTAAACGAAAAATAATGCAGTAAACAAGAATAACAACAACCACATGAAAAGAACACCATAACACAATATTTTAACGAGGAAACCTGGTGTGGGAAAAACCTCAGTGGGATTTGTGACCCACAATATTCACTTACTGGCCAATCAGGGAATATTATTGTTTTACAAGAGGGGCATGCACATGTAGGAAGGCCAAGTGCACAGAGCTCATTGTTCAATTACAAAGGAAGTCACACAGACTTACAGAAATGGATTATACAAATCCAATGTCTTGTACTACTTCAAATTAGCATCTTCTATGCCAGATCTAGTATCGGTTTTAGCTCTGCTTCATACATAAACCCTTAACCTATAATTCGCATATTAGGTCTGCATAATTTTGCCTCTCACCTTATTACTAAATGTTCTACAATGATATCATACATATATGAGTCATATTACAACTTGCCATGTTGGCTTACAATGATTTTACAATTAATTACAAAATATATTATAAACAAAATTCATGTCAGCTGGAGTGTTGATATCCATCCTTTCACTATCGATATTCTATGTGTCGGTGTAGAGTTTGTCATTGCCGGTGCCGATATATTTGTCTTACCGGTATCATATGATTGCAAGGTTGCCATCAATGACAAAACCTTTAATCACTTACAATTTCTCATTGGAGTGTGCATTTGCCAACAATCTCCCCCTTTGGCATTGATGGCAACACTCATTGAGAAAAATCAAAAAGTGTTCAAAAATGATATCCAAAAATAGTCTACCAAAAATGTCTTACCAAAACTGTATGCTCAAAGCTGTGTGCTCCCACTGAGCAGATGAACCATCCATTTTTCTCATTCCTCTACTCCCCTTTGACATCAATGATAAAGGTTGTCATTCCCTGTCAGTGGAATCCTTCCTAGATTCTTGTAATCGGTGGGTTACAATCTGAAAAAATGTCTATCAAAACTAGATTTATTCCATTGCTGAATGTTTTGCAGTCTTTTATGGCTTCTTGAGTCCTCTGCACTGTACCCGTGAGTATGTGTATTTTCTCTTCTAGTGTCTTTAGTCTGGGAACTAGAGCCTCAGATATTTCTTTTCTCAAAGAAATAAGATACTCTAGTCTTGGACCAAGTCTTCATTTTAAGTCCTTTGCTTTGTTTTTTATGCTTTGTTTTCCATTTTCTAGTTTCTTGATTTTCTCTTCCTGCTTTGCAATTTTCTTCTCTAATTCCAAAAATGAGTCTGATGTTCTAATCAGATTATCAGCAATTTTATTAATCTTATCCTATGCTTTTCTGATTTCTTTGTCAAGATCCTCTGTTAATACATCCATTTTGCATGTGTCCCTGTACAATTTCTTGAAGTAAAAAATGATTTCACTAAGTTTCGGTAAAAGAGTATCCATTTCCTCTTTGTTCTTATTCACAATTTCCATAAAGAATTTTTCTTTTTCTTTTATCATTCTTTCCTTAAATGTATCCTTATTTATTTTGTCCAGTGTTATTAGGTTGCTAGTTATATACTTAGACAATGTGTCTAATTGGCTCAAAGAATCTTTATTCTCAACACTGCACTTTGGTTCTATCATCTTCAAAATTGGTAAAGTGTCATCTATAGCCTTATAGGCTTGTGTATTGCACTCTGTTATTTTCTTTATTGAATCTAATAAGACCTCAGTTACATTAGTAGGCCTAAATTTTGTCATGGCTGTACCGGATGTTTATCCAACAGTTTTTACAATCTGTAATCCGCTGGTTGTAGTTATAGCTTTGCTTTCCTCTTTCTCTGGAGGATCTGTTTGAGTTTACATTTCTACAAACAAAATTTTAGGCTTTTCATTTTGGGTCGGTGGCACTGTCTCTATCTGTACTTGTGAAGGAGCCTATAGCTCTGCCTGTTTCTGTGTGTTGTTCACTGCCAGTTTTTCCTCCGTGCTGCCTGTTGTCGGTGACTCGGTTGATTTTTCAGTTTCAATAGTTGCTGGTGGCTCAGTGGATGCATTAGTATGCACATCTGTGGTCTTTTCCTTTCTAGTGTCTGGGGTTCACTTGATCCTTCAGTTTTTTTTAGTTCCCCAATTTCAATGTTTTCTATTGTAATATTTCCTTCCAGTGGCTCTATTGCAACATCTCATTTCTCAGTTGATTCCTTATCCACCACAATATTGACTTCCTGAGTGTCAATGTTCATTGTATATAACACCTCAGAATCAGGATTTGTATCCTCATGTGGTGTGTCCATACTCTCAATTGTCGGTTGATTGTCAATAGTGTCTGCCGGTGGAGTATCTAGAGGCAGTGGAGTTAAGTTGTCTGTTATATTTATACTGGGAGGTCCACCTACCTTGCCTTTTCCTTTTTCCCTATCCTTTTGATATACCTTGAAGGTTTTAGGTTTTAGATACTCTTCCTGTTTCTCTTTTTCTACCAGGAATATGTCCCATGCATCTGTTGTTTCCTCTGTTACCTAATTCACTCTTCCTGCCATCAGTGCTACATGTCGGTGAGCAGTTGAGAATACTGAGTGGTTAGCCTCGAAGATTAATTGATCTATCTCATCAATTGAGTTAATAGGGTGCACTGCAAGTATTTTTTCAATCTTTATTTTCTTATCTAGCTCAACAATAGCTACTCTTCTAGCTTCTAGTCTATTATAGAGATCTGCTGGTATTTCATCAACAACTTGCATAAAAAATTTATTGAAAATATCTAAGTGTAAGATTACAATGTTCTCTACTTTCTCTTTGTCATCAGTGGGTAGTGTGTCATATAATTTGTTGACGTTCTTCAACTTTCCATCCTCTATAATTTTATTGAGAAGTTTATTAATGGGAGCAATAGTTTGTTGTGTCTTCTTCTTAGGAGTCATCTTCTTTTTCTTTGGAGTTAATTTCTTTGTTGGGGCCTCATTGCCTATTGCTTCTGTCTTGTCCTCTTTGGTGTAGGAGAAGGTGTCGGTGAAGGTTTTCTTTTCCTTTCAACTCTCTTAAATACATCAGGTATGTCACTTTCTGAAGAAGTTCCAACTAATGAAAGGTGAGTTTGTGGTTGAAGTGCTTCCAACTCACTTTCAGTTATACCGGTTTGTTTTAGCGCATCTTCTTTAATAGGCTTTGCCTGTCGGGTTCCTTTTCTAATAGTTGCCTCAACCTTCTTAACTCTCTTCCTTGATTGAATTTGGCTTTCTATAGTTTCAGCACTACCAAATACTTTTTCTTCTGGTTCCTTAGGAGCTTCTAGGAGGGCTTTTGCATAAGTTTCTATTATGTTGTCATCAATCTCATACCCCATTTCAGTTACCCGAATGGTTCTAGGAATAACTGCCTCCATCCAAATTTCATCTTTCTTTATTACAAAGTAGATTTCCTTTGGGTATTTATCCACAATAGCTTGTGATATCCTTAATCTTGTTTTCATTCGAGCCTTTAGTTCTTGAAAGTGCTCATTTAAGGTTTTCTCCCTGTTCTCTCCCATATTGTTCAGCAATTCTGACAGTTGTTTACCTACCGGTATATAAAATCCAAAATATTTGGAACTAATACCGGGTAATTGTTTGGTTATGTATAGCATTAGACAAACAAGTAGGTTTCCAAATCTAAAAGTTCCTTTCTTTTCCCTCTTGATCTTTCCTAGATTGTCTATTAGCTCATCTTTAAGCCATTCACATATGTCTATCCTTGCATTATCATTTACCATATCATAGGCACTTTTAATACATAGGCTAGAAACTGAGTTTAACCTATTTGCATGTGTAGCCTTGTAACCTAAGATCATACTGATAAATTTGATATTTGTATCCTTTACATCATTTACCCTTAGTGATCTTTTATCAAATTTTGCACCGGTTAGGTTTGTCACTAAGTCATTTGAGACCTTCTTAGTTTTGTCAGGTCTGATGCTGGTGGAGGGTAACCCTATTACTACCCTTACCACTTCTTTTGTGATCTTGTGAATAGAGTCTAACTAGAAAAATTCACCATGTACCCTGCTTAACACATTTCTTATGGTATTCTTGGGAAAATTTTGGATACTAAGAATTTCAGTGAAACCTAGGGTTTCTATTATCTTGTCTTCAAGTTTGACATTTCCAGATTCATCACAGATTACAGTTTTATACATATTTTTAATTTCATCATCGCCTAGTTCATCAATATGACAATGTATATACATTCTAGGGTCTTCACCATATACTACTCCTTTAGGGGTTTGAGAGAATGCACCTATGCTATCATCTTTCTTAGCAATTTTGAGAACTAGCTAAAAAATGGGTCTAGGTAGCTTAACAACTTCAATAATAGTAGGGTTTGCAATAAATTTAGGAGTGGATGAAGATGCCATAGCTATAAATACCTTGAGCTGCCTTAAGGATGAATGATTTGATAGATTGCTTTGCTTCTTTGCTTGAAATATCTTCGCTCAGAAATTTTCACGCTCTCAAAGATTTGAATGCTTGGTGAATGAAAATGGAGCCAAAATACTTGCTTTATAATGCTATTTTCACCAACTACCACATTTAATGCTTGTCGGTTAAGTTACAACTTAACTCATCTGCCAGTATAGAAGTAATTTCAACTTCTCACCATCAACCGAGGGAATAATAGGATGTATTTAATTTGTTGCTAACCCTCAAAGGATTTTTCTTTAGTTTGATGAGGAGTCTTCTGCTGTTGGAGTATTACTCTATTCTGCCGGTGGAGGAGTATTCCCATCAACATTCTGATTTGACTTTCTGATCCATTGTTTTGAGAATTCTTGCTTTACCTCTTCAACCTTTTCTTTACCTTTCAAACTAGCACCATTATTATTTACCGGTGGTGCCTTACTTCTGCAAAATTTTGCAATATGTCCAATCTTGTTACAAGCATAACAAGTCACATTGTTTATCTAAATAGCTTTTCCATATCCTATGCTAGTTTGTGTGCTACATTGATTAGATAAGTGTCCAAATCTCCCACAAACATAACATCTTACATTCATTCTACAATTCTCTGAATTATGACCAAATTTGTTGCATTTAGAACATTGACTGGTGGGTGTATTAGTGTTCTGATAATTTCTAGATCTACACTGATTTTCTCTATGACCATACTTGTTACAGTTAAAGCATTTTCCATTAAATTTATAAGCATTTGGTTCCCTTTCTAGTTTACTATGATCATGTGTGTTTGTAGTACCAGATCTTTCACCAACTTCAAAGCCAAGGCCATTAGTGTCACCATTTGGTTTCTAATTCTTTAGCATGTCACCAAGTTCTTTTGAGCTTTTCTTGAATTTCTCCTTGTGTTGATTTGCAGTAGCTAGTTCTCTTTCCAAGATTTCTTTCTATCTCATGAGTTCATTTCTGTCATTTTGTGTATGCATTAGATCTGTCTTCAACATATCATTTTCATGACTAAGTCTTGTGTTTTCATTTGTAGCATCATTTAGTCTTCTAGTTAAGTCTTCTCCTTTTTTCTTCCCATCTTCAATTTCTTTGCAAAATCTCATAGTCATATCCTACATCTCATTCTTTGTTGTATTGTTTTCTTGTCTTAGTTTGTTTACCAGATCATTAAGAGTTTCCTTTTCATCATTCTCATTCTGCATATTTTCACAAAGTTCTCTTCTCTTATTTCTTGCAATGGTAAGATTTTCTTGAAGCACTTGAATAATATCCTGAGCAGCCTTTAGATCATCTTCAAGTTTGATATTCTTCAACCTTTTTGCATCATAGTCTGAAAGAGCTATTTCCAATTGTTTCTTCAAGTTTTCTATCTCTACCAGTGTCAAGATCTTCCTCAAGTTGTTAGGCTTTTGAAAATAGAGGACCAAACTCTGCTACCAACTATTAGGATTCCCAAAGATACTGAGAGGGGGGTGAATCAGTATCTAACCGATTAATGAATTTACTTGATTTAAAACATGTAAAGAATATCAATACTGTGTACCAGTAAACCAAAAATAATGCAGTAAACAAGAATAACAACAACCACATGAAAAGAACACCATAACACAATAGTTTAACGAGGAAACCTGGTGTCAGAAAAACCTCGGTGGGATTTGCGACCCACAATATTCACTTACTGGCCAATAAGGGAATATTACTATTTTACAAGAGGGCCCTGCACATGCAGGAAGGTCAAGCGCCTAGAGCTCACTGCTCAATTACAAAGGAAGTCACACTAACTTACAAAAATGGATTATACAAATCCAATGTCTTGTACTGCTTCAAATTAGCATCTGCTATGCCAAATCTAGTACCGATTTTAGCTCTGCTTCATACATAAACCCTTAACCTATAATTCACCTATTAGGTTTGCATAATTTTGCCTATCACCTTATTACTAAATATTCTATAATGATCTCATACATATATGAGTCATATTAAAACTCAGCATGTCAGCTTACAATGATTTTACAATTAATTACAAAATGTATTATCAACAAAATTCCTGTCAGCCAAAGTGTCGGTATCCATCCTTTCACGGTCGGTGTTCTACATGTCGGTGTAGAGTTTATCATTGCCAGTGCTGATATATTTGTCTTGCTGGTATCATATGATTGCAAGGTTGCCATCAATGACAAAACCTTCAATCACTTACAATTTCTCATTGGAGTGTGAATTTGCCAACACAAAATACATGAACTTAAAACTGAATTCAGTTGGTTAGATTGAGTTACTCTGCAGCCTATGATCATGCTTTCAAATTTGATGTTGGTGTCGATGATGGTGCTCACCTTCATCAATCTCTTATCTGATGTCGTGCTTATGATCTTCCTTATGAAGTTATTTGATACTTTGTTATCCGGATTTTTCCCTACCAATGGCAAACCAGTAATTGCCCGAATGGCTTCCTTAGTGATTTTATAGGGTCAGTCCAACCATATGAATTACCCATGTACTCTTCTTAGTACATATCTAAAAATCTCATCCTCAAACTCTAGAATATCCAGAATATCTGTGAACCCTAAATATTTGATGTGTTGATATGCTGATTTGATTTTACCAGGTTCTCCCATGAGTTCATTCATATACATCCCCTTGATCTGTGAAGTGCCTAAGTCCTCTATATGACAATGAATATAGGCCCTAACATCTTCCACATATACTACTCCCTTCACGATGTGAGAAAAGGTTCCAAGCAAATCTTCTTTGGTAGCCACATGTGGATTTCATTTGAAAATTGGCCTGGGGTGATCCTTAACTTCTACTATAGTTGGATTTGCAACAAAAATAGGAGCAGAAAATAATCCTGATTCCATGATTCAAGAAAAAAACCTTTAGAACTTTGTCGGTGAACACCTCTGAATAGCTTTTGATTGCACTAAGTTGCTCTGAATCACTCTGAAATTGCTCTGAATCTTGGGTGATTAACAATGAAGTATAATCGACCTTTTATCCATCAAGAAAACCCCAATTTTCTGTTGACATAAATAACTGTCGGTGAATGATACCGGATCTCACTCTGAACATATCAATGCCATACAATCCCCTCCAATATCTAGAACATCTTCCAAAATCTTGTCCAGGGGCATATGCATCATCTTCCATGAAATTTGCCTACCCCTAAGGCACCTGCCTTAGTTACCGGATGAGGTTACTGCCAGTGCAGTAGCAACCTCTTCTGCTAGATAGATAACTGAGAGATTCCCATATGATGATTTCTCTTCAATCTTTCTAACCCATCTATGAGTATGATCTTGCAAGATTTTATTATCCTTCTCTTGTCCTTTATCATTTGATCCTCTATTGCCAACTGGTGGATTTATGCTTCTATGTAGCTTAGCAATATGTCCAACTTCATTGCATGCATAACATGTAACATTGTTCTTTTGAATTGCCTTGCTAAAACCGGTGAAATAAGTTGACCTGCACTGATTAGCCATGTGTCCAAATTTTCCACAAGAATGACATTTTACATTCATTCTACAATCTTTTGTTGTATGACCAATTTTATTGCATTTAGAACATTTACTAGGAGCAGAATCAGGGTTTCGATTTGCTCTGTTTCTACATTGCCTAGCTATGTGACCAAATCTATTGCAAACAAAACATCTACCATTGAATTTACAAGCATTGAATTTCCTTACTAGTGCCTTATGGTTTTGATCTTCATTAGTAGTACCAGAACTCTGTCCTTGCTCAAATCCAAGTCCACTGGAATCTCCAATCTACCTCTGTCTCTTCAGTAACTCATCAAGTTGTGCTAAGCTGATCTTGAATTTTTCTTGTTACTCACTTGTAGCAATTAAGTCATCTCTTAGTACTACATGCATAACATGTAACATTGTTCTTTTGAATTGCCTTGCTAAAACTGGTGAAATTAGTTGACCTGCACTGATTAGCCATGTGTCCAAATTTTCCACAAGCATGGCATTTTACATTCATTCTACAATCTTTTGTCGTATGACCAATTTTATTGCATTTAGAACATTTACCAAGAGAAGAATCAGGGTTTTGATTTGCTCTGTTTCTACATTGCCTACCCATGTGACCAAATCTATTGCAAAGAAAACATCTACCATTGAATTTACAAGCATTGAATTTCGTTATCGGTACCTTATGGTTTTGATCTTCATTAGTAGTACCAGAACTCTATCCTTGCTCAAATCCAAGTCCACTGGAATCTCCAATCTACCTCTGTCTCTTCAGTAACTCATCAAGTTGTGCTAAGCTGATCTTGAATTTTTCTTGTTACTCACTTGTAGCAATTAAGTCATCTCTTTGTACTGCCATTTATCTCTTAAGCTCTTTCTCATTGCTACACGATTGTACCAAATTAGACCTTAATATCTCATTTTCATGAGTCAACCTACCACATTCTTCAAATTTGTTCTTTAGGGTTACAACAAGATTTTCTTCCTTTATCTTTTTATCCTCAATATCCTTGGAAAACCTCATAGTCATATTTTGCATTTCATTCTTCATAACCATGTTCTCCTAACTCAATTTCTGACATTGTTCGTTAAGTGCATTTTTCTCTTAATCATCCTGATTTTGCAAAAGTTCCTTCCTCCTATCTTGAACATGTCATGCCCAACTTTTGGGCATGAAAAATGGAACAACAAAATTTTTTTGACATCATGAACTCGCAACATATACTACAATTATAATAACTTGATTAGAGATTTGACTTATCTAGGGTGAACATAAAATTGTTTACTAAGGTTGGGTTAATTAACCAACTCGAACGAGCGACTTAATTTGGTGGGGATTAATTCAGTGTCACAGATTAGTTAGCTAGCCCAATTACCTTAACTAAGTTGTCGTAATTTGAAACAAGGGATAAATGGATATCTTGACGTATTAATTCATCCCCAATCATATAATGATAATGTTATTAATTAATTGATGCACACGCGAATTTACTATTTATATTCCACCGATATCGTTTAAATTTTTATAACACCATTTCCCACTAAAACCGATATTAGGCTAAAGCCAATTCTAATTTTCCTAACCTCTTAATTTTGATGATTTAATTATTTCAGCCAAATCGGTCACAAGGCTTATGGGTCATAAAATTAATTTACAATTTCACCTTTTCAATTTTTTTTTTTTTTTTCCCATTTACAACATAACCTAACGCCCAATGAGTTGAGGAAACTCTATTGGTTAATTAAATAAATTAATCGATTTAATGTATGGTGCGTCCAACTATAATAACTCCTCATGTTTTAACCCCTTTAATTTTACTATATTAAAAATTTAATCCCCTAAAGAATAAAAAAATCATATAATAATTCAATTATTAATTTAACCCCAAATATATATTCAAATCAAATTTTAAAATTCCAAATTAAATTTCCCATCCCTAATTAAAACTGGGATTTTATATATATATATATATATATATATATAATTCCTAAAATGCTAACCCTAACTCGAAACTGGGTTAGGGTTGCATTTCTATATATCTCCACTTGTTTTATTTTCTTCTTATTTTATACCCTAACCCGATATGGGTTAGGGTTTATTAGAAACCCTTTTTTTTTTTTTTAATTTTGGAGTGTTTGCAGGTACGGCGGAGGGTTCGAAGAGGGGAGAAAGGAAGGTATGGCGCGGGGTTCCCCCGGGCGCCGCTGTGCATACACACAGTGGCGGCAGCGCCGCTCACTATGTGCACACACAGTGGCGGATGGTGTAACCCGCCGCCCACTATGTATACACACAGTGGCGGGCGCTGCCCGCTCCACTGTGTTTGCACACAGTGCGGTGCCCTTCGGCGCCACCCACTGTGTGTAAACACAGTGGCTCGGCCATGTGCCATCCACTGTGTGTAAACACAGTGGCTCGGTCGTGTGCCGTCCACTGTGTGTAAACATAGTGGCTCGGCCGTGTGCCGTCCACCGTGTTAACACACAGTGGCTCGGCTCAGTACCCGCGATTTTCCAATAAGTTTTTTTTTTTGAAATATTTTAGTATTTCGCTCTATTTCTTTTTTTTAAAAGAACTTTTAAGTATGTGAATATAAATATATGGATATATATTTATATATATATATATATGTATATATATTTATATATATATATTTTTATATTTATATATATATATATATATTTATATATATATATATATATTTATATATATATATATATTTATATATATATATATATATTTATATATATATATACCCGTTATCATGTTCTGATTCTATACGAATATCTTTTTTTTTTGAATCTCTGGATTATGTTTTCGGATGCAGTGGTGGATATGTTTATATATATATATATATATATATATATATATATATATATATATATATATATATATATATATATAAAAGATTAGGAAGTTTATTTGAAATTAATTTTAACACAGCAGCATGCAATGCTCTATATATTTTGTAACAGGGGTACACAAATTCAGAATATATCTCTTTTTGTTATTTGCAGGGGTATGCACATATAGCAGTTTATATATATATATATATATATATATATATATATATATATATATATATATATATATATATATATATATATATATATATATATATATATATATAGGTATATATTTTTCAATATATATACTTATATATTTATAGATATATATAATTGAATGTTAAAATAATAGGGCTGAAAACCCTTATATTGTTTTGAGATTTCAATAATTAAACATTCTGTTCTTAGTCTTCTATCAGCATTTAAAATAGGTCTTATTTTTCTTCTTTTTAACAGTCATACATCATGCTCTCTACAACAATGTAAAAATACTAGTTTTTTTGTAATAGTCATAAAATAATAGAAATTTAAGCTATGCAAGTAAATAATAAAATCTAATGCATTTTTTTTTTCCTTTTCATTAATATTGCAGTAAGTAAACAAGTTAACAGACCAAATTTAGATGTAGTCTACAGCAACATAATAGACATCAAAATTTAAATAAAAAGTACATTGCTTTCAGAATAATAAGTTACAATAGCCCATATATAGAATGGGTGAATTATCTAATCAGTCTTCTCTCTCTTAATCTTTATACAGAAAATAAAAGAAATCAACCTAAAACTCCCGTTTCACATATATTCATTTTGCTACAATTCATAAAGATTACATTTTCTTTTTGCTTTTCTGCATTTAAATAGAAAATCTGTATCTGAATAACAATCTGCAACCAAGCAAATCTGCAACTCCTAGTCTTTTTCCCAAGCCACTTGCATGTAAGATTTAGGACTGTGACCATGGGATGCTCACCTCCCAGCCTAGGCTTACCAGAAGCCACCCCCGAGCTAGGAGAATCAAGACCTAGACGGGGTTACAACCAAGCAATACAACAAACAAGGGGAAAGAAAATAACACAACAGAGACACCCTTTCCCAAGCTGAAACTCCATCACAAAATGTGATGCCTTACTAGGGTGGAAGTGGACCAAGTACCCTAGGGGAGAAATCTGCTAAATAAAACTTACAGCCAACTCATGGCACCCATGAATGCATAACCAGAAATTCATCCTTAATCCCTACACCCTTATGACCCCCAAAAAGGCAACCATGCCATATTTGCACCCCTTATGACCCCCAAGTAGAAATAACACAAAAGAAAGCAGCAAGGGTCTCATGGACAGACCCTTGAGATCACTCTCAAAATGAGAGCCTCTCACCCTAAGGGCTATCAAGCTCCTTCCACCCCCAAGACCAATCTTTACTCCCAAGGAAAGGATGGTCTTGAAACACTCCCCAAACACAACATTACATAAAACAGATATAAACAAGAAACACATAAATTTTACAAATACAATACAATAAACAGTTACAGCAATTTGCATTCTAACATTCTATAACATTTCTACATTTACATAAGAGGGGAAAGGATAACACCAACCTTGACCTGCCAAGGGAAATCTATGGGAAGGCTTGATGAAGAGCTGCCCAATCCTCAATCTTTTTCTACAATTCCTTAGCCCCCAAATCTGCTATCCTAAAACTGATTTTCTTTTCAAAATTTTCCAAAAATCTCCAAGGATGGAGAGTGGGTGATTAGCTCACTAAGCTTCCATTCTTAGCCTAAGAAGGCCTCTCTCACTCCTTCCAACCTCTTGGATAGAGTGAGGGATCCCCCATTGCGTTGGTCTTCCCTAGGTCTTACACACTCCCTAACCTAGGTGTCTAGAGAAGGGAAATGGAATGGGGAAGAGGGATTACTATCTCCAAGAAGGTTATCCTACCAAGGATGGCACTCCTATAGATGGAATTCGTCCATCTTGGGAAAACTACTTTTTTGGGTGGTTAAACAAGTCCTAAGGGAAAGACACATAGCCAATTTTGGCCTTCACCCATAGGTACCCCATGAGGCCTAATAGAAAAGCTCTAAAATTGACTCTACGAGTTGATTTGACCTTCAGAAAGTCCACCTGAAGTTAACCTACGGGTCAACTCTGAGTTGACCTTCCTTGTGGCTCACTAACCTAGATTTCTTGGTTCCTTGAAGGATAATTAGGAGATATAACAATTAACAAAAATAAAACTTTCCAAAAAGGTGACAAGACAATTTGCCAACACAACATACTACATAGGTGTCAAGTGACACTACAACATAATTCCACATCACAATTACATACATGGCAATTGTCCCTAAAACAATTTAAACAATTCCAATAAATACAAATTACACTCATGCAACATTTTACATTTACGAATAAAATACTGTACATACGGGGTGTTGTCTCTCCAAATAGACAACCCCTGGTTTTACTAACGCACATTGGCCTAGGCTTGATTCTCCATAATATTTCCATGGTCACATGGATAATTTCCTGCACATCTCAATTAAAGCATTAGTACTTCCCAAATAACCTCATATAATATATAACACATAATCAGAATACAATACATTCATTCTGCAAAGGCTCGTCATTATAAAATACGATTTATCACAAATCAAAGCAATTTATTATAGTCCTCAAAATTTGATCCATCTACAAGATATGCAAACATTTTTCTAACATTATAACAAATTCTGAAATTCAGATAATAACCTGCATCATCACAATATTACCCTAATCTAGAATCATATAATATTCTATAATCCACAAGGCATAGAAATGAAGCATCCATATATATCAATGTTACCAAAATCATGGGACCATGTAAAGTTCTCTATCCATAGTGTGTCAAAACTAGCATTTAAAATAGTTCCAAAATGAAAATAACTGAAAAGATAGGATGGGTCGGGGTAGGGCCTCACACTCTCCCCCTCTAGGCATGAACATCCTCCTGGAGTTCATCAAAAAGATGAGGGTACTATGATCTCATACGTGCTGCATCCTCCCATGAAGCTGTGACCTCATCATAGCAATCCCACTGGACCCTAACCTGGTCCAGCTCTCGACCTCAAAGAGCCAACGTCCGGCGAGCCAAAATGTGAATGGGCTCCAAAGCTTGCTGCCTGTCCGAATCCACCTGGAAGGCATCCCAATCTAAAATATGAGACTCATCATAGATATATTTTCTCAAAACTGACACATGAAATACATCGTGGATGCATGACAGGCTAGGTGGCAAAGCTAGGCGATAAGCAACTGGTCCTATTCTCTCAAGGATCTCAAAAGGTCCAACAAAGCGAGGTGCGATCTTAGAACCTTTTCCATAGTGGATCGGACTCTTATGCGGTTGCACTCTCAGAAAAACTTTGTCCCCTACCATGTAACTCCGGTCTATCCTCTTTGCATCTGCATATTTCTTCTGCCTATCCTGTGCCTCTCTAAGGCGCTGTCTAATCAGGATTACCTGCTGCTCCATATCACAGACCATCTCAGGGCCTATGGCCACTCTATCCTTAATACGGTCCCAACTCAAAGGTGTCCTGCATGGTCTGCCGTACAAGGCCTGAAAAGGTGGCATCCCCAAAGAAGTGTGATGCCCATTGTTATAGGCAAATTCTACTAAATGCAGGTACTCCCCCCATCGGGTCTGATGATCCATGACGTACATGCGGAGCATATCCTCTAACACCTGGTTAACCCGCTCTGTCTGTCCATCTATCTCTGGATGATAGGCTGTGCTGAAGTTGAGCTTGGTGCCCAACGCTGCCTGTAATGCCTTCCAAAAGGAAGAAGTAAAGAGAGAATCTCTATCAGAAATAATCTTGCGTGGAACACCATGAAGCCTGACAATGTCTTGCAAGAACACTTGTGCCACTGCTAGAGCTATGAAGGTAGTCCAGACTGGTGAGAAGTGGGCTACTTTGGTCAATTTGTCAACTGTCACCAAGATTGCATCATGGCGACGAGATGACATAGGAAGACCAATGATGAAGTCCATGGATATAGTATCCCACTTCCACTCTGGTATAGCATGGGACTGGAGTAACCCACCTGGATGGCGGTGCTCCGCCTTGACTCTCTGATACTCAAGGCATCAGGCTACTAACTCGGCGATAAGCTGTCGCATTCCTGGCCAATGATATAATTACGTCAAGTCAGCATGCATCTTCTTAACCCCGGGATGCGCTGCATAAGGAGCTCTATGAGCCTCCATGATAATGAAATCTCTCAAACCCCCAGGAGAGGGTACATAAATGCGCTCTCTATGGCATAATAAACCATCAGACTCCAAAGAGTAGTCCACAAACTTCCCTTCCAGGGCCTCCTGAGTTTGGATCCTTTGACAAACCTCTAGATACCAATCATCCTCTAGCAATCGCTGCAAAATACAGTCTCTCAAATCTGTGCTCATGGATATGGTGTAAACCTCATGTCGTCTCCTACTTAGGGCATCTGCGACCACATTCTCCTTTCCTTTGATGTAATGAACATCAAAATCATACTCACAAAGGAACTCCATCCATCTCCTCTGACGTGCATTAAGGTTAGGCTGGGTGAAGATGTATTGCAAGCTCTGATGGTCTGAATGAAGCTCGAAGTGATGACCTAAAAGGAAGTGTCTCCACCTCACAAGTGCATGTACAACCGCTGCAAGCTCTAGGTCATGCGTAGGGTAGTTAAGCTTGTGAGTCTTAAGTTTCCTAGACTCGTATGCTATAACCCTACCTTCCTGCATAAGAACTGCTCCCAATCCATCTAAGGAAGCATCTGTGCATACCATGAAGTCGGTTGTGGGGTCTGGCACAATAAGAATAGGTGCACTAGTAAGTGCCCTTTTTAGATCCTGAAAAGCCCTCTCACACTTCTCTGTCCACTCGAATTTCTTCCCTTTTCGCTGGAGGGATGTGATGGGGTGTGCGACTCTGGAAAATCCCTCAACAAAGCATCTGTAGTATCCTGCTAAACCCATGAAGCTCCTGACCTCTGTCACACTGGTAGGCGCTGGCCAATCCATGATGGCTCTAATCTTTGATGGGTCAACTAAGATCCCATCACCGGATATAACATGCCCTAGGTACTTGACCTCTGATCTAAAGAAAGCACACTTCGACAAGCTACCGAACAACTGGTTGTCCCTCAAACACTGCAAAACCTGCCTCAAATACTCCTCATACTCCTGCTCATTTCGGGAATAGATCAATATGTCATCGAGGAACACTATGACAAATCGGTCGAGGAAGGTGCGGAATACCCCATTCATGAGACTCATGAATACAACTGGAGCATTCGTAAGACCGAATGGGACCACAATGAACTCATAGTGGCCATATCTAGTGCGAAACGCGGTCTTGTGGATATCACTTTCCACAATCCTCAACTGATGATATCCTGACTTCAGGTCTATTTTGGAAAAAAATTTAGCACCCTGAAGCTGATCAAACAAGTCATCGATCCTTGGCAAGGGATAACGGTTCTTGATGGTTACTTTATTTAGTTGCCTGTAATCCATGCATAACTGAAGGGATCCATCTTTCTTCTTCACGAAGATGACTGGTGTGCCCCAAGGGGAGACGCTAGGATGGATGTGACCCTTCTCTAAGAGTTCCTCTAGCTGCATCTTGAGCTCATTAAGCTCATGAGTGGTCATCCTATAAGGTGATCTCGAAACCGGCTCGGCTCCCGGTACCAAATCTATGTGGAAGTCAATCTCTCTGCTGGGTGGCATACCGGGTAGCTCATCAGGAAACACATTTGCAAATGCCTGAAGGATTGGATGATCATCTATGGAAGGCTCCTTCTCATTTTCTTCCTCTTGGTCACTGATTGTGATAGCAAACAACTGGCATCCCTTTCTCATGCTCCGCTTAAGTTGCATAGCGGATATCATACAAAGAGACACAGGTCTCTGAATCCTAGTGATTATTATGGGAGCACCATGATCATCCTCACACTCGACCTTTTTCGAGCGACAATCCATCTTGGCTCTGTGGGCGTAAAGCCAATCCATGCCAAGTACGATGCCATAAGATCCGAGTGGCATAACTCTAAGGTCTACTAAGGTGGTGGTATTACCAATCTGGAGCGGACATCCCCTAACCTCTGAATCCACTGACACTCTAGCCCCTGAAGCTAACTCCACTTCCCAGCTGACACTTTGCCTTACTGCCACTAGCCCACAACACTCCACAACCAATGGAGATATAAAGGAGTCAGTCACTCCTGAGTCAAATAATATAGAAATACTACTACCTCTGACCTTACCTGCAGCCTCAATGACTGTGGCCTGGTGCTCTGCCTGGCAGTTGTCAACCGCTACGAAGACCCTATGGGACATGCCCATGTCCCGAACTGTAGGCTCTGATGTTGCCATCCTCTGATTCCCTGTCATCTTTCCCTATGGACACTCTCTCGCCATGTGCCCCATGGCTCCACACGTGAAGCAAGCACCGCGTGCTTGAAACTGTGCGCCCTGAGGCCTAAAAAAAGGATGCCCACCTGTCCAGCTAGAACCACTGTACCCACCCCTGGAGGACTGCTGAGCCCGCGCCAGGGGTGTGTATGTACCCTGTGCTCTCTGGTCACGCCTGGGACCCTGTGACTGCCACTGCTTGGGCCTGGAGCCCTGCTGCCCCTAAGGTGGCCTCTGTCTCTGACTCTGCTGTGACTGTTGTGGAGGAGGGGGTTTAGAGGACCCCAAAACATTTCTGTGGTTGCCTTTCCAATGGGGTTTCTGAAACACGAAAGGCTGGGGAGCTGGGTTTCGGTTCTGGAACCGATCCCTCGTGTCCTGTGGCCTAATCTGAATCTCCTCGGCTATAAGGGCCTTCTCTACGGCAACTCGAAGGCTTCCAGGAGCGGCCATCCTCACTGGTCCTGCTATCCCAGCATTAAGTCCCCTAACAAATCGGTTGACGAGTAGCTTCTCATCCTTCAGGTAATCTACATAAGGTAGGAGCTCAATAAACTTACTCTCGTACTGGGTCACTGAGAGACCCTTCTGCTGAAGGTCGTGGAACTCACTGATCCGACGCTGCCTGAAGTGCTCGGACAAGTACCTCTCTCTGAACCTCTCTGTGAAGATTTCCCATGTGATGGTATTTGTAGTGAGTCCACACTTGAATTCCTCCTGCTTCCACCATGTGGAGGCTGTCGATCTCAGAAGGTGGACTGCAACTCGTGCCTTCAGATTGCTTTCATAAGATCGCAATGCGAAGCACCGATCTAGGCTCAAAAGCCATGCCTCAGCCTCTACTCCGTTATTAGTCCCTCCAAAAGATGGTGGCTGGAGGCCAAAACCTCTCTAATCAGGTCTCCTGGTTCCTGATGTGTTCTCTCAAAGTACATAGGTGCCACTACTGGAGGTGGTCCGGGCAGGTGAACGGACTCCGACTCATGCTCTGCCTTGCCCTCTATGGAATTAGGAGGTGGACTCCTACTCCGTTCCCTCTCTACTGACCTATGACTCCCTGAGTTCTGATTGTCTGCATGACGGTCCACTGCTGGAAGCCTATCCTGTACGATCCCGATCAAGTTCTGAAGAGCTAGCAAGATGTCTCGGTTAGGGTCAACCGGTGGTTCGGGAGGTGCTTCCGGGTTCCCTTCTGGAACTGGTTCCTCCCTAGCAACATCCTTGCGTGCCATACATGTACGCTCAGGACACCTTTCGCGCTTGCGAGCTTGTAGCGTAGTCGGAGGCATCCTAATAAGAAAATAAATAAAATAAAAAAATAAATAAATAATTTAATTTTCACATATTTATATATTTATTTTTTTTGGGAAATATTTGATTAATTTAGATAATTAAAGCGAAACGTAATGGAGAAAGGTTCCTAGTGTCGGAAACTTGGCTCTGATACCAAAATGTCATGCCCAACTTTTGGGCACGAAAAACGGAACAACAAATTTTTTTTGACATCATGAACTCGCAACATATACTACAATTATAATAACTTGATTAGAGATTTGACTTATCTAGGGTGAAAATAAAATTGTTTACTAAGGTTGGGTTAATTAACCAACTCAAACGAGCGACTTAATTTGGTGGGGATTAATTCAGTGTCACAGATTAGTTAGCTAGCCCAATTACCTTAACTAAGTTGTCATAATTTGAAACGAGGGATAAATGGATATCTTGACGTATTAATTCATCCCCAATCATATAATGATAATGTTATTAATTAATTGATGCACACGCGAATTTACTATTTATATTCCACCGATATCGTTTAAATTTTTATAACACCATTTCCCACTAAAACCGATATTAGGCTAAAGCCAATTCTAATTTTCCTAACCTCTTAATTTTGATGATTTAATTATTTCGGCCAAATCGGTCACAAGGCTTATGGGTCATAAAATTAATTTACAATTTCACCTTTTAAATTTTTTTATTTTTTTTCCCATTTACAATATAACCTAACGCCCAATGAGTTGAGGAAACTATATTGGTTAATTAAATAAATTAATTGATTTAATATATGGTGCATCCAACTATAATAACTCCTCATGTTTTAACCCCTTTAATTTTACTATATTAAAAATTTAATCCCCTAAAGAATAAAAAAATCATATAATAATTCAATTTAATTTAACCCCAAATATATATTCAAATCAAATTTTAAAATTCCAAATTAAATTTCCCATCCCTAATTAAAACTGGGATTTTATATATATATATATATATAATCCCTAAAATGCTAACCCTAATAAAAAACTACATTTTAATGCTCCCATATATATATATATATATATATATATATATATATATATATATATATAAAATTCCTAAAATGCTAACCCTAACCCGAAACTGGGTTAGGGTTGCATTTCTATATATCTCCACTTGTTTTATTTTCTTCTTATTTTATACCCTAACCCGAAATGGGTTAGGGTTTATTAGAAAACTTTTTTTTTTTTTTTTTAATTTGTTTTGGAGTGTTTGCAAGTACGGCGGAGGGTTCGAAGAGGGGAGAAAGGAGGGTATGGCGCGGGGTTCCCCCGAGCGCCGCTGTGCGTACACACAGTGGCGGCAGCGCCACTCACTGTGTGCACACACAGTGGCAGACGGTGTAACCCGCCGCCCACTATGTATACACACAATGGCGGGTGCCGCCCGCTCCACTGTGTGTAAACACAGTGGCTCAACCGTGTGTCGTCCACTGTGTTAACACACAGTGGCTCGGCTCGGTACCCGCGATTTTCCAATAAGTTTTTTTTTTTGAAATATTTTAATATTTCGCTGTATTTTTTTTTTTAAAAGAACTTTTAAGTATGTGAATATAAATATATGGATATATATTTATATATATATATATATATGTATATATATTTATATATATATATATATTTTTATATTTATATATATATATATATATATATTTATATATATATATACCCATTATCATGTTCTGATTCTATACGAATATCTTTTTTTTTGAATCTCTGGAGTATGTTTTCGGATGCAGTGGTGGATATGTTTATATATATATATATATAAGATTAGGAAGTTTATTTGAAATTAATTTTATCACAGCAGCATGCAATGCTCTATATATTTTGTAACAGGGGTACACAAATTCAGAATATATCTCTTTTTGTTATTTGCAGGGGTATGCACATATAGCTGTTTATATATATATATATATATAGGTATATATTTTTCAATATATATACTTATATATTTATAGATATATATAATTGAATGTTAAAATAATAGGGCTGAAAACCCTTATATTGTTTTGAGATTTCAACAATTAAACATTCTGTTCTTAGTCTTCTATCAGCATTTAAAATAGGTCTTATTTTTCTTCTTTTTAACAGTCATACATCATGCTCTCTACAGCAATGTAAAAATACTAGTTTTTTTGTAACAGTCATAAAATAATAGAAATTTAAGCTATGCAAGTAAATAATAAAATCTAATGCATTTTTTTTTTTCCTTTTCATTAATATTGCAGTAAGTAAACAAGTTAACAGACCAAATTTAGATGTAGTCTACAACAACATAATAGACATCAAAATTTAAATAAAAAGTACATTGCTTTCAGAATAATAAGTTACAATAGCCCATATATAGAATGGGTGAATTATCTAATCAGTCTTCTCTCTCTTAATCTTTATACAGAAAATAAAAGAAATCAACCTAAAACTCCCTTTTCACATATATTCATTTTGCTACAATTCATAAAGATTACATTTTCTTTTTGCTTTTCTGCATTTAAATAGAAAATCTGTATCTGAATAACAATCTACAACCAAGCAAATCTGCAACTCCTAGTCTTTTTCCCAAGCCACCTGCATGTAAGATTTAGGACTGTGACCATGGGATGCTCACCTCCCAGCCTAGGCTTACGAGAAGCCACCCCCGAGCTAGGAGAATCAAGACCTAGACGGGGTTACAACCAAGCAATACAACAAACAAGGGGAAAGAAAATAACACAACAAAGACACCCTTTCCCAAGCTGAAACTCCATCACAAAATGTGATGCCTTACTAGGGTGGAAGTGGACCAAGTACCCTAGGGGAGAAATCTGCTAAATAAAACTTACAGCCAACTCATGGCACCCATGAATGCATAACCAGAAATTCATCCTTAATCCCTACACCCTTATGACCCCCAAAAAGGCAACCATGCCATATTTGCACCCCTTATGACCCCCAAGTAGAAATAACACAAAAGAAAGCAGCAAGGGTCTCATGGACAGACCCTTGAGATCACTCTCAAAATGAGAGCCTCTCACCCTAAGGGCTGTCAAGCTCCTTCCACCCCCAAGACCAATCTTTCCTCCCAAGGAAAGGATGGTCTTGAAACATTCCCCAAACACAACATTACATAAAATAGATATAAACAAGAAACACATAAATTTAACAAATACAACACAATAAACAGTTACAACAATTTGCATTCAAACATTCTATAACATTTCTACATTTACATAAGAGGGGAAAGGATAACACCAACCTTGACCTGCCAAGGGAAATCTATGGGAAGGCTTGATGAAGAGCTGCCCAATCCTCAATCTTTTTCTGCAATTCCTTAGCCCCCAAATCTGCTATCCTAAAACTGATTTTCTTTTCAAAATTTTCCAAAAATCTCCAAGGATGGAGAGTGGGTGATTAGCTCACTAAGCTTCCATTCTTAGCCTAAGAAGGCCTCTCTCACTCCTTCCAACCTCTTGGATAGAGTGAGGGATCCCCCATTGGGTTGGTCTTCCCTAGGTCTTACACACTCCCTAACCTAGGTTTCTAGAGAAGGGAAATGGAATGGGGAAGAGGGATTACTATCTCCAAGAAGGTTATCCTACCAAGGATGGCACTCCTATAGATGGAATTCGTCCATCTTGGGAAAACCACTTTGTTGGGTGGTTAAACAAGTCTTAAGGGAAAGACACATGGCCAATTTTGGCCTTCACCCATAGGTACCCCATGAGGCCTAATAGAAAAGCTCTAAAATTGACTCTAGGAGTTGATTTGACCTTCAGAAAGTCCACCTGAAGTTAACCTACGGGTCAACTCTAAGTTGACCTTCCTTGTGGCTCACTAACCTAGATTTCTTGGTTCCTTGAAGGATAATGAGGAGATATAACAATTAACAAAAATAAAACTTTCCAAAAAGGTGACAAGACAATTTGCCAACACAACATACTACATAGGTGTCAAGTGACACTACAACATAATTCCACATCACAATTACATACATGGCAATTGTCCCTAAAACAATTTAAACAATTCCAATAAATACAAATTACACTCATGCAACATTTTACATTTACGAATAAAATACAGTACATATGGGGTGTTGTCTCTCCAAATAGACAACCCCTGGTTTTACTAACGCACATTGGCCTAGGCTTGATTCTCCATAATATTTCCATGGTCACATGGATAATTTCCTGCACATCTCAATTAAAGCATTAGTACTTCCCAAATAACCTCATATAATATATAACACATAATCAGAATACAATACATTCATTCTGTAAAGGCTCGTCATTATAAAATAAGATTTATCACAAATCAAAGCAATTTATTATAATCCTCAAAATTTGATCCATCTACAAGATATGCAAACATTTTTCTAACATTATAACAAATTCTGAAATTCAGATAATAACTTGCATCATCACAATATTACCCTAATCTAGAATCATATAATATTCTATAATCCACAAGGCATAGAAATGAAGCATCCATATATATCAATGTTACCAAAATCATGGGACCATGTAAAGTTCTCTATCCATAGTGTGTCAAAACTAGCATCTAAAATAGTTCCAAAATGAAAATAACTAAAGAGATAGGATGGGTCAGGGTAGGGCCTCACAGAACAAATGAAAGTCTCTCTTGTAGGACAAGAATAAATTCTTTAGTAGAATTCGACTCATCTTGTAGCTTTAAGTTCCTCAATCTTTCAACATCATAATCTTCAAGTGCCATCTCAAGCTTCTTCTCCAAAGCCATATTCAATTATTCTGATTTCACGATCTTCCTCAAGCTGCTAAAATTCCTCCGAGGCACAAGGCTCTGATACCAATTGTTGGAAACCAAGAACACTAAGAGGGGGGTGAATCAGTGTTATACTGAAATAGAAGATTTTAGCCTTAACAAAACATTCATATACCAATCGGTATACCGATATAAACAGAATTGAAAGAAGTAATGCAACCAATAAGCCAAACACATAAATGAGAACCATAACACACAAATTTATATGTGGAAACCTCAATGAGGAAAAACTACAGTGGGATTTGTGACCCACAATATCAATTCATTGGCCATATGAAGAGATATTACAATATATGATGGGCCTGCACTTGCAGGAAGGCTTATGGCCTAGAGCACACTGCTCATCACAATAGGAGCCTCACTGACTGCATAACAATCTAGATAATAATCCGAAGAAGTATGAACTACCTAGTATAGCATCTCCTATGCCATAATACAGTTCTAGTTTAAGCTTTTTCTATTATGGTTAAAACCCTAAACCTCAGTATCAGAATAAACCTTATAATTAATTCCTCACATATATAGTCTCTCTAATATATTTTGCATTACATTACATCCATATATTCATTCCACATGTCTATCCCTATTTCCTTGATCATGCAAAATGATCTAATCAATCTGCCCTATATACCCTATACAAATTTATGCCTTATATCAACTTACAAGGATATATACAATATCATATTACATGTCGACCATATAACACTAATGAATAAGCATTAAAAAAAGTTGTCGATGCCAGATCCAAGATGTGTCAGCCTCTAATATCAATGAACTTTACTCTACCATGTCATCTTGCATTGCCGATGACCAAAGAAATCTTCTATCATGTCGATGCCAATGCTGGTGTAGAGTCTGTGAAGTTCCTACTAGTACACCATATGAAGCCAGAACCCAAAATCATGTTTCCATCAATCACAACATAATGAAACTTAACCAATAGAGTTTCAATTTCCAACATTAAGATCTAAGTGGTTGCTTCTATGAAGGTAATGAAGGAGGTCAGATACTAGATGTCAGATGCAAGTGAAGAGTGCAGACAAAATAGTGTGAGTGTTTAAGTACTAAACCTTGAAGTGATTGAGAGTGTTGAAGGGTGAAACTAGTAAGAGGGTTCAATAGAAAGTTAAACCAGTGCAGCCAAAGTAACCGCTAAGATGCTAAATATTGTAGCAGTCAAGTAAACCGGTAGTGAAAAGTTGTAGTGGGTTATTGTGAGAAGAGAACCAATAGAGATCAGAGAATAGTGAACCAACAGAGAAGAGGCAGAGTTGACAATCAAAGTGAACCAAATGTGGTTGAACCAATAAGAAGTCAGCAGTACTGAGAAAAGGTGAATAGAGTATTGGTGGTGAAAAGTAGCAGTGGGTCAAAGTGATCAGAGAACTGACAGAGAATAGAGTAGAGGAAGACCGGTTGAGAAGAGTTGAACTGGTAGAGTGATTTGATTATGAGAGGTTACAAAACTCATTTGTAACTGGGCTATTACTATTGTATTGATACATTTCATTATAATCACTTAGTTGGAGCTTGATGCAGGGGTTGGTGCCCTAAATCAGGGGTTCGTGCTCCTTGGTTTGGTGCCCTAAACTTTGTAATACAGTGTTTATTGTGAGGCTGGATTGGAGTAGTAGACTCTAGTAGCATTTCTCACCAAGGTTTTTTCCATGTTGGGTTTTCCTTGTACATTGGGTGTTATGTGATGTTCCTTTTGTGTGTTCTTGCATTTTGGTCATCTCCTTATCTCACTAGTATATTCACTTTGTGTTAGATCTTCTAACTAGTACAAACATTTAGGATTAAAAGGGTTAAGTTTGGAAATAACTGATACACCCCCTTCTTAATGGAATCTTATGTTCTACATGTGGATCACCAAAACAATAGTAAAATGATGTGTCTAAGTCAACCCAATGAACAAGAACACAATTCAATGCACCACAATCACCAGAAATTTTTTAGACCCAGAAATGCTCTGTTCTTCCTAAAATACCAATTAGTCAGCTACCTATTAACACCTACTTCCAGATAGGAAGAATTTCGACTTCCAGATCGGATCTCTACAAAGCGTTACCATCAATGACAACCCTAAACCAATAATCATCCACCGGAAACCACCAGAATCACCGAAGACCATTGACTGAGTGTCAATTGCCAATAATCCCCCCCTTTGGCATTGATGGCAACACTTGTAAAAAATGACTAAGTGTTGAGCACTATACACTGGTTCAAAAGGATCAAAATAATTTCTAAGGCTCTACCTTAGACAAAGAATTTCACTCTCCAATGTTGCACATTTTTCACCATTTCTCTCCCCCTTTGACAACAATGCCAAAGACAATGTGCTTTCCAAAAATGATAATTTACAAGTATTTGAAAAGGTTAACATAAACAGTCTTCACAAATCCTAAGTGAGTATACCACCCACTCTTCAAGTTGTCCAAAATTGTGATGAATGCACTAAATGCAATGGCATGAATTTCTAACTCTCTTAGATCAGATGATACAGGCTGGGCCATTTCCTTCATACAATCCACCTTATTACTTAATATAGTGTCCAACTAGGTGGCAATCAGGTTCCAGAGTTCACCTATGTTTCTCAAATTTTCTTCTTATCTGCTTGAAGGCTTGAGATCTGATCATGTAGGGCTATACTTTGTCCTTCAACACTTCTGGTTAATGTTACATTTGGATCAAAGGACTAAGAAATGCCAACAAGCTTTCCCTTGCAAAAACCTGTCTTCTTATCATTATCTATAGTGAACTTAGGCAAAATTATGTAGGATTTATACAATTTTCCAGCTTCTAACAATGTGTCATAAATAATCTTCAATCTCTTATTTAATCTTACTCTATCATCTTCTAAAATTTTTGCTTCCTAGCATCCTTGAATTTATCCAAAACTTTATGTGTAGCAGTCTTCTCCAAAGAATCAAAATTGATATTTACACTATTAATTAATTGTAACAATTTACCAGAGGGACTATTATTAGAATCCAGCTATACATTTGGAGCCACCTTTTGCAAAAAATTTATGATGCAGAGCATCTATCACAATTCATAAAACCTTCATTCAAGGGTATTACTAACCCAAAACTAATACAAGACTTTAAACTTGAATCAAGAGACATATAAAAAGATCAACCACTCTTCTCAACTTTAAACCAATTTCAAAGGTTATATTACTTCCCTACATGCCTTAATTCAAGATTTTGGATCATAACATTCACCATAACATGAGAGACTAAATTCTTTATTGCCATTGTACCCTAGTTCAAGGTTTCATCCTTTAAAAACTGTTTTCACCAAAATAATCACAAATTATTCAATTCTTAACTAAATTAAGTAAGAAAAAAAGCACTGGAAAGAGGATTAAAAGACCTTTCCAACACAAATAACCTTTCTTCATTATTATCCCTCATGTGACCACACCAAATTCTGTAACCTGACTGCTACTGCCTTCACCAGTCTTCCTTTCACCATGAACTATAGAAAAAAGTCATCAATAACTTTGTTAAATATTGTTCATAAAGAAAATCACTCTAGTCAGACTTTATATTACTAAGTTACAAAATGTCTCTCAAATTTATAGCCAGATCCAACTATTAAATCAAAAGGTATGAGGATTTTTCCAAAATGGGTAACCCTTGGCAGGGTTTTGACAATTTTTGTAAAAACAAACATATATTGCCAAATACTCCATAAAAATGAATAAGAAAGGATTCATCTGAAAGATATTTTATTAATATATCATTAAAAAACATCTACATATAAAAATTACACCAAATTTTATCCTCCATTGATCTATGACAGTCATAGATTCCTTAAAACCTTATGATAGTTTGAGGGTTTGATGGATAATCTTTGTCAAATCCCCTTGATTTCAACCAAACATGGTTTTATAAAACATTTTCAAATCCTTCCTAAATACTCTAACCACCTCATGACCAATGTATTTCATTCTTACACTTTTGTTGCAATTTTTGGCAATGTTGCAGCTTTGCAATTTATACAATTTTTGTATTTTTGACATAAATGACTCTAACCCTTACATGGACACTTCTAACACTTCAAGATGAACTAAATATGATATATTTGGAAAAAATAGCTCATTTAACCTTATATATTATGATTCAATAGACTCAAATAACCTTAATACATTAGGAATGACTCGAACACAATAAAATTGCTCATATTATGACTTTTGACCTCTTGGTATGCTTGTGTGCTTAGGTGCCTCTGCATGAATCTATAGACATAAAAATTAGCCTTTTATCCTCTGATTTAGACTTCACAAGATCTTGGCTAGTCTGAGCTTGTACAACAGCTATGAACATGAGCTTCTTAGTAGGAGACATCTTCCCAAGATCAATAAAACCATCAAGATTAATGAGAATCTAAGGCGGGGTCCTTGTAACTAGAGGAGTGATAATTTTGAGATCATCTATACCTTTTCCTTAGTCAACCTCGGCAACCTTGGCCTATTTTGTCTCAACATCCTTCTTCTCTCCCTTATCCCCTTTATCTATTACATCAGTGTTTCCACTGGGTGTAGTATCAACCTGTTGGATCTTAGGGGCTATAGAGATATCCACCACCGAAGGAGCATCACCAGTCTCAATATCAAGTATAGTATTACCTTGGTCTTCCAAATGATCCTTAGTCTGAGTCTCAACCTACTAACTTCCAAAAACACCTTGATTATCTTCTGACTAAGATGGTTTGAATGCATCCTTGTAAAGAGGGTCATTCTGAATTATATTTTTCCATATCTCCTCTATCTCCTTCCTCACCTTCTCTACATTTCCAATCATCAATTTATTAATTCTATTGTTACTTCTAAATTCCTTCTTATTTGCCTGTTCAATTAGTCTCTTGGCTTCACCATGAGAAAAATAAGTAGATACATTTACTAGCTCTCTCTCCTTCATTTCTCTATCAATCTTACTTGCATTCATTCTTTTTGCATCAATTAGACTGTACAAATATTTTGGAATGGACTTCTCCAATTTAATTAATGTTTTGCTAAAATTGTGTAAATATAGTACAACCGCTTCTTCAATTTTTCTCTTATATCCTTCATCAAAATTATCATAGCGTACTCCAAGATTGTTCAAATTGCCATCAACTATTATCTCATCAATTAACTGATCTGTTGTCAATGAGGAAACATATTCAAATTTACCTTATTGGGTACCAAAATTAGGTTTAGCCTTGAATTTCCTCTCTCTTTTAGGCCTTGCAGTAGGAACAAGATCTAATTTTGCCTTCTTGGATTATTGGGCTCCACCAGACTATGACTTCCTCACCACTCTGACAAATTGTCCTTTCTTCTTTACCTTTCCTACTTCCTCCCTAGACTCTATTTTTGAGGCTACCAGATATACAACAACATAGGTCCTTTTAGGTTTCTCCTTCTGCTTTAGCACACCTTTCCCAAATGGGCTAGGTTTTGCAGTTTGTGCCACCAGAGTAGGGGTAGAATTAGTCTCCTTCTACGCATGAATTTCCCTTGCTTTCTTCACCACCTTTTGGGTGAATCCCATCTAAACTACCACCTCCTCAGTCATCTTTGTAACTTTTATTTTCCGAGCAAGTTCACTGAATTGCATGTGTAGACTGAGATCCTTCTCTTTGTAAGTCCCAAATATCCCTTCCTTGGGATCTATTGGTTGACTCAAAATATGTTGGGCATATGCCTCAAGTGTAATAGATTCAACTTCATACCCCATGGGCATGATCTATACAATCCTACATTTCATTGCTTCTATTAGGCACTGATCCTTGTCGACCATGAAGAAAATGGTTTGCTCATATTTTTCAACAACCTCCTTAGGGATCCTTTCCCTACTCTTCATTTCTTCTTGGAAGGTTTTGAAATATCTCCAAAGAGCAGATATTCTCATGGTTGCATCTCCAACTCCTCATAAATACTTCTTTGATCTGCATGGCTAACGGTATATCATAGGGCCATTGAACCTTACCTTTTATACCAGGTATCTTATTTAGGAAGTACAAATCCAAGAAAATAAGTTGTGTACCATATTTAAATGTGTTCTTTTTATCCTGCTTGATCTTCTTCAAATTGCTAAATAGCTCATTCAGGAGGGTAATGCACAAGTCATACCTTTTATCTTCCTTAAGCATCTGGTATGTAGAGTAAATAGCAGTACCAAAAATAGAGTTGTACCTATTTGGATTGGTAAACCTTGTAACCGACTACCATTGATGCAAACTTTACATTGTTCTCCAGAATATCATTAATGGTCATGGTTTTGTTGTCAAACTTGGAACCCATGGTGGCTATCATGGTCTCATTCAATAATTTCCTTAGACTAGGCACATCATTGGTCTCAGCTAGGCTGGTCATGACATAGATTGCCTTATTGGTGATTTTGTGTGGCCTGTCAAGCCATATAAACTCATCATGAACACGACTAAGAATCTACCAGATCCATTCTACCTCATCGAACAATAGAAAATACATGAATTGTGAGAAACCTTTATCCTAAAGAACCTTGTATTTGGTTTTGAGATGGCCCAAATTATCAGCCAAATGCTTGTTGTATAGGTCCAGCATGTTTGTATTTATAAGCTCTTCAAGGTCACAGTGATTGTAAGCCTTGATATCTTCATTATCAACTGACTTAAAAGGGTGTTTCTTGAAAATAGGTCAGGCTCTATCCTTAATATCAACCACCAATCAGGTAGCAAAACTAGAAACTGAAGTCATTTCAAATGCTAGGGTTTGTGGAAATAGAAATCCTGAACATATAAATACCTTGCTTCACAACTGGGCGCTGAAATTCACTTTGGATTTGTTAAAATCACTATAGAAATCGCCAAATCTCTTTGGTCTCTTCTTTGCTCAATTCATTTGATCACATTGTGACAAATGAAATTTTGAAATACACTTTTGTCCTTCATAAACCTAATTTTCCACTGTAATAAATGCAACAACCGATTACCATGATTTTCATGAAGTTGCATACCGAAGCACCAAATACTTATGAAACTTTCAGATATCATCTACACAAATAATTCAATCCTTCTGCAACCTTTTGGAAATGATTGCAAACCACCAAAGAGGGGGTTCTTTGAATTTGCATGAAAATCTCAACCTAAGGCATAAAGCCCTAGTTATCGAATGAAGATCTTGCACCAGATTCGGGTGCAGACCCATTGTCAGCTCTCCATTCATCTTTTCTTACCCACATCTTCTCATGCTTCTCCTTGATCTCTTATACTTTCACTTTTCCCTTCTCATATAATTTTCTCTTGTCTACTAGAACATTGTTCTTTCTTCTACAGTACTTTGCAATGTGACCAATTTTGTTGCATGCTCAGCAAACAACATTGTTCTACATGGGTCTGAAGTTCATCTGATTTGGTCTTGTCCTGCACTGATTAAAAATGTGTCCAAACATCTTACACGCATGAGATCTCTTATTTTGAAAGTTATTCACTACTTCTCTACACATGTTTGACTTGTGACCAAAATTATTGCACATGAAACACTAACCGATAAAGGTAGGAACATTATTCATGTTGTTCATCTCATTATTCATCCTACTTCTGCATTGATTTGCCATATGACCAGTTTTATTATAGGTAAAGAATCTACCATTGAATTTATGAGTATTAGGTTGCCTTACCAGAGGATTCTTATTCTTCTTCTTATCATGTTATGCATTGCCTTGTCTAGATTCAGAGGATTCACCATTCTCAAATTCAAGACCTCACATGTCCTTTCCATGTCTTTGACTATCTATCATCTCATCAAGCCTTGTTAAGATAGCTTTGAATTTGTCTTTTTATTCATTAGTAGTAGCAAGTTCATCCCTTAAGGTAGCAATCTATCTTTCAAGTTCTTGACCATTAATCCTTGATTGTGTCAACTCAAGCTTCAACTGATCATTCTCATAGGTAAGCTTGAAGCATTCATCAACCCTATCCTTCAATGGTTGTGCCAAATTTTCTTTATTCTTCTTCTGGTCCTCAATCTCCTTAGTCAGCCTCATCAAAATGGATTGCATCTCATTCTTCAAAGTAGCATTCTCTCTCTCAAGCTTGTTAACTTCATTAGCTTTATCCTAGTATTCCATGATCAGATATTCTTTCCACTTCAACTTTTCCATCAATTCTTTCCTCTTATCTCTAGAAGTTTTCACTTGATCCTTCAAGTCATTGATGAAATCATTAGCAACATTCAGGTTGTTATTCAAGGTACAGTTCTCATTTTTAGCTACATCAAGATCCACAAGTGCCACACTGAGTTGTCTCTAAAAACCGGAATCCATTGAATCAATCTCCTAGATCTTCCTCAAGCGGTTAAGCTTCCTCAAGGAAACTAGGCTCTGATACCAATTGTTGGAATTAGGGATCACTGAGAGGGGGGGTGAATCAGTGATCTATTGGTTAGCACATTTTCAACTTAACTTTCAACCACCAGATGCAAACACTTAAAATTGAAATGCAAAAACATGAAACAAACAACCACAAGATTATAACACCAGTATTTTTTTACGTGGAAACCCAAATGAGAAAAACCATGGTTGGATTTGAACCCACAATATTATTCCACTATGGCCAATAGCAAAACAATATTATAATTTAATAGGAATGCATTCAGGCACACTCCCTAGAGCTCATCGCTCAATTACAATAACCCAGATGGCTACAACCCTAAGGGAAGTCTCACTAATTTAAAAGTTGTTATAGTGATGAATTACAATGTATGAACTCTGAAATAGTATCAACAATGCTTGGATGAGTTCCAGTTAAGTACTGAATGAACTAACTAGATCACTTTCTCTGTTATGATCTATTCTACACTGTACTATGTCTTAGTCAGCTACTGGCTCAATAATGCACTTGTGAAACTATGCCAAAATAGATTCTCGATCACCTCTCGCTCGCATACAATCACACCATTCATCAAAAAGATCACCCACACCAAACTTATATACTGACAACCACAAAATAGGTCATCTACCATGTCGACCTTAAGGTGTAACATGTAGTCACATGTTGGCTTGACCGAATCCAAAAAGATAAATGTGGATCACCAAAAAATAGGAAAATGATATGTCTAAGTCATCGCAATGAACAAGAACATGATTCAATGCACCACAATCACCAGAAAGCTTCTGGACCCAAAAATGCTCTGTTCTTTTTGAAATATCGGTTAATCAACTACCGATTAACATGTACTTCTAGATAGAAAGAATTATGACTGCCGAATCAGATCTCTATGAAGAGTTTCCATCAATGACAACCCTAAACTAATGATCATCAACCAAAAACCACCAGAAACCTTCTGGACCCAAAAATGCTCTGTTCTTTTCGAAATATCGGTTAATCAACTACCGATTAACATGTACTTCTAGATAGAAAGAATTACGACTGCCGAATCAGATCTCTACAAAGAGTTTCCATCAACAACAACCCTAAACTAATGATCATCCACCAGAAACCACCAGAAATCACCAGAGACCATCAAATGAGTGTCAATTGCCAACACAACCTTCAAAATGATTATATCTATTTTAGTTTATGACTAGATTCCTACATTGATTAGCTTTGTGACCATAATTATTGCATCCATATTGTATAACATCTATCAGAGAAGAAATTACAAATTTGATTCATGTTATTCCTACATTCTACTGCATTGTGACCTACATGATTACATTTATAACAAGAGTCATTAAAGAAGGTATTCATTTTACTTACATGTTGCTTGACCAATGACTTACCTTTATCCTCCTTGGTGGATTTATTGGACTCTACAAATTTTATCGAAAGTGGATCATCTTTGCGATTTGTGTTGGATTGTGAACATTTTTCACATTCTAATCTTGCATCCCTTTTGTTTTCCAAAGGCTTCTTCACATCCATCATCTTATCAGACTTACCAGAATCGAGTTTGGTTTCTTGTTTCTTTTCTTTCTCTAGATCTTCCTTCAGAGTTGTTACTTCTTTTTTTATCTTTTTGCATTCCTTTAATTTTCATTTCAGCATTTTGTCCAAGTACTCCTTGGTCTTCTCATTATCTTCACTTTTGACTTTTAGATCTGCGATAATGTTATTTGCTTGCTTGATCTCTTCACTGCCTTCTTTATGCCTTACTTTAAACTTCCAAATTTTTTCTCTTAGCTTCTTAATGCATTAATTTGCTAGCTATATATTTTTTTCCGACCTTTCTTTTCACTTTCTACTACCTCAAGATCCTCAAGAGAATTCCTAAGATCTTCGCTTAAATTCGTAAGTTCAACTTTTTGGATCTCCTTCGAGTGGTCAAACTCTTCCAAAGGACTTAGCTCTGACACCAATTGTTGAATATATGGAATACTGAGAGGGGAGGGTTGAATCAATATGCCCTTTAAATTATTAAAACTTCTAACTAACCAATGGCATAACATAATTTAAATACAGTAAATGAAAATTAACACAAAACACATAACACCAAATTTATACATAGAAAACCCAACATGGGAAAAACCATGAAGAGAGTTATCTCTCAAGTATTGTGTAATATATAACCAATTACACATTACAAGGGGTTGCTCACTACCAGTGGGGGCTCACTGCTCAAAGGGCTAACTACCCAAATACAAAAAGGCTCACTGCTGGATAATAATCTTATAGCTATAATACAAAATTTAACTACTAGAATTGTATCTAACATATGCATGAAATATAGTTTCATTGAAGTGCACAAAATTCTTTTACATCCACTGTACATACACTTCTTAAAAACATTCACAAAAAATTTCACATATACAATATGTACACATTAGTTATTTTTCAACAACTATGTCTTTATCTTGCACAAATTGTTGTTTATATATCCACATCAAAAACCTTTTATAAGTCGGCTCAATCGGAGAAGGGATGAGATTGGTATATCCACACACAATTGCAAAATAGCTTCATAAGATGACAATTTAAATCTTAACTCCAAAATACATTGTAGAATATGCCTTTATATCCAAATAGGGTCAGATCCAAAATTTTCCTTGTAGAATCATGCCTTCAATATTTCTAGATAGGACTCGACCTAAGATGCCTTATTGGATCACAAAACTGCATGAGATAAACACCAAAACAAGTATACAAACTTCACACATATAATATACCAGAGCATGCAATCAAACCATAATATAAGCTAGACCAGACCACATCAATGACATATGTGCCAAACCATACTACATTAATGACATCAATGACAACAGGCCAACATATTTGTTCCTACTTATTGAAATTTGTTGCTAAGATTTTAACAAAATCTGATACTTCTTCGTCAATCATCTTATCTCACCACTCTATTCATTTAGATAGAGGAAGAAATTCAAATTTATATATATTTCTCTTAGTAACATGCCATTAGATTACTTTCCATTTTAGAATATCAAAATTGAATATCTAATTCCTCACATAGTTTATTCAATTTCTTTATCAATAGGTCATAAGATTTATAGGTTAGATAATTTTCTATAGGACCGACAAGATTAGACTTATGAGGGACATTGTTATACTAAATATTTGAAGTATCATAATTATTTTATTTTATGGGAGATTACTTAAGGTGAAGGTTGTATGAGGTACAAGGGTTGCATCTAATTAGGGGAACATGAAACATAGCCTTGACTAGGAGAGTTGGGAAAAGTAACTTCTTCATCAAATAAGGAGATTTAGATACCCATTGATATATTCTTACAAGATATATTTTTTTGTTTGGATGAGGGAGGAGAGGGGTCCATAGTGTGTTCATTAATAATATCACCTCAAGGAGTATCATGTAGCTTAGTAGAGGTAGACATGCCATATTTAGGCTTTTGATGAAGGGCGGGACCCTCCTCCAACTTAACTAGAGAGGACTTATAAACATGAAAGATAATAGTAGGGACCAAGAACAGGGTTATATTATGGTGATATATTTAGTATATGAGCTGATATTTTAGGTGGATAAATTTACCATTAAGTAGGACCTTATAAAAAGAATCAAGGGAAAAAATTGCAACCAAAAAGAAAAGATCATCCTAATATTGTGTCTAAAGTAATTCAACATAATACATAGATAATCATGAAACCTCTTATAAAGACCTCTAAGAGTGATGTACTTCAAGAAATAATGCATAATACCTAATTCATTTAATTCATTTCTTACATAGCCCCATTAGAGAAAATCATGCATACAAGGTAATAGAATAACTATAATGCATAAATCAAATAGACAAGCCACAATATAACACAAGATATACCTTGGGAAAACCCTCAAGTAAAATAGGCCTATCCTCCAAAAGAATCTATACTCAATCTATTATTTAGCAAATAAATAATACATGTACTTATAGAGTTACATTGAATACATCTAAATCATCAAGTCTCTCTCATGCATCGTCCATGTGTCCAATCATGAATCCACACATCCCATGTAATTATTCACATATAGACTCCTTATAAAGACTGAATAATATGGTATCTCACTCATCCAACTATCCTTGAGCACTAAACATGTACTTTCTTATATAAACTCAATATTACATAAATACAAGTTGCAAATATGAGTATAGGTTGTCATTGATGTCAACTATGGTCAGATACTATGAGGTCAGTTGTGTTCCTGAGCTTATGTGTTCACACTTATGTATGAATTGTTATGGAGATGAATATAGATGATATATTGGATTGACACATGTCTATTCTGGTACATTAAAAAATTATTGAGGTGTATGTAGTAGATTATGACTAAGCATGACTATCTATTTTGGTGAATAGTCTATTAAATAGGGATCAATTTTATTGTCCACATTGTGCCATATTCATTCATCTTTTATTTCCATCGTAATATGATGTTGGTGGATGCAAAAGAATGTTATATCTCTAGTTTCATGTTTATATTGATGAAACTAGGGCAGACAATTGAGAGAAGTGGGGTGAATTAGTTGTCACCAAACACTAACTCATTCAACTGCAAAATCTGATGAAAGATGCATAATTAGATGTTTCACTGGATAATTAAAATTTATACCCGATGTTTGTTGGAATTTCGATAAACATTTGTCTGAATTTGTATGAATGTTTTTTTAGTAAATAAAAGTAAGCTCGATGATTTATAATTGACTAATTTGATCATCTGATAAAATACACAACTAAACATTAGATTTATGCTTGGACAACAGTTATATGTATGTATGTATGTATGTGTGTACACATATATATGTATATGTGTACGTATACATATATACATATTATGTATATATATAAATATATATCTTATATGTATATATATGTTTTAATATATATATATCTTATATTTATATATATAAATATATATTTATATATTTATTTATATCAATAAATATATAAATATATATTTTATATATATTTATATTTTTTAATATAAATAAATATATATTATATTTATATGTGTGTGTGTGTGTGTGTGTGTGTATTGTTGGTATTATGGATGACTTCATCATGTGTTTCATTGGTTTTGTCATTGATGTCAACACTTGTCTTCTTGGAGGTCTACATTATGTTCACCGGTATGGTTAGTGGCTTATGCATAGTCACTGGTATGTGTTCACGAGTAGGATATATTATTCACCGGCAACAATGATGACTTGTTATCATCTAGAGATCATTTGGTTAGGTCGAAGACATGGATTGGAAGTTTGGATTTGGTGTTTTTCTTATTGGTCTAATCAGGTTGATAGATTTTCCTTTACCGACAGATAGGTCTAGGTTATGGACCGGTACATGATATCTATTCTAGATCAGCACAAAACGTTATGGAGATTATTTGTTGATTGGATAATGTATTGAGCTGACATATTGTATCGCATCAAGACTTATTTGTAATTTATTTTAATTGTAGTATCTTTAGCGAGCCGACCTATACATTTGGTCTTAGGTTTTGTATATATGATTGTAAGATCTTATTGAAGATCGGATATGGGATATGGCATGAGTGCGTTCAAATATTGAAGAGCGAAAACAAGTAAATCCTTGTGCGAATCACATAGACATTATTCAAAGGTTGAAGGAACATTATGAAGGTGTTTGACACTCATATTCAGAGCTTAAACTAGTACTGAATCCAACATTGTAGATGTTATTTTGAGTAGTACATTATCATTGGATTTAACCATCCAATTGTAGTCAGTGTGGCTCTTATTTTGTGATTGAACAGTGAGCTCTAGGCAGTTGGCCTTTCTGCATGTACAGGCCCCATTTGTATAACTTACTATCTATAGTAGTATCATCTGATTGTGGGTAAGGTCTCCCATCGTAGTTTTTCCCCTTATTGGGTTTCCACATCAAAAAATCTATGTCATGTGTTGTGGATGTTGTTTCTCTCTATGTTTCATGCATTAAGTTAAATCGGTACTGCTATAACTGTTAATCCATTTTATCGACACTTAAGTTTGGTTTACCAAAATTAAGTTTAAGTTGGAATAATTTATTTCCATTTATAAATTATTGACAACTGGTTTATAAATGATTCACCCCCCCTCTCAGTTGTCCTTCCCAGTTCCTAACAATTGGTATCAGAGCCAAGTCCTCTTTTTGCAGAAGCCTAACAACTTGAGGAGACCCTACGACAACAAATATTTTTGGGAAGGACAATCTGAAACTTGATGGAATTAACTATGGTATATGAAAGATCAGAATGGAAATACATCTCAATTGCATTGGAAGAGATATATGGGATGTTACTAAGAATGGCTATGTTGGTCCTACTCCAAATCAACCTCATCCACCAACATTGGCTAAGGACATGGACAATGATTGCAAAGCAAGAGAAGAACTTATGAGTGTATGATTAGATTAACAAATCATGGGATTATAAAACTGATCTACTTCTAAAGCTATTTAGGATAAAATGGAACCACTGAATGAAGGATATACCACTGTCAAAATTACAAAACTGGAATGTTACCGGTCTAGGTATGAAAATTTAAAAATGGAAATTTTTGGATTTATGGAAAGAGTTAATGAAATTATTTTAGGCATACAATGTTGTGGAGGATCCTTAATTAAAGGTGAAATTATGTCTAAAGTTTTAAGAGCATTTCCATCAGCTTACAAAATGAAATTGACGCCTATTAATGAGATGAGAACAATGCCTAATACTTCAGTTTCTAGAGATACTTTGGTTGGAAAACTTTCTGCATTTGAACTTGAAGAGTTTGGTCCTGTTGCTACTGTAAAGATTGCTTTATCTTTCAAAGCATCATCATCATCTGACAAAACTTATTGGAAAGCACTTTATGCAAAATAAATTGAAGATATGAGGAGATAAAATGAAGAACTTGAAGAACTTGAAGCACTATTTGCAAGGAAGATGCCTAAAGGTCCAGCAGAAGTAAGTATGAAGGTAAAGAACCTTTCAAATGTTTTAATTGTAATAAAGTTGGTCATATGGCTTCTAGATGTACTGATAGATATGCAAGACTAATGGAGGAAGCAAAAAGATCATATAAGCCTAACCCTGAATATCAGAGATACCGATTTAAGAAAAAAAAGATAAGTCATGTTACTATGCAGATGAAGGTGTTAAAGATGATTCAGATGAAGATCTAGTAGATAACAGATGGGATTTTGTTGCAATAAAAGAAGATCAACTAACACGTATTGTCAAACCAATAGAGTAGGCACTGGCAGCAAAAGTTGAAGAAAAGGTTGAATAGATTATAGATAGTGGATTCCCGCATCATATGACTGTTGATAAAAGAAAATTATTATCATGTATGGAAATTCATGGAGGTCTAGTAAGGTTTGGAGATGATAAATCTAGCTAGAATAATAAATGATTTTGGTTCAATTTGAGAAATTAAACATACCTTTTCAGTAGCTAGCCTTATCCTAGTCATCACACCTTTTCTTTTATCTCCAATTATTTGATCTTAAGAATGATTTAGTTTCACATACCTAGGAGTCTTTGAATTTTCTTGATTTACTGACTCTTTCTATTGTTCCTCTGTTACAATTGAGTTTTCTGATGTTACCATAGTGACAGGTTCAGTGTTCTAAGCAGTGTCATGCATTACCAGTTCAGGTCTGATAAATTCATCTTCTGTTCCACGGTCATATGATCCGATCCGATTATTTCCATGTTCATCCACCTTGAAATTTATGCACTTTGTTATCCTATTCAATCTTCTGTTATAACATCTATATGCTTTTCTCTTAGTATAATAACCCAAAAGAATTCCTTCATCACTTCTAGGATCAAATTTTTCTAATGCATCATCTCTTCTAATGTAACATTTACTTCTAATTTTTTTGAAATATCTAACAGTAGGAGTATGACCAAACCATAATTCATAAGGAGTCTTACCAGTGTCACCTTTAATATGTACTCTATTGAAAGTGTATACATGTGCATTGATAGCTTCCCTCCAATAAATATTAGACAATTTAGCTTATGTCATCATAGTCCTTGCCTCATCCAATATGGTTCTATTCTTCCTTTCCACCAATCTATTTTGTTGTGGGGTCCTAGGTGCAGAAAGTTGTCTTCTGATTCCATTCTTCTCACAAAAGTTGTTGAATTCACTAGATGTAAACTCACTCCCTTGATCTGATCTCAAACACTTTATCTTCAGTATTGTCTTAGTCTCAACCATAGCTTTAAAGATTTTGAATTTCTCAAATGCTTCATATTTTTCTTTCAAAAATGCTACCCACATCATTCTAGAATAATCATCAATATGTAACATAAAGTATCTGTCACCTTGAAAACTTTTAGTCCTTGGCAGTCCACACAGATCAGTATAAATAAGATCAAGAATTTCATTAGATTTATCATGTATGCTTCTAAAAGAAGTTCCGACTTGCTTACCCATTTGACATTCTCTACATACCAGATTATGAGGTTTGACAATTTTGGACAAATCTCCGACAGCCTGTGTTAAACTGATCTTCACTATGTAATCAAAATTTACATGACACATCCTCTTATGTCATAACCAATTTTCATCAATCTGAGAAATTAAACAATCTTTCTCACTGGAGTTCAAATGAAATATGTTTCCATTGGTCTGGGTTCCAGAAGCAATTTCCAATCTAGATCTATTGATGATCTTACATTTCCCATCCTTGAATTGTAAATGAAATCCTCTATCCACCATCTGACCTACACTTAAAAGATTATACTTTAATACTTCAACATAATAAACATTATCAGTGTTAGTCTTACCATCCAATGATATTCTTCCATTTCCTTTGATCCTACATGCCTTGTTGTCTCCAAATCTAATTAATCCGCTATAAAATTCTTGTAGTAATAGAAATTTTCTCTTGTCACTAGTCATGTGATGTGAGCATCCATTGTCTATAACCTATACATCATTTTCTTTAATTTTAGCAGCTAAAGCCTTTTCCTTAGTATGAGTTGTTTCAATGATAGGTTCCAGACAATCATCCTTGATAGCAATAAAAACCATGTCCTTACCAGTGGAAGCTCCATTACCGATTCCACTCACAGTTTCATCATCACCAACCTAATAGCATGATTTATCTTTATTCCTTCTAAATCTAGGTCTATTTTGATAACTCTTCACAAATCTTTCATGATTCCTAGCAACTCTTTTAGGGCATCTAGAAGAAAAATGACCAATCTTATTGCATGAAAAACATTTAAAAGGGACTTTTCCTTCATACTTACTTCGAGTTGGTCCTTTAGGAATTTTTCTAGCAATCAAGGCTTCCAGGTCTTCAAATTCTCTTTCTTCTCTTTCAATGTCCTCCATATCTTTAGCATACATCTCCTTCCAATCTATATTTTGCTTACCAGAGGAAGATGCTTTAAATGCAGTCTTAGTTTTAGTAGAACACTAATTTCCAAGTACTCAAGCTCAAAAGTAGTCAATTTTCCAAGAAGTGTATCTCTAGTAACAACGGTACTTGACATTGTCCGGATTTCATTGATTGCATTAGCTTTCATCTTATAAGTCAGAGGTAGAACTCTCAGAACCTTTGACACTATCTCATCCTCACTAACTGATCTGCCACAACATTTGATTCCCATAACAATCTCATTTACTCTATCCATGAAAAAACTTATCTTCTCATCTTCTTCCATCTTCAAAGTTTCATACCTTACCCGAAAACCTTCAATTTTTGCATTTTTCACATCCCGGTTGCCTTCATAAAGAGTTTCAAGCTTTGTCTAGATCAACTTTGCATTCTCCAACTCTATGATATTCAATAGCTTGTCATCAGATATGGTGTTTAGCAATGTTTTTTTGGCTCTAACATCATTTTCAGCCTTCTTCTGTTCATCATCAGCTGTCGGTGTCCAAGAATTAGGATCATGAGGTATATACCCTTTCTCCACTATCTCCCAAACCTCAGCTCCAAGACATCTAAGATGAATCTTCATTCGCTCCTTCCATATTTTGTAATTTGTACTATCAAATTTGGGACTCTCCTTCCAATAGAGATTGAATGTAGAACTAGATGTAGTTGCCATCGGATCTCCTCAAGTAGTTAAGATTTTGCAGAGAGGACATTGCTATGATACCAATTGTTAGACATATCTGATATTAGGAGTAAACTGAGAGGGGGGGTGAATTGGTTTATCATCAAATATCAAAACTAATGTATATCAAAACCGTTAAACCAGAGCACAAAGAAACCAACACAATAAAGGATATAACATAAAAGAATAGTACACACAACACCAATATTTTGACATGGAAAAACCGGTAAAGAGAAAAAACATGGTGGGAAACCCTACCCATAATCAGATAATACTTCTACAGTAGTATGTGAAATTATAATGGGGATTGCATTTGAAATCAAGACAATCACCTAGAGCTCACTGCTCATCACAAAAAGAAGACTCACTAACTTACAAAAAACATCAAACTATAATCTGGAAAGAATGAACTAGGAAAGTAGCATCTCTTAATGCTTGATAAAGTTCTGGTTAAGCACAGATGTGTACCCTACAATACAAAAACCTTCATCGAATGATATATTACTTGTTCACACATTAACCTTCCTCTGATAATGTAGACATAACCATCAATCCCATCCATATGCATATTACATGAATAAGTCACCTATAAATACAAATCATCAACCTTAATGACAAGGTCAGCTAAACCCCAAACCCATAAACCCATAATAAAAAAAATTACATTACACGATATCACTGGACCAATATTATGATTTACATTACATATCATGGACCTAAATCAAATAACCAAACACTTCCATCTACTTGAAATTCTACTAAGACCAAAATCCAACACACTTCACCATTTAGTAGAAACCCTTAGTGAAGTAACATAAAAAGTCTAACCGGATCCAAATAGGACCACCATAAAAGCACACCAGCCAATGCAAAGTCACCAAACACTTAGAATATGATCAAGAAGCACCTTCAACATGATAAAAATTGATTCCATAAGCTGGACCAAAATCATTTGACAAAAACACCAAATATCACTTACCGACAAAGCTAACTCATACCGAGAACATAAGTGATAGTTATTGAAGCACAAAAACATGAACTAATAGAATATGGAAAACAAATGACCATTTAGATTAAGCATCCAAAACTGATTGCAGAGATCTGATCATACTAGATCAGAATCATATCCAAAACCAAGATTATCACCAAGACTAACTGGGATAGGTCCAACCGGGATAGCCTCCAACTGGGATACACTGTTGACATCAATGACAACATTTAACCAAATCTAGCATATTGCCAACAAAATGTACCAGTGGAGTGTTGGAATAATCAGAGATTGTGGCTAAAGTGTTGAGATCCTTGCCTCCTACTTACAAGCACAAGGTTGCTACTATTGAGGAGATCTATATAGTTACAAATGTGACTAGAGACATGTTGATTGGAAATATTATTTCCTTTGTGTGGAGAGAATTTAATTAATCTCTTCCTACTTGTCAAAAATTTTATTCAAAGGTACTATTTCTGGGAAGTAGAAATATGATCCAGGAGAAAGTTCTACAAGGGTGTCCAGCTATGAGAAGGAGATTAAAAAACTTGAAGAAGAAGAAAGAGAGCTTGAAGATCTTGAAGCCTTGATTGCTAGAAGATTTATTAAAAGAACCGGTAAGTATGAAGGGAAGTTGCCTCTTAAATGTTTTCATATAGGACATTTTGTCTCATGGTGTTTGTAAAGAGTTCCCAAGTCCAAGCCATATAAGCCTAAATATTATAAGAAATGTTATTATGTTGTTGATGAAGGTGTGATAGATGATGAATTTGATAATGTAAATTCAAGAGATGAATGGGTGTTTATTGTTATCAAGGAACATGATCCGGTGACTAAAGATTCTACTAGTTGCATTAATGAAGAAAAAGCTTTGGTTGTTAAAGTTGAAGAAAAAGATGAATGGCTTATTGATAGTGGTTTATCTCATCATATGATAGGTGATAAGAGTAAGTTTGTGAGTATGGAAAAATATGATGGTGGTGTGGTAATATTTGGAGATGACAATGTTAGGTCCCGGAGACAATTGAGAGGGGGGTTGAATCAATTGTCTAATAAATTTAAACCAAAATAAACTTAACCAATTTACTGCATAATACCGGTGAACCAATTTGTTATACTAGTAGACAAATTTAATAGATAATTGCAATAGCGGTAAAGATTAATGCATGAAACAGAAAGACAAAGTCATCCACCACATAACACCAATATTTGTATGTGGAAACCCTGTAAGGGGAAAAACCATAGTGGGAAACCTTACCCACAATCAGATGATACTACTGCAGATAGTAAGTGTACATAAATGGGGTCTACACATGTAGAAAGGCCAAGTGCCTAGAGCTCACTACTCAAACACAAATGGGAGTCACACTGACTACAATTAGATGGTTAAATCCAATAAGAATGTACTGCTCAAAATGGCATCTTCATATGCTGGATTCAGTATCGGTGTAGTTCTGATATGCTTTCACAAAAACCTAGCTTCACCTTCAAATGATGTTTGCATGTATAGCTCTTCTTAATCTCGCATATACCTTCTTACAACTCTTTTTTGCATTCCACATACGATCTTACAAATAAGACCTTACATTTATACCATAACCTAAGACCAATTTTAGTAGGTCGGCTCTACAAGATATTACAATAAAACTATTTTGCAAACAATACAATATTCGATGCAATAACCAATACAACATGTCAACTTAATGCATTTACAACAATAATTAATCATCTCCATAGTGTGTCATGCTGATCTGGAAAAGATAAACCTGTCAGTGCATAACCTAGACCTATTTGTCAATAACAACAAATATGCAAATATGAATATGCCAATAATCAATTCTCCAAGATAAGATATCCAAACAATGTCTTCGACATTACCAAGTGTTTTTCATGCCATTCCAAGTGTCGGTGAATATTATATCCTATCGGTGTACCATATACCAGTGACTATGCAAAAGTCACTTGATTGTTGGTGGATGTTGTTGGATCTCCAAAGTGCTAGAGTTTTAGTAGGTGCTGACATCAATGACAAAACCATACCAAAATACCAACAATCTCCCCCTTTGGCATTGATGGCAACACAAGATGGAAAAACCATCAAAGTGCCAAAACAGAAATACCAAATACAAAAACCAACAATCTCCCTAAAGTAATAATCTCTCCCCCTAAGAGTAACACGAGTTTCCTTATGTTTTTCTGTACCAATCTATTCCCAAAATATAATGTGTTTTTCCATAGATATCACTCCCCCTTTAACATCAAGTGCCAAAGTTACAACAAAACCAAGTTCATATGCAAAATACCAATTAGACAAAGCTAGTATAATTCATGGTAGAGGTTTTATTTCTCTTGATGGTAAGCTTAACATTGATGACATCTTGTATGTTGAAGGTCTAAATAATAATCTTTTGAGTGTTGGATAGATGGTAGATAGGGGATAGGGGTTATGATTTTCAATTCAAGAATGGAAAGTGTAAGATCTTGAGTGCTTCCAAAATTTAGATTGTATTAGGTACAAATACTAAAGCTAATATCTTTCACTTGAATGTTGGTGGTAAAAGTTGTTTGACTGCTCAAATTGATGAAAGTTGGTTATGGCATAGAAGGATGTGTCATATGAATTTTTATTGCATGGTTAAGATTGTAGAACACAAGATTCCACTAAGAGGGGGATGAATTAGTAATTTCCAAACTTTACCCTTTTTAATCTTGAATGTGTGTATCGATTAGAAGATCTAACACAAGGTGAATATACTAGTGAGATAGGGAGAAGACCAAAGTACAAGAACACACAAAAGGCACATCACATAACACCGGATATACGAGAAAAACCCAACATGGGAAAAACATTGATGAGAAATGTTGTTCAAGTCTACTGCTCCAATCCAGCCTCACAATAAATAACTGTATACAAAGTTTAGGGAACCAACCCAAGGAGCACCAACCCCTACACCAAGCTCCAACTCAGTGATTACAATGAAATATATCAAAACAATAGTAATAACATTTTTACAAATGAGCTTTGTAACTCTCACACTATTGTAATACCCTAAAAATGGTCATCTAAACCATGAGCCCCTAATCTCGACAACATAACCAAGGTCCTAACCAAAGGCAATTTAATCAATCTTGAGCACACAATTAATTCTTTAATCATCAATGTCACATGGCAAAATCAATCACTCAATATTAATTAAATAATTATTTAATTAATAGATCATTCCAAGTAAACAATTATCTTATTTATTTTAATTGAATATCCTAGCATATTTAATTAAATAAATCAATTGAGCACAAATCTTCAAAAATGGAAATAAATCAAAAAAAGGAATTGATTGACCAAAAAGGAATTAATTGAGAAAAGAAATCAATTGGAAACAATCTTGAAAAACAAATTAAAAATTGATAAATAATCTCAAAGAAAGCAATTAAAACAATTAAATATTAAAATTGAATGAAAGAGAGAATAAATCAGTTTTTTCTGATTTTATCTTATTTTTAGTTCAATTTCCTTTAAAACTGATAAAAGCATCCAATCACATCAATTCACCTGGATTGTGCTTCCTCTTGGAAAATCTTGACCGCTCATTATCATTTGATCTTAGTCGTTGGTTTCTTTCTGAATTTTCTATAAATTTAGGCTCATCTCTCATTCAAAAGAGGCTGGAGAATACATTGTTATTATACTATTTTTGCTCTAGGCTCATTGCATTATAACTATTTCACATTGATTAGATCATTTAGATTGATATTGCTTAAATCTTGTTAGATCAATATTGCATCCATCTAGCATTCATCATGTTCATATAGATAAAATCCTTCATCTTGATGTTGTCTAGTCACTGGTATTGCTTATAATCTGAGAGCAATCTTATACTCGCATCTTTTAGAAGGAAATGGGTCGATTTGTTATTGTTTATTATTAATTGATTATATTTGATTAACCATGCATGTAATAACTTAATTGAAGTGTTGTGCTTACAGATATAGGTCCACTTTTCACACACACATTTCTGGCACCCACCGTGGGGCAGAAAACTACTTTTTCGGCCTCAAAATCATTTTTTTATCCTGCAGGTTTCATCCATATAGCCTCTATGTAATATCATACAAAATTTCTCACAGATTGAAATGACAAACTGTAGGTGTCATACGAGCATAAATCCTCTATCGTATGAATAGAAATCCTCTATCATATGAGCATAAATCCTTTGTTGTATGAGCAGAAATCCTCTATCATGCGGGCATAAATCCTCTGTCGTACGAGCAGAAATCCTCTATCATGCGGGCATAAATCCTCTATCATACAAGAAGAAATACTCTATCATGCGAGTATAAATCCTCTGTTGTACGAGTAACTGATTTGTCGCTTTTTTTTATCGTTCGATTTAGTGAGAATACTCGTATGAGTTACTATTTTGTCGTATGAAAAATAGAGAGTTTTTTTTTTTTTTAAATAATTTTGCTTGAAATAAGGCTTGTGGAAGGTCAATATATATGGAATATAACATTTAAGTATAAGTGATATTTCCTCTTCTCTTTTCTCTTCTAAAGAGAAAAGAGAAGAGAAAAGAGAAGAGGAAATATCACTTATACTTTAAGTTATATTCCATATATATTGTCAGGATGTTTGAGAGGGGTTTCGGACCCCCAGGAGTTATAATGCAAAATCTAGTTTTTGGAGGATCCTCCAAATTTCAGACTTAGTCAAATTTTAGGGCATTTCAGCATTCAGAGTGAAAAATTTGTAACCACGATTTGAAATTAGGCTTGTGTAAGCTCACCAAGACATTTGATATTTCAATAACTTTTTCTTCTTGCAAGTTTCTAACAATTTCTTGCAGGTTGGAGGAATTAGATTAGGAATTCTTTTTTTGAAAGACAAATTACTTTTCAGGGTTTTTCTTGAATTAAATTTTGATTACACTGACGCTAACTCTGAATTGTCTTCTATCTGCCTAAGATTTTTACAGCCTGACTAATTTCTTGCAGGACGCTTGTCAAAGAATCTATCAAATAAAACATACGCCTGTCAAAGAATAAAAACAACATGACTAGTGATGCATTGTTTTTGCAGGTTGCCTAAAGAAAATTGACCAAACATTGTGTATTCTTTAAATTCATCTTTTTTTAAGGCACCTAACTTGCTATCTGGTTAATGAACAAATCTGTCTTTCATGTTTTCAAAAAAATCTAAGAGGTAGGAGAGTATGCTCGTGTTTTATAGACAATAAAAAATCTAGACCCTCAAAGCTTTTTTCTAAGTTTTGAGATTTGTGTACCTTTAGCGGGCCTGTCACAGTGGGAAAAAGTAATCACCCTATGAGAATGGCCCAAGTGAGTACAGCTAGACCTGAGCATTCCAACTCACTATAATAAATAGGTCTCTGATGATTAAAGTCTTAGAGGATGGGATTATTTGAGTTTTCTCTTTGAGATCTCTCATATCGGGCATTTTGTAGGGCCTCATGGTCTCAATTGCATTTACGTGACTACAACTTGTTTCGGTACCTTGTCAGGCTATAGGCCTCAATCATGCTTGCGTGACTTCAAGGGGTAATTTCAAATGGAATTCTTGACTAAGAACTATAAGATAGAAGCTACCCAATTCACCTCTGAAAGGTTGATAATCTTTGTGCAAGAGAGATAGTAACTCTCCCAAGACACTTGCCATATCATGCCCCCATTAGCATTTGGAGTTGGCTCATACGGCATTGAGAATCCATTGTGTGAGTCTCAGTGGTCATATTCTAATTAGCTATTGTGTGTGTACCTAAGTCAGTAAGCAAAGGTATTCTTCTCTAAGCCAACTTCCATAGGGTTAGCATGTTGTGCTTGAAATATTACATATCTCACATGTTTTTTGTGTTTTCATCCCTGGGATTTAAAAATAAAATATTGAAACTGGAGAAAAAAAATCAAATAGATCAAACAAATCAGTGATAAACTCTGTCCGTGTCACAAACTAGTCTATCCTGGTCAAAAGTCAGTCCATCTCAGAATTGGTCATATTCAGTCATTGAAAAAAAAAACCTAGAATTTTTAGTCTCTGCTCTGTGAACAGTCGTATGAGTCTGGTAAATTGTCATCCTGCACCATATCCTGTGTCATATGAGTCTTCTTATTTGTCATCCTAAGGTCAATTCTCTATCATATGAGACCCAACAGTCTGTCGTCTAAGCTAAACCCTGTGTCGTACGAGATAGAACTGAACAAAATAATTTGTCATCCAGGACCTACCCATTTGTCATACAGTACTAGGCAACAACTCATACAAAATATAATTGTTGTCATCCTAAACTTATTGAATTGTCATATGGTCTCAGAAATTGTGTCGTATGAGTCTCTGATTTTGCCAATCTAGAACAGTCAAACCTGTCCAAAACAGTCTATAGCAAGCCTAAAAACTGGTTATCATCTTCATAAGCATAAACAACCTTGATAGTGTACCTCTGTAGTTGCGTTGTACGATTTTGTCGATCATTTCTTAGCTAGTTCAAATGAATATTTTATCAAACCTAAGTCAACTTAGATAACGTCTTACACAGGATAGATCGTTCCTGAAACCAAACCAAATCTTAAGTTACTTCTCTTAATTACTATGTTAAATGAACTACTAGCTACAATTTGATCTTGACTTCTGCAACACATCTCGCTCTCGGTCCTGTCAGTTAAAAATGCCTATTCAAACCAAAAGCTCTTCTAATTTTTTTGAAAAAGGTAAGAATCTCATGGATACCTTAGCTCCAATTCCCATGGCTGCCTATACTCAAATGCTTCAAGATATAAAGAAAAAAATATATGACATGAAAATCCAACAAAATAGATCAATGACTCCATTTGAAAAACAAATGTATGATATCAAGTGTGAGAAACTTCAAGAAGTGCTAAAATGATTATGTGATTTGTCAAGCAAATACCAACAAATGATTGACAATCAAAATCCAAATCTCACACAAGCTCATGAGACACCTTCACCAAGACATAAAGCCATTTCCTCCAAATATTCCCTAGATAGACAGTTTACACCTTTGGGGCAATCTATTGAATCAACTTTGGAAGAACTTCTTAAGAACAATCTTATCATATTACCTAAAAAGACCACATGGGGATGGAAATTCATGAGTAAGTATTGTGCATATCATAGACAAAATGAACATAAGACTTTGCATTGCATAGAATTAAAACATAAGATTCAAGATCTCATTGATAATGGTGTCATTGAAATTGAAGATCCTAATGACTCACCTAAAGAAAAAGAAGGAACTATTTCTAAGAATGATCAAAATCATGAACCCATATCTAGCAAGGCTCCATATGTAGCCTCCATCCCTTCCATGATGCCTTCATCTCCTAAAAATTCTTAGAAACAATCCATACCATCTCCTACAAACAATGAAACTTATCATGTTGACCTTCAAGGGCTATCTCCTATGGAAATCCAAGTTAATGCCAATATTGATACAAGTTCCTCTAAAGATTTAAAAATCCTAGATCCTATGCCATCATACACTTCAAATCCAAATGTACCCACTCCAGAAGGCCATTTCCAAAATGCTTCCCCATCATGTCAAAATATGGAGACCTTCCAAGAATCCCCTATGCCTATGAAAAATCCTATCCCTTCCTTAGAAGTGACTCCATGTAAAGAGGATAATCTGGAAAATAAAAAAATAAGTCCTACCATAAACCAAGATCAAGACACCAAAACTCCTCAATCCCATCTAATGATTGAAAAAGATCCTATTCTCCTAGAATCCCATGATGATCCCCTTATACCTTTCCATTTATTCCAAGATGAACTCCTTCCATCTCAAGAGCAAAGAATCCTTCCAAATCCCATTCCTAATCCACTTCCTAAGGAAGATCATGATGCCTCTTCGACCTTTTCAAATGATCATATTCAAAATGAAGAGTCAAACACCCTTCCTACTCTATCCAATGATCCTATTCCATGTCAAGATCAAAGTATCCCTTCATCTCCTTGTCATAATCCTCCATGTTCACCTCAAGAGTCCATCATGCCCATAAAACCCTCTCACGATCCTATTATTCCTTGCAAGACACCTCCACCTCAAAATGAACTTGCCTCTAGCATCCAAAGTAAGAAGAAACTCTTTGTTAAAAAGATCTTTCAAAGCATGCATTATCAAAGAAAAGGGTTAGACATTCATGAACGACGAATATTAGAATCCCCTACTATTAAATAAAATGTTAAAGGTCATGGCCTTAGGGAAATTTCTCAAGATGTTGGTATCTCTCATAAATCCTACATTTCTCCAGTTAAATCCAAATACACGCTTTCCCGATCATCGCTTCCATCCATTCTAGGTCCCTATATCCCTCCATCCCTTATGAAAGATCAACAAAGGCACACATCTTTGAGTACCTTCCATCAATATTAAAGATCTCCATATCATTCCTATCTATCCATGCATCTCCCTCCAAGCAATTTGGATGCCAAGCATAAAAGTCATAAGTCAAGCAATCCACATGTATTCAAAGATCAACATGTCCCATCTAATCGACATGTCAAAACAAAGTAAAATATTATCCAAAAAGAAAAAGAAAAGTACAAAATGCCACAAAGGCCCACAAAGAAAGAAGAAAAGTCAAAAGTTAAATGGGTTCCTAAGGCACTTGTACAAGCAATGCACTCTAAGGAACTACAAAAGCATGAAAAATCAAAAATCATGTGGATCCCTAAGCGGCTTCTTGAAACACAATAGTCTAAAGAAAAATCAAAATTGGCATCTAAAATTGTTGTTCCTCAATCCAAACCTTCCGAGTCTATTCCTCCATCACCTCCTTCATCCATTTTAGGTTCTTATGCCCCAAAATCTGTAACCTTTCCTCCATCCAAATCTCAAAATTTGAGATTCACTTCTCCTCCATATGTCCACCATCCCTCAAGGAATGTGCCAATGTTGATCTTTCCATCATTTCCATCTATCCATACACAATCCTTCCAACATCCCATCCATTATCTAACACCTCTTTTTCACTCTTCCATCCCTCTTATCCAATCCTTTGCATAAATCCTTGGCCTAGTTTCATTTCATTATCCTGCCAACATCTTTGAGCATACTTTTATAAGCATTGTCTATTGCAACTCATATTCTAAGGGTACTATCCAACATCGAGGTCCTTCTTCCATCCCCTATCATGCCTCCATTATCTTCCAAAAAAAAAAAAATGATGAAAAAGTGAAAAAAAAAATCAGAAAAAAAGGTAAAGAGAAATAATTTCATCCATGAGTGAAAACCACTTCTTGTGGTGCCTTGGGCAAGTACCATGATGAAAACCTGGCAAACGGGCATCATGCATAATCCATTACCCTTTTGCACTTTACACTGGGGGCAAGTTTCATCCATGTACATCCATTTATTATCCTTCTTCCTCCATTATCCTTCATCCTCCATTATCCCTCATCCACTCTATCTACGTTCATATCCCTTTTCCACCTTTGATCTTGACAAGGTTAAGGATCTTTGCAGGCTTCATGTTTCCTATCTATTATGCTTGATATCCACCCTTTAGCTCCTCTCCATTTCTTGCTTACATCCTTCACTACTCACTTTTGATCTTGCTTATCATATCTGCCTCCTATCCAAATATATCCCTTGATCTTGATGAACACCATGGACAAAATACAAAAAACATGATTTCCACAAACCTCTTGACATGGCCACTTCTTTGGACCATATGACTTTGTTACGCTATATCCTTGCTTTGCTGTGCTATATTCTTGCTTTTCATCACTAAAATCCTTGCTTTACATCGCTAAAATCCTTGAATTTACATTGCTATATCTGGACCCTGTGCTTGGATTAATGTTGTGAGATAGTCCTTGAAAGCGTCTACCATCATTCGCTTATCCATTCATGTACTCAAAATCCCTTTTACCTTGCTAGACACTAGGGGCAAACATCAAAATCCTAAAAATTAGAAAAGTCCTGAAGAAATCATAAAAATCAGAAAAAGTCCTGAAGAAATCCTAAAAATCAGAAAAAGTCCTGAAAAAATCATAAAAATCAGAGAAAAAGTAAAACAAAAAAAAAAAAAAAAAAAGGGAGAAAATGCCTTGGTGAAAACCTCGTAAACAGGCACCTTGGTAAAAAAATATATGCATCTTTTCCAAGTGGGTGAAAACCTGGTAAACAAGCACCTCTTGTACTCAAGCGCTCCATCTATCACCGCAACGTTGGCATTCCCACTTTCATGCATCTTTACTTTCGCTTATACATATTTCAGTCACTTTAGTGACATCCTAGTTCACTGGAACCATCATAGCTTGAAACTGATCAATGTCCTAGTCTTAGGTTAATCAACCGAGCACATTACATTTCCTAAGCAGTATCAACCAAGTCAACCTTATGTTAGTTAAACCTGGTCATCCACTCCAACTTAGTTACCTATGTCCTGACTACTAAAGAGTTTTATCATTGAGTTAACAAGCAAAACAACATAACGAAAATCAATCACTAAGCAGTTTGAGCTATGCATGAAATTTTCTTTGTGTGTTGTCTTTTATATTGGTTTTTGATTATTATCCCTCTGAATAACTCAAGGAAGTCTATTGTGACTAAGAGGAGCAAGGATTGGGGCATAATATTTTCTTGATTGCTGCTTGTAGGAATGATCCCAATGATCTGGAAACATCTAAATTAGCTGGGTGTCTGTGATAAGAGCCTCCACATCAAGGTGGAACCGCCTCACATACCTCAACTCCGCTTATTTGAATGCTACAGAGAGGTTCCATATCATTTCTTTGTTTGTTTTGAGGGAATTTCTTTATTGTGCAATCCGGGTCCATGCGTAATATGTCCAAGGATATGAACGAAAAAGGGTCATTGCGGACAAGATCATTACTATTGCACATAAAAAAGGAACTCTAATCTACCTGCTATAATTGTAAAACACTCAATGATGACAATTAAGCTGTTCAAAGTCTAGTGACTAGGTTTAGGGTTGCATCTCATTTTGCATATCATTCTTGCATTTCATTCTACATCTCATGCATTTAGAATGATTTTGGTACAGTAACAATGCTTCCTCTTTGTCTTCTAAATGAGCGTTGGAAGCTTCATCATTTTTTCGCTAAGTGGTCTCTTTTCATCATTTCTCTGATTGATTACTTGTGTTTTGAGATGTTAGCTACATACATGAACATCTTATATAGATTCATACGTTCACTATAATTCATTTGAATTCATCTTATTGCATAGAAAAATGCAAAAAATTGCATTACTCATTACTCATTCACATTCATTTATTTGCATATGAAAAGAAAAAAAAATAGACATCCATATTCCATTTGCATTCATTCATCTATACTGAAAACATATGCATACATATAGAATAAATCATACAAAACAACATCTCACAATCAATCAACACAAGTACAATGAAATCAAATCAAGAGCTTGTAAATCGGCTGTCCTGAGTCCATTTTCAGGATCGAAATCGAAATTTGATGTCAACTCTCTCATCAAAATTTCACAAAATTTGGACCACTTAGTGCTTTTCATCAAAAGCTCATTCTCTCTTCTAATTCCACTCAATTTCTCATTAATCAACACTGAATCTCAATTTAATCTCTACAATCAACTTTGCGCTCAATTTCTTATCAATCAACGCAAAATTTTCAAAAATTTCCTCTGAATCAATTTGTGCTCAAACAACTTATCATCGCTAAAAATTGCCTATCATCATGTACCCTCGCTATCTTTCGATTTCCCTCTCAAGGGGGCATACTCGTGACCTTAGGACCTCACATCTTCAAATGTTGAGAAAATTTTCAAATCTTCATTGCAAGTCGAGTAGCTAATCTTTGCTAAACATCAAATAAGACCTCATCACTAGGGGCATTTCAACTTCATCGCTTTATATCAAGTTGAGATCTCCTGATCATCTGAATCAAATCAATCTCTAGGGGCATATCAATTTCATCGCTTCATACCAAGCTAATATTTGTCTTTTATCTGAATCAATCTCCTAACGTTAATCAGTTTCATCACTTTTCATCAAGCTGATTATTTGTTTAAACTTAATCAAGGGTTTAAAGAGTATCTTTAATCACACTCAATCTAAGCAGGTGTTTAGTTTTATTTGTTTCTTGATCAAGCTAAATAGTTTATCTTCATCGTATCTTGATCAATCAAGTTCAAGATCGATTTTTATCATCACTCGCTGTGTCTAGATCAATCAAGTTCTAGATCAGTAAGATCTGCTTCTTGATCAATCAAGTTCAAGTTCGGTATCTTTTGTTTTCTATCATTCCTAAGTTCAATCAAGTTCCAGAATGGTATCGCTTTAATCAGACTTCATTCAACTTTGTCGCTTCGAATCAAGCTTAACACCTCGCTTTTCATCTAGTTCGTGATCAATCAAGTTCAGAACTGGCATCTCCTAGACATCAACTATTCTTTGAACCAACGCGTTGCTCGCACATTAATTCAAAGAGGGGCAAATGTAATACCCTAAAAATGGTCATCTAAACCATGAGCCCCTAATCTCGACAACATCACCAAGGTCCTAACCAAAGGCAATTAAATCAATCTTGAGCACACAATTAATTCTTTAATCATCAATGTCACATGGCAAAATCAATCACTCAATATTAATTAAATATTTATTTAATTAATAGATCATTCCAAGTAAACAATTATCTTATTTATTTTAATTGAATATCCTAGCATATTTAATTAAATAAATCAATTTGCCATTAAATCATCAAAAAAAGGAATTAATTTAATTTAAATAAATCAATTGAGCACAAATCTTCAAAAATGGAAATAAATAAAAAAAAGGAACTGATTGACCAAAAAGGAATTAATTGAGAAAAGAAATCAATTGGAAACAATCTTGAAAAACAAATTAAAAATTGATAAATAATTTCAAAGAAAGCAATTAAAACAATTAAATATTAAAATTTAATGAAAGAGAGAATAAATCAGTTTTTTCTGATTTTATCTTATTTTTAGTTCAATTTCCTTTAAAATTGATAAAAGCATCCAACCACATCAATTCACCTGGATTGTGCTTCCTCTTGGAAAATCTTGACCGCTCATCATCATTTGATCTTAGTCGTTGGTTTCTTTCTGAATTTTCTATAAATTCAGGCTCATCTCTCATTCAAAAGAGGCTACAGAATACATCGTTATTATACTGTTTTTGCTCTAGGCTCATTGCATATTAATTATTTCACATTGATTACATCATTTAGATTGATATTGCTTAAATCTTGTTAGATCAATATTGCATCCATCTAGCATTCATCATGTTCATATAGATAAAATCCTTTGTCTTGATGTTGTCTAGTCACTGGTATTGCTTATAATCTAAGAGCAATCTTATACTCGCATCTTTTAGAAGGCAATGGCTCGATTTGTTATGGTTTATTATTCATTGATTATATCTAATTAACCATGCATGTAATGACTTAATTTAAGTGTTGTGCTTACAGATACAGGTCCTCTTTTCACACACACACATATCTCTTCACTCATTCACCTCTATTCTGTTCTCTATCAGTTCTCTGCTCACCTTCTCTGGATCTTCCTCTAGTCTATCTCTGCCTTGTCTGATCTCTTCTCACTCTCTCTATATCTTCTCTCCTTTTCTCACTACAGCTTCCTTACCAGTTCAGACTCTGTCAATTGAATGAACTATCAAACCATGCACTAGGTTAGCAGTTCTCAAACCTCTCTATCTGATTCCCTTCTGCCTTGCTTTTACCTTGTTGGATCTTCTTTGACACTTACACTAAACTTCTTCCCTTTCTATTGTCTTGTTACCAGTTGGAACATTACTGGTTCACTTGACTGATACAATATTTAGAATCTTGTCGATTACCTTAACCACACTGGTTTAAACTCTGTTAAATTCTGTCATCGATTATTCCTCTCCAACACTCAAATACTATTATGTTTGTCAATGGAATCTTTGATTGACTAACTCTATGATTGCACTCACTTCATTGGTGTCACTCTCTCATGTAGCAACAATAGATCTAGTCTTTGATCTGCACATTTATACCTCCACATTCCTGCCAAAACAAACATTCAAACCTTGGCACGCTAGGGTTTCTTCCACCGATCGTGAACTATATCAAATCATATCTGATTTGCACGAGGATTTACAACCTACAAGAAATCAAACATCACCGAAAATCTCACTGCTTCCAATACACATTTTCTATATTTAGCAAACATGGGAAACTGATCATCAACTTGCATATGTCAATCACATTAAACAATCTCTCAGTTTGCCACTCCAAATATGATCTACACCAAGACATCCTGCGTTGATCATTGCAACACAAACATCAACCTTCTAATCTTCCTTGAGCTGCAAGCTTCTGCTCTCAACCCTTGATTTGCATAATCGATATTAATGTCAAACAATCACCAACTACCTCACCAACAATGCACAATCCATTTGCAAGTTCATGTTTGACACTTGGAGTCCATGTGTCTTCTTTGTCGACATCCACCTTAACTCCATCCATTGTGTCAGTTTAGGCTTAGCCACCAACCACAACACTCAATCAGTGCATACTTTATACAACTAGTCTTGTTACCTTGTCGGTCATGCACTAACCGATCAACCTTTGAACAATGTATTCTCATGTTTTGCCAAAGGGATAAATTAGCCCAGTCACCAAACTTGTAAATCCACTGCATGCTCATCTTCATTTGATGGGAGTCTTTCACTTCTGCACTCTTTGCTCTCTTATCGGTTGACATTGATATGTAAAGTCTATAATGCACACCTCCTATCATATTAGTTGACACTACTCTTGCCTCCATACCGATTAAATGCATGATAACATCATGCCAACAGTATTCAACTATCATTACATCAATCTGCATCTGCATTCTAGTTGACATCAACATCTCAGAGTGAGTCCATGTCTACGAAATTCCAAACCTCCCTTCTCCTTCATTTGCCTAGATATCATCTCAATTGGTTTGCCAAAGTGGCAAACCCATCATTTCTTACTCTTCTTCTTCTATCTTGGTAGCTCATCATGCTTTCACTTGTTGAACTGGTGCATATATCTAATTTCATGCACCTGAGGCATCCTCATGTTCAACTATGGTCATTTGGTATAATCCTTCAATCACCTGCCTTTAATTTCTTTGACTGTCTTATCTCAGAGGGTTATGATGCATTGTATGCATGTTGTGAGATAAGCTAAGTATTATGACTTACCGATAGGAGTGAATAGACTGTGGCACTTAGCCTTGTGAACACTTGATGAAAACTAGTTAACCTTCCTTACTATCTTGTTGTAGCACAATCTTTGTTAGTCTTCTCCTTAATATGTGACAACATCTTTAACCAGTGGGAGTTATGTTGATTGTCATCAATCCACCTACATCCTGGTTGTACTACTGACTCCCCATTTGTTCACCCTTTCTTATTTACCATTGATAAGCTATACCAGTAACCTGCAATATTAGTTGACATCAATGATAACATAATGCCAATAATCTCATCCTTTAGCATTGATGTCAACACATGTAGTATCTGGTATACTACTAGTTTTCTCTCCCCCTTTGACAAAAATGGAAAAGGGTATTGACAAAACTTTCCATCGGTTTCTTCTCCCCCTTTGACCATTATAATTTGCATCCTCTCATCTAGAAACACCTGGGATAGAGGGCTCAAACACAAACTAACACCAATTGTATATACCAAACTGATACCAATTGTACAAAAGTGTGTCAGTGGATTTAATTTTCCTACCAGTCAAACTGCATCTTCTCCCCTTTGATATGCAAAAAATTATTCAAACACCATTTTTTCTGATACCAATTTTATATCACTTGTATATTTCTCAAATACCAAATGTATCTTCTCCCCCTGTGCAGGTAACTCTCTCTCTTTGGCCAGCATATGGTTCAAAACTCAAGGGATGTAAAGTTGTGAACTCCCCCTGAACCATAGATCTCAAGCCTTCTTTACCTGTCAGGTTCTAAACCAGAGTTCCAATCTGCACCTTGTACTGGTAGAGTTGAGCATATATGATATGCAGATGATCTTCCAGCTCCATGACATCCATCACAACTTATGACATTATCTTATATGAACACAATGCCAAACCACACCACTATCATGTCAACTATCCAGCCAGTTAAATCAAAATGATGCATCTATATAAGGTCGGCTACCGATCTAGCACATTGTCATTTAGGTCTTCTCCAATATTGCCTGAGACATAATTAACTCAATCTAAGTCACATGAGTCACAAAATGATCCTAGAACACATTGACTCACATACTCTGCAATATCGGTTAATATACATACCGGTAACAGGTTTACCATACTGGTCCAATATCTCTACTGGAACACTTTGTCCATCAGCCTATGTCTTCTTGTGTCAAGTGCATCTAATTCCAATTGTAATTTGAGCCATCCATTAACACATTCAGCAATAATCCATCTCACATATGCAGATATGTAGCCAAGGTATCAACCGCACACACTACCATCTCATCTTTTCCTCATACTGGTGGTAGCCTATCCTTAGATTTTGATCTTTTCAAAATTGGGGGTGAATAATATGAACAATATGTAGCTCCCCTTAAACTCCTGCATCTCCTTTAAGCCTTAGGATATATCACCTATGCATTGAATGCATAGTTCTTGCCCATGATTATATTCTCTTCCTAATTCATCCATACCTTATTGGTCTCCCTCCTTTTCTCATTTATAGTCTTGGGAGCAGCACCGACTTCCTTTTTCTGATTGGTTCTTGCTTCACAAATGTTTTTGTAGTAGAAGACCATGCTCATGCCAACCAAATGATTAGAGAACCTTTTATAAAACCAATTTGATTTTCTTCCTCTGATCATGTTGTTGTGGCCAACTACCGGAACTGGTAGATTTCTTAATCTTGTACAGAGACTTTTCCATTGTTCCAAGTAACTCTTTGATTTTCATATGCTCTATAGCCATTGCCATATTGAGCATGATTTTTATATTGACTTCTATATGACTGAATGTTCATCTTTCTACATTCATGACTTCTATGGCCAAAACCATTACATCTTTGACAAACAGAATTGATGTTCCTAGGAAAAAGATTTTGTCTACTCCTAGACCTCATTTTGAATTCATCTTCTCTATTTCCATATCCTTTGCATGAAAAGAAATAACTGGAGGAGGTATTGTTACTTACAAATTTATTCTTCCAAGCATGAGGTGATCTTACTAGCTTGGTTTCTCCATTTCTACATCTCTAAGGATTGTTCTTGGGAACATCTGCATCTCTTTATCTTCCACTAACAGAAGGTCTTCTAGGTTGTCTTCTTATATTCCCATTTTTGATGAATCCTTCTTCTCTTAGCTTTCCTTTCCCTTTACGATCAACATTATTCCTTCTTGCAGCAGAACCAATCTTCACTAGTTGTAGTTAGGGAGACCTTCTTCCTAGGAGCATTTCTAATTGTGAAGGTATGTCCCTTGTTATCTCCACTTGAGGAGAAAAACTAAAAGTCTTTATTAAATAAATCCTTGCGTGTGGAGCATTCACCGGAAACAAGACCTAATCATCTGGTATTCTTGGAGTGTTTTTGTTTCTTCAACATTTTGTCCAAGGCTTTAGAGCTACTATCAAACTGGGTCCTTAGCTTGAGCTCATCTTGACACTTCTCAAGGTCTTTTATGAGATTCTCCATTTCTTCTTTTATCTTCTGACACTCTTTATCTTTGGCCTCTATCTCTAATGCTAAATATTTACACCTACATTCCTTGGTATCCAAATCTAATTTTGGTTCTACTTTCATCCTTTTAGCATCATCCCTTTGTTCTTTTAGATTTGCAAAGGTTGACTTTGATTATTGAACATCTTGTATTCTTTTCTTACTCTTCTAAGATTCTCAAGTGCACTTACAAGCTCTTCTTCAAGATCAACCTCAGGTTCAGTTCTTCTTCATCTTCTTCATCCTTGCCAAACACATTTTGTTGGTAGGATTGATCTACATGATCACTTTCTGATCTATGCATCTCGCTTTGTGTCTCATGAGCCATGAATAGATGAGTTTCCTCTTCATCATTGCTTCTATTGCTAACTAATCTATCTTCATCTGCAGACTCATGTGTTCCATTTCTTTTCTTTCTCTCACAAACTAGTTCAGCAGTGCTAGGTTCATTTTCATAGAGATTCTTCAGTCTATCCCACAAACTCTTTGTTTATTTGCATCTATCCACCTATGAAGAAACATCACCAAAAAGTCCACAGAGTATAGCCTTCATTGCTTCATCATTACACCTGTATCTTCTTTCTGCTTTAGAACCAGTGGGATGACTAATAGGACTAGAGAATCCATTGACAACCGACATCCATACATCATAGCCTAATGAGGATAGGTAGACTTCCATTATACAACTCCAAATAAAATAGTTTGACCCATTAAACACTGATGTAGGGATTGAATCAAAACTGACCATTGTGTTCTCAAACTAGAATATACCCAAGTTGTAGAAAGCTTATCTAACCAAGAATCTAGGATCTAATACCAATTGTAGAACACAAGATGCCACTGAGAGGGGGGTGAATTACTGATTTCCAAACTTAACCATTTTTAATCTTAAATATGTGTACCAATTAGCCAATCTAATGCAAGGTGAATATACTAGTGAGATAGGGAGAAGAAAAAAATGCAATCACACACAAAAGACACATCACATAACACCAGATATACGAGGAAAACCCAACATGGGAAAAACATCAGTGAGAAATGATGTTGGAGTCTACTACTCCAATCCAACATCACAATAAATAATTGTATACAAATATTAGGGCACCAACCCCTGATAAAGGGCACTAATCCAAGGAGAACCAACCCCTGATTAAGGGCACCAACCCAAGGATCACCAACCCCTGATTTTAGGGCACCAACCCAAGGAGCACCAGCCCCTGATTTTAGGGAACCAACCCAAGCACCAAGCTCAAACTCAATTATTACAATAAAATATATCAAAAAAATGGCAATAACCTTGTTACAAATGGGCTTTGTAACTCTCACACATATCTCTTCACCAGTTCACCTCTATTCAGTTCTCTGTTGATTCTCTGCTCACCTTCTCTAGCTCTTCCTCTACTCTATCTCTTCAGTGTCTTATCTTTTCTCACTCTCTCTTTCTCAATTCTCCTTTGCTTACTGCAACTTCCTTACCAGTTTAGACTCTACCGGTTGAATGAACTATCAAACCATGTACCAAGTTACTAGTTCTTAGACCTCTTTGTCTGATTCCCTTCTACCCCGATTTTACCTTGCTAGATCTTCTCTTACACTTACACTGCACTGCTTCCCTCTCTACTTCCTTTTAACCAGTTGGAACACTACTGGTTCACTTGACTACTACAATATTTAGCAGCTTGTCAGTTACCTTAACCACATTGATTTAAACTTTGTTAAACTCTATCGCTGGTTATTCATCTCCAACACTCAGTCACTATTATGTTTTGCGATGAACTCTTTGATTGACTAACTCTCTAATTGTAGTCACTTCATTGGTGTCACTCTCTCATGTAGTAGCAACAAAAAATATGTTCTTCGATCTATAAATTTATACCTCTACATTCCCACTAAAATGGACATTCAAACCTTGATGCATTGGGGTTTCTTCCACTGACCGTGAACTATATCAAATCATATCTAATCTACATGAGGATTGAAAACCTATAAGCAATTAGACATCACCACCAATATCACTTCTTCCAATATGTATTTGCTAAATTTAGCAAACACGAGAAATGTATCATCGACCTACATCTATTAATCACATTAAATGATCTCTTAGTTTCCTACTCCAAATATGATCTACACTAAGACATCCTGCATTGATAATTGCAACACAAATGTCAACCTTCTGCTCGCAACCCATGATTTATGTAATCAACATTAATCTTGACCAATCATGAACTACCTCATCAAATATGCATGGTCTATTTGCAACTTTACATTTGACACCTAGAGTCCATGTGTCTTCTTTGTCAACATCCACCTCAGCTCAGTCCATTGTGTCGGTTTAGGCTTAGCCACTAACCACAACACTCAATTGGTGCATACTTTATACAACTAGTTTACTTACCCTATCACTCATGTACTAACCGGTCAACCTTTGAACCATGTAGTCTCATGTTCTGTCAGAGGGATACATTATCCCGAACACCAAACTTGTTAATCCACTGCATGCTCATCTTCATCTGATGGGAACCTTTCACTTCAACACTCTTTGCTCTGTTATCGGTTGATATTGACATGTCAAAAGTCTCTAATGCACACCTCTTATCATACTGGTTGACACTACTCCTTCCTCCATATTGGTAACATGCATGATAACATCATGCCAACAATATTCAACTGTCATTGCATCAATCTGCATCTGCATTTCGGTTGACATCAGCATCTCAAAGTGAGTCCATGTCTACAAATGCCAAACCTACCTTCTCCTTCATTTTCCTGGACATCATCTCTACGAGTTTGCCAAAGTGACAAACCCATCACTTCTTACTCTTCTTTTTCTATCTTGGTAGTTCATCATGCTTTCACTTATAGAACTGGTGCATATCTCTGATTTCATGCACCTAAGGTATCCTCATATTCCCCTATGGTCATTCAGTATAAGCCTTCAATCACCAACCTTAAATTTCTCTGATTGTGTTATCTCAGAGGGTTATGATGCATTCTATGCATGTTGTGAGATAAGCTAAGTATTACCACTTACCAGTAGGAGTAAATAGATTGTGGCACTTATCCTTTTGAATACTTGGTGATAACTAGTTGACCTTCCTTACTATCTTGTTGCAGCACAATCTCTGTCAGTCTTCTTCTTAATCTATGACAACATATTTAACTGATGGGAGTCTTTTTTATTTTCATCAATCCATCTGCATACCGGTTGCATTTATGAATCTCCATTTGTTCACCCTTGCTTACTTATCGGTGATAAACTATATCGGTAACCTGCAATATCAGTTGACATCAATGACACCATTACCAATTGACATCAATGACAACACAATGATAACAAAGATAAGTTCTACTCAAATAGTGAGAGATCTTCCTAAGTTGGTAAAGCCTACTAATCCAGTATGCAAGGAATGCCTATTAGGGAAGCAGACAAGAGTTTCTTTCAAAAGCAAACACTATAGTTATAACATGGAATATTGGATTTTGTACATACTGATTTGTATGGTCCTTCTAGAGTGATAAGCTTGTAGGGTGATAGATATTTCATGTTGCTAATTTATGACTATTCAAGGATGATGTGGATTATTTTGTTAAGGGAAAATTTTGAAGAATTGGAGAAGTTTAAGTTTTTTAAAGCTATGGTTGAGACAAAGACTAAATTGAAGCTGAAGTGTATGAGATCTAATAGAGGTGGTGAATTCACTTCTAGTGAGTTTAATGCATTTCATGAAGAGGATGGAGTGAAGAGACAGTTATCTACTCCATGGAACCCTCAACAGAATGGTGTTGTGGAGAGAAAGAACTCAACAATTTAGCAAGCTGCTAGAATGATGATGATTAAAGGAAATATTCTGCATATCAACACTTCTAATTGGGTTCATATCAAAGTCATGCCAGTAAGAATCCTTATGAGTTGTGGTTTGGTCATGTTCCTACAGTTAGATATTTCAAATTTTTGGTAGTAAATGCTATATCAGAAGAGATGAAGATCTAGGGAAGTTTGATGCTAGATGTGATGAAGGATTTTTTCTTGGTTATTCTACTAAGAGCAAGGCCTACCGATGTTATAACAAGAGATTGAGAAAGATAGTTTAAAGTGCTAATGTGAAAGTTGATGAAGGAAATGAGTATCAACCTCAATACTCCAGATATGATTCAGATGATCAAGATTTTAGTTCAGATAAAGGAAAGCATGTGTAGACCCATAATCAAATTCGGATTGTTCCAGAAAATACTGAGAAAGAAGGAGAAGGTACAAGTTCTAGTGCAGAAGAAAGAGGTGAAGAGTTTTAAAGTCATGAAAATCCTACGACTCCTAGGTATGTGAGGTTGAAACATTCAAAGAATCAGATCATAGGTGATAATAATAAAGGTGTTACTACTAGAAGAAGAATTTTTGAAGAACATTGTTTGATTTCTAAGATTGAACCTAAGGATGTTGATGAAGCATGCAAAGATGAAAATTGGATTAAAGAAAATGGAAGAATAATTGAACTAGATTGAGAAGGATAATACATGGGTCCTTGTTCGAGCAGACCTAAGGATAAAAATGTAATTGGAACTAAGTGGGTGTTTTGGAATAAATTGGATGAAAAGGGTGAAGTTGTTATAAATAAAGCAAGACTTGTTTGTAAGGGTTATTCTCAGATGGAAGGAATTAATTTTGAGGAGACTTTTTCTCCGGTAGATAGAATTGAAACTGTTAGATTATTTCTTGCTTATGCTCTTACAAATATTTCAAAGTGTATCAGATGGATGTCAAGTCATCCTTTCTTAATGATGAGTTCGAAGAAGAAGTTTATATTGAGAAACAAGATGGATTTCAGTTGACAAATCAAGGAGATATGGTTTGTATATTGAAGAAAGCATTGTATATATTGAAGCAAGCCCCAAGAGCTTGGTATGCCAGATTGGATAAGTATTTGATGAAGCTATAATTCAATATAAAAGTATTATTGATAGAAACATGTACTTCAATATTGATCATGATCACATCTTAATTGTTGAATTTTTTGTTGATGATATTATTTTTGGTGTAAATGATGGTTTGTGTAAGAATTTTATTGATGATATGCAAAATGAGTTTGAGATGTCTATGATTGGTGAGATGAAATTATTTTGGGGATTGCAAATTATTCAGTTGGATAAAAGCATTTTTTATATCTAAGTCTATGTATGTGAAGGAATTGTTGAAGAAGTTTGGGTTAGATGATTTAAATATAGTTGGTGCTCCTACGGTGACCGGATGTGAGATGACAAAGGACAATGATTCTTTGAAAGCAAATCAGGCTAGATACAGATCTATAATTGGTGGATTATTATATTTGGCTAAGACTAGACCAAATATTATGAATTCTATTTGTCTTGTTACTAGATTTCAAGTTGATCCTAAGGAATCTCATGTTGTAGTTGTAAGGAGAATTTTTAGATATTTGAAAGGGACAATTGATTTTGGTTTGTGATATACTAAAGCTGATTATTTTAGTTTGAGTGCTTTTACTGATGTTGATTGGGCAGGTGATGTTGATGACAAAAAGTGTACTAGTGGTGGTGCTTTTTTCTTGGGAAAGAAGTTGTTTTCGTGGATGAGTAAGAAGTGGAATGCAAATTATCAATCTATTATAGAATCTAAATACATTGCTTCTGCTAGCAATTGTACTTAGGTCATATGGATGAAGCAGATATTGAAGGATATCAGAGTTGTTTTTGATGAGCCTACTGTTATATACTATGATAATTCAACTGCTATCAACATTTCTAATAATCTAGTGTTGCATTCAAAGACTAGGCATATATCAATCAAGTTTCATTTCTTGAGAGAGAAGGTGAATGAGAAGGAAGTCAGATTGGAGTATGTATCTACAAAGGAACAAATTATAGATATATTCATGAAGCCTTTGCCTAAAGATACGTTTGAGTATCTCAAAGAGAAGTAGGGGTAATTTCCCCACCTAATGAGAACTAAGATGTATCGATTTGCATTAGTCTGATGGACTTCATAGAGATATATTGTGATCTGGATTGATGAGTAAGGCTGCTACTTAGAGGGAGTAGTCAATGTTGTGGTTCAAATATTCATATTTCTGAGTTAGTTCAAAGTGGGAGAGAATAATGTTTTATATATGTACCTTTTCCATTGATGTCAAAGGGGGAGAAAGTCTTGTGAAAAACTATGGGGCAGAGATAATTTGTGTTGAGCTATGTGCTAGATATCAGGGGGAGATTGTTGAGAGTTATGGGTGATTGTTGGTAGTTGAATTATTTTTTTGTATTGATTGTTTTCCACATTCATATGTTGCCATCAATGTCAAAGGGAGAGATTGTTTGATATTATTGAGAACTTTGTTGGAATGATGTTTTGTCATTGATGTCAACATATTCCTTTATGTGTTCCAATGTTATAGTTAGATTAGATGAGTTGGTTTGGCTAGTGTGTTGCAAATGGGTTATTGCAGATTAAAGGGTTTTGAGATAAGTATCTATAGTTGATTTAGATAAAGTTTCATAGATCTGCATGATGATTTGATTGAGTTATGAGATTCGGTATTGTGTCTGGTTTCCCAGTTGTTTGTGTTGATCAATGTTTTGGATTTTTCTCCTCATTGATTTGCATTGCAATATCTTTGTTTACGGATTTGACAAAGTGTTTGGGACATTCATATGTGTCCTCAATCCAGATGGTTCATGATTTGGAGGTCCACAAGTGAATCTTTTAGTTTGACAATCAATTCAGTGAGTGTTCTTAAGGTTTGGTATGATGATGATGAAGATTTTGGTAAGTGGTGATGTTGCATTTGTTGTTGTCATAATTCATGATGCTTGTGGATGTTTCTAGATTGGGTCATATCCATGTTGATGGTCCACATTGATTGTTGTGTGCATTATTGAATATTTCTCTGGTATGTTCATGTTGTGGAATGTTATTGGCCGACCGGATGATTGTGGCATGTTGTGGATGTTCATGGCATAGTTCTTAGAGGTGTTTGATGTTCGAGGTGTTTGTTTAGGTCCATACTATGTCTTAGCCGACATGGTTTTGGTCCACATGTAATGTTGTAGCCTGTGTGGTTATATACATGTAATTTGTGATGAGTGTTGAGCCGACCTTGAAATATAGGTTAATGATTTCTATAAATATATGTAGTAATCTTATGAGAGATGTATCTATGTAGTATTTGTGTGTGAATAATGTTTTGATATTTTAGTAGCAGAGAAGAGGTGCAAAGAAGTGTGAAGAAGTGTAAAAGAGCGGAGTATGTGTTGTACGCTTTACCAGAACTGTAACCAAGCATGAGGAGATGTTATTTTCTCAGTTCATGATATTTTGAATGTATTCTGAATGGTTTTGTAAGATAGTGAGTCTTCCTCAGGGTTGTAACCCTTCTTGTTATATGTTTTGAGCAATGAGCTCTAGGAAGTGTGCCTAAATGCATGTGCATTCCCCATTGTAATATTTCACATACTTCTAACAGGGTATTATCTCATTGTGGGTAGGTTCCAACCATGGTTTTTCCCTTAACCAGGTTTTCCACATCAAAAATCCTAGCATTATGTGTTTTATTGATGTGGTGTTGATTTATGCTTTCACTGGGTAAGTGCACAAAGATGATGGCCAAAAGGAGCGATATAAGTGGACACTTTTTTTCTGAAATCAGGTGAACCTGAACTTGGAGGCAAAATTTGAAAGTCATCCACCCAAGATATGAAGATAATCCAATAACAAATATTGTATTACTCTGAATCTAGTTTCCAAACTACTAAACGTTTTCAAAATTGGATAATATTAAGGGGATCAAATCCTTCATGCACGAAAAATAGATCCTGATTTTTTCTGAAAAACATAACATAGTGTCTGACATGCACATCAAAAAACTCAAATTTAGATTTAGTATTTTGACAAATCCTTTGGCAGAAAGATAGTTAAGGGTGAGCACTAGAAGTTGTATATTTTTTTATATTTTTTTGTTCAGTGTTTTTTTTAATGATTTTTCCAATCAATCACATCTTGAAAATTAGGTACCTATTCATGCATGAAGCATAATTTGCAATAAAAAAATCAAAAATACAATTTATTTTTTTTAAATTGTAAAGAATCAAGTGCACTACAATAATATATAAATTTTTTAAAATTTTGATAAGTAGATCAATAGTTGTTAAAAAAAAGGTACACGTATGTTTGTGAGAACTATGGAGACACTGGTAAAAGAAATTGAATAATAATATGTTATTGTTGTTCAAATTTGAAAAAAATTATATGGTTAGAAAGCTCATAAAATGGGTGAAAATATGGTGGAAATTTTAGAAATACCCACTTGATGAAGTGTAAACCTGATGATGAAAAAGTTGAGAAACCAAGTTGATAAAATAAAACATGTCAAAAAGGAGGGAAATAGAGGAAAATAAAACTTCCAACCCATAGCTTTGTCATCCAGGCCTATTTCCAAGCCTAAATAGTCAAAAGCGTGTATCGGGTACCTATGGTATAAGAAGCATGTATGCGTTGTCTTTACTATAAACAGTGTGTATGCGGTAATTAAGCTAAACTAGTGCGTACACGCTATTTTTATTTAAAATTTGGGAGTGTGTATAATATGTATAATATGATATTGTATATATAATGTGTATATACATATAATATATAATATACATATATAATATATAACATATATGTATATAATAATATATAATATATTAAGTATATATATACACACGTGTGTATGTATGTGTATTGTCTCCCTCTCTCCCCCTCTCAAGTGTGTGCAAGGTCTCTCTCTCTCTCTCCCCTTCTCCCTTTCTCCATACCCCATCCCTCTCTCTCTCTTCTTCTCTCCCTCCCCACTCTTTCTCTCTCCCTACCCCCTTTATCTCCCTTACTTTAAATTATTGTATTGCAATTAGGTCTTCCATGTAGTGGTCACCGTTTGGATGACCAGTAGACCTAATAATCCCAAGGTCCATAGTTTGAGCTTGAGAGGATATGCTTTCCTTGATAGACTTAGCATTTGACTCGATGTACAAAACTCTCTCTCTCTCTCTCTCTCTCTCTCTCTCTCTCTCTCTCTCTCTCTCTCTCTCTCCCTCTCCCTCTCTCCCTCCCTCTCCCTCTCTTTATCTCCCTCTCCCCCTCACTCTCTCTTTCACTCCCTCCCCCTCTCCCTCTCCCTCTCCCTCTCCCTCTCCCTCCCTCCCCTTTACTTCACATTTTCTTTATTATAAATAGCATGTATGTGGTAGTGAGCCTATTAGTTTTCTACCCTACCATAACATTTTTAAGGCCTAGGAGTGCGTACACGGTATTTATGATTTCTAAGCATGTACATGGTGCAAAAAAAATATTGTTAGTCTTGCAAACATTTTAGGGACTAACAATGCATATGATTGTTAATATATCACATACACGGTACTTAGACATAATTTTAGTTTCCCAAGAGCCTCAACGACCTCAAAAGAAGTTTTTGAGGTCCTTGAAGGCCCCACTACAACTATGTTTGCACTTATGTCACTATTTTATATATAGAAGTAAGTGATTTTTTTATTTTTGCATGATTTCAAATCATTGAATTGTTGTTCTTATTAGTTTTGTCAATATTCTTATGATTGTTTAATAGTTTTGATTCAAAAAATAATGATAAGATGCATATTTATGGCTATTTTATTGTTATGAACTTTTATTTACATATATATGTAATATGATTCTAATTAGGACAACCGATATCAACCATGGGAAAGAACAAGCAAGGAACAATGGAACAACAAGAGGCTAAAAAGGAAAGAGAAAGGCAACGTATGAAGAAATTGCATGACATAAGAACAATGGGACAAGAAGGTATGTCATCCTCAATATCTCAAATTGATTTACCAAATGAACATAATGCACCTAATACAATTGAAGAAGAGACCACATTGAATAATTAATTAAATTATGAACATGCACCTTCTCTATTTGATTAATTGAATGTACACAATGCACACAATGCACAAATGTTAATACCTCCTAGAATCATTCGTAGGAAACCAAATTATCTAATTAACATTGATGAGAATATATTGAAGCCAATGTCTGATAAAATGAAAGACCAAACTTGTAGGAGAATGGTTAAAAGAGTATGGCAAAACTATTTTAAAAACTTAAATCAAACCACAAGATGTTAATTAATTGTTCAAATGATTAAAAATTTGAATTTTAGAGAGACAATGAAAATTCTAGGCCTAAGATCATCCAAAAGTAATAGTGAAAGAACTATTGTGAGAAATCTTTTTGATATATATTAGGATATTGGTTCAAAATCACATATTAAAGATTCTAGTGTTACTCAACATAACATTACATCAACCATAATGAGAAAGAAAATAAAAAAAGATCATTAGATAAGAAGAACAAGTAAGTCATTAAACGTTAGTAGAACAACATTAAGTAAAGCATTACAGAGGTGGGAAAAAATAGAGGAACTTAAAAATAATACTCTTTGGGCATTCTTGGGTAGACTTCCACACAAAGAAAAGGTTGTTGTTGATGCCCTAAGAACATTAATTGAAAATTTTTGCCATGACAACACAAGAGTTTCACCCAACCAAAGAGATGTTGTTAGAAGGACAATCAGGTCTACAAATCATGAGCCACATGCCAAACACTATTTGGATATGACTAACAAAATTTTATGAAAGATTTCTTGAAAAGTTTCCTCAAATAATAATTTATCAAATATTTTTTGAAATGACAAAACATTTTTCTATTAAGATTAATAATATACGCACCACATGTTGTTGTAGGATGCATGTTGAATTTTCCATGCACTATGATATTTTTCATCATATATTTGTTTTACTTTGCACACTAACGATGTTTTGCAGGAATGCAATATACAAGCACCTCCTAAGTTGGTAAGATAATTTATTTCAAGTGTGCTATGTAATAGACATGATGGTTGCATTTATTATAAGATGCCTTGTTTGGAAGGTTGTTGTGCTATATGTGGTGGTTTATATTGTTTACCAAGATGTGTACATTTGGAGAGAACACATGAAATTGGTAGGAAACTAGTTTCTTTTGGAAAATACAAGACAATCACATATGAAGTTAAAGATGGAAAAGATTTGAAGAGATGTGAGCTAGTGAAAAACGATATATGTGTAGCTGAATTTATAAAAAGGTTTCAAGAGAAACTATTTTATGAGTACATAATGCATACACATAGAGCTCGATGGTTAGATGAGAAATTCAATTTATGTAAGGACACATTTCCTTTTGGCACCATTGTCTCTACTGTTTATTTTGCTGAAAATTATACACTACAACCTCAAAATGAAGTGCAATCTATGTATTATCATTCTACACAAGTTTCTATTTTTGTATACATAACATTCATGAATACAAATGATAGCATAGAGGAGGATAGAAAGGTTGTAAGAGAGTATCACTTCTACATAAGTGATAATTGTACTCATTCATCGGAGTTTGTATAAGGATGCTTTAAAATTATATATGATAATTTAAAGGAAAGAAATATACAATACAACTGACACTTAATATGGTCAGATAATTGCACCGCACAATTCAAGAATGCAAGGATGTTTTATTGATTTACAAGGATGCATATGAAAAGTGGTATACAACATTTTTGGAATTTCATTGAGGCAAGACATGGTAAGGGAGAGCATGATGGTGTAGGATCATGTGTAAAAAGAACCCTGTTTAGAGAATAATTGAAGGACGAAGGTGTTGCTGAGTTGATAGATGCAGAAACAATTGTGTGATGGTGTAACTCTACGATGGGTCCAGGTACATCAATGGTTCATAGATATTTTTGGTTGATCACTGAATCTAACATTGAAAACTATATAGATTGTTGTAAAATTGAAGAATCGAGTGACATGCACTCATTTATGAGTTCAAATGCAAGTTTACTAGTAATTTATACGAGACAGATGGTATGTTTTTGCTCTTCATGCATGTATTGTTTATGGGAAGAATGTGAATCATGAAAGTGGGTTGAAAAATGGTCTTGTGGACCGTTGGTTCCTATTGATACATATATCAAATTCCCAAAGCACTACAATTGAGCTAGATGGAGACATCAATGGATTTTGACCATGTATCCAACCTAGTGGATTCAGGTGCTTTTTTTAGTTAATTTTTTTGCAAGTATTCTTTTTGGTTCATTGTGTTGTACATCACACTTTATTTTTGGTATTAATTATCACTTTATAAAATGTAGGTCATGTGTATGCAATTGTTGTAGAAGAGAACAATGAAGAAGAAATATATTACTATTTGTGTCGTTGTGTTGAGCCTAAAAGAAAATTGACACCCACTATCATTGATGGAGAGGGTATTGAGTACCCAATAGGGTCCGTTGTCATGGCAGGAACATGGTTTAGGAGATACCCTATCAAGAATTCTCATGTTTGGGTGTCCAAGGACTTTGAAACACACAGACATATTCTCCATTTCTCTAACCTTGTTGTTGCAACAAATATTCATTTGATGAAGTATCATGGTAGACCTCATAACAAGATTTTATGAAAAGTTCATGAATCTGACCATGAGGCAATACTTCACACAATACAGGTTAGAGCCAATCCTAAAGGCTCACTTGATTGATTCTACGGTTCAGAGTAGAATGATTTTGAGAATTTTGTATATAGCATCAATGAATTGTTCTATATTCTTTTTTTGTATATAAAAATTCCCATGAGCTATTTTTTACATGTTTAGGGGCATAATTTTGTATATTTAAATGAAAATGAGCTGATTTGTACATATTTAGATGCCAAATTTTGTATTTTAAAATGGCGATGAGCTAAATCACACATATTGTAATGCAAAATTTTGTAAAGAAGTGCATGAGATGATTTGTAAGACATTTTTTTTTATGTTCAAATAGCCAAGAGTTTATTTGACCATATTTAGAGGCAAATTTTTGAATAATATGTGTCAATGTTTTGTGAGTATTTTTTGTCTATATTTTGTGACTATGTTTTGAGTTTATGTCATGTGATAAGGTCAATCATAATCATTATTGATAGGGTATATCATGAGAATTATTGATTCTTGTATAATCATGGAGAATTATCTGAGTCATTATCGGGTCATGGGAGTCATAGATTGAGTCTAGATACAAATTGAGCAAAAAAAGTCATTATTGTCAAAAAAGTTGTCAAAAAAAGTTGTCAAGCAGCTTCTACATCGCGTTGGTAGGGTATGGCTCTCAACATTCTAGCACTTTTGGATGCACGAGAGGAGAATGCCTCATGTAAAACTTTCCACCTAGATGCACTCGTGATGCTGGTTTGTGCATAGGACAAACTGATGCAATTCTAGCCTATCTTGCAAATTTGCATTGCATGCAACTGACGGGTTTTGCACCAGGCGAAAAAATGCTACCAATTGAAAATGGGTATGAGTCATTAGAAACTGAGATAGGTCATTGTAGAGGAGTCTCACACAACCCCACAGGTTTAAATAGATTGATCAAATGTGTCCGATATTGGAAGAAAAAGTCCCTCAAAGATTGACAATTTTTTGGACTCAGGGCTGTTGGAATCCAAGAACACTGAGAGGGGGGGATGAATTTGTATTCTACTGGAATGATCAATTTTAACCTTATTAAAATATGCATTCACCAACTAGTATACCAATACATATAGAATTGAAAGAAGTAAAGAAACCAATAAGCCAATCACACAAATGAATACCATAACACACAAAATTATATGTGGAAAACCTCAAAGATGAAAAACCACAATGGGATTTGTGACCCACAATATCAATCCACTGGCCATATGAAGAGATATTAAAAAATAGAGGGGCCTACACTTGTAGGAAGGCTTATAGCCTAGAGCACACTTCTCAATCACAAAATGAGCCTCACTGACTACATACAAATCTAGACTACAATCTAGAGAAATGACTGAACTGTGATGATGGCATCTTCTATGCCTGAATACAGTTCCAGTTAAGTTCTGTCTATTTTGATATGAAACCCTAAACCCTTTAGCGGAATAACCCCTTACATAAATTTACTCACATACATGATCTCTCTCATGTATTTCACATATCCTTTATTATTTCCTTCCTAACACACATTCTCATATCATATTTCAAAAAAGATCTAGCCAACTGACCTATATACCTTTTTCAATACATCATGCCTTATGTCAGCTTACAAAGATAATTACAATATGAATATACATGTCAACTCAATAACATAAATACACAAATATCAAAAACAATTGTCGATGCCAGATCCAAAAGATGTCGGCCTCCAATTCCAATAACCTGAATGTGAACCATGTCATCCTACATTGTCAGTAATAAAAGAAATCTATCCAACCTGCTGGTGTTGGTGAAGTGTCTATGAAGTGCCTATCGGTACACCAATAAACCAAAATATGAAACTAGAACAAGTTTCCATGTTTCCATCAATGACAACATATTGAAACCAACCAATTGAGTGTCAGTTGCCAACAATCTCCCCCTTTGCCATTGATGGTAACACTCATGTGAAAAATGATCATGGTTTCCATCTGTCAGTTTAATCATGATCCTGCTCCCCCTGAGCTGAATATCCATCAATACAAAATACTCTATACCTCCTGAATATTTTTCACCTATACTCCCCCTGAGCTGAATATCCATCAATATAAAATACTCCATCCCTCTTGAATATTTTCAACTATACTCCCCCTAATGTATACAATTCCCTTTTTCTTTTTCACATTAATATCACTCCCCCTTTGACATCAATTCCATTAAAAATACCAAAAGGAATACCAAAAACCAGGACGAAGAATGAAAGATTGTACAATGAATATGCCCCAAAATACCTTACCGGAGCTGGATGTATTTGAAAATATCCAGATAGGCCTTCTCCAAAAGCTCTAGATAGGTATCCCAACTAGATTTGAAAGTATCGTAAATAGATACAAGTCCATTAAGCATATGGGCAAATGACTCTTTCTTATTAAGCTCTATTGGTGTGGTCTTACCAACCATATCTATACACTCCTTATGTACACTTAATGAATCTAACCAGGGACTCACCAATCCTCTAAGACTTCTGGCTCTCCTTATGATTTTATCTTTTTCCTTCTCAAGAACAAAAACTTGGGCTTCCAAAACCAAAATCTTATTATCTATAGATGTAGTCAATGAATTTAATCCATCAAAAGAATTGGCTATGTCTTCCTACATTCTCCTCTTGAATATCCTTAATCTTTTTATATGTCTTAGCTGTGAGAAAACCTATGTTACAACATACTTTGTAGATATTAGTACACTACCTCAATGCATTATCAATCAATTTCATTTATCATTAATCTTATTCCTCTCAAACTCAATCATTTGATCAAATTTAGCTCTCTTTTCCTCTGTGAACCTCTCCACTGTTTGTCAGTTTGATATCTATTGCAAGGACTGAAAAATCCTTTGAAATATGCTCTATGATTGTCTTAAGCTTTCCGGATGGACTCGCTTCTTTGTCAAACTTGCACTCTGAGACTAGTCTATGCAAAGCAGTGATAGAATGATCAATAACACCTTTATCCATAGATCCTTCCTTCATCTTTTTTTGTGCAACCATCATAATGAGTTCAATAGAACTCATCTCGGTTATGCTTTTCTTTTCAACCTGCGAGGTGTCAATTGACAACAATGATGGACTCACTACCAATTCCCTATCAGATTCCCTTTTCTTCTCCTTTGAAAGTTTAACCTTAATAGCTTCCTCACTTGTACCAGTGGCTTTGCCATTTGGTACAGTCTCAATAACTATCAATTCCCCCCTAGGATCTATAACCTCATCCTGTACAATCTGATTTGGAGGACTATTGTCCTCAACATTAGTAAGCTATACATTATCAACCTTTACACTCTATGTATCTAATGGTATCTTAATATTTTCCTTTACATTTGTATCTATTGGGGGCTCAATATCCACTATCTTAATGTTTTTCAAAATTGAGGGTGAAGTACCCACAATACCTTTACCTTTCCCTTCAATCGAGATGTTTGCAGTATCTGTCTTGGGTTCTGGTGAAGTATTAAAACCACGGTTCTCTTCAAAGAACTTAACCCATGCCTTGTGGGTCTCCTTGATTATCTTGTTGACCCTACCTAACATAAGACTGATTATTCTATGCTTATTGTTAAAGATTTTCCTATCTGCAACCTCAAGTGTCTTGTCCATCTCCTCTGGAGCAATAGAAACACAAAAAGATAACAACTCTTGAATCTTTATACGCCTATCCTTTTGTATTGCTGATATTCTTCTAGCATCTAACAAGTCATACAACTGTGCCAGTATTTGGTCTTCAATTTCTAACAAGGCTTTCTTATAAATATCCAAATATAACAAAACTGCTTCCTCTCCTTCTCTTTGTTCATAATTATCTGAAAATTCATAATAAAAATGTACATTCTTTAACATACCATCTTTAGTAATTTCATCAACTAACTCTGCACAAGTCTTTGGTGGAATAATAGTTACATTACCACATTCAATTGCAAGATCAATGTCATCCTTCTTCTTTCTCCTTCTAGTATTGGATGAGGCTGAAGGTGTTTCTTTTGGTGCTCTTTTATGTGTAGGTACCCTGATAGTAACTTTCCTAACCAGTTACTTCTTAGCTTCTACCTTGGTCTCTTCATTTTTCTTCCTTAATATCCTTTTGAATGCCAGGGGTGTGTCATCCTCAGATGCAGAATCAACTATAATAGGCTCAATGAATATTTCTGGCTCTTTCCTCTTCCTGCCTTTCTCCAGAACAACATCAATCAATTCTTTTATGTCCTATGAAACCTTTTCCACAAATTAACTTACCTTGCCCTCCTGCTTCTCTCTCTTCTTTCAGTTGAAGTCATTTTCAACCTCTTGCTTCTTCTGCTTAGCAGTGCCAAAGGTTTTTACAGTTTCATAAATACGTGCCTCAATTAGCATTTGTGCATAAGCATCTAGGATATGTGCATCAACTTCATAGGACATTTCCTCAATCCAAATCTTCCAAGGCCTTACAGCTTCCATCAGAGTTTCATCTTTCTTGACCAGGAAGCATATCTCAGTTGAATACTTCTCAACAATGTGCTTTGGAACCTTCACCCTAGAATTCATAACATTTTGAAATGTTTTAAAGTAACCCCACTCTTTGTCATCTCTTTGACTACCCAATATAGCAATTGAATATTTTAGTTACCTCCCTACTGGGATATCGAATGCTCATTTTCTCTTCCCAAAATCGGGAGTCTCATTGATGAAAAATAGCATTAAACAGATAATTAGGTTACCATACCAGAATATTCCTTTCTTTTTTCTTTTAATCTTTCCTAGGTTAATCAACAACTCATCCAACATCCAACCACATAGATCTAACTTCTCATTCTCCCTCATCATTTTATGAGTTGCATAAATGCAGGAGCTAGAAACAGAATTCATTTGGTTTGATTGTGCTACCTTGTAACCGATGACCATGCTTCTAAATCTGTTATATGTGTCAGTCATAGTACTGATCCTCATTGATCACTTTTCTGATGTTGTGATAGTAATCTTGTTGACCTGATCATTTGAAACTTTCTTCTCCAAACATTGTCTAACCTGCAGTAAACTGGTGATTGCGTTGATGGCCTCCTTCGTAATCTTATACAATATATCCAACCAGATAAACTATCCATGTACTCTTCTCAAAACATACCTAACAATCTCATCTTCAAATTTCAAAATATCCAGAATGTCGGTAAACCCTAGATCCACAATATGCTGGTATTCAGGCTTAATATTTCCAGAATCTCCCATTAGCTCATTCATGTATATGCTCTTAATATTAGTCATTCCTAAATCCTCAATATGACAGTGAATGTAAGCTCTAACATCTTTGACATACATGACTCTTTCCGGGACACGAGCAAAAGCACCAACTGGATTGTCTAGGGTAGAAACATGCAGATATCGCTTGAAAATCAGCCTAGGACTATAGTGTCCACCCTTCATTTGACTTATTTTGACTAGAGTTGACTTTTATATTATGCTTGATAACTTATCTAGACTATATTTTGATGATTTGGATGATGATTACTCATGTGATTCAACGACTTATGATAGATGTTAGACACTATTGGACATATGATATTTTGATTATCTATATGGATGTTGGTACTATCATGATTGATCATATGATTTGATGATATATGTACTCGATGGATTTTATATGCTCACTATGTGATGGATTATTGATAGATTAGATTTATCATAGTTTTGATGATGATTATGATTACACTAACCCTACTTCATGATTACATATGATGAGATGTTTATGAGATGTGTTTAACTATTGTTTGACTATCTTCATGATAGAGATGATTCCACATCACTCATTGCGAGCAAGATGTGTCATCACGATTCTTTATCACTTGCTTGTTCTATATGTATAAATGTATATGTGGTATTGTCATTTTGTGGTTACGGGATTTTACAGGTACTAGACAGCAACTCCACTTGGCTTAAAAGGTCTGAGTGTGTCTTTAGTTTCAATGGCTTATGTGGTTCAGAGATGGCATGAGTTCCCCTCACATACTCTAGCTCTAAGTTGTTCACCATGAGTAGTCAACATCTTGGCATAATTCGCCATGTCAATTAGTAAGCTTGGTCTTTTGGTATTGGGAGTTCAGTTTATGCCGGTTGATTTACTTGTTTGTGCTAGAGTAATTATATGGCTCTTGATGTGTAGTTTTATATTTGGTAATGTTTATTTTAATATATTTAATTTATAAGTTTTGAATATTTAATTATTTGGTATTTATATTTATTTGATAGTTAACGTTTATTGGTTTTACGATTATTTAATAATTGATGAGCTTTATTGTTGTTTAATATTTATTTAATATTTGTGATTTAATCTTTAATGGTATTTGATTATTTAATTATTTATTTGACCTTCTATGGTTTGATATTTATTTGATATCTTATATTTATTTGGTTCTTTAATTTATTTTATTAGCTTTTGGTTTATTTGTTTTTAATCCCCATTTGGATTATTTATTTGCAACTTATGTTTATTTAATAGTTTGACTTTTATTCCTATGTGGGGTGTATGAACACATTAAATTAAATAAAAATAAAACATTCCCACTTAGCTGAATAAGTATATTTTATACTTACTTTACCAACCCTTTACTCTCATTGGTTAAATTCAAAATGGGTGAATAAATTATATTATATGGTGGGTTGGTAAAATATATTCTAAAATAGAATATTTTGATTGGCCGAGATTGAGTATAGGGTTTTGGATTATTGTTCCTTTTTATTTTCAATCCCGTGAGGTTTCTCAGGTTGGTTGGCTCTTCTTTGGAAATTTTTCCAAAAAGTTTTCTTCTTGGTTTTGGATTTCTTATCTCTTGGTTTTGGCTAGAGCTTGGATTGGATTTGGTTTGGCTTGTGGGAGCTCTTCTTCACCTTCAATCCATTACTACAAGTTGAAGGTTGGATTTCTTCACTTTGTACCTTGGCTTTCAATGGCTTCTCTGTATATGCATTGTGTCTACATTGTTTTGGGTCGGGGTTGAAAAATTACTTTACTCTATACTTTTATTATTGTTGAAGTTTAATATTTGGAAGGGAAACTTTACGTTATGAGAGTTTTTATATAGTTGTTAGGATATATATATATATATATATATATATATATATATATTTGGGTTTTTTCCATGTATGGCATTTCATGGCTCTGTGAAAATTGTTGTGAAGATCTTTGGTTGATTAATCCTTGTTTGGATGAGAGTAGACTGGTTTTCCCTTTGTGATTCCTTCAGTTGTGATTGTTTGGGATTGTCGTCATTGGATTCTCTGTGAGTTTTGTAGTGGTTCTATCTATTTTATGCCATGAAGATATTTGATTAAATCTTGGTTTATAGTCTGAGATATTTTCGTGTGTTTATACCTATGTATTCCTTGTTTTTGGGCGTCTCTTTTCATATGTTTTTCGAGCCCTTTTGTAAAGTCTAGATTTTATTATTTTATCCGAAAGTTTTCCAAGTTTTTCGTAACTCTTGTGCAAAAGCATTATTTCTACAAAAGCGTTGTCTTAATGTGCAAAAGTGTTGTTTTGTATTGCATTTATGCTACTCTCCGTAACATGAGTATTGTTTCAGGATACATATGCATGATTTTGTAAACATAAGAGTTGTTCTTCTTGATAGAAGTATGATTCTTTTTGGCAAAAGCGTTGTCCTACAGGGCAAAAGCACTAACCTATCTGTGTTTTGTTTTCTTCCAGTTTTGGTCATTTCTGAGGTATTTTCCTGAATTTATTTTTGTACTAGAGGATTTATTTGAGGTCTGTTAATATTTCCCAGTTCTAGGTTTGATCAATTTTGTCTATTTGTTTCTCTATGCATTGTGAATATTTTAGACTCTCTTCCATGTGGATAGGCCATGGATGATTGAGATGATTACTATGGTGTTTTGGACCAGCAAGTGAGTAGGCCTTGTTGTGATGTTATCTTTTATTTGATGGCTTGATATGCCCTTTGTTTATTTCTAGCCAAGAGGCTCATTTTGCTATATTGATGTTGTTGTAGCCTTTCTTATGTTGTAAGAGTATGTGTGGAAGTTGTTGGCTGCATTGAGTATTATTTTCATGTAATTATATTGGTAGAGCCTCTTGTGATTTATTGTTGGGCCATCTTAGGAGGAGTGGGCTTCCTTGTGATGACCGGGGTCATGAGAGATAGGCTTGCATGAGGTTCCTTGTAAGGATGCATGAAGTCTAGACCACCAGGGCACATTGGAGTTTATCGTGATTTGTAAATAAGTGATAACCTAATAATTGATGGGATGGGTAGTTAGATTAATTAATAAGATGATAAATTGATTTGTGTCTCATGACTTAGTCTTAGGGAGGATGTTTTAGGACAAGCATGAGAAGGTCATGAAGATGGTAAGCTAGTCTCCCTTAGTCTCTCATAGGCTGAGATGGCTCCACATGTCCATTAGGCTAGTGCCTTGTGCCTTATGTTATTATGTTTTGAGGATGACATGTGATGATACTCCACTCCTACATGTGTTTCCTTTATGATTTATGATTATGCTTACTGGATGCATTTGTATTTTGATGAGTTTTATGCCTTTGGGAGTTCATTCTTGTTGTATGTGTGAGTTCTTGCTTGAGAGTCCTTGTGTGGTTAGTCTCCTTGGTTATAGGTGCCAAGTTAGGTTTAGAGTATGTGTTGGGACCCTGTTTCATCTCCTAGCACAGGGGGTGCTTCCATTTTCTCCACATGGTCGGGAGGTTGGTGCTTTTTAGCCATTGGGATGTTCTCTTGGATTCTTCTTGTGTGGATGTGGATTCTTCCTCATGATGTACTATGGATGTACCTTGTAGAAGATTTATGAAATGGATAAGATAGAATGCATGTAATGTAACATTCTTGTATATAGTAGATGTATTATGGTAGTAGAAAGAGCTATGCTCATGATATATTTAATGCACTCATATTTGTAAGATGAATTGTAGTTGGAAATTGGAATTTAGGTATATTATATTTGTACTATTGTAGAGATGTGATCTTATGAATCATGGAAATAAGTGGATTATAGTTGGAATAGAATGGAATTTCATTATGGATTACTTGTATTATTTCATGGAATGTTTAGAGGCTAGTTAGAATGTTAAATAATCTTGAAAGAGGAATATTCATAGATTAATAAGTGAATATGTTAGAAGATGTTAACTGGATCTAGTAAATAGGAATTGTTCACATAGATGCATTGGTAGAAAAGAAATTATGCATATCATGAGGAATAATTAATGTTGTAGGTTGCATATCTCATGGTTAAAGAATTAGAATATGATGCATTGATGAAGGTGAAATATACCTATCATTTGTGTAGTATTTTATCGTGGAAATGAATTAAGTAATGATGTTAAAGTACCCTAGAGAAAGATTATTGATGTTGTGTTATTTCTTCTTGCATTAATTGATGAAATGAATAATGATGTATGTTCATATTGGTTAATTGGTTAATGAATGTAAATATATGGAGATGTTATATGTTGCATTAGTTGTTATTAGATGTTAATTAAGAAAAAAATTATCTCCATCTGTATATTATTATTTAGTTTCTTTAGGGTATTTTGATGGGCATTACAGGGACTGTCCTTGACCTCAACAATGGTCAGATTTGCAACAAAAATAGGTACAAATTATGATCTCGCTTCCATGATTGAAGACAAATACCTATGAATAGATCCCAGTGAAAAACCCTAAAGACCTCTTCAAATCACTGGTGAAATAGCTCAAGATGATATTGATCGCTTTGAATCACCTTAGACTTCTTCTGAGTTGCTTTGAATCTCTCTGAATGAAAAGTGATCAGAAATGGAGTGAATTCAACCTTTTATCTACCAAGAAACCCTAATCTTTCATTGACATCAATGACTTCTGGTGTAAGATACTAGATCTTGACCAAACATATCCATGCCAGATAAGAATCTTAAATGTCTAGAACATCTTCCAGAACCTCTTCCTGGGGCATATGCAACATCTTCATGAATTTTTCCTACCCCTAAGGCATCTTCCTTAGTTCTCAGATGAGCTTCTTAATGGTGCAGGAGAAACCTCCTTTGTCAGTTGAGTAACCAGTACATTTCCATCTGCTAATTGTTCTTCTGTCTTCCTGACCCATCTTTGGATATGATCTTGCTGGATTTCATTAACCTTCTCTTTTCCTTTCTAATTTGATCCTTCATTACCAACTAGTGAATTTCTTCTTTTACAAAATTTAGCAATTTGTCCAACCACATTACATGCATAACATGTAACATTATTCTTTTGAATTGCTTTGCTAAAACTGGTGTAATTGATTGACCTACACTGATTAGCCATATGTCCAAATTTTGCAAATGCATAACATTTAACATTCATTTTGCAATCTTTTGTCTTATGAAGATACTTATTACATTTAGAACATTGACCGAGAGCAGAATCAGGGTTCTGATTTGCTCTATTTCTACATTGCCTAGCCATGTGACCAAATTTATTACAAACAAAGAATCTACCATTAAATTTATAAGCATTAAATTGCCTTACAAGTTCCTTATGGTTTGGATCTTCATTTACAGTACTAGAACTCTGACCTTGTTCAAATCCAAGTCCACTAGAATATACATTCTTCCATTGTCTCTTCAATAACTCATCTAGTTGTGCTGAACTAATCTTGAATTTTTTTTTATACTCACTTACAATAGTTAGACCATCTCTCAGAATTATCATTTTTCTCTCAAGCTCTTGTTCATTACTCTGGGATTGGACTAAATCAGTTCTCAACATATCATTCTCATGAACTAACCTACCACATTCTTCAAATTTATTTTTCAGAGATACAACAAGATTTTCTTCTTTTTTATTCCGGTCCTCAATCTCTTTAGACATCCTCATAGTTATAGATTGCATTTCATTCCTCATAACCATGTTCTCCTGACTCAACTTCAAGCATCTCTCACTAAGTGCATCTTTCTCATCATTATCCTTATTCTACAAAAGTTCCTTCTTCGTAGCCTGAACAGATGATAGCCTCTCTTGTAGGACATGAATGAATTCTTGAGAAAAATTAAATTCATCTTGTAGCTTCAACTTCTTCATCCTTTCAACATCATAATCTTCAAGTGCCACCTCAAGTTGCTTCTCCAAACTCATATCCATAGATTCTGGATTTAAGATCTTCCTCAAGCTATTAAACTCCCTTTAAGGCACAAGGCTCTGATACCAATTGTTGGAATCCAAGAACACTGAAAGGGGGCATGAATCAGTGTTCTATCGGAATGATCAATTTTAACCTTATTAAAATATGCATTCACTAACCGGTATACCGGTACATATAGAATTGAAAGAAGTAAAGCAACCAATAAGCCAATCAAACAAATAAATACCATAACACACATAATTATATGTAGAAAACCTCAAAGAAGAAAAACCACGGTGGGATTTGTGACCCACAACATCAATCCACTGGCCATATGAATAGATATTATAAAATAGAGGGGTCTGCACTTTCAGAAAGGCTTATAGCCTTGAGAACACTTCTCAATCACAAAATGAGCCTCACTGACTACATACAAATCCATACTACAATCTGGATAAATGATTCAACTACAATGATAACATCTTGTATGCCTAAATACAGTTCTGGTTAAGCTCTATCTGTTCTGATCTGAAACCCTAAACCCTTTACCAGAATAACCCCTTACATAAATTTCCTCACATACATGATCTCTCTCATATATTTTACATCTCCTTTATTATTTCCTTCCTAACACACATTCTCATATCATATTTAAAAAATGACCTAACCAAATGACCTATATACCCTTTTCAATACTTCATGCCTTATGTTGGCTTACAAAGATAATTACAATATGAATATACATGTTGGCTCAATAACATAAATACATGAATATAAAAAACAATTGCTGATGCCAGATCCAAAAGATGTCGGCCTCCAATACTGATAACTTGAATGTGAACCATGTCGCCCTGCATTGTCGGTAATCAAATAAATATATCCAACCTATCGGTGTTGGTTCTAGTGAAGTATCTATGAAGTTATTATTGGTACACAACTATACCAAAATATGAAGCTAGAACAAGTTGCCATATTGCCATCAATGACAACATATTGAAACCAACCAATTGAGTGTCAATTGCAATGGGGGCACTTGAGAGATCACGTTGGTAGGATATGACTCTCAATGTTTTGGTGCTTTAAGATGCATGAGAGGGGCATTCATAGAATAAACCAGCCCACCCAGATGCGCTCATGATGTTGGTTTGTGCATAGGACAAACGAAATCAATTCTAGCCTATCTTGCAACTTTGCATTGCATGCAACTGACAGTTTTTGCAGTTGGCAAAAAAGTGCTACCAATTGAAAATGGCTCTAAGTAATCAGAAACCAAGATAGGACATTATAGAGGAGCCTCACATGATCCCATAGGTTCAAACAGATCGATCATATGTATCCTGAATTGGAAGAAAGAGTTCGTCAAAGTTTAACAATTTTTTGGACTCAGAGCACTTGAGAGATCGTGCCGGTAGGGTATGAATCGACATTGTGACACTTTGGGATGCATGAGAGGAGCATTCCTAGCATAAAAATACCCACCAAGATGTTCTCGTAATGTTGGTTTGTGCATAGGCTGAATCAAATCAATTCTAGCCTATCTTGCAACTTTGCATTGCATGCACAACTAACGGTTTTTCTTGTAGGCAAAAAAATGCTACCAATTGAAAATGGCTCTGAGTCATTAGAAACCAAGATAGGTCATTGTAGAGGATCCTCATGCAACCTCATAGACTCAAATAGATTGAGGGTATGTGTCCTGGATTGGAAGAAATAGTCAGCCAAAGTTTAAATTTTTTTTGGACTCAGGGCATTTGAGAGATCGTGCCTGTAGGGTATAACTCTTGACGTTCCAATGTTTTAGGATGCATGAGAGGAGCATGCCTAACATAAAAATTCCTACCCATATGTTCTTGTGATGTTGGTTTATGCACAGGACAAACCGAACCAATTCTATCCTATCTTGCAACTTTGCATTGCATGCAACTGATGGTTTTTGCACTAGGCAAAAAAATGCTACTAATTAAAAATGGCTCTGCATCGTTAGAAACCAAGATAGTCCATTATAGAGGAGCATCATGCAACCTAACATGTTAAAATAGATTGATTATATGTATCTTGGATTGGAAGAAATAGTTCATCAAAGTTTGACAATTTTTTGGACTCAGGGTACTAGAGAGATCCCCCTAGTAGGGTATGACTCTCAATGTTCGGATGCTTTGGTATGCACAAGAGGAGAATACCTATCATAAACCTGCCCACATGTATGTGCTTGTGATGTCAGTTTATGGACATGATGAACTAAATCAATTCTAGCCTATCTTGCAACTTTGTATTGCATGTAACTAATGGTTTTTACAGCAGGCAAAAAAATGCTACCAATTAAAAATGGCTCCAAGTTGTCAGAAACTGAGATAGGCCATTGTAGAGGAGCCTTACACAACCCCACAAGTTCAAACAAATTGATCATATGTGTCCTGGATTAGAAGAAACAATCCATTAAAGTTTGACAATTTTTTGGACTAAGGGCACTTGAGAGATCACACCAGTAGGGTATGACTCTCAATATTTTGACACTTTGGGATGCATGAGAGGAGCATTCCTAGCATAAACCTACCCACTCAAATGCACTTGTGATGTTGTTTTTGCACTAGATGAACCAAATCTATCCTATCCTATCTTACAACTTTGCACTACACGCAACAGAGTTTTTGCTACAGGCAAAAAAATGCTACCAATTGAAAATGGCTTCGAGTCATCAGAAACCAAGAGGTCATTGTAGAGGAGCCTCACACTACCCCACAAGTTCAAATAGATTGATCATATGTATCCTAGATTGGAAGAAATAGTTCATCAAAGTTTAACATTTTTTGGACTCAGGGCACTTGAGAGATCATGTCGGTAGGGTATGACTCTCAATGTTCTGATGCTTTGGGATGCATGAGAGGAGAATTCCTAGCGTAAACCTACCCACTTGGATGCACTCATGACATCAGTTTGTGCACACGACAAACCAAATCAATCTTAGCCTATCTTGCAACTGATGGTTTTTGCAGCAGGTGAAAAAATGCTATCAATTGAAAATGACCCCGAGTCGTTAGAAATCGAGATAGGCCATTATAGGGGAGCCTCACATGACCCCACAGGTTCAAATAGATTTATCATATGTGTCCTGGATTGAAAGAAATAGTCCATCAAAGTTTGACAATTTTTTGGACTCAGGGCACTTGAGAGATTGTGTCAGTAGGGTATGACTCTCGACATTCTGATGCTTTGGGATGCATGAGAGGAGAATCCTTAGCGTAAACCAGCCCACCTAGAAGTGCTCGTGATGTTGGTTTGTGCACATGATGAACTGAATCAATTCTAGCCTATCTTGCAACTTTGACAACAAGTGAGAAACTTTGACAACAACTGAGCAACTTTTTCATATTTTATCCAAATAAAGATAAAATTTGACAACTTTGATGACAATTGAGCAAATTTGACAACAATTGATCAACTTTTACATCTTTGATCGAAATGACCCCAAACGCGAGAACCAAAATTTGACCATTGTGAGCATGAGGGTGCTCTTGCACCACACACATATTGTTGTTTATATTCATATTATTGATTACATAGGAAAATATTCATTTAAATTTATAAAAGGGTAGCCACCAAATACAACAAATACACAATAATGGACTGAATACAAGGAGTTTTGTAGGGTTAATTCAACAGTTTAATTTTTTTATCAAATCATATTCCACTATTGCAATGTTTTATATCAATTAACTTTATAAAAGGGCAACCAGAATACAACTAATACACATTTATAAACTCAGTACACATTTATTAGATCAAATATCAATATTTATATATATATCAAAAAAACACGTCTCCCAAGTCAATACAAGTATTACCAAAATGTGGCATATGCCATGTCCAAATTGATATACAATAAAAATGTAAAATATGTCTATATGTATTGGTCATTCTATGACCACAAATAATACAATATGATCCTAAACTTGTGGTGGATCATCAAAATCGAGCCTCTTTGATGCAGTATGCGACTCTATAGATGGTTGCAAAACCACAATTCAAAAGCCAAGTTAGAATTCTCTTATAGAAAATAGTTCACAATTAACAACATAACTATGCATTTAACTATAATTCCTTTGCAATTTAAATGTAGATTACCTCATCGGCTGATCTTAGATCTAATGTCTTCTCTCTCCTCTCCTTGTTAGTCTTAGGAGTTTTCTTGAAGACAAACTTAAAAGGATCCACATTATGGTCGAACTGCAAAAGGGGATATTGTAGATTAAATGTACAATTAATACAATATACTAACATAAATACATTAAAAACACTTAAAAGCTATAATATAGAGAACAATGATGTACTCGTGCCTAAGATGCTTCTCCAATGGACTGAGGATGGATCATCATCGATGGAGAAACTGTCGCTATTACATATACAAAAAATGATCAAATATTAAATACAATTAATATGATGATAAGTAACGTAGGTTAAAAATAATTAATGTAATATATCAAACAAAAGTGTATCAAATCCTGAGATGCTTCTCGAGTTCATGAAGGAGGGCTCACCATTGATGAAGAAGCTATGGATATTTCCTATATGAAAAAATTATAAGATTATAATTTATCACAAGTTCACATGTACATGTACATGTGCATATAATCATGAAATCAAGAAAATAAAGTAGAGATACATACCTCCGCCCTCTCTCAATCCATGGGCAAATTAGGTGGATTCAATAAATCCACATAGCTCAATGACCATTGTACATGTAAAATAGACAAAAAATACTAATAAATCTACAAATTCCAACTTCAACATTTTCAAACAATTGTACAACTAAAAATGTGTTCAATTACCTTCTTCCCATGTTTTGGTATCTTCGAGGAATTCTTTTGCTTAGGACGAGGCCTAGACGTGGAGGGGGTACCCTAAAAAACCAAAATTAACTTGAGATATTAGTACAAATAATATATTAAACATAATTTTAAAAATCTAAAATGAAATGACTTGCATATTCCATCAAAACAATACATAAAAAAGGGTGTACAAAATATGATACCGTATTGCCTTGTAGGCCAAAATCGATCACTAAGCGCATGATGTCGTGAATCTGGGACATTTGGTCCCCTGTCAACACCTAGAAATCAAAAATTGGACCAAGCATTAAATATAGTTAGTATATCTTATAATTATTTTGAATTCAAAGTGTACTATACTATTTTAACATGTTACAAAATTTATACCTCAGGCGTCGAAGTTGCAGCTGTAGTAACTATGGGAAGAGTATGGGATACCGCTACTGCATCCTGAAATGCATATTATTTATAAATTTAAATCGATTTAGAAATGAGAATTCATTTATGTAATTACAAATTTAAAGTGACTAATAAATAAAATGCTATGAATTCAAATCAACACACCTGTGTCTGCAGCTGATGGCCAAACAACATGTCCATCAACTCATCTGTCAGCACCACATCCTCAGTCGTGCAGGTCTGAAATCTACTCCCACAAATCATGCACGAATGGGATGTGTATCTATCTGCAGCAACCTCATCATCTGTCCCTGTGCATTTCCCCAAGAAAATGACACACATATGTTGAATGGGATTTATGTCACCACTTGGAGCAACTAATGGCTCATCATCCAGTTCGAGAGGGTGTGCTAACTGTATATGGTGAAAATGGATAACAACAATATGAAAAGGCTAAATGAATTCAACCACAGAACCCTAGCCTAACAACAACAAAGATCCACCATGACATATGAAGAGTACCTAAGACAATGCAAATCAAATGAAATCACAAAGATTATACCATCACATGTCCAATAGGGTTTGAATCTCCATTCTTCCTATCTCCATTGATCTTGCTTGATATATTTGCTCTCAGATTTTATGTGCACAAGAGCTCAACAAAGAACAGAATATGGTTGCAAGTAGGATCTCATATGAAAAGCATAGTGTAGTCAAATGCATAATTAAATTAGCTAGTTAGTGAGTGTTTGATAATGAAGGAAGCATCTCCTTATATAGAAGACACTATATGAAATGGAGGGATAAGATTGAGAGGTGTAAAAAGAGGTCGGCTATGATTAGAGGGTAGGTAGAGGAAATAATAAAATAATGAAAGGGGTAGGTAGTGTATGAATTAAGAGATGAATGACATGTGTCATAGGTAGAAAAGGCTAATGAATTAATTAAATAAATAAAGATTTATTTAATTAATAGAAGAAGTGGGATCAAATTAAATAAATAAAATATTTATTTAATTTAGGAAAAGGGATAATTTAAATAAATAAATGTATTTATTTAAATGAGAAATAAGGCTAGAAGAGGACAAATGAATTAATTAAATAAATAAAGATTTATTTAATTAATAGAAGAATTAGGCTTAGATAATTAAATAAATAAAATATTTATTTAATTAGACATGACAATTTTAGGTGTCTACATTTTGCCCCTCTTTGAGACAATGCGGCTTGTCGCATTGTTTCAAAGAAGATAATATGAACTGATACAAAGTTGCCCCAAGATGGGAATGATATGCCCCCTCGAGAGATTTAATGAAAAATGTCTGAAAAGATCACAGACAATCTCTCGATAAGAAAGAAAGACTAGAATGGACTAACCAGATAGGATAGAGTGACAAAGTCACGGGATAAAGAAGACTGACTCGAGAGACAAGGGCTAGGACTAGGGCTAGGGCATTCTATAAGATAGACTACGAGGGAAATACATCCTCATTGTCATCCACACATCCAAGAGATCAGAGTGCAGAGCGAGATAGAGCAGCAACAGTCTGCAGCGATGGCATTGGTTCACAGATTCGATCGCATTCATCGATATTAGAGGCCAGCAGATGCAGGAGAGCCGGTAAGTACTGCAAAACCTCCTTGTACTTTATTGTAATAAATTTTGTCATAAATGCATGTTAGGTAGCGCATTAAATGCATTCTAGAATAATGTCCAAAAAATGTCAAAACGTCGAGGCACGTCTGTGCTGGTGCCAGGCGCGTCTATGTTGGCTAGGTGCATCTGCATTTGTGCTAGGCACGTCTATGCTGGGAAAAGCGTATGTGTCAGATGCAAGCGCGTCTGCATTGTTTAGGTGCATTTGTGAAATGTGGGCATGTTTGTGCAGGGCAGGCGCGTCTGTGCAGAGCATAGGCATGTCTGTGTAGAGCAGGCATGTTTATGTAGTCTGTAAGCGCGTTTATGTCTTCAAGGTCAAATCAGCAGTTTTGTGATGGATATACGCTATCGATTGGATAAGCTACTAAGAGGATACACTCAAGCAGGTCCTCTAGGGAAGACTAGGATAGCAGATAGGGCTAGGATTGATAATTCTGTGATAGAACATACGTTGCCAATTAGGAAACTACTCAAGAGGATACACTCAAGTAGAGATCCTACGATAAGATAGATCAAGGCACTTTGTGATGAATAGTGAGTACCAAGACATAGTACTTTGTGATGAATAGGGAGTACTAAAATATGAGTAGCACTTTGTGATGAACAGTGAGTGCAAATGTGAGCAGCACTTTGTGATGAACAGGGAGTGCAAAAAAATGTAGTACTTTGTGATGAACAGGGAGTGCAAAAAAACGTAGTACTTTGTGATGAACAGGGAGTACCACTAGGATAATCAGCAACACTTTGTGATGAACAGTGAGTGTCACTAGGATAAATAGCGCCATATGATAAATATAAGCACTAGGATAAAGAGCGGCATTTTGTGATGAACAAGGAATGCCACTATGACTGACATGATTGATTTGGTTGACTGTAGGAGTATTTGCCTATGCTGGAGTCGTGAGAGAGATTCCTGTCAACTCAGAGGTTGCAACCAAAGTTGACATTCAAGGACAGAGCTGCCATTGAGGGTATGGGCTTGCAATTTATTCTGTATGTGCCTGAGTTTCAGGTGAACATGGGGTTGCTGACTGCGCTAGCTGAGAGATGGCACTCAGAGACATGTACGTTTCATTTATTGATGGGTGAGATGATAGTCACCTTGGAGGATGTTTATAGGATTCTACAGATATCGATCGATGGGGAACTGATTCCCTATGATCGAGATGGAGACAGGGAGGCCCTGAGATGAGTATTTTAGGATCCAGGCCTAGAGATGAGAGTTGGACACGTGGCATGGGACACGATGATAGCGACAGGACTGGCACTACCAGTAGTGCTGGGAGGAGTGCTCAGTGGGTTCCTATGTCCAGACAGGGTGGGCTGGGGGAGCACCTTGGAGACACTGGTTACATAGCACACCAGATATGCCTGGGGACCATGTGTGCTGGCACACTTGTACTATGAGCTGCATCAATTTGTGTATCATGGATCCGTAGGATTAGGTTGTGGAGTTACATTGTTGTAGGTATGGGCCTATGAGCATCTATCGGTTACCCGACTGATACACTTTAGGAGCAGGGGTCATGGACATAGCTTTGTGTATTTATATGATATGATTACATCATAGCCATGGATTGGCAGGTTGGAGCATTGGCGTCGAGTCCTGGATGAGATCAATACTATGATATGGAGGTCATACCTTGGGTGCGAGCAGTGGGAGGATGATGCAGTGGATCTACCTTATACCTTTCGGAGTAGATATCTGATTGGGTGGATGCCCTATGTACTGGAGAGACAGCTAGTTGATAGGGTATGCAGGCAGTTTGGCCATATTTAGCAGATGCCACGGGGTTTCTGGATGTATGCTCGAACAGTCAGGGATCAGACACACTTTGGGCTATTATTGTCATATGATCAGGCCTTGATGCAGCTAGTGGAGATGGTTCCCTTGCCGTGGGATATGTGGCTAGATATTGAGGATGCAGGTATGGATGTAGAGTACACTGCATATTGGGCTGAGCATCCATTCCCATGACTAAAAGACCCAAGGGAGGTGATAGATGGAGATGGTGGGGGGGATGGAGATGATGATGGAGATGGTGGAGGTAGAGGCCGACAGAGGAGGCGGGGTTCAATTGGAGAGAGGAGGGTGGCTCCATGGAGAGAGGGTGGGGAGGAGAGATAGGCTCGAGTGGTGAGGGGTCATAGTGGATTGCCATTACAGGTGCCAGCAACACAGGGTCCTAGACAGGTATAGGGATAGGGGCAGAGGCAGGTATAGGTACAGGCATAGGCACCAGTATAGGGGGAGCCATAGGCAGAGGCACAAGGAGCTGAGGAGGAGGAGGATGAGCTGCTTGAGCTAACGGAGATCTACCAGGGACAGGCAGATGAGATTTAGGACCTATAGAGGGAGATAGCTAGGCTCAGGAGGCGACTGAGGGAGACAGAGCATGAGCGGGATCAGGCTATCCAACACTATATTGAGGCTGAGAAAATGCTGAGGGTTGGGAGGTAGGCTACAAAGGATACAGGGCCTGGATATGCCTATGTTCTATGGGCAGGGGAGGAGATAGGTTACTGGCAAGACCTATATTATGGGGCAGTGCCACCAGAGTAGTGGGTGAGGAGCTTCTGCAGACTATCGTGGACAGCGACAGCTACGGGAGGGAGCCAGAGGAGACAGGCATCCAACGGCGGGGTTATGGGTCCTTCTAGGGCTCAGACTCCATCAAGGCTCCATCAAGGCCACCAGATAGAGGGGACAGAAGGGATGATCCTAGGGCGGGTCCTTCTAGGGCTCAGACTCCATCAAGGCCAGGCAGCTCTAAGGGAGGGAGTTCATCATGGCCTTAGAGGGCTACCTATGTATTAGTGTTTTGTACCACTTTGTATTATGATGTAGACACCTTCGGGTGATTTTGTAGCCATATGATTTTGACATCATCGTATCATGACACTTTATATATATATATGAGATGATTCATCTTTGTGGTAGCTATATGCATGTGTACCTATGTGATGAGATGTTTCATGATGTATGTTTCTATGTGATGGTTATGATATGGATGCAAATATGTACATGAGGAAATGCAATATTTTTGTTCTTTTATGTTTTTAATATGTTATGCCAATGCAAATGTGAATGTATGAAATGCAGAGGAATATGATAGTGCAAATAACTATTTACATAATGGGAATGTAAAATGTGCTAACATGTGTTGTGTGCAGGATGTGATGCGATTGTAATTGTGATATCTATATGTATGTATGAAATGCTTATGTGTGGTAATGCAGGTGCAAACTACATGAAATGCAAATGTTTTTGGCATGTCATTATACTCAGTCATGTGATAGTAGGCTACACGGACTCAAGAAGGATGATGGAAGTCAATCAAGAGAGGGGGATGGAAGATAGAAGATATGAAAGTGAAAAGAGCTTCTTGTGCGTTATCATCATTGAGCTTTATTATGGAAAGTAGGTTATGACAATCGAGGCATATGTTTGACCTAGAAAGTCATTGTACCTATTTGCATGGAGATAAGACAGTCACAAACAAGGAATGCCCTAGTTCATACTAGACTCACAGTGTCCTCATATCCTTGGACAAGTCATAGCATTACTAAGAGACAATCCGCATACAACAAAAGAAAAATAGGTGACGATACCCCATCCTTGCCTTTCTAGTCAAAGACATCCTAGAGATAGAATCCCTAGTCAGAGACATCCTGGAAAAGCTAAAAGACATGTCACCAAAAGATAAAATCAAAATAAAACCAAGACTCGACACCAACATCCATTGTAGTCTTCAAGTTTAGTGTCTCTTGTCACTTGTATAAGTCTTATTTGATTGTGGTCATAATGTTTACTTTCACAAAAGGATAGATAGCACTGGACCATATGTTCTCTAAGTTTGTTGAAAGATTTGATTTGTTGAAGCCCATTGTTTCTATTGTGTCTCATCTGAAACTGACTAAATCCATTAAACTGATACTTTATTGTGGAGAAGACATAACTTTATTGTGGATTGGTGATGCAAGTGTTACTTTATTGCGGATTGTGTGCAAATAGACTGAAGAAAGGTAGAAGAAATTGTACCCCTCGAAACATGCGATGCTCTCAGTTCCACACCCATCACTAGATGTAGGATTTTCCTTAGCCATAGATAGGAGCTGATTTATTATGGATGGAAAGGGTGAAAAAGGGGGTTATTATGAATGGCTAACCAATCTTAGGTAGATCAATAACAAGCCATGATGGGAATGGTGTATGTTTATTATGGATGGATAGGTTGTGAGCATGTGCAAAGTGAAATGATGAAAGTGAATCCTGAAGGAGGAAGGAGCAATGTCTCTACGCATGGCACTGGTGACCCAGTTTTCACCATGGTACTTGCCCAGGGTGCCACCGAAGTGGTTTTCACTGTTGGACGAAATTTTTTTCTTTACTTTTTTTATTTTTCATTTTTTTTGTGTCACAAGGTGCCTGTTTGCCAAGTTTTCACCAAGTAACTATTTTTTATGTTTTATGATTTTTTTTGTATTTTGAATTAGGATACTCCGAAGAGCTATGTGTAAAACCTACGAAGGTGCATGTTGTTGATAGGATCCTCTAAATGTTCACCCTCTATGGTTGAGAGCTGATATGCCCCAAATCCATATGCTGTTGTAACGATGTAAGGACCAAGCCAATTTGGTTCAAACTTGCCCTTCTTCTCTCTGTCCTGCTGATTTTTAGGATTTTCTCTAAGAGCCAAGGCACCCACCTCAAATATGTGAGGCTTAACCTTATGATTGTAACTGCAATGTTCCTTGACTGAATGATGTGTATCTTGAGTGATTGTCTCCCTTGATGAAAGAACTGAGATAGAATTACTAGTGTGTGGACTACAGAGGCCCATATGCGTGTCACTTGAAGAAGTTTGGGCACCCCTGATAACAAAGTCCTTCGAGGAAGCTCCATTAAAGGTCCATGATGTATCATGAGAAGGGAAAGGATGTGTGGAACAAGTAGATGAGTGATGAAGGCTTATGATTATGAAAAGAAGTGAAAGTAGGATAGCATGATGGAGACTTAGGATCAACAAGTATGATTTTTGACTTAAAATTGTAGAACTTTTCCCCCTAGTTATTTTGATATTAGGGGAGATCAACTCTTGCTATTTTTCTTTCATAGGATTTTTATCCTTGACATTGATTTTTGCAGAGTCCAATAGCTTTTGATTTTGATTTGGACTGAAGGACTTTTCTTTAGTTTTGACTTTTAGATTCTTCTTTTCAAAGCTTGATTTTTGGTCCCCAATAAGTAAGGGCTTTTGTAATTCTTGTTGATCCAAGTCTAGAAGTGGAGTGGAAATGGAACGAGTGGATGAAATGGTAAGGTTATATGAATTCTCAAGAGGGCTAGCGATATGCTCAATAGATTCTTTGCAGGAACCACTCTTAGGACTATTGATATCAAGAGTTGCTTGCACCCCTAGAGGAGATTTGCATTCAGACTTAATAGCCACAACACTAGGTGGTTCACACCCAATTCCTTGCAAATTGTTTATAGGTTGTTCATGTTGACTGAATACCTTAGGAGATAGTCGGATTTGATCAACATGAAAGGTATACTCACCACATCCCAGATCTTTAATCTTGAACTTTCTTGGGTCTCTGCTTGTTTTGATGTAGAAGCTTTCAATGATTCTGGATCCACATATGTTGAAGAAGGAATAGCTTGTCAATTGACTGGGATGATCGTTTCAATTTTTAGTCTCAAGTTATTGCAGTATATGAATGGATTAGGATCCATTAACTGTTATTTCAACTCCATTGTGAGGAAACTTGATACATCGATGATATGTAGATGGGACTGCACTCATTTCATGAATCCAAGGATGTCCTAGTAATATATTGTATGTGAGCTCCAGGTCTAAGACTTGACAAATCACATCCTTTGTAACGGGCCCAGCTCTAAGAGGTAAAATAACTGTGCCCTTGGATGAACACTCTTCATCATCATATGCTTTGATGGTAATTTTGTTTGTAGAATTCACAGCTTTATTTGAATATCCCAATTGTTTAATGTACAAATGTTTAGACCTGCTCCTCCATCTATCAGGACTCATTTTATTCAATGTTTGTGTATGAAGGCTTCAATGTGTAAAGGTGCATTATGTGGTTGACTCACGGAGGCGTCATCAGCTTCTGTAAATGTAAGGGAGTGTGGAACGGAAAGGTATCCCACCATGGCTTGAAACTGGTCCATGTTTAGATCAGTGGGGAAAGAAGTGTCTCTCAAAGTTTTGTCAAGGATGGCTTTATGTCCGGGGTATATGCGTAAGAGCTCAAGGATGGAGATGAGCGTGGCTGTCTTCCCTAACTGTTCTACAAGGTCATACTCAGGCTTGGTCGATGAGGAAGATGTGTTTTTGGTTGGAGCACCTTGTAAAGTGAATTTACCTCAATGAGTTATAACATTACATTCAGAGGTAGGTTTAGAAGAAGATCCAATTCCTTTTAGGACAATCTTGGGTCTTTGGGTAGAATTCTTAGGTGTTTTGTCCTTGATGATAATGGTAGAGACATAATTGTCCATCAAGATGTGATTGATAGTTGAATCATAGTTATAAGATGCTCTTGTATAGTTGGTTTGGTCATCTGTGGCTACAGATTTTCCCTTGTCATGCTTTGGGAATGGTTCCTTAAACATTTCATGTTCTTGATTGGATGAGTGTCCTTCAATCTCAATGTGTCCTCTATCAATAAGATATTGTATGATGTTCTTCAGTCGATGGCAATTTCTTGTCTTATGACCTTTGCTCTTATGGAATTCACAATACTCATCATCATTCCACCAATTTGGTTTGACCTTTGTCTCATATGAAGGAAAATCTAGAATTGTGATTACTTTGTTTGCCAGTAGTTTCTTGAAAATTGACTCAAGTGGTTCTCCCAATGGGGTGTACTTCCTTCGTGATCTAGAAGTTGTTTGAGTATTCACTTGATTGTTTGTAGAGCTTGATCCCAAAAAAATGATTTTGGGTCGCACTGTATTGGCATCAACAATACCATCATTAACTGTGTTCTTGTTTTTATTCCAAATCTTGGCTTATCTTTTCCTTTAAAGTCATCTTTGTTTTCCTTGAATATCTTAATGACTCCTTATTCAATTAGGACCTTTTCTGTTGCTAATCCTTTTTCAATGACATCCTTGAAGGTGGATAAACAAGCTTTCCTTAGATCATAGCCAATGTCTTTGTTAACATTTTGGGTGAACATCTCTACCATTTGTTTTTGTGGAATTTCACAAGAGCATCTGCTAGCTAGATTCCTCCATCTTTGTAAAAATGATGAAGAAGACTCCATCTTTTTGCTTGGTGTTACACAAAGTAGTGACTGATATGTCTAACTTTATGTTGTAGGAGAAATGTTGAATAAATGCCTCTGCTAAGTCACCCCATGACTTAATACCAGGTGGAAGTTGGGAGAACCATTCCATAGCTTGATCACCTAGGCTTTGTGGGAATAATCTCATCAAATATGTCTCTTCTGAAGCTACCTCAATGCATGCTGTGAAAAACTATCTTATGTGTGCCTTAGGATCCCCTTTTCCTCTATACTTATCAAACTTAGGTGTCACAAAGTGTGTAGGAAAATGAGGCATTGGAATGCTCTTGTCAAATGGATAAGGACATATGCCTCTCATTGTGTATGTTGGCTTCGGTGTATTTATGTCCTCCATTTTCTTTTGTAAGTCCTTGATTTGTTGCTCCAAATTGTTCTTAGGTGGAGATCGACTTCTTGGACCATACACCATGCTTGAGGCACCAATTGGAGGAGAAGCATGTTGCATATATGGATGATATTGATCATACACATGTTCATATGGAGGAGGTCTATAATGATGCTACGTATATGGACCACTTGGTATAGAGTCATGTTGAGGAATGAAATATCTGCTTTGTCCGTGTATACCATACTCTACAGGCATGTCATGCATTTGTTCTAGTGTGTTGGCCCCAAATTTGACATGGGGTTTCCTTGTGTCCAAATTTTGAGCATGCCTTTGAATATCAAATTGCTTTGGTGGTTGATCTTTAGCATTGGTATGTGGTTGAGCATATTTCTCTGCATAAGACTTCTATAATGGTCTGCGAAGGTGAGTATCATATGCTTGACCATAAGGGACCTCTGGTTTTTGAAACAAAGATGATGGTGATTCAGGCACCATATGTGGTCCTCTATTGCCTCCACTATTAGGCCTCCTTTGATCCATGTTGAATTAAGGTTGTTGCAAAGGTCGATTTTCCATTATTTGAGACATGTCAAAATCATGAGGGATCTTGGTTCCACTTTGTGCCATCACTTGTAGAAAATATTGTCTATCTCTCCTCATTATTTCCTCAACCAATTGATTGAAATGAGGATTCATAATGGTGTCTTCCACTTCTGTTGAATGTACAGAAAAGTTGTCCATATTGTCATTGTGTGTATCATTGTTGTTTGTAGTGTCCATTTGCTCAACATTTGGAACATTTCTATAAGCATCCATGTTAGGTAATGTAGTATGATCAGAATTGAAAAAGATATCATTGTCATACTCATAATAACTCATGTTTGCAGACTCTTGAGCCTCTTTAGTTTCTCTCTTAGATTTTTGGGAATGGGTTTCAACCATGAACTAGGTATTGACCAAGATGTGTGAGACTAGATGAAAATGGAAAGAGTATGGAAGACTAAGAGTTGGATGGAATGTAAATGAATTTGAGGTGTACTTGCAATGTCCAAATTGTAAGACCAAGTATGTATGTAGTAGAGTAGGTGTGGCTTCCAAAGAGAGGATAGTTTCTCTTGATGAGGTAAGTTGACCTTGACTTTAAGTAAGACCAAATGAGACCCAAAGGTGATAGACCTTGATGAGGGACCACTTAGCAAAATGTTGTTGCATGTAGTGTGTTGACAAAGTATGATGAGGACAAGCAAGTGACCTTTTGACTCAAGTTTAGACAAATGTGTATGTAATTTAAGGTGTAAAGAAATGATGGACTTTGTGAGACCCAAAGACAGGTTGAATGCTAGATGAAAACCTGAAGAGATATCTTAGGAAGCTCAAGAATTTTGAAACTGATTGTTCTTGTTTGTTGGACTATAAAAGTTTTTCCAATTTGTGAGGTTGTTTTGTTGTGACCCAATCTAAAATTTTGACTATTTTTCATGACAAGAGGACACAATGTTGATGAGGACTCAATGTTTGCAAGTGTTTAGACTCAAAATGACTGAAAGAAAAATGTGTTGTTTGATGTAAAATTTGTTTTGCATACACTTGAAGACACAAAAGACAAAATGTTTTAATGTTTGGTCTTGAATGTTTGATAGTTCAAAATAAGACAAGCACAATTATTATGGTTGGCTAGGACAATAGTTGTTGATCCCACATGGAGTTTCCCCCAAGGCTACACTATTCAGAGTGGATACTTAGATTCTTGACCCCACTAGCTCCACCCTCGGCACTCACTTCTTGGGGAAGCCAAGCATTAGTCCCCATGAAAACTCCTTGTGGCGAACTTTGTATCTCTACTAAGAACCGTATGTGTGTGGGCCGCTACCAGAGGTCTGACTTGCTGCCCCAACAACTAGAAGGATTTTGGCTTCTAAAACAAAAAGGTGCTAGTAAGGGCATCCACTCATGTGGCCATACATGTGGCACTTTCAGCTCTGTAAATACAGAAGGCTCCCAGCCGGTAGGGTTTATGCCCTACAAATGATCAAATAAATTTGATCAAACGGGTTTATGGGGAGACATAGTGTCGGTATGAACTAATCAGCACATGTTATTCATAGTTTTCACCATGAATAGAGTTATTTATAGTGGTTTGGAAGAAGATGGCTTTTCTTTTGCTACCACTTGGGTCATTCTCTCCTCACTAGTAGTCCTAATGACCACATGGGGAGACAAGCCCTCTAAAGATTAAACAAAGAGAGCCTATTGCTCAAGACACAAAAGACAACGATTCAATTTTAAAGCACCAATTGAAGTGTTTGCTAGTCTATGAAAACAAGGCACACAATGAAAAATCAAAAACCCTTGCCAAGGACCTGCAACAAAGATTTATTAGTAGTTTGGATTGTTTGAAATAATCACCCCTTTCTGCAAGCACACAAGTTAGGTAAATTTTAGATCCAAAAGACTTTGAGAAAATAGGGGCCTTCAACAAAATGATTTTGCTTTCAAGACAAGTTGCACCAATTTCATTAGCTAGATCTAAAAATGTTAACTCAAAATAAACCAGATCTAAAAAACTGAATGACTAAAAACTAAATCAATGAAAACCCCCAAAAACAAAATTAGTGCGCACAGATCGTATACACTAACTATGTCCCATGTTGGATGATGGCACCAGTCAATGTTGTGGCCACCTGAAGAGTTTGTAGCTCTATTGACTCTTTCAGCTCTATTGGGACAACCTATTGCACCTTGGGCTTGGGTGCTAGGGGATGGTGACTCTCTAGGGCTAATCGCCTACGGCCTCTAGGTCTATCTTGGGTAGAGCCACCACCACTACCATAGAACTCTCTCATGTCAAAATAGTTTGGCCACACATTGAGGACAAACTCACAGTATACTTTTCTCAAAAAATATAATGACACCTCATAATTATTGCAAGGTGGATCATCAAAGACCATCCACCACCTCTACCAAAAACTTTTCTTCATCTACACATCAGTACACCAATGTATGGGAAACCTCTTTGCATTAAGAGGTAACGACTGACCAGTTTTAGGATCAACAAAAAGGGCACATATTTGTTGTTTACTAATATTTTTGTTTTTCACTCCCTCGTATGATAACCCACTAGCATAGTATTAATGACACATATCCCTAAAGTTTCCCCATTTTATAATTTGTGTGGAAACAATTGTGGAACCACTAGCTAATGTTTCTAGGCTAGTGGCGAGGGATTTATGATGCTCAAGCTTAGATATTTTCAATTTATTAATCAGTCTATTTATTTTAGATGTGTTTTTTCCTAACTGATTAATCAATTGCTCCTATATATCAGCTGTATGGTCAAAAGAAGCAGTTGGAGGTGTACCTTGTGGGTTTTGTTTGAGGTTTTCAGGAGGTGCATCTTGTTGTTGTTGTTGTGGATTATCATAATCTGGTTTTTGAAACAAAAAATTGAAAAACCTAATCAAAATAAATGAAACTAAATTTAAAATGTAAAAAAATTGAATAAATGAGAAAGAAAAACAAAAATTAAGGAAAAAACTAACCTTGATCCATAGTGTTTGGTGGAGAAATGTGGTAGCCCATTCACGGTTCGTGGGGAAAATGAAAGAAAAATGTTATGGTCATGAGGAAAATTAGACTCAGTCATTTAAAAAAAAGAAAAATTGACAGGTACCACATATGTGGATTTTTAGGATTAAAAACCGCGTATGCACTCACTTTCCTAAAAACATCATGTACGCAATATCTTTGCTTTAGGATCAAGGACAATGGACCTAAGCGCGTACGCAGTGATTTCAAATTTTAATACCTCATACGCGCTACTTGTTTTTTCATGTTTTTTAAGGTGGTGTCCAATTTTCTGACCACCATCTTTGTGTACATACCCCACAGTTAATAATTAGATCTGAGATTGTGTTTGAGTTAAGTAAATTTTTTGAGAAAATTGATTCACCCCCCCTCAATTTGCTGCATTTTTTCCAACAATGAATAACTCCCCTTAACTCTATTCTTTCCTTTTAATTTTGGAGGACACTTCTGCACTAGGCAGAAGCTTAGGTCGTTTAACTAAATATAACTTCTTCCACATCTTCTTCTTTTGTAGAGAAGAAAAAGTCATATTCTTCCCTCTACAGAACTCAGTAATATGTCCTGATTTATTGCAAATGTAGCAAGTAGTACCATTTATCCTAATATTAGTTCTGTATTAAGTAGCCCCATGACAAAAAATGTTGTATGTGTAGCAATACCCATTGAGGGAATGGGAGGTCATAAAATTGGTGTTTCTCATGTAATAGTTCCTCATCCCACTTTTACAATTATTAGCCTTATGATCAAACTTGTTACAAACATAGGACTATCCATGGAATGGTTGAGAATTCATAACATTATATGTTGGAGCTCCAACTAAATTCAGACCCATATTTCTTCTACATTCAAAATCTTAATTTTCTCAATCTTATTGCAATAATAATAGTTACCACTAAATAATTGAAATTGTTGGTATTATGTTGTCATTGATGTCAACCGGTATGGGATGACTACTAGTAGAAGAGATGTTTGTGCAACACTATCGGGGAGGAGTATAGGTTGAGATATCTTTGATATCACCTTGTGTTGCAGATTATTGGTAAGGTAAAGAAGAGAATGTCATTCAGAGTAATGACCATTGGTGTCACCGATACACAAGTTAGTGCCTGACTTATGTGGATGAGATGGATAGGTTACCAGTACAGTGTATCAATGGTAAGGAAAGGATGTCAACTGGTAAGTGATGTGTTGACATGGAGAAGAGAAATCAACCAAGTGAGTGGTTTTCAACCAGAAATATTATGACCAGTGAACAAGAAGGATGAGCAAGGTGCTTGAGCTATTGTTTATGATGAAGAGGTGGAATGTTACCTAAATCACATCAATACAGGAGGAGAAGGATGAATAGGTCACTGATATGCTATGAGGTTGCAGAACAACAAGACTCCCACTGGATGAACATGCAGTCACCATGTGAAGAGATGGCTGACAATGAATGTGCCTACACTAGATCACATGTTCCTATTTGAAGATGTTTTGCACAAACAAGGAAGTCATATGAGAGCATTATAGGATGCAAATAACATAAGGTGTCACTCTACCAGTAAGTGGAGGCTATCTAATATCATGCAAAGTGTGCATCATGGTTCTATGAGATAAGGAAGATGAGGAAAAGGAAGATGTTTGAAGGCACACACTGGATCTACCGATGAATTGAAGGAATGCCTCAAGTGCATGAAATCAAGGTTATGCACTGACCAACAAAAAAGGCTTGTTGGGATGTTGATGTAGTTGAAGTTTGTTGGGGCTTGTCAACTTGACAAACTGGTTGAGATATGATCTGATCTAATCAGGGAGAAGGCAAGGTTGTGCAGATTGAGATAAAGGAAAATGGTCGGATTGAAGATGGAATCTATTGAAGGTTGATGACATGGTGTCATCAAGAGTGTTTACCGGTATGTAAGTCCACCGATAATATGGACAAGGTGTAGATGCAAAAGACTTCCCACTTGATACGATTAACATGCTATGGATAAATATGTTTCGTAAACTGGTTAAGGAGTTCCACCAATAGTTCAGCACAAAGTAGACATGAGGAGTTAACTGATAAAGTGTAAGATACCGAAAGGGTTAGTAAACTAGTATAAGAGATGAACCGGTTGAGTGTTTGGCCAGTAATCCCTGAACTAACACACTAATCCAAGCTGGTAGGTGGTTGACATGGATGCCATGTGGAGTGAAGGTGGTGGACTTACATGTAGTGGTAGATGGAATGTACACCGATGAGGTAGTTGCAGAGTTGGTCGCCATTAATGGTAGATCCCGTAAACCATGGGATGTGTTGTAGGCTATTGCATGGGTTTGCGGCTCGAGGTCTGGAGAAAAAATAAGGGCCAACTCAGAATGATTGAGGAGATTGAGGCAAATGGTCAGATTGAAGATGGAATCTATTGAAGGTTGATGACATGATGTCATCAAGAGTGTTTATCAGTATGTAAGTCCACCGATAATATGGACAAGGTGCAGATGCAAAAGACTTCCCACTTGATAAGATTAACATGCTATGGATAAATATGTTTCGTAAACTGGTTGAGGAGTTCCACCAATAGTTCAGCACAAAGAAAACATGAGGAGTTAACCAATAAAGTGTAAGATACCGAAAGGGTTAGTAAACTAGTAGAAGAGATGAACCGGTTGAGTGTTTGGCCGATAATCCCTGAACTAACACACTAATCCAGGCTGGTAGGTGGTTGACATGGATGCCACGTGGAGTGAAGGTGGTGGAATTACATTTAGCGGTAGATGGAATGTACACCGATGAGGTAGTTGCAGAGTTGGTCGCCATTAATGGTAGATCCCGTAAACCATGGGATGTGTTGTAGGCTATTGCATGGGTTTGCGGCTCGAGGTCTGGAGAAAAAATAAGGGCCAACTCAGAATGATTGAGGAGATTGAGGCAGAAGAAGGAAACCGCAAGACCAATCTTGGTGTTTGACCAAGAGATCAGCCAATAGGGTAAAAAATAAATTGCCAAAGATAGAAGACGTGATCAAGAAGGTACGAGAATGGGAGTGATGAGAAAACAACTGTCTGGGAAATTAGATCAAATAGGATCTAATTGGATTTAGTTTGCCTCGAGGTTGATGAGGAAACCCTAACCACCTAAGATTTGAATTGGATTTTGGCAGGAAAACTAGGTTATAAATAGGGAAGCCAGAATCATAAGAGGTTGTTGCTGAAGAGAAGAAGATAGGGATCCTGCGAAGTGATTGGTGTTGGATGTGAGAGAAGATTAGTCAAGTACTCATCAAGGAGATAGAGAAGAGACTAAGTGTGAGGGAGAACTAGGTTGAAGTGTTCAAATGATAGAAGTGCAGATTCGGTAGTGTCCATACCGGTAGAGTAGAAGAAAAGGTAACTGTAGAGAAGACAAACATAAAACCAGCTGAGTGTAGTATCGGTGGAGAGAAAAAGAGTAGCTAATTTAAGTGAGTACCAACAAAGAGAGGGGTGAACTATAAAAGCAACAACAGTAGAGAGAGAAGTGTACTGGTGTAGCAGAGAAGGTGTGTCACCGAAAAAGTGAGGTATATGAAATGGCTACAAGATTCACTTGTAACAGTATGATTAATTTTGTATGAGAAGTTATCTTAGTGATCACTGAGTTGTAGTTCAGTGCAGGGGTTGTAGCTCCTTTGGGTTGTAGCCCATAAATCAGTCAGAGGTTGGTGCTCCTTGGGTTGGTGCCATAAATTAGGGGTTGGTGCTCCTTGGGTTGGTGCCTTAAATCAGGGATTGTAGCTCTTTGGTTTGTATCCCTAAATATTGTAATAGATTCTATTGTGAGGCTAGATTGGAGCAATAGACTCCAACAGCATTTCTCACTAAGGTTTTTCCCATCTTGGGTTTTTTTCGTACATACTAGTGTTATGTGATGTCCCTTTGTGTGAATGCATGTGTGTTTAGTCTCCTCACTAATTGGTAAGTCTGCATTTAGCCATAACTGTTAATCGATATACTTTCATAGGGATAGTTAAAGGGAAAAGTTTGAGAACCATAGATTCACCCCCCTCTTAGTTGTGCATTGTGTCTGACAATTGGTATCAGAGCATAGGTACCCTATTTATCAAGCTTTCTCTCTCTTGGGTAGATCCTATCTAGGACACAATGGTTTGTTTTGTATCAATTCTTGTTGTAGTGTTTGATGGTTCAAACTATTCTATTTGGAGTTATAGAATGGAAGGCTACTTGTCCTCTCTAGGGTTTGATGTATGGATGTCAGTTGTTAATGGTCTCCCTAGGAATGTATGTCCTCTTACCAGCTTTGAAGATGAAAGAAGATACATGTGTAATGAAGAAGCCATGAAGGCTATATTTAGTGGGCTCATTAATGATGTCTCCTCACATGTGGAGAAGTGCAGATCAATAAAGAGTCTATGGGATAGACTAAAGAAGCTATATGGAAATGAACCCTACACCACTGGATCAGTTTGTGAGAGTGAATAGAGAAATTTGGTAGACATGTGTATAAATGACAGAGGCAGATCAAAGTGTTGCAGTAGCAATGATAATGAGGAGACTCATCTCTTCATGGCCCATGAGACAAATATTGAGAATTGCACATCAAATGAGGATAATGCAAATAGATCTCATCGGTATAATGTGTTTGGTAGTGACAATGAAGAATATGAAGAAGGAGAAAAGGTAGATAGATCTAGCCAACAAGATCTATTTGGTAGTGAAGGTGAAGAAGAGAATGAGGCTGAAGTTGATGTTAAAGGAGAGCTTGTAAATGCACTTGAAGAAGTCAATAGAGTAAGAAAGTAATACAAGCTATTCAAGAATGCTGCTATAGTGGAGTAGAACCAGCTGACAAAATGCCTTGAAGAATCTGAGAAATGCATCTTAGAGTTGAATACTCAAGAAGAAGACACCAAGGTGTGTCGGTGTAATGATCTATCATCTATGCTAGAAGTTAAAGATAAAGAATATCTACAGCTCTTTGGAGAAATGGAGTTTCTCCGAAATGACCTTGATAAGTGTCAGTATGATCTCAATGTAAGAATGTGATTTGATGGTAGTAATGATGCCTTGGACAAAATGTTGATGAAACAAAAGCATGCCAAGGACACTGAAGGTTTAGGTTGTGGTGCCAATGACTGGTCTACCAGCAAGAATGTCCCCCACAATGACATTATGTTTGTCTCCTCAAATGGAGAAAATAATGGACATACCTTCTTAGTTAAAAATACTCCCTAGAAGAAGGTTGATCTAAATACAAATGGTGAAGACTTGTAGACAAGAATAAAGACTGATGCTGCAAGAAGGAGGAACAATGCATATCCCAAAGGAAAAGGGAAGATGGGAGAAGATAGCTTCACTGAATGCAGGAACATGAGAAGACAACAAAGAGGACCTCCTACCAGAAGAGGTCAAAGGAATGCTACTACCCACAAGACAAAGAAAGTGTGGGAGAAGAAGAGACGAAAAGGAAGGAATGGGCAACCAAGGATCCATCCTCAAGGAAGGAGAAATGGAGATGTTAGGCCGGTAAGATCTCCCCATGCATGGTAGAATAAATTTGTAAGTCATATGCCATCCTTTACTGATTATTGCTTTGCATGTAATGCTTATGGTCATAGGGTAGAGGAATGTAGAAAGAGATCTAGAAAGAATAATATAGGATCTCATAGACATCATGCATATAAGATAAATGTATCCAGGATTAGATAAATGCATGTCCCCACTCCCAGTTATGCTAGAAAGAATCCATTTGATGTTCCTGATAATGTAAATGTTGTGTGTTATAACTGCAATGGATTTGGCCATAGAGAGTTTGAATACAGGAAGAGGAACCTGTAGTCACAAGGAGGCTGGTATAGAAACTTTTCTTTACAAAAAGGTGGATATAGAGCATATGGAAGTCAGAGACCTACATGGAACCAAAAGAGAAATGTCTCTGTAGAAGAAAGAGGTCCACCGGTTTTGGTTGCTAGCCACAACAACATGACTAGAAGCAGACAGTCAAACTGGTATTTCAAGAGATTTCCCAATCATGAAGTTGGGATGGATGTTGTGTTTTACTATAGCACTAATTCTGGTTATGATGCACAATCTGGAAATGAAAGGACCCATCAACAAAAGGTGGTAAGCCCTACTCTCAAGCCTGAAAATGGGAAGAAGAATAAGACCAAGCAGGTATGGAGGAAGAATACCTTGGACCGGCATTGTGCATTTGTTGGCATATGCACACTCCAATGAGACATTGTAGGTGATTGAAGGTTTTGTCATTGATGACAACCTTACAATCCTATGACACAAGCAAGACATTCTACCGACACTAAAAAGATCAGACTCTACACCAACACTAAGACCACTAGCACCAGTAGTGAAAAGAAGCATACCGACACAGAGGTCGACAACAATTTTATTGATAATATATTTTGTTTATTATTGTAAAAACATTGTAAGCTGACTTGGCATAATGTAAAATGACTCCTATATAAGAGAGATCATTGTAGAACATTGTAAGTGAAGTAAGGATTATTATGGAAGAATGTAATTAGGCAAAATAAGGAAAACCTATTATGTGAATTATAGGTTAAGGGTTTATGTAAGAAGTAGAGTAGAAACTGGTACCTGATCTGGCATAGTAGATGCTATTTTGAAGCAGTAAAAGACATTGGATTTATATAATTCATTTTGTAAGTTAGTGAGACTTCTATTTTGAGCAGTGAGCTCTAGGCACTTGACCTTCCTGCATGTGCAAGCCCCTCTTCTAGCAGTAATATTCTCTTATTGACCAGTAAGTGAATATTGTGGGTCACAAATCCCACCGAGGTTTTTCCCACACTGGGTTTCCTTGTTAAAATATTGTGTTATGGTGTGTCTTTCATGTGGTTGTTTCTATCTCTATTTATTGCATTATTTTCTGCTTACGGGTACATAGTTTTAATTTTCTCTACATGTTTTAAGTTAAGAAATTCTAACTACCAGTTAGATATTGACTCACCCCCCCCCTCTCAGCATCTGTGGGAATCCTAACAACATTCAATGCACAAGTGATATCTCCTAAGGAGTAAAGGAGATGTAGGACCTCAAGGGGAGTAGTATATTGAACTAGATCATTCACTCCCTCAGTGAAGAAGGATACTTGGAAGAACAAGGTGTTGCCGATATGAAGGAAGAAAATGAGATGATAAGTGTGTGTAGAGGTTTCCCTGACTACATACCTACATATGAAAATTGGATCACTACTGTTGTATCAACATACAAAAAAATAACAATTGGTATCAGATATAGAGTGACACAAAATATCAAGTCACAGGAAGGTGCTCTGGTAGTGATGATGGACCTGTATAGTAAACTGGTATGTGCAAGATGTTACCAACATAAAAACTGATAGGTACTTGTAGGTTATGTAGGAAAATGAGGTTGGCGATCATTGTAATAGCCCTAGTAGCATGGAATGTGAAGTTATGTCTCAGGTGGTGTTGATGAAGACCTCAATGACATATGTTGGCCCGGTTCTTGATCATGCAGGAATGCATGTTTTAGGCTAACTGGTTTGATTCTTGGCATGATGATAATATTGGATAGCATTGTGTAGATCCAGGCTCATGTCATAGGCTATGGTGCAAATAATGAAGCTCAAGAATTATTAGATGATCATAGTTGCTCAGCTCAATCGGTATATGGTGAATATTGGAGTCCCGATATTGGACCTGACCGAAGATGAGGACCTAAGATGTATGAATCAAGGGAGTTCAAGTACTTATGATGCTTAGCTAGCATGCTTGAACTTATAAGGCTTCTGACTGCGCAAACTATAGATGTTGGAAATTTCAGTAGGTATACCCAAGATAATTTCATGGTTATGGGTATCTGCTCATCATTTGGTTGGTTGTATTCATGGTACAATCACATTCGATTCTAAATAAATTTGGGATTAAATGGGAGGTGATATAGGCTGACCTAAAAGTAAGTAGTAATTACTGACACATCCTTTTGCAATTGAGTGCTTTAACAAGTAGGATCAGATTTTCATGTTCAATTGGTGTCAGTTGATGTTTGAGTCCTCCATCTCAAGAGATGTGACTTGATCAAATGTAACAAGTGGTATCAAAGGAGGAGATGGATCAAATGAAGATAAAGGGGGAGAAAGAATTATGTTAGTGATTAGTATATATAAGGAGGAATGATATCCTGACAGTGCCCTTTGCCATTATTGTCAAAGGGGGAGAAAGATTTTGTAGTATACTGCATACTACATGAGGGAGAATCCATTGGATCATAAAAAGGGGGAGAGAGATTATGTAGTATGCCAGATCCTACATAAGTTGACATCAATGCCAAAGGGAGATATTATTGGCATTGTGTTGTCATTGATGTCAACTGGTAGAAGAGATCTTTGTGTAACACTATCAGGGAGGAGTACAGGTTGAGATATCTTTGATATCACCTTTTGTTACAGAACACCGGTAAGGTAAAGAAGAGAATTTCATTCAGAGTAATGACCACTGGTGTCACTGGTACACAAGTTAGTGCCTGACTTGTGTGGATGAAATGGATACATTGCTGGTATAGTGTATCACCAGTAAGGAAAGGATGTCAACTAGTAAGTGATGTGTTGACATGGAGAAGACAAATCGACCAAGTGAGTGGTTTTCAACCAACAAGATTATGCCCAATGAACAAGCAGGATGAGAAAGGTGCTTGAGCTATTATTTGTGATGAAGAGGAAAAATGTTACCTAAAGCACATCAACATAGGAGGAGAAGGATTAATAGGTCACTAGTATGATGTGAGGTTGCAAAACAATAGGACTCCCACTAGCTGAAGATGCAGTCACCATGTGAAGAGATGAGTGACAATGAATGTGCCTACATCGAATCACATGTGCCTATTTGAAGATGTGTTGCACAAACAAGGAAGTCACATGAGTGCATTATAGGATGCAGATGACATAAGGTGTCACTCCATTTGTAAGTGGAGCTTTTCTCCTATCATGCAAAGTGTGCACCATGGTTCCATGAGATAAGGAAGATGATGCAAAAGCAGATGGTTGAAGGCTCACACTAGATCTACTGGTGAGTCGAAGGAATGCCTCAAGTGTATGAAATCAGGGTTATGCACTAACCAATAGAGAAGGCTTGTGGGGATGTGCATGAAATTGAAGTTTGTTGGGGTTTGTCTCCTTGATAAACTGGTTGAGATATGATTTGAGCTAATCAAGGAGAAGGCAAGGCTGTGTAGATTCAAATAGAGGAAAATGGTCAGATTGAGGATGGATTCTGTTGAAGGTTGATGACATGGTGTCATCAAGAGTGTTTACTGGTATGTAAGTCCATTGGTAATATGGACAAGATGTGGATGTAGAATACTTCACACTTGATGAGATTAACATGCTATGGATAAATATGTTTTGTAAACTGGCTGAGGAGTTCCACCGGTAGTTCATCAAAGAGCAGACATGAGGAGTTAACCGATAAAGTGTAAGATACTGACAGGGTTAGTAAACCGGCAGAAGAGAAGAACCAGTTGAGTGGTTGGTCAGTGATACCTGAACTGACACACCATTCCAAGATGGTAGGTGGTCGATATGGATGCCATGTGGATTCAAGGTGGAAGACTTCCAGCCAACGGTAGATGGAATGTACACCGATGAGGTAGTTACAAAGTTGGTCAACATTAATGGTAGATCTTGTAAATCATGAAAAGTGTTGCAAGCCATTGCAGGGGTTTGCGGATTGAGGTCTGGAAGAAAAATAAGGGCCAATTTATAATTATTGAGGAGATCAAGGTAGAAGAAGGGAAACCTCAAGACCAATCTTGGTGCTTGACCAAGAGATCAGCCAATAGGGTAAAAAAAAAGATTGCCATAGATAGAAGGCATGATCATGAAGGAGCGACAATGGAGGTGATGAGAAAAAAACTGTCTCGGCAATCAGATAAGATAGGATTTGATTGGATTTGGTTTTCCTTGAGGTTAATGAGGAAACCCTAACCATATAAGATTTGAATTGGCTTTTGGCGGGAAAACCAAGTTATAAATAGGGAAGCCAAAATCTTGAGAGGTTGCTTCTGAGGAGAAGAAGAAAGGGATCCTACAAAGTGATTGAGTGTTGCATGTGAGAGCGGATCATTCAAGTACTCATCAAGGAGATAGAGAAGAGACTAAGTGTGAGAGAGAACCAGGTTGAAGAGCTCAACTGGTAGAAGTGCAAAACTGCTAGTGTCCATATCGACAGAGTATAAGAAAAAGTAACTGCAGAGAAGGTAGGCATAGAACCGGTTGAGTGTAGTATCGATGGAGAGAGGCATAGAAACTAAAAGAAGTGAGTATTGAAAGAGAGAGAAGTGAACCAACAAAGAAGAAGCGGTAGAGAGAGAAGTGTACCAGTGTAGTAGAGAAGGTGTCTCACTATCAGAGTGAGGTATACGAAATAGTTACAAGATTCACTTGTAGCAGTATGATTAATTTTGTATGAGAAGTTATCTTTGTGATTACTGAGTTGTAGCTTGGTGCCAGGGTTGTATCTCCTTTTTCTTGTAGCCCATAAATTAGTTAGGGGTTAGTGCTCCTTGGGTTGGTTCCCTAAATAAAGGTTTGGTGCTCCTTGGGTTGGTGCCCTAAGTCAGGGGTTGTAGCTCCTTGGGTTGTAGCCCTAAACTATTGGCATTTTGGATATGTTGATATGGTTTTGTCATTGATGTCAACACCTATCATTGCTTGTCAACACTTATCAGCACTTGGAGATTTTGGTTATGTTCACTGGCAAGTCAGAGACTTATGCACAGTCACCAGTATTTGGTTCATCGGTAGATTATATTGTTCACCGACACTTGGAATGACTTTGATACTACTTCATTATTTTGAAGACATTATTCAATCACTTGGTTTTGGCAATTTGGTTAATTGTTTATTTGGGTTTTCATATTTGTTGTTATGAGCAAATAGGTCCAGGATATGCACCGATAGGTATATCTATTCCAGATCAAGACGTCATGTTATGGAGATGATTTATTATTATTGTAAATGCATTAAGCCGACATCATGCATCGGATATTGATTTATTTGTAATTGATTTTATTTTAATATCTTTTAGTGAGATGACCTATTCAATTGGTCTTAGGTTATAGTATAAATGTAAGATCTCATTTGTGAGACAAGTGTGTGAATGCAAAAAGGATTGCAATAAGGTATATGCGAAAATAAGAAGAGCTATACATGCAAACATCATTTGAAGGTTGAAGGAAGGATTTTGTGAAGGTAATCAGAACTAAACTGATATTGAATCCATCATATGAAGATGCTATTTTGTGTAGTACATTATCATTGGATTTAACCATCTAATTGTAGTCAGTGTGACTCTCATTTTGTGATTGAGCTATGAGCTCTAGGCAGCTAGCCTTTCTACATGTGCAGAATCCATATTATACACACATACTATCTGCAGTAGTATCATTTGATTGTGGGTAAGGCTTCCCACCGTGGTTTTTCCCCTTACAGGGTTTCCACGTACAAATATTTGTGTTATGTGTTGTGAATGCTATTGTCTTTCTATTTCATTAATTAATCTTTACCGCTACTACGATTAACTGTTAAAACTGTCTATCGGCATAAAGTTTGGTTTACCGGTATTAAGAATTAAGTTTTGGTCAAGTTAATTTTGGTTGAATTTATTGGACAATTGATCCACCCCTTCCCCTCTCAGTTGTCTCCAGGACCTAACAATTGGTATCAGAGCCTAGTCCTCTTTTTGCAGAAGTTTAATAGCTTGAGGAGATCCAATGTCTTCTAACTATTTCAGGAAGGACAGTCTAAAACTTGATGGAACTAACTAGGGCATATGGAAGATCAAGATGGAGACACATTTGAATTGCATTGGAAAGGACATATGGGATGTTACAAAGAATGGCTACACTACTCCTACTCAAGGTCAATCTATTCCACCGAACTTGGCTAAAGATGAGGAAAATGATTACAAAGCAAGAGAAGCACTTTTGAGCGCATTATCATATCAACAAGTCAAGGGATTGTTAGATAGATCTACTACTAAAGTTATTTGAGAAAAACTAGAAACATTGAATGAAGGAGATTCCATAGTCAAAATTGCAAAACTTGAATGCTTCCAGGTCAGGTATGAACATCTGAAAATGGAAGAAGAAGAAAGAATTTCTACTTTTATGGAAAGAGTAAATGAAATTGTTTTGGGTATACAATGTTGTGGAGGAACCTTAAGTGAAAATGATATTGTTTCTAAAGTTTTAAGAGCTTTACCACCAACATATAAAATGAAAGTTACTGCTATAAACGAATTGAGAACAATGCCTAATGCATCAGTATCTAGAGACACTTTGGTTGGAAAACTTTCAGCTTTTGAGCTTGAAGAATTTGGTCCTGTTACTACTATAAAGACAAATATAGATTTCAAGGCATCATCATCAACTGCATCATCATCATTATTATCATCTGATAAATCTAATTGGAAATCCTTCTATGCAAGAGAACTTGAAGAAAGCAGGAGGGAAAATGCCTAAAGGTCCAATTGGAAGTAAGTATGAAGGTAAAGCACCCTTTAAATGTTTTAATTGTAATAAGATTGGTCATATGGCTTCTAGATGCCCTGAGAGACATGAAAGATTAAGAGAAGAAGCTAAAAGAACATATAAGCCTAACCCTGACTATCAGAAATACAAGTTTAAGAAGAATAGAGACAAATATTGTTATTATGCTGATGAAGGAGTTATTGATGATTCTAATGAAGATCCGACAGACAATGGATGGGCTTTTTTTGCTATAACAGAAGATCAACCGGCACCTACTATTCAACTGATAGAGCAAGCCCTGACAACTAAAGTTGAAGATAGGGATGAGTGGATTATTGATTCAAGATGTTCACATCATATGACTGGTGATAAGAGTAAATTCTTAACCTTTCAGAAATACAATGGAGGTCTAGTAAGATTTGGAGATGATAAAGCTTGTTTGATCAAAAGAAAAGGTACTATATCTTTTGATGGTAAGCACAATACTAATAATGTTTACTATGTTGAAGGTTTTAAGCATATTCTTTTGAGTGTTGGTCAATTAGTTGAGAAATGATTTCAGTTACAATTCAAGAATGGTAAATGCAAAATCTTAAATAGAACTGGTTTGGAAATTGCAACCGGTAATCAGACTAGAGGTAATATCTTTCATTTGAACAACAATGAGAAAGAATGTTTGATTGCACATATTGATGAAAGTTGGTTATGGCATAAGAGACTTTGTCATGTAAATTTTGATAACATTGTGAAAATTAGTACTACTAAGGAGTTAAAAGATTTACCTAAGATTGTTAAACCTCACAATTCGGTATGTAAGGAATGTCAATTTGGAAACCAAGTTAGAGAAAATTTCAAGAGTATTCTGGAGAAGTCTAACAATGTTCTTGATTTAATTCATACCGATTTATGTGGTCCAGCAAGAACTAGAAGTATACAAGGAGATAGGTATTTTATGCTAATCATTGATGACTATTCTAGAATGTGTTGGGTTACTTTTCTTAGAGAAAAATCTGAAGCATTTGGGAAATTCAAACTATTCAAGGTGATTGTAGAAAATGAATCCAACAAGAAAATAAAATGTTTGAGATCAAATCAAGGAGGTGAATTTACATCTAAGGAATTTAATACATTATGTAAAGTGAATGGGATCAGAAGACAGTTATCAGCACCCCAGACACCCTAGCAGAATGAAGTTGTGGAAAGGAAAAATAGAACTATCTTGGATGCAGCCAAAAGTATGATATCAAAAGAAAATCTACCTCATATATACTGGAGAGAAGCACTCAATACAAGAGTTTATACATTCAAAAGAGTTCACATCAGAGGTGAAATTGGTAAGACCCCACATGAACTATGGTTTGGTAATGCTCCTACTCTTAAACATTTCAAAATATTTGGAAGTAAATGCTATCTTAGAAGAGATGAGTAAATTGGTAAATTTGATCCTAGAAGTGATGAAGTAATATTTCTTGGTTATTCATCTAAGAGAAAGGCATATAGATGTTTTAACAAGAGATTGCAGAAAATTGTTGAGAATGAAAATGTGAAGATTGATGAACAATTTAGAGGAAATTCAAGGTACACAGGCTCTGAACTGGAAATAGAGATAATTACAAATGAACCTACTGTGAATACACTGGTACAAAATGGTGATCTAATTACACCGACATCATCTGGAGATTCAATAGTCACTGAAGAATAGCAGCAAGTAAAAACACCCCGGTATGTAAGACTGAATCACTCTGAAGATCAGATAATTGGAAACAAATTTCAAGGAGTTATGACTAGAGGAAGATTGGCAAATGAAGAGGTATGTCTTATTTCTCAAATTGAACCTACATTAATTAATGAGGCATGTTAAGATAAATAATGGATTAAAGCTATGGAAGATGAATTGGAACAAATTGAAAGGAATAACACCTGGTCATTAGTTCCCCGACCTAAACACAAAAATGTAATTAGAATTAAATGGGTTTTCAGAAATAAACTTAATGAAGATGGAAAGGTAATTAGAAACAAAGCAAGATTAGTGTGTAAGGGATATTCACAGAAATAAGGAATTGATTACAATGAAACCTTTGCACCAGTAGCTAGAATTGAGGCAGTCGGACTTTTATTGCTTTTTGTAGCACACAAAAACTATAAAGTATATCAAATGGATGTTAAATGGCATTTTTGAATGGAGATCTTGAAGAAGAAGTTTATATTGAACAACCTGATGGATTTTCTTTGACAGATAACAAAGACATGGTTTGCAGGTTAAGGAAAGCTTTATATGGATTGAAATAAGCTCCTACAACTTGGTATGCTAGATTGGACAAATATCTTTTAAAGCTTGGTTACACTAAAGGTAATGTTGATAACAATCTATACTATAAAGTGACTAATGATGATATCTTGGTTATTGAAGTTTTTGTTGATGATATAATCTTTGGAGGAGAAGATGGTTTGTGTAAAGACTTTTCTAACAAAATGCAGTAAGAATTTGAAATGTCTATGATTGGAGAGATAAAATTCTTTTTAGGATTGCAGATTTCATAGTCTGGTAAACGTATATTCCTATGTCAATATAAGTACTTAAAGGAATTACTAAAGAAATTTGGCATGGAAAACTGTAAACCGATAAGCACACCTATGACTACAACTAATAAATTATCTTTGAAGGATGAATCAACACCTATTAATCCGACTAGATACAAATCTATGATAGGAGGTTTATTGTACTTAACACAAAAGAGACCTGATATTATGAATGCAGTATGTATTGTTTCAAAATTTTAGAGTAATCCTAAAGAAAATCATGAATCAATAGTGAAAAAGATTTTCCGGTACATACAAGGCACTGCAAATCTTGGTTTATGGTATCCTAGAGATTAAAATTTTGATTTATGTGCATACATGGATGCTAATTGGGGAGGAGATGTGGATGACAGAAAAAACACCATCGGTGGAGCATTTTTTCTTGGCAGTAGACTAATTTCATGGCTGAGCAAGAAACAGAGTTGCACAAGTCTATCAACAACAGAATTAGAATATGTTGCAGAAGCAACTACTTGTACATAGGTATTATGGATCAAGCAAATGTTGAAGGACATAAAGGTAAAATGCAAGGAACGTATAACTATCTACTATGATAATATGGCAGCAATTGATATATCAAAGAACCCAATATTTCACTCTAAGACTAAACATGTTTCTATCAAGTTCAATTTTCTAAAGGACAATGTTGAAGCAAAAGAAGTGAAATTGGTTTATGTGAATACTAAAGAGCAGATTGCAGATATTTTTACAAAGCCTTTGCCTAAGGAAACATTTGAGCATCTTAGAGAGCAACTTGGAGTCCCACCCCCACCGGTAGACACTTAGATAGTTGATGTTTGTCATCAACCGACAGAATTAATAGATAAATCTTTTTTATTCTGGCTTTGATAAGGAGAGCTACTTCTCAAGGGGAGTAGTTGGTATATTAAATAAGTTGGTATTTTGTATTTGGTTTTGCATTTCTTTGACATTTGATGTCAAATGCGGAGAGATTGATATGGAAAAACACATTATCTTTTTCTTTTGGGGATAGATTATTCTTAGGGGGGGAGATATTATGTATTTTGTGTTGGTATTTTGGTATGGTTTTGTCATTGATGTCAACACCTACTAACACTTATCAACTTTGGCACTTTGGAGAATCAGAAACATTCACGGGAAAGAAAATGACTCATGCACAGTCACCGATATCTCATACACCAACAAGATATAATGATCACCGACACTTGGAATGGCATGGAAAACACTTGGTTATGTTGAAGATATCATTTGCACACTTTTTCTTGGAGATTTTTTTATTGGCATATTTGTATTTGCATATTTGTTATTACCGGCAAATAGGTCTAGGTTATACACTGGTCAAATTATCTTTTCTAGATTAGCATGACATGCTATGGAGATGATTTATTATTGTTGTAAATACATCAAGCCGACATGTTGAATTAGTTATTGCATCGGATATTGTTTTAATTATAAATTGATTTTATTGTATTATCTTTTAGAGCTGACCTACTAAAATTGGTCCTAGGTTATGATATAAATGTAAGATCTTATTTGTAAGATCATGTGTAGAATGTGAAGAATAATTGTGAGAAGGTATATGCGAGAATAAGAAGAGCTATACACGTAGACATCATTTGAAGGTGAAGAAAGGTTTTTGTGAAAGCATATCAGAACTACACGGGTACTGAATCCAGCATATGAAGATGCTATTTTGAGCATTACATTCTTATTGGATTTAACCATCCAATTGTAGTCAGTGTGACTCCTATTTTGTGTTTGAGCAGTGAGTTCTAGGCACTTGGCCTTTCTGCATGTGCAGACCCCATTTGTATACACTTACTATCTATAATAGTATCATCTGATTGTGGGTAAGGTTTCCCATCGTGGTTTTTCCCCTTACAAGGTTTCCACGTACAAATATTGGTGTTAAGTGTTGTGGATGACTTTTTCCTTTTGTTTCATGCATTAATCTTTACCGGTATTGCAATTATCTGATAAAACTGTCCAACGATATAAAAGACCGGTTTACCGGTATTAAGTAATAAGCTGGTTAAGTTGTTTTGGTTTGATTTTATTTGACAATTGATTCACCCCCCCCCTTTCAGTTGTCTTTGAGACCTAACAATTGGTATCAGAGCTTAGTCCTCTTTTGCAAAAGTTTAACAGCTTGAGGAGATCCAATGTCTACTAACTATTTCAGGAAGGACAGTCCTAAACTTGATGGAACCAACTATGGCATATGGAAGATCAGAATGGAGACACATTTAAATTGCATTGGAAAAGACATCTAGGAAGTTACAAAGAATGGCTATACTGCTCCTACTCCCAGTCAGCCTAATGCACCTACCTTGGGAAAAGATGAAGAAAATGATTGCAAAGAAAGAGAAGCACTTTTGAGCGCATTAACAGATCAGCAAATCATGGGATTATCAGATAGGTCCACTGCTAAAGCTATTTGGGATCATTTGGAAACACTAAATGAAGGAGACTCCACAGTCAAAATTGCAAAGCTTGAAAGCTTCCAGGTCAAGTATGAAAATCTGAAAATGGAAGAAGATGAAAGGATTTCTGCTTTTATGGAAAGAGTTAATGAAATTGTTTTGGGTATTAAATTTTGTGGAGGAACCTTAAGTGAAGATGAAGTTGTTTCAAAATTTTTAAGAGGATTGCCACCGGCATATAAAATGAAAGTCACTGCTATAAATGAGTTAAGAACAATGCCTAATATATCAGTAACTAGAGATACATTGATTGGAAAACTTTCAGCCTTTGAAATTGAAGAATTTGGTCCTGTTACTACTATAAAGATAGATTTATCCTTTAAAGCATCAACATCATCTACATCATCATTTGACAAATTTGATTGGAAATCCTTTTATGCAAGAGAACTTGAAGAAAACAGGAAAGAAAATGAAGAACTTGAAGAACTTGAAGCACTATTTGCAAGGAAAATGCCTAAAGGTCCAATTTGAAGTAAGTATGAAGGTAAAGCACCCTTTAAATGTTTTAACTATAATAAGATTGGTCAAATGGCTTCAAGATGCTCTAATAGACATGTTAGACTAAGAGAAGAAGCTAGAAGAACATACAAGCCTAACCCTGAATATCGGAGATACAGTTTTAAGAAGAATAAAGACAATTCTTGTTATCTTGCTGATGAAGGAGTGACTGATGATTTTGATGAGGATCCGATAGACAATGGATGGGTTTTTATTGCTATAACAGAAGACCAACCAACACCTACCATTCAACCAGTAGAGCAGGCCTTGGTAGCTAAAGTTGAAGTAAAGGATGAATGGATCATTGATTCGGGATGCTCACATCATATGATAGGAGATAAAAGTAAATTCTTGAACTTTCAAGAATATAATGGAGGTCTATTGAGATTTGGAGATGATAAAGCTTGTCTGATCAAAGGTAAAGGTACAATATCTCTTGATGGAAAGCATAATACTGACAATGTTTACTATGTTGAAGGTTTAAAGCATAATCTTTTGAGTGTTGGTCAATTAGTTGAGAAAGGATTTCAGTTACAATTCAAAAATGGAAAATGCAAAATCATGAATAGAACTGGTTTAGAAATTGCAACCAGTAATCAAACTATAGGTAATATCTTTCATTTCAATAACAATGAAAAGACATGCTTGATTGCACATATTGATGAAAGTTGTCTATGGCATAAGAGACTCTGTCATGTAAACTTTGATTGCATGGTAAAAATCAGTACTACTAAGGCAGTTAGAGATTTACCTAAAATTGTCAAACCTAACAATACAGTATGTAAGGAATATCAATTTGGAAAACAAGTTAGAGCCACCTTCAAAAGTATTCCAAAAAAATCCAATAATGCTCTTGACTTAATTCACACTAATTTATGTGGTCCACCTAGAACTAAAAGTTTACAAGGTGATAGATATTTCATGCTAATCATTGATGACTATTCTAGAATGTGTTGGGTTACTTTTCTCAGAGAAAAATTAGAAGCACTTGGGAAGTTCAAACTGTTCAAAGCAATGGTAGAAAATGAAACCGGTAAGAAAATAAAATGTCTAAGATAAGTTCAAGGAGGAGAATTTACATCTAAGGAATTTAATGCATTCTATGAAGTGAATGGAATCAGAAGATAGCTATCAGCACCTCGGACACCACAACAAAACTGAGTTGTTGAAAGAAAAAATAGAACTGTCTTGGATGTAGCTAGAAGTATGTTATCAGAAGAAAACCTACCACATGTATATTGGAGAGAGGCAGTGAGTACAATGGTCTATACATTCAAAAAAGTTCACATCAAAGGTGAAACCGGTAAGAATCCTCATGAACTATGGTTTGGTATTATTCCTACTCTTAAATATTTCAGAATATTTTGAAGTAAATGCTCTATTAGAAGAGATGAGTATATTGGGAAATTTGATCCTAGAAGTGATGAAGGAAAATTGTTGAGAGTACAAATGTGAAGATTGATGAACAATTCAGAGGAACTTCAAGGTATATAGACTCTAAACCAGCAACAAAAATTCTATCAAATGAACCTACACTAAATCCACCGGTACAAAATGAAGATCTAGTTACACTAGTATCATCTGAAAATTCCACAGTAACTGAGGAACAACAGCAAATAAAGACACCCCAGTATGTAAGACTGAATCATTCTGAAGATCAGATAATTGGAAACAAGTATAAAGGAGTTATGACAAGAGGAAGATTGGCAAATGAAGAGGTATGTCTTATTTCTCAAATTGAACCATCATCAGTTAATGAGGCATGTGAAGATAAACATTGGACTAAAGCTATGGAAGAAGAATTAGAACAAATTGAGAAGAATAACACTTGGACATTAGTACCCCGGCCTAAAGATAAAAATGTAATTGGAACCAAATGGGTATTTAGAAACAAACTTAATGAAGGTGGTAATGTTATTAGAAATAAAGCAAGACTAGTGTGTAAGGGATATTCTCAGAAAGAAGGAATTGATTATATTGAGACCTTTGCACCGGTAGCCAGAATTGAGGCAGTCAGATTATTTTTGGCTTTTGTAGCACATAAGAACTACAAAGTATATCAAATGGATATTAAATGTGTATTTTTGAATTGAGATTTTGAAGAAGAAGTTTACATTGAACAACCTGATGGATTTTCTTTAATAGATGACAAAGATATGGTTTGCGGGTTAAGGAAAGCTTTGTATGGATTGAAGAAAGCTCCAAGAGCTTGGTATGGAAGATTGGATAAGTATCTTTTGAAGATTGGTTTTTCTAAAGGTAATGATGATATCAACTTATATTATAAAGTGACTAATGATGACATCTTGGTTATAGAATTTTTTGTTGATGATATAATCTTCGGAGGAGAAGATGGATTATGAAAATAATTTTCTATTAAAATGTAGCAAGAATTTGAAATGTCTATGATTGGAGAAATAAAATTCTTTTAAAGATTACAGATTTCACAGACTGACAAAGGTATATTCTTGAGTCAATCCAAGTACTTAAAGGAGTTACTAAAAGAAATTTGGGATGGAGAAATCTAAACCGATAAGCACACCTATGACTACAAGTGACAAACTATCACTAAGGGATGAATCTACACTTGTTAATCCAACTAGGTACAAATCTATGATAGGAGGTTTATTGTATTTGACACAAACTAGACCTGATATCATGAATGTAGTATGTTTTGTTTCAAGATTTCAGAGTAATCCTAGAGAAAATCATGAATTAGCAGTAAAAAGGATTTTACGGTACTTACAAGGCAATACAAATCTTGGATTATGGTATCCTAGAGATGAAAACTTTGAATTATGTCCATACATAGATGCAAATTGGGTAGGAGATGTGGATGATAGAAAAAGCACCACCGACGGAGGAATTTTTCTTGGAAATGGACTAGTTTCTTGGTTGAGTAAGAAACAAAGTTGTACATCCTTATCAACAACAGAATCAGAATATGTTGCAGCAGCAACTAACTGTACACAAGTACTATGGCTTAAGAAAATGTTGAAAGACATAAAGGTAAAATGCAAGGAACCTATAACCATCTATTGTGATAACATTGCAGCAATTGATATATCTAAGAATTCGGTACTACATTCTAAAACCAAACATGTTTCTATCAAACTAAATTTTCTAAGGGAAAATGTTGAAGCAAAAGAAATAAAATTGGTTTATGTGAATACTAAAGAGTAGATTGTAGATATTTTCACTAAACCTCTACCTAAGGAGACTTTTGAATATCTTATAGTATGCTTGGGGTCATACCCCCACCAGTAGATACTTAGAGAGTTGATGTTTGTCATCAATCGGCAAAATTAATAGAGAAATCTTTTACTCCAGCTTTGATGAGGAAGCTACTTCTCAGGGGGAGTAGTTGGTATACCAAATTGGTTGGTATACCAAATTGGTTGGTATGTTGTATATGAACTTGGTTTTACAGTAACTTTGGCATTCAATGTCAAAGGGGGAGAGATTGGTATGGAAAAACGCAAGGAAACACATGTCACTCTCAGGGGGAGAGATTGTTACTTTGGGAGATATTACTTATATTTTGATATTGTTGGTATTTTGGTATTTGGCATTTCTGTTTTGGCACTTTGATGGTTTTTCCATCTTGTGTTGCCATCAATGCCAAAGGGGGGGATTGTTGATATTTTGGTATGGTTTTTTCTTTGATGTCAACACCTACTAACACTTATCAACTTTGGCACTTTGGAGAATCACTTTGGAGAATCAAAAACATTCCCCGGCAAGCAAATGACTCACACAGAGTCACCGATATCTGGTACACCGGCAGGATATAATGATCACCGACACTTGGAATGGCATGGAAAACACTTGGTTATGTCAAAGACATTGTTTGGACACTTTGTCATGGAGATTTGAATTGGTTATTGCATCGGGCATTAATTTATTTGTAAATTGATTTTATTGTAATATCTTTTAGAGCCGACCTACTAAAATTGGTCCTAGGTTATGATATAAATGTAAGATCTTATTTGTAAGATCGAATGTGGAATGCAAGGAAGAATTGTGAGAAGGTATATGTGAGAATAAGCAGAGCTATACATGTAGACATCATTTGAAGGTGAAGCATGGTTTTTGTGAAAGCATATCAAAACTACACCAGTACTGAATCTAGTATATGAAGATGCTATTTTGAGCAGTACATTCTTATTGAATTTAACCATCTAATTGTAGTCAGTGTGACTCCTATTTTGTGTTTGAGCAGTGAGCTCTAGGCACTTGGCCTTTCTGCATGTGCAGACCCCATTTGTGTACACTTACTATATGTAGTAGTATCATTTGATTGTGGGTAAGGTTTCCCACCATGGTTTTTCCCCTTACAGGGTTTCCACATACAAATATTGGTGTTAAGTGTTGTCGATGACTTTTTCTTTTTGTTTCATGCATTAATCTTTATTGGTATTGCAATTATTTGATAAAACTGTCTACCAGTATAAATGACTGGTTTACCAGTATTAAGCAACATCTTGGTTAAGTTGTTTTGGTTTGAATTTATTAGACAACTGATTCAGCCTCCCCCCCTCTCAGTTGTCTCCAGGACCTAATAGATTCAACATTAAACAGTCACTTAAAACTTTTTAAATAACTTCATATTCAACTAACCTTTAGTTTTATTAGAAAAAATGGAAGATAAAGAAATGAACGCCATGTACAAGAGAACACCAATTTTACATGAAAACTCAAAGAGGGAAAAACAACAATAAGAGGTAACTCACAATATATGAATAAGATTATAATTTTTTTTTTATGAATACTGCCAAGAAATCTCACTTCTCTTGAAAGGAATTGGAGGCTGAGATGCACTACCTTAGAGCAAGATACAAAGTCACTTGTAGGTTAAGAATCAATGCCTCAGGGCAAGATATACAAATCTTACTAGGGAGACTCACTATCTCTGAGAAAGGTACATATATAAATAAATCAAGATGAATACACCCTCACCAAAATTGTTTCCAATAATCTCCTCTGAATGTAGCTACTCACACAAACAACCATTATGCAATTTGGCACAAATAATTTCACCACACACTTTTACAACCTCAACTTCCCATATTCTACTATTCACTTTGACTCAATACTCATCCCCATTTATTCCATCTTCTATATATATCATTCTCTTCATCACAAAACATAATTTAGGTTGGATAGAATAGGGGACAAGTATAAGTCCTATCAAGTGGGCCACTAGATGCAATTATAGAGAAAATAGTCCAATACAAGAGATAGAGAGGACCTAAGACATTAGTTTACAAATATTTAAGTGGTCCCAAAAATGAGACATGTTGGTACACATCCTTCAAAATTGGCAACAAGGTGATGTGTAGATTAACCATGTAGAACATAACTTGTCAGCTCAAAAACATATCTTCCAAATGAATTAAATCAATATAGATCCCTACAACCCAAGGTAGCACTGTTGGTATTATGGATGTGTTTCATTGGTTTTGTCATTGATGTCAACACTTACCTACATTGTTGACTTGGCACTATGGTTATATCAGTTTATTGTTGAACCCACACATTGTGTTCATCAGAAAGGTCAGTGACTTATGCACAGTCACCGATCTCTGCTCATCGACAGGTTATATAGTTCACTGGTACTGATAATGACTTGTTATCATTTGGAGATCACTTGATTATGTCAAAGACATGGTTTGGATACTTGGTTTTAGTTTTTTGGTTATTATTCTAAATGAGTTGACATATTTGTTGTTATTGGTAGATAGGTCTAGGTTATGGACCGGTATATGTTATCTATTCTAGATCAACACACCACATTATGGAGATGATTTATTATTGGTTATTGTATTGAGGTTGACATCAATACTTATTTTGCAATTGATTTGAATGTAATATTCTTAGTGAGCCAACCTTAGTATTTGGTCTTAGGTTTTGTATAAATGTAAGATCTCATTTGTGAGATGAATGCATGGGCATGGTATGTGTGAATATTGAAGATCATATGAGCAAATCATAGAGAGAATCAAGAAGACATCATTTGAAGGTTAAAGGAAGGTTTAAAGGTGTTTATCAGAGCTTAAACCGGTACTGAATCCAGGATTATAAATGCACTTTGAAGTAGTACATTATTCTAGGATTTAACCATCCTACTATAGTCAGTGCGACTCCCATTATTGAGCAGTGTTTTCTAGGTAGTTGGCCTTTCTGCATGTCCAAACCCCATTTGTATACACATACTATCTACAGTAGTATCATCTGATTGTGGGTGAGGTTTCCCACCATGGTTTTTCCCCTTATAGGGTTTCCACGCCAAAAATATTTGTGTTATGTGTTGTGGATATTGTTTCTCTTTTTGTTTCATGCATTAAGTTTCACCGGTATTGATATACACTATTAATCTATTTAACCGACATTAAGATTGGTTTAGTGGTATTAAGTATTAAATTGAATTAATTTATAATTGGGTTGAAATTCATTCACAACTGATTCACCCCCCCCCCTCTCAGTTGTTCTTTTGGTTCCTAACAATTGGTATCAGAGATAAGTCCTATTTTTGCAGAAGTCTAACAATTTGAGGAGATCCTATGGCAACAAACATTTTCAGGAAGGATAGTCCTAAACTTGATGGAACTAACTATGGTATATGGAATATCAGAATAGAGACACATCTAAATTGCATTGGAAGAGACATATGGGAAGTTACAAAGAATGATTATTTTGGTCCTACTCCGAATCAACCTAATCCACCAACATAGTGTAAGGACCTGGAGAATGATTGCAAAGTAAGAGAAGCACTTATGAGCACAGTATTAAATCAACAAATTATAGGATTATCAGACTGATCTCCTGCTAAAGCTATTTGGGATAAATTGGAAACATTGAAAGAGGGAGATACCACTATCAAAATTGCAAAACTGGAATGTTACTGGGTCAGCTATAAAAATTTGAAAATGGAAGAAGATGAAAGAATTTCTTCTTTTATGGAAAGAGTTAATGAAATTGTTATAGGAATACAATGTTGTGGAGGATCCTTAAGTGAAGATGAAATTCTTTCTAAAGTTTTAAGAGATTTTCTACCAGCTTACAAAATGAAAGTAACTACTATTAATGAGTTGAGAACGATGCTTAATACATCAGCATCTAGAGATACCTTGGTTAGAAACCTTTTAGCATTTGAGCTTGAGGAATTTGGTCATGTTGCTACAGTTACGACTGATTTAGCCTCTAGAGAATCATCATCTGCAACATCATCATCATCATCTGAAAAATCTTATTGGAAATCACTTTATGAAAAAGAACTTGAAGATATCATGAGAGAAAATGAAGATCTGGAAGAACTTGAAGCACTATTTGCAAGCAAGATGCCTAAAGGTCCAATTGGAAGTAAGTATGAAGGTAAAGCACCGTTTAAATATTTTAATTGCAATAGAGTTGGTCACATAGCATCTCAATGTCCTGATGGACATGCAAGATTGAGAGAGGAAGCTAAAAGAACATATAAGCCTAACCCTAATATCAGAGATATAGATTTAAAAGGAACGGAGATAAATCATGTTACTATGTTGATGAGGGAGTTACAGATGATTCTGATGGAGAACTGATAGAAAATGGATGGGCTTTTATTGCAATAAAAGAAGATCAACTGACACCTGCTATCCCACCGGTAGAGAAAGCCTTGGCAGCTAAAATTGAGGAAAATGATCAATGAATTGTTGGCATATGGACACTCCAATGAGACATTGTGTGTGATTGAAGGTTTTGTCATTGATGGCAATCTTGCAATCCTATGGCACCGGAAAGACATTATATCGGCAAAGCATTACTCAAACAAGACAATGCACTGGCATCAGCAAGATCAATCTACACCGGCACCATCACAGAAGATGTACACCAGCACAGAAAAGAACATGTATACTGGCACTGAGGCCGACATGATTTTTGATATATAATATTTTGTTTATTATTGTAAGCCGACTTGACAAATTGTAAAATGACTCTTGTATATAAAAGAGATCATTGTAGGCATTTGTGGGATATGGATAGGAAGTATAAATAAATTATAAGGCAGACCTAATGTGGGAATTGTAGGACAAGGGTATATGTAAAGAAAAGAGCAAGAACCAGTACTGAATCTGGCATTGAAGATGCTATTGTAAAGCAGTACAGAATATTGGATATGTGTAAATCCTCATTGTAAGTCAATGTGACTTCTTATTGAGCAGTGAGCTCTAGGCAGTTGGCCTTCCTACATGTGCAGGCCCCTATTGTAAGTAATATTCTCTTATTGGCTAGTAAGTGAATATTGTGGGTCACAAATCCCACCGAGGTTTTTCCCACACCGGGTTTCCCTATTAAACATCTTGTGTTATGGTGTTCTTTTCATGTGGATGTTTTTGATTCTGTTATTTGCATTAATTCTTGCATACTGGTATACTGTTACTTTATGTTCTGCATATTCAGTTTTAAGAAAATTTTATTACCGGTCAGATACTGATTCACCCCCCCCTCTCAGTATCTATGGCAACCCTAACAATTGGTATCAGAGCATGGTCCTCTATTTTCAGAAGCCTAACAGCTTGAGGAAGATCTTGACACCGGTAAAGATGGAAAATCTGATGAAGCAACTTGAAGGATCTCTTACTGACTATGATGCAGAGAAGTTGAAAAATATCAAATTAGAAGATGATTTAAAAGCAGCTCAGGACATTATTCAGGTACTTCAAGAAAATATTTCTGTTACAAGAAACAAGAGAAGAGAACTTTGTGAAAAATTGCAAAATGAGAATGATGAAAAGGAATCACTAAATGATATGATAAGCAAATTAAAACAAGAGATCATGACAACAAAAAATGAAATGCAGGATATCACTATGATATTTTGCAAAGAGATTGAGGATAGAAAGAAGAATGAAGAAGAATTGACTAGAAGACTAAGTGATGCAGCAAATGAGAACACAAGACCTAGCTATGAAAATGACATGTTGAAGACAGATCTGATGCATACTCAGAATGACTCAAATGAACTAATGAGACAAAAAGAAATTTTGGAAAGGGAATTGGAAACTGCAAATCAACACAAAGAAAAATTCAAGAAAAGCTCAGAAGAACTTGGTACCTTATTAAAGAATCAAAAACCCAAAGGTGACACTTCTGGAGTTGGATTTGAAGTTGGAGAAAGCTCCGGTACTGCAAATACCCTGGATCAAAGCAAACAGGTAAGACCCTCTAATACTTACAAATTCAATGGAAAATTCTTTAACTGTAATAAATATGGTCATAGGGCAAATGAATGTAGATCTAGGAATTATCAGAACATCAATCCTCCCACCGGTCAATGCACCAAATGCAACAAAATTGGTCATAACTCTGAAAAATTGTAGGATGAATGTAAGATGTTATGTTTGTGGAAGATTTGGTCATTTGTCAAATAAATGCAGAACACAAACTGGCATAGGTTATGGGAAAGCTATTCAAAAAAATAATGTAACTTGTTATGCATGTAACAAGATTGGTCATATTGCTAAATTTTGTAGAAGTAAAGGTACACTGGTAGATAATAGAAGTACTAGCTTGAAAGGTAAAGAAAAGGTTGAAGAGGTTAAGCAAGAATTTTCAAAGCAATGGATTAGAAAAGGTGATCTAAATATTGGGGTTACTCCTCCACCGGTAGAACCAACAAATGCTTCACTGACATGACAATATGATGCTCCACTAGTAGGATAGAGCAATGCTCCATCGGTAGGATGTTCTTTATCAAATTGAAGAAAATTATTTTGAGGGTTTGGCAATCAAATGACACATGTACTATTATTCCCTCGGTAAGAGAAAAGAAGTTGAAAATCCTTCATTACCGGCAAATAAAGCTAAGCTAATACATTGCTGCCAAGCAATTAATGTGGTAGGTAGCAGAAAAGACTTTATAAAATAAGGTTTTTGGCTCCATTTCATTTCACCGTGAGTTCAAACTTTCAGAGAGTGCGAAGATTTCCGAGCTAAGGCATTCCAAGCAAAGAGGCAAAGCACTTCAGCAATAAATCCATCCAAAGGCAGAAAAAGGTATTTATCATCATGGCATCCTCCTCTGCACCTGAATTCATAGCAAACCCTATAGTAGTCGAGGTTATAAAATGACCTAGGCCCATGTTTTAGCTAGTTCTTGAGGTAGCTAAGAAAGATGACAACATAGGTGCTTTTTCCCAAATTCCAAAGGGTGTTGTTTATGCAGAAGACCCTAGAATGTATATTCATTGCAACATAAAGGAATTAGGTGATGAAGAAATAAAAAACATGTATAAATCTGTTATATGTGACAATGCCGAAAATGTGAGACCTGAACATAAAATTGTTGAAACCCTAGGATTCACTGAAATCCTCTACATTCCTAAATTTCCCAAGGAAGTGGTTAGGATAGTTCTAAGCAGGGTACATGGCTCATTCTTTTGGCTTGACTCAGTGCATAAAATTACAAAGGTAGCTATGAAAGTAGTAACAGGGTTACCTTCCACCGGTACCAGACCCGACAAAACCAAGAAGGTCTCCAATGACCTAGTAATGAAATTAACTAGTGCAACATCTGACAAAAGATCATTGAGGGTTAATGATGTGACCGATACAAATGTGAGATTCATTAGCATGATTCTAGGTTACAAAGCAACTCATGCTAATAGGCTTAACTCTATTTCCAGTTTATGCGTAAAAAGTGCTTATGACATGGTGAAGGACAATGTAAAAATTGATATCTGTGAATGGTTAAAAGATGAGTTAATTGACAATTTGGCAAAAATAAAGAAGGATAAGAAAGGAACCTTTAGATTTGGAAATTTACTTGTATGCTTAATGCTACATATAACCAAATAGGCTCCCAGTATAGGCTACAAGGATTTTGGATTCGACATACCGGTAGGAAAACAATTGTCCGACTTATTCAACAACATGGGTGAAAACAAAGATAAGAATATCAATGAGTATTTTCAAGAACTAAAGGTCAGAATGAATAAAAGAATCAGACTATCACAGGAAATTGTCAACAAATACAAGGATGATATATGCTTTGTAATAAAAAAGGATGAGATCTGGATGGAAGCAATCATCCCAAGAACAATCTAGGTTACAGAGATGGGGTATGAAACAGATGACCACATAGTGGAAACTTATGCCAAAGCACTTCTGGAAGGCCCCAATGAACCAAAGGAAGAAGTATTTGGTAGTGCTGAGACCATCGAAAGTCAAATTCAATCTAAAAAGAGAGTAAAGAAAGTTGAGGCATTTGTGAGGAAAGGAACCAGACAAGCAAAAGCCATAAAGGAAGATGTATTAAAGAAAACCAGCATAACAAAAGAAGAGTTAGTAGCCCAACAACCTGAAACTCATCTATCACCGGTAGATACCTCCTCAGAAGGAGATATGCTAGCAACTTTCAAAAGAGTTGTTAGGAAAAGAGACCCCTCACCGGTGTCCACTCCTTCACCTAGAAGGACAAGACAGAAGAAACAAGCTGTGAGGTCTCCGGTCAAGAAAGCCACACCTAAGAAAAAGATGACCCCCAAAAGGAAGAAGAAGACAAACACTGACTTTGCCCCTCTTGACATACTACTAAATGAGATCACAGAGGAAGGTAAATTGAAAAACATAGGGAAAATCTATGACACCCTATCAGATGATGAGAAAGGATAAGTCGAGGAAAGTGTTATATTACACATGGACATGTATAAAAAGTTTTTGATGCAAGTCCTAAATGAAATTCCTGATGAACTATATAAAAGACTTGAGGCCAGAAGGCAAGGAATAATTGAGTTGGATAAGAAAATAAAAATAGAGAAATTACTTGCAGTATACCCGGTCAACTCACCTAAGGAAATTGATGATTTGATAGCTCAAGCCAACCGGATAGTTTTTTCCACTGCACATCGGCAAATATCACTAATGGCAGGTAGAGTTACTAGAGTTTCAGAGGAAACAGAAGATGGTTGGGATACATTCTTGGTTGAAAAAGAAAAACAAGAAGAATATAGGAATCCCAAGCCCATTCTGGTATATCAAAAGGACAAAGGGAAAGGTAAAGTTGGTGGACCACCAAGTATCAAGATTAGAGACAACTTACCCCAACCTCCTTTAAATACTCCACCGGTAAAAACAACAACTGTAGAAGATCAACCGACAACTGAGAGCATGGACACAGAGGATAATAATCCTAATCCTGAAGTCCTATATACTGTGAATGTTGATACTCAGAAAGTCAACATAGTGGTAGATAAGGATAAATTTGATAACAAAGAGCAACCGGCAACAGGAAACAAAGAGCAACTGGCAATAGATTCAGAGAAAAAGATGGAATCTGAAACACAATCAGAGAAATCAACAAAGCTAAAGGCTCCAGAACAGATGCTACCGGTAAGAAATGATGCAGGAAAAACTGTGCTTAAAGAGATGGAGACACAAACAGACATACTAGAGGTCAATACAAACATGGTCACTTCCACCGGCACTCAGCTTATTGGGTCACCATCAAATGTAACAGAGGTATTGCTTGAATCTATCAAGAAAATAACTGATTATAGCTCACAAGCCTATAAAGCGATAGATGATTCAATTCTAGTTTTGAGATCAATAGCTCCCAATTGTAATATAGCCAACAAAGATTCTTTAGGCCAGTTGGATACACTTTGTAAATATATTTCTAGAAATTTTGAGCAAACAAAGGTAGAAACTGTAAAGGAAAGTGTAGAAAAAGAGAAACAAAAATTCTTTGAGGAAGGAATAAAGAAGTGTAACAGGGAATTTGACACACTTCTACCGAAACTGTGCAATTTATTGAAAGAGTACAAAACTCTGTACAAAGACACCTATAAGATAAACTTTTTGACCACGGATGTAGACAAAAAGATGAGCAAGGTATAGGAAGAGATCAATAAACTTGCTGATAATTTTGTTAACTCACCTGATACATTATCAGTTTTTGAGGAAAAGATAACAAATTTTGAGGAAGAATGGCTCAAATTAGAAAGAGAGAAAGAAAAAATAATAAACAAGGAAAAATTCTTGAGATCTAAACTATGTCCAAGATTGGACTATTTAGCATCTCTATGGAAGGAAATCTCAGAGGCACTAACACAAGGTAGCAAAACACCGGTAGAACACTTGCAACATCTCACTGGTATAATATACAGAACTGAGATAGCAATAAAGCAGAGCAAGAAGTTTATGGATGGCATAAACCTAATTTTGGGAGATATTCTTCAGATAATAACCACCCACCTACAAGGTTGAGGTTATGAATTGGTACAACTAAAAAATCTACTAACCTTTGTCATTGATGCCAAAGGTGGAGTAGTAGTAGATGAGAAAAATCAAAACACAGGGATCACATGCTCAGGGGGAGCTCTCACATTTTTGGTAACATTTTTGGTCTACACATTTTCGGATATCTTTTGAAATTTCTCATGAGTGTTGCCATCAATGCCAAAGGGGGAGATTATTGGCATATGGACACTCGAATGAGACATTGTGTGTGATTGAAGGTTTTGTCATTGATGGCAACCTTGCAATCCTATGGCACCGACAATAAATTATACCGGCAAAGCATTACTCAAACAAGACAATGCACCAGCATCAGCAAGATCAATCTACACTGGCACCGACACAGAAGATGTACACCAGCACAGAAAAGAACATGTATACCGGCACTGAGGCCGACAGGATTTTTGATATATAATATTTTGTTTATTATTGTAAGCTAGCTTGGCAAATTGTAAAATGACTCTTGTATATAAAAGAGATCATTGTAGGCATTTGTAGGATATGGACAGGAAGTATAAATAAATTATAAGGCAGACCTAATGTGCGAATTGTAGGAGAAGGGTATATGTAAAGAACAGAGCAAGAACCGGTACTGAATCTGGCATTGAAGATGCTATTGTAAAGCAGTACAGAATATTGGATTTGTGTAAATCCTCATTGTAAGTCAATGTGACTTCTTATTAAGCAGTGAGCTCTAGGCAGTTGGCCTTCCTGCATGTGCAAGCCCCTATTGTAAGTAATATTCTCTTATCGGCCAGTAAGTGAATATTGTGGGTCACAAATCCCACCAAGGTTTTTCCCACACCGGGTTTCCTCGTTAAACATCTTGTGTTATGGTGTTCTTTTCATGTGGATGTTTTTTATTCTATTATTTGCATTAATTCTTGCATACTGGTATACTGTTACTTTATGTTCTGCATATTCAGTTTTAAGAAAATTTTATTACCAGTCAGATACTGATTCACCCCCCCCCCCCCCTCTCAGTATCTGTGGGAACCCTAACATGAATCATTGATAGTGGATGTTCACATCATATGACTAGTGATAAAAGTAAATTGTTATCTTTTCAAGAATATAATGGAGGTCTAGTAAGATTTGGTGATGATAAAGCTTGTTTAATCAAAAGAAAAGGCACTATATCTTTGGATGGTAAGCACAATACTGACAATGCTTATTATGTTAAGGGTTTGAAGCATAATCATTTGAGTGTTGGTCAATTAGTTGAAAAGGGATTTCAGTTACATTTCAAGAATGGAAAATGCAAAATCAGAAAGAGAACTGGATTGGAAATTGCAACCGGTAATCAGACTAAAGGTAATATCTTTCATTTGAATAACAGTGATAAGACATGTTTGATTGCACATATTGATGAAAGCTGGTTATGGCATAAGAGACTCTGTCATGTAAATTTTCACTGCATTGTAAAGATCAGTTCAATTAAGGAAGTAAGGGATTTACCTAAGATTGTGAAACCTCATAATCCAGTATGTAAGGAATGTAAAATGGGAAAGCAAGTTAGAATAATTTTTAAGAGTATTTCTAAGAAATCCAATTATGTTCTTGATTTAATTCATAGTGACTTGTGTGGTCTGGAAAGAATAAGAAGTCTATAGGGAGATAGATATTTTATGCTAATTATTGATGATTATTCTAGAATGTGTTGGGTTACTTTTCATAGGGAGAAATTAGAAGCTTTTGTTAAATTCAAGTTATACAAGCCAATGGTAGAGAATAAAACTGGTAAGAAAATTAAATGTTTAAGATCTGATCAAGGAGGAGAATTTACATCTAAGAAATTTAATACATTCTGTGAAGTGAATGGAATCAAAAGACATCTATCAGCAACTCAAACACCTCAGCAGAATTGAATTGTGGAAAGGAAGAACAAAACTATTCTGGAAGAAGCTAGAAGCATGATATTGGAAGTAAATCTACCTCATGTACACTGGAGAGAAGCAGAAAATACAACAATTTACACTTTCAATAGAGTTTACATCAAAGGTGAAACAAGTAAGACCCCTTATGAACTATGGTTTGGCAATACTCCTACTCCTAAATATAGTTGGCATATGCACACTCCAATGAGACATTGTATGTGATTGAAGGTTTTGTCACTGATGGCAACCTTGTAATCCTATGGCACCGACAAAGACATTATACCGACATCAGCAGATCACACTCTACACTAGCACTCAGGACACCAACACCGGCATAGAGGCCGACAGGATTTTGTTTTATTATATTTTGTTTATTATTGAAAAACTTTGTAAGCCGACTTGGCAAACTGTAAAATGACTCTTATATATTAAAGAGATCAATGCTGACATGAAAGAAGGAGATAGAAGTAGAAGGAAAAATATTAGGCAGACCTATTGTGCAAAATATAGGTTAAGGGGTATATATAAAGAACAGAGCAGGAACAAGTACTGAATCTGGCATTGAAGATGCTATTGTAAAGTAGTACAAGTTGTTGGATTTGTATAATCCTCATTGTAAGTCAGTGAGACTTCCCATTGAGCAGTGAACTCTAGGCAGTTGGCCTTCCTACATGTGCAGGCCCCTCTTGTAAGTAATATTCTCTTACTGGCCAGTGAGTGAATATTGTGGGTCACAAATCCCACTGAGGTTTTTCCCACACTGGGTTTCCTCGTTAAAATCTTGTGTTATGGTGTGCTTTTCATGTGGATGTTCTTGATTCTGTTTATTGCATTATTTCTTGCATACCGGTACACTGTTATATTATGTTCCGCATGTTTTAAGTTAAGAAATTCAATCAACCGGTTAGATAATGATTCACCTCCCCCTCTCAGTATCTGTGGGATTCGTAACAATTGGTATTAGAGCCTGGTCCTCTATTTTCAGAAGCCTAACAGCTTGAGGAAGATCTTAACACCTGTAAAGATGGAAAATCTAATGAAGCAACTTGAAGGAGCTCTTACTGACTATGATGCAGAGAAATTGAAAAATATCAAACTAGAAGATGATTTAAGGGCAACTCAGGATATCATTCAGGCACTTCAAGAAAATTTTACTATTGCAAGAAATAAGAGAAGAGAACTTTGTGAAAAATTGCAAAATGAGAATGATGAAAAGGAATCACTTAATAATATGATAAGCAAGTTGAAACAAGAGATAATGACAACAAAGAATGAGATGCAGGATATGACTATGAGATTTTGCAAAGAGATTGAGGATAGGAAGAAGAATGAAGAAGAATTGACCAGAAGACTAAGTGATGCAACAAATGAGAACACAAGACTTAGCTATGAAAATGACATGGTTAAGACAAATCTGATGCATACTCAGAATGACTCAAATGAACTGATGAGACAAAAGGAAGTCTTAGAAAGAGAACTAGAAACTGCAAATCAACATAAAGAAAAACTGAAGAAAAGCTCAGAGGAACTTGGCACCTTGTTGAAGAATCAAAAACCTAATGGTGACACTTCTGGAATTGGCTTTGAAATTGGTGAAAGCTCTGGTACTATAAATACTCAAGATCACAGCAAACTAGTAAGGCAACCTAATGCCTATAAATTCAATGGAAAATGCTTTAACTATAATAAGTATGGTCATAGAGCAAATGATTGTAGATCTAGAAATTATCAGAATATCAACACACCCACCAGTCAATGTTCTAAATGCAACAAAGTTGGTCACAACTCTGAAAAACTATAGAATGAATGTGAGATGTTATATTTGTGGAAGATTTGGACATTTATCTAATCAATGCAGAACACAAATCGGCATAGGTTATGGAAAAGCTATTCAAAAGAATAATGTAACTTGTTATGCATGTAACAAGATTGGGCATATTGCTAAATTCTATAGAAGTAAAGGAACACCAGTAGACAACAAAAGTTCTAGCTTGAAAGGTAAAGAAAAAGTTGAAGAGGTTAAGCAAGAATTCTCAAAACAATCGATTAGAAAAGCTGATCTAAATATTGGGAATACTCCTCCACCGGTAGAACAAACCAATGCTTCACCGGTAGGATAGAGTGATGCTTCACCGGAAGGACAGAGCAGTGCTCCACCGGCAGGAAGTTCTTCATCCAATTGAAGAAAGTTTCTTTGAGGGTTTGGCAATCTAATGACACATGTATTATTATTCCCTCAGTTAGAGATAAGAAGTTGAAAATTACTTATTACCAGAAAACAATATTAAGTGAATACTTAACCGACATGCAATTAATGTGGTAGATGGTGAATAGACACTATAAAATTAAGGTTTTGGCTCCATTTCATTTCACCTAGATTTCAAATTTACGAAGAGCATGAAGATTCTGAGCTAAGGTATTTCGAGCAAGAAGCAAGAACACTCCAAGCAATCATTCATCCTAAAGGCAGTAAAAGGTATTTAATCATGGCATACACCTCTGCAATTGAATATATAGCAAACCCTACTATTGTTGAAGTGATAAAAAGACCTAGTCCTATATTTAAGTTGGTTCCCGAGATAGCAAAGAAAGATGATACCTTAGGTGTTTTTTCTCAAATTCCTAAGGGAGTTGTTTATGCGGAAGACCCTAGAATGTACATCCATTGCAACAATGAGGAACTAGGAGATGAAGAAATTAAAACCATGTTTAAAACTGTGATATGTGATAAAATCGGCAATGTAAAAGATGAACACAAAATCATTGAGACCCTAGGATTTACAGAGATCCTTAGCATTCCTAAATTTCCCAAGGATGTAATTAGGATGTTAGGGGTCCCATAGATACTGAGAGGGGGGGTGAATCAGTATCTAACTGGTCATAAGATTTTCTTAAGTTAAAACATGCAAAACATAATATAACAGTGTACCGGTATGCAAGAAATAATGCAATAAACAAAATCAAGAATATCCACATGAAAAGAACACCATAACACAAGATGTTTAACGAGGAAACCTAGTGTGGGAAAAACCTTAGTGGGATTTGTGACCCACAATATTCACTCACTAGCCAATAAGAGAATATTACTTACAATAGGGGCCTGCACATGCAGGAAGGCCAACTGCTTAGAGCTCACTGCTCAATGGGAAGTCACACTAACTTACAATAAGGATTATACTAATCCAATGACTTGTACTACTTTACAATAGCATCTCCAATGCTAGATTCAGTACCGGTTCTTGCTTTGTTCTTTACATATACCCTTGACCTATAATTCACACATTAGGTCTGCCTAATAATTTTCTTTATGCCCTTCCATCACCTATATCACTTTTTCAAATGTCTATAATGATCTCCTTTATATACAAGAGTCATTTTACAATTTGCCAAGTCAGCTTACAATAATAAACAAAATATTACATAACAAAAATCCTGTTGGCCTCTGTGCTAGTATACATATTTTCTTCTGTGTCAGTGCTGGTGTCGACTGATCTGTCGATGCTGGTGCACTGTCTTGCTTGTGTAATGCTTTGCTGGTATGATGTCTTGCTGGTGCCATAGGATTGCAAGGTTTCCTGTGTAATTCTTTGCCGGTATAATGTCTTGCCGGTGCCATACGATTGCAAGGTTGCATGTGTAATGCTTTGTCGGTATAATGTCTTGTCAGTGCCATAGGATTGCAAGGTTGCCATCAATGACAAAACTTTCAATCACATACAACGTCTCATTGGAGTGTCCATATGCCAACAATCTCCTCCTTTGGCATTGATGGCAACACTCATGAGAAATTTCAAAAAGTATCCAAAATGTGTAGTCCAAAAATATGAGAGCTCCCCTTGAGCATATGATTCCTGTATTTTGAACTTTCTCATCCCACTACTCCCCCTTTGGCATCAATGACAAAGGTTGTCAAGATGTCAGTAGATTTTTTAGTTTCATCTATCAATATCCTCAACCTTGTAGTTGGGTAGTTATTATTTGAAAAAGATCTCCCAAAATTAAGTTTATACTATCCATAAACTTTTTACTATCTTTTATTGTTGTTTCAGTCCTCTGTACTGTACCGGTGAGATGCTGCAAATGCTCTGCCGGTGTTTTGCTGCCTTGTGTTAGTGCCTCTAAAATTTCCTTCTGCAAAGATGCTAAATAGTCCAATTCTGGACTTAGTTTAGACCTCAGATGTTTTGCCTTGTTTATTATTCTTTCTTTTTCTTTTTCGAGTTTGAGCAATTCTTCCTCAAAATTTGCTATCTTCTCTTCAAAAACTGATAATGAATCCGGTGAGTTGACAAAAATGTCTGCAAGCTTATTTATCTCATCCTATGTCTTGCTTATTTTCTTGTCAATATCTACAGTCAAAAAGTTTGTTTTACATGTATCTCTATACAGATTTTTGTATTCTTTCAACAAACTACATAGTTCTGGTAGAAGTGTGTCAAAATTTCTATTACACTTCTTTATTTCCTCATCAAAGAATTTCTGTTTCTCTTTTTCTACCTTGTCCTTTACTGATTCTTACTTTATTTTCTCAATGTTTTCAGAAATATATTTACACAATGTGTCCAATTGTCCTAAAGAATATTTATTATCTATATTACAGTTTGGAGCTATTGCCTTCAAAATTGGTATTGAATCATCTATTGCTTTATAAGCCTGTGAACTGCAGTCAGTTATTTTCTTTATGGAGTCTAATAATACCTCAGTCACATTTGTTGACTTGAGTGTTGATGATGACCCAACAATCTGAGTACCGGTGGAAGTAACCATGCTTGTATTGACCTTTGGTAGGTCAGTTTGTGTCTGCATTTCTTTTAGCACTAGTTTTCCTACTTCACTACTTATTAGTGGCACTGTTTCCTTATGAACTTGTTCCAGAGCCTTTAGCTCTGATGGTTTCTCTGAATGTTGTGTTGTCTCTATCTGTGCCTCAGACTTTGCCTTTTTCTCTATATCATGTGTCGGTTTCTCTATTTCCCCTGCTACTAGAGGCTCATTAGCCATATCTGACTTGTCAGTTATATCTTTATCAACTATTATGTTGATCTTTTGGGTATCAACATTTATAGTATACAAAACTTTAGTAATAGGATTGCTATCTTCTGCATCCATACTTTCTACTACCAGTTGGTCTTCAGTAGTTGTAATTTTTATTGGTGGGGGTAGGTTGTCTTTAACTTTTATGCTTGGTGGTCCACCAACTTTGCCTTTCCCCTTGTCCCTATCCTTCTGATATACTTTTATAGGCTTAGGTTTCCTGTATTCTTCTTGTTTTTCCTTGTCAACTAGGAATATGTCCCAACCATCTTCTGTTTCCTCTATTACTTCAGTAACTCTTCCTTCCATCAGTGAAATGTGCAGGTGTGCAGTAGAGAATACTGACCGGTTTGCCTAAGTAATCAAATCATCAATTTCCTTGGGAGAGTTTACTGGATATACAGCTAGTAGTTTCTCTATTTTTATTTTCTTATCTAATTCAATCACTTCTTTCCTTCTGGCCTCGAGTCTTTTGTACAAATCATCAGGAATTTCATTTGCTACTTCCATCAAAAATTTCTTGTACATGTCCATATGTAGTATCACACCTTCCTCAACTTGCTCTTTCTCATCAGCAAATAGAGTGTCATAAATTTCCTCTATGTTTTTCAGTTTTCCTTCCTCTGTGATTTCATTTAACAATATATCAAGAGGTGTCAAGTCATTGTTTGTCCTTTTCTTTTTCTTTGGTGTTAGCTTCTTCTCGGGTGTGACCTTTCTAACCAGAGATATCACTGCTTGTTGCTTTTGCCTTGTCCTTCTAGGTGAAGGAATGGTTGTCAGTGAGGGATCTCTTTGTCTAACAACTCTTTTAAAAGTTGTTGGCATGTCACCTTCCGAAGAAGTACCTACCAATGATAGATGAGCTTCAGGTTGTGGAGCTACCAACTCATCTTCTGTTATGTTGTTGGTTTTCTTTAGTACATCTTCCTTAATGGCCTTTGCTTGCCTGGATCCTTTCCTCACAAATGCCTCAACCTTCTTTACTCTTTTCTTTGATTGTATTTGGCTTTCTATTGTCTCAGCACTACCAAATACTTCTTCCTTAGGTTCATTTGGGGCTTCCAGAAGTGCTCTAGCATAAGTTTCAACTATGTGATCATCTGTCTCATAGCCCATCTCGGTTACCCAAATTGTCCTTGGGATGACTGCTTCCATCCAAATTTCATCTTTCTTAATAACAAAGCATATATCATCTTTGTATTTGTCTACTATTTTCTAGGATAACCTTATTCTTTGCTTCATTTTGGTTTTCAATGCTTGAAAAAAGTCATGAATATTGTTCTCCTTGTTTTCACCCATGGTATTGAACAATTCTGTCAATTGCTTTCCTACTGGTATGTCATATCCAAGTTCTTTATAACCTATACCGGGAACCTATTTTGTTATGTGTAGCATTAGACATACCAACAAATTTCCAAATCTGAAAGTTCCTTTCTTGTCCTTCTTTATCTTTCCAAGGTTGTCTATTAGTTCATCTTTTAACCATTCACAGATGTCAATTTTTGCATTGTCTATTACCATATCATAAGCACTCTTAATGCATAAACTTGAAACTGAGTTAAGTCTGTTATAATGAGTGGCTTTGTAACCTAATATCATACTCATGAATCTCACATTGATATCTTTTACATCATTAACCCTTAGAGATCTCTTATCAAATGTTGCACCTGTCATTTGGAACCTTCTTGGTTTTGTCAACTCTCTTACTTGTGGTCGGTAACCTTGTGACAGCTTTCACAGCTTCCTTGGTGATCTTATGGATTACATCTAGACATAAAAATTCTCCATGAACTCTACTTAACACTATCCTAATCACATCCTTTGGAAATTTAGGAATGCTAAGGATTTCTGTCAATCCTAGGGTTTCAATAACCTTGTGTTCAGCTTTAACATTGCTGGTATCATCACATATTATGGTTTTATACATGGTTTTGATTTCCTCATCTCCTAACTCTTCAATGTTGTAGTGGATGTACATTCTAGGGTCTTCAACATATACAACACCTTTAGGGATTTGAGAAAAAGAAGCTAAGGTATCATCCTTCTTTGCTATCTCAGGGACTAACTAAAATACGAGCCTAGGTCTTTTAATTACTTCAACAACAATAGGGTTTTCTATGTATTCAATTGCAGAGGTGGATGCCATGATTAAATACCTTTTCTTGCCTTGGATGGATGATTGCTTGGAGTGTGCTTGCTTCTTGCTCGAAATGCCTTAGCTCAGAATCTTCGCGCTCTCTAAAAATTTGAAATCACAGTGAAATGAAATGGAGCCAAAACCTTATTTTTATAATGTCTTTTCACCATCTACCACATTAATTGCATGGCGGTTAAGTATTCACTTAACATTATCTACCGATAATAAGTAATTTTCAACTTCTTATCTCTAACCGAGGGAATAATTAGCACATGTGTCATTAGATTGCCAAACCCTCAAGGAAATTTTCTTCAATTAGATGAAGAACTTTCTGCCGGTGGAGCACTGCTCTGTCCTACTGGTGAAGCATCACTTTGTCCTACCAGTGGAGCATTGATTGGTTCTACCGGTGGAGAAGTATTCCCAATATTTAGATCTGCTTTTCTAATCCATTGCTTTGAGAATTCTTGCTTAACCTCAAGCTAGCACTTTTGTTGTCTACCGGTGTTCCTTTACTTCTACAAAATTTAGCAATATGCCCAATCTTGTTACATGCATAACAAGCTACATTATTCTTCTGAATAGCTTTCCCATAACCTATGCCAGTTTGTGTTCTGTATTTATTTGATAAATGTCTAAATCTTCCACAAATATAACATCTCACATTCATTCTGTTGTTTTCAGAGTTATGACCAACTTTGTTGCATTTTGAACATTGACCGGTGGGTGTATTGATATTCTGATAATTCCTAGATCTACATTCATTTTCTCTATGACCATACTTATTACAGTTAAAGCATTTTCCATTGAATTTATAAGCATTAGGTTGTCTTACCGGTTTTCTATGATCCTGAGTATTTGTAGTACCGGAGCTTTCACCAACTTCAAAGCCAATTCCAGAAGTGTCACCTTTAGGTTTTTGATTCTACAGTAAGGTACCAAGTTCCTCTGAGCTTTTCTTGAATTTTTCTTTGTGTTGATTTGCAGTTTCCAGATCCCTTTCCAAGATTTCTTTTTGTCTCATCAGTTCATTTGAGTCATTTTGAGTATGCATCAGATCTGTCTTCAACATGTCATTTTCATAGCTAAGTCTTGTGTTCTCATTTTCTGCATCACTTAGTCTTCTGGTCAATTCTTCTTCATTCTTCTTTCTATCCTCAATCTCTTTGCAAAATCTCATAGTCATATCCTGCATTTCATTTTTTGTTGTCATGATCTCTTGTTTCAACTTGCTTATCATATCATTAAGTGATTCCTTTTCATCATTCTCATCTTGCAATTTTTCACAGAGTTCTCTTCTCTTATTTCTTGCAATAGTAAAATTTTCTTGAAGTGCCTGAATGATATCCTGAGCTGCTCCCAAATCATCTTCTAATCTGATATTTTTCAATTTTTTTTGCATCATAGTCTGTAAGAACTCCTTCAAGTTGCTTCATCAGATTTTCCATCTTTACCGGTGTCAAGATCTCCCTCAAGCTGTTAGGCTTCTGAAAATAGAGGACTAGGCTCTGATACCAATTGTTAGGGGTCCCACAGATATTGAGAGGGGGGGTGAAGCAGTATCTAATTGGTAATAAGATTTTCTTAAGTTAAAACATGCAGAACATTAAATAACAGTGTACCAGTATGCAAGAAATAATGCAATAAACAGAATCAAGAATATCCACATGAAAAGAACACCATAACACAAGATGTTTAACGAGGAAACCTAGTGTGGGAAAAACCTCGATGGGATTTATGTCCCACAATATTCACTCACTAGCCTATAAGAGAATATTACTTACAATAGGGGCCTGCACATGCAGTAAGGCCAACTGCCTAGAGCTCACTGCTCAATGGGAAGTCACACTGACTTACAATAAGGATTATACTAATCCAATGACTTGTACTGCTTTACAATAGCATCTCCAATGCCAGATTCAGTACCGGTTCTTGCTTTATTCTTTACATATACCCTTGACCTATAATTCGCACATTAGGTCTACCTAATAATTTTCTTTATGCCCTTCCATCACCTATATCACTTTTTCAAATGTCTATAATGATCTCCTTTATATACAAGAGTCTTTTTACAATTTTCCAAGTCGGCTTACAAAAATAAACAAAATATTACATAACAAAAATCCTGTTGGCCTCTGTGTCGATGCCAGTGTAGAGTGATCTGTTAATGCCGGTGCACTGTCTTGCCTGTGTAATGCTTTGCTAGTATGATGTCTTGCCAGTGCCATAGGATTGCAAGGTTGCCTATGTAATGCTTTGTCGGTATAATGTCTTGTCGGTGCCATAGGATTGCAAGGTTACCTATGTAATGCTTTGCCGATATAATGTCTTGCCGGTGCCATAGGATTGCAAGGTTTCCATCAATGACAAAATCTTCAATAACATACAATGTCTCATTAGAGTGTCCATATGCGAACATAGGATAGTCTTAAGCAGGTTACATGGTGAGTTTTTCTGGTTGGATGTAGTCCACAAAATCACCAAGGAAGCTGTGAAAGTTGTCACAGGGTTACCAACCACTGGTAAAAGACCAGATAAAACCAAGAAAGTTTCCAATGACCTAGTTATAAACTCAACTGGTGCAACATTTGACAAGAGGTCCCTAAGAGTTAATGATGTAACAGACATTAATGTAAGATTAATCAACATGATATTAGGGTATAAAGCTACTCATGCAAATAGACTCAATTCAGTTTCAAGTTTATGCATTAAGAGTGCTTATGATATGATCAAAGATAATGCAAAAATTGATGTATGTGAGTGGTTAAAAGATGAATTAATTGACAACCTTGGAAAGATCAAGAAGGACAAGAAAGGAACTTTCAGGTTTGGAAATCTATTAGTATGTTTGATGCTACATATAACAAATCAGGTTCCCGGTATAGGCTACAAAGAACTTGGATATGATATACCGGTAGGCAAATAGTTAACAGAACTATTCAATAACATGGGAAAAGACAAGGAAAATAATATTCATGACTTTTTCCAAGCATTAAAGGCCAAAATGAAGAAAAGAATAAGGTTATCACAAAAGATTGTTGACAAATACAAAGATGAAATATGCTTTGTAACCAAGAAAGATGAAATCTGGATGGAAGCAGTCATCCCTAGAACAATCTGGGTAACAAAGATGGGTTATGAGACTGATGATCACATAGTTGAAACTTATGCTAAAGCACTTCTGGAAGCACCAAATGAACCTAAGGAAGAAGTATTTGGTAGTGCTGAAACCAATGAAAGTAAAATACAATCTAAGAAGAGAGTGAAAAAGGTTGAAGCAGTTGTGAGAAGAGGTTCCAAACAAGCAAAAGCCATCAAAGAAGATGTATTGAAGAAAACTGGTATAACAGAGGATGAGTTAGTAGCTCCACAACCTAAAACTCACCTATCACCGGTAGGTACTTCTTTAGAAGGAGACATGCCTGCAACTTTCAAAAGAGTTGTAAGAAAAAGAGGTCCCTCACCGGCAACCACACCTTCACCCAGGAGGACAAGGAAAAAACAACAAGCAGTGAGATCTCTGGTAAGAAAGGTCACACCAAAGAAGAAACTGACACCCAAGAAGAAAAAGAGGACAAACAAAGACTTGGCCCCTCTTGATATACTTCTGAATGAAATCATGGAGGAAGGAAAATTGAAGAACATAGAGAAAATATATGACACCTTAACAACTGATGAAAAAGAGCAAGTTGAAAATAGTGTTATATGACACATGGATATGTATTAGAAGTTTTTAATGGAAGTAGTCAATGAAGTTCGAGATGAACTATTCAAAAGACTAGAAGCAAGAAGACAAGCAGTAATAGAACTGGATAAGAAAATAAAAATTGAAAAGCTACTAGCTATGTATTCAGTAAATTCTCCCAAAGAAATTGATGACCTAATTGCTCAAGCCAACAGGACAATATTTTCTACTGCACACCGGCACATTGCTTTAATGGTTGTAAGAGTAAATGAGGTGACTGAAGAAATTGAAGATGGATGGGACATATTCCTAGTTGAGAAAGAAAAACAAGAAGAATATAGGAACCCCAAACCCATTAAAGTTTATCAGAAATATAGAGACAAGGGGAAAGGAAAAGTTGGTGGACCACCTAGTATCAAGGTTAGAGACAACTTACCTCCACCTCCTTTAATTACTCCACCAGTAAAAACAACAACTACAGATGATCAACCGGCAGCTGAGAGTATGGATGTAGAGGATAATAATCCTAATCCTAAAGTTTTATATACTGTAGATGTTGATACTCAGAAGATCAACATAGTGGTAGACAAAGATACAACTGATAAGACTAATATGGCTAGTGAGCCTCTGATAGCTAAGGAAACTGATAACACATAGGAGAAACCGGTAGAAGATAAAGAGAAAAAGGTAGAGACTTAGACACAAAATGAGACAACACAACAAACAGAGCAAAAGGCTCCAGACTAGCAACAACAACAGCAACAAGAATAGGTACATAAGGAAACAGTGCCACCGGCAACTAGTGAAGCAGAAAAACCATTGCTTAAAGAAATGCAGACACAAACAGACCTACCAGAGGTCAATACAAGCTTGGTTACTTCCATCGGTACTCAGAATGTTGATTCATCATTAGGATACAAATCAACTAATGTGAGTGAGGTAATATTAGATTCAATCAAGAAAATAACCGACTGCAGCTCACAAGCTTACAGAGCAATTTATGATACCATACCAATTTTGAAGGCAATTGCTCCTAACTGTAATATAGATAACAAAGATTCTTTAGGACAACTTTTTGACTATAGATATAGACAAGAAAATGGGCAAGGTACAGAATGAGATCAATAAACTTGTAGATAGTTTTGTCAACTCACCTGATACACTATCAGTTTTTGAGGAGAAGATAACAAATTTTGAGGAAGAACTACTTAAATTGGAAAGAGAGAAACAAAGAATAGTAAATAAGGCAAAGCATTTGAGATAAAAGCTAAGTCCAAGATTGGAATATCTAGCATCTCTACGGAAGGAAGTATCTGAGGCATTAATACATGGAAAGAAAACACCGACAGAGCATTTGCAGCATCTCACCGGTACAGTGAAAAGAATAGAAACAACAATAAAGGATAGCAAAAAGTTTATGGACAGTATAAACTTGATTTTGGGAGATCTTTTTCAAATTGTAACCATCTAGTTACAAGGTTGAAACTACAATGTAATGCCCCGCCAGGAAACCCCAAAGGGTTTAAGTTAAAAAACACTCAAATAGAGTGTAAAATTTTTTTTTTAAAAATATAATTAAGTGCGTTAATGAAACATTACAACGTTAAGATAGATTGAAGTTATCTCAAAGTTATCTCTACCTAGATAACACAGCGGAAGGCTAAAACGATCCTAAGGAGTTTCCCAACGCGATTACACAACCTTACACCTAACTCAACTTGCGTCATTTGATTTATTAAACTGGATATCTTATTTACGAGATATTGCATAGATCTAAATTACATATGTGTTCAATGTTTTGACAACTTATGACCTTAGGGAACGTTCAATTACTTTGGTTGATGAGGAGGCCATCAAGAGGTTAATAACTCAATGCACTTTAATTCATAGTTTCATTAGGAGGTTTCCTAATAGGTCCAAGCATTTTAAATATAACAAAGTTCATTCATTAGAGTTTTAAAATAACCATCCACACTTGACATCATCTTTTATTGCTATAAATGTGCTTAATGAGATACGTTCGTTCAAGGTTAAACTATGATTAGTAAAGCGAGGGTTCCATCATTTGATTTTAAAACATACACCCACATTTGATCTCCTTCTTAAATATTTAAAGCATGGTTGATAAGAGAAATTCATTCCTTAAAGATTAACTACAGTTAATAGAATGAGATTCCCTTCATTAGATTTCGTGCACAGCCAACTGATGAGTTGAAGTTCTTTTATGAAGGGTATAATGTGAGTAGCCATAGGATTCATTTGATGTTTTAATAATGCAAAGAGATGGACTAACTTCATTTAGATGAGAGTGTATTAGGAATCCCATGAGTTCATCCTTTAAATTAAGATATATTTAGCAAGGTGATATTCATCATTTCAAGATTGGAGTAACAAGATTAAACGACGTTCTTCTTTTAGAATTAAAATACGAATTATCTTATTGCATATCTCTTTTTTTTTTATTTGTTAGATGATAGTAATAGGAGAGACATCACTCTTTTCTTTTCTTTTTGTTAAATGAATTAATATGCGAGGAATGCTTTTGCTAAGATTTAATGTATAAACAACTGATCAATTATTTCCCATTCTAGTTCAAACTTAGCGAACATGAGGGATTCCTTTTATAAACATTAACATATGGGTTTTCTAGTTGGGTTCACCCGGTTTTAGAAGTAATCTGGTGAGGGTTAATGATTAAAATTACAACATAAATTACTAAGTATATTCATTCAATACACAACATGAATATTTGATTGAGTCCACACGATTATCAATTTAATCCGGTGAGGATTATTGTTAAGATTAAAACGTGAAATAACTTAGCAAATTTATCCTATATAATGAAACATAACTGACATGGTGTGATTCATTTACTAAGGTAAAAGGATAGATATTTCTATGATGTTCTTCTTTTAAATTTTGATCTAAGAATTGTGACAAATTTTTTTAACTTTGTTATTCCCTTTTTACATTCATTCCATTAACATTCTTTTTAACAATTAATCCAATGAAGTATTTCTATCTAGATTTCTTCCACTATTACAATTCAAATTAACATTACCCAATTACCATTTCCACACTTTAATTTTTGCAATATTTAAATACCATGCCATATTCATAATTCACAACGTTTTATGAACTTAAATAACTACAGTTAGCCATATGAATAATGTTATGCATTTAAATTCGAATTCATTAAACTTCCACCATACACTCATGCAAGATTACATCCTTTCATGATAATTCAAAACATAAAACAAGGCACGCTATAAACATCGCATAACACAGATATGATCTCGGAGTTCACCCCGGATGGGCTACATCTCCGGGTCTGCTCAACTGCAAGACCCCTTTGGTATTATATATAGTTAAGGTTACATAATTACATGTCTTTACAATCTTGCCTTTTAGGCGAACACATACACCATTCCACCTCTACCTCGTTAGTTTATTACACAGTGATCCCTTTTAAAAACGGGTAAAATTAAATCATAACAAAAGAAGACAACCAAACCTAAATTCTATTGTTTTGACGGTACCCTAACTAGGGTTTTGACCGACTTATGACCAAAACTAGCATATCAAGTCTTACTATAAACTAACCAATTTAATTACAGACATTTAAACTGCAAGGACATCACCCGGAAGATGCATTTGTTTACCCATATCATCTCTATCCACAATTGTCGGTCGAGTTTATGGTTTTGATAATTTAACTATATTTAAAAATGCGTATTAGTCCACCGCTACTAATTAGTTCATGTTATTAATAAATATTAACTCGATTATGGCGTAACCAATATGAAATTAAAAACTTGCATTAGAGAATGGATTTTCTACGTGTTGATCCTCTAAAATCCAAACATATTATGCGCTAATTTTGAAATTAAATGAGGTAAGAACTGAATTTAGAGTTACATAATAACTAGGAGATTAGATTTAAATCTCTAATACTAATTTTAAACTCAGTTAATAATCAGAATTTATTTCCCTTTTTTTTTATATATAACATACAAATAACTTTCTTTCTTTCTTTTTTTTAAAAGATTATATAAAATAATAAAAGGAATTAATTAAAGTTTAAATGTAACAAATCTGTCTTTTTTTTTGAAACAGCAAAAAAAGAGGGAAAGAAACCCCACGTGGACAACCACGTGGGTCTCCCCTTGGCAGCCCTTCCCATCTGTTGGTAGCGCAGCCTACCATTGGTAGCGCTACTGCCCAATGGTAGCAGGCTGCTACCTCAGGTAGCACTGCTACCATTTGGTAGCAGATCGCTACCAGTGGTAGCGCTGCCTACCAACTGGTAGCATAAGCTACCTGCAGCGAGAGGCCAGGGAAGGGATTTTTTTGTGTTTTAATTTATTTATTATTTTTTTTTGTTTTCAACACACACAAATTTGCAAAAACAGAAATAAATAAAAAGGAAACCATAACAAATCTCCAAAACACACAGTCTTACAGACAGGAAAAAAAAAGAGAATAAGTTCCAGCAAACCCCTTTCATTTTTATATTTTTTTTTGAAGAAACTCACATTCCAAAAAAAACAAACCTTCTATTTTGAAAGAAACTCATAAACAATACATTTTTCCAGAATTCTCAGAATATTATGGATTTCAAAAGAGGGCAAAATAGAAGAGTCTTTGAAGAATAACCAAGCCTTCAACCAACTGAAAACTAAATCTTAATAAACATTCATGGGTAGCAATCCTCTCTGTTTTTCCAGCATTTCATGGAGGGCATAACAATAAACAAAAGGGGAGATTAAAATTTCTTACCTCCAAACGCTTTCCGGGAAGAGATTTTGATGAAGATGAGCTCCCAAATCAGCCGCTCTCTTTCCTCATCCTTCTCCAAAATCCCCAATCTCCCTTGCAAGAACCATCTTTTTCCAAGAAAGACCCAAAAAAGCCAAGAACCCCCAAAATGCTTGCAAAACTAAGTTAAAAAGAAAAAGCCCTAATTTTGCCCTAATTTTTAATTTCGAAATTAGGCATTTATTTTTAAAATAAAATAGATGAAAAATGGAAACCTCTTATTCATTTTTCCCTTAAAATTAAAAGCTTCCTTTTCCTATTGCGTTCTTTTAAATTTTAATTTCTCACCACAAGTTTTAAGCCTACTTCTTATTTCGAACCTGTTGGCCGAGTAAGGCATTTTGATTAAATTTTAATTTTCTAAAAATCAATCTTTTTATACTATGTCAACTATACAAGTAAAAAGGAAATAATTTTCGTTTAAATAATAATAATTTATCCCTTTTCTTCCAAAATGCGAAAATGAGTAATTTATTACTATCTCCCAAACGACTTTAAAAATTTTCCTTTCTAAAATGCATAATTTATTAAAATCGTAGTTATTAAAATTAACTATTAAATTAACTCGCTATAACTTAATAAAGCGACATTTTTAAATAAATGACTAATCTAATGCAAGAGTCTTGTTTATTCAAATTTCTCAACTACAAATGCATAAAAGTTACAAATGCGTAAATGAGCACACTAACCTCAGTTAAATACCTTAAGCTTGCTACAATAACAATTTAAAGCAATCTCTTAAATTAGTGATTAATCATATAGAAGAAGCTACCCATTTAAATTTCTAAATTTCTAATGCGCTCGTCTACTCTTAAATTTAAATTTAATACTTAGGATCACAAACCTCACTTACCTTGCGCAAGGCATGCAAATCGAGGAAGTCCTCCAAAACTCTCGACACGCATCCCAATGAAAGGCAAGCCCCACGAATCCACACACGATGCTCTCCTAACCATGGCTAAGGCAAGACGAGAGTTATATGACCACTAAATCCGAATTCAAAAGATGAAGGAGCATACTCAACCTTGCAAATTCCAAAAGAGATGAACCTTGCCCTAAGCGATGTTGTACCTGCAAATCTCCTGCACCCATGAATTCATACAAGCATGCATATACAAATACATATTCAATGAAGACGTTAGCTCAATATTTATCACAAGGGTTAGGAAACAATTATATTTACACGAGAATCGAGGCAAACACACAATAATAAGTATGCACAATTTATTTATATTATCTAAACTACACATTGCATAACGGTTAATCTACCATTCAAGAATGTCACATAGGAAGTCAATAAAGGTTAAACGGGTTTTAAAAGTCCGACTAGGGTATGGGCATTACATACAAACTCTACTAACATCTTGACAACCTTTGTCATTGATGCCAAAGGGGGAGTAGTAGGATGAGAAAATTCAATATCACAGGAATCATATGCTCAGGGGGAGCACACACATTTTTGGTAACATTTTTGGACTTCACATTTTTGGATCATTTTTGAAATTTCTCATGAGTGTTGCCATCAATGCCAAAGGGGGAGATTGTTGGCATATGCACACTCCAATGAGACATTGTATGTGATTGCAGGTTTTGTCATTGATGGCAACCTTGCAATCCTATGGCACCGACAAAGACATTATATCGGCATCAGCAGATCACACTCTACACTGGCACTCAGGACACCGGCACCGGCACAAAAGAAAGGAAGTATACTGGCACAGAGGCCAACATGATTTTGTTTTATTATATTTTGTTTATTATTGAAAAACTTTGTAAGCCGACTTGGCAAATTGTAAAATGACTCTTATATATAAAGAGATCACTGCTGACATAAAAGAAGGAGATAGAAGTAGAAGGAAAAATATTAGGCAGACCTATTGTGCAAAATATAGGTTAAGGTGTATATGTAAAGAATAGAGTAGGAACCAGTACTGAATCTGGCATTGAAGATGCTATTGTAAAGCAGTACAAGTTATTGGATTTGTATAATCCTCATTGTAAGTCAGTGAGCTCTAGGTAGTTAGCCTTCCTGCATGTGCAGGCCCCTCTTGTAAGTAATATTCTCTTATTGGCCAATGAGTGAATATTGTGGATCACAAATCCCACCGAGGTTTTTCCCACACTGGGTTTCCTCATTAAAATCTTATGTTATGGTGTCCTTTTCATGTGGATGTTCTTGATTCTATTTATTGCATTATTTCTTGCATACCGGTACATTGTTATATTATGTTTTGCATGTTTTAAGTTAAGAAATTCAATCAACCGGTTAGATATTGATTCACCCCCCCTCTCAGTATCTGTGGGATTCCTAACAAATACTTCAAAATATTTGGAAGCAAATTCTATATTAGGAGAGATGAGTATGTTGGTAAATTTGATCCTAGAAGTGATGAAGGAATATTTCTTGGTTATTCATCTAAGAGAAAGGCATATAGATGGTTTGATAAAAGATTGTAGAAGACCATTGAAAGTGATAATGTGAAGATAGATGAACCTTTTACAGTAAATTCAAGGTCTGTAGATTCCAAATTGGCAGTTGAGATTATCATAAATGAACCAATACAGATTGCACCAGTATAGAATATGGATCCAGTCACACGCGCATCATCAAAGAATTCCACAATGACTGAAGAACAACAATATGTGAATAAACCTAGGTATGTAAGACTGAATCATTCAAAAAATTAGATAATTGGGAATAAGTATCAAGGTGTTATGACAAGAGGAAGACTAGCAAATGAAGAGGTATGCTTAATTTTTCAAATTGAACCAACATTTATTATTGGAGCATGTCAAGATGAACATTGGATGAAAGCAATGGGAGATGAATTAGAAAAAATTGAAAAGAATAATACATGGACATTAGTTCCCCGACCTAAAGACAAAAATGTAATTGGAACTAAATGGGTATTTAAAAATAAACTTAATGAAGATGGTAAGGTAATCGAGAACAAAGCAAGATTAGTTTGTAAAGGATATTTACAGAAAGAGGGAATTCATTATAATGAAATCTTTGCACCGGTAGCTAGAATTGAGGTAGTTAAATTATTTCTTGCATTTGCAGCTTATAAGAACTATAAAGTATATCAGATGGATGTAAAATGTGCATTTCTGAATGGTTATATTGAAGAGGACATTTACATTGAACAACCTAATGGATTTTCATTGACAAATGATAAAGATATGGTTTGCAGATTAAGGAAAGCTTTGTATGGATTGAAGCAAGTTCCTCAAGCTTGGTATGCTAGATTGGACAAATATATTTTGAAGCTTGGTTACACTAAAGGTAATGTTGACATCAACTTATATTACAAAGTGACTAATAATGACAGCTTGGTTAATGAAGTTTTTGTTGATGATATCATTTTTGGAGGAGAAGATGGATTGTATAAGGACTTTGCTAACCAGATGCAGGAAGAATTTGAAATGTCTATGATTGGGGAGATAAAATTATTTTTAGGATTGCAGATTTCACAAACTGATAAAGGTATATTCATATGTCAAACAATATACTTGAAGGAAATATTGAAGAAATTCGGTATGAAAAACTCTAAACCGGTAAGTACTCCTATGACTACAACTGATAAATTGAGATTGAAGGATGATTCACCTCCTGTTAATCCGACAAGATAAAAATCTATGATTGGAGGTTTACTATATTTGACACAAACCAAACCTAATATAATGAATGCAGTATGTATTGTTTCAAGGTTTCAGAGTAATCCTAAAGAAAATCATGAATCAGTAAAAAGGATTTTTCGATATCTACAAGGCACAACAAATCTTGGTTTACGGTATCCTAAAGATGAAAATTTTGATTTATGTGCATACACCAATGCAAATTGGGCAGGAGATGTAGATGGAAAAAAGAGTACCACTGGCGGTACATTCTTTCTTGGTAGCCGATTGATTTCATGGATAAGAAAGAAGTAGAGTTGTACATCATTATCAACAATAGAATCAAAATATGTTGCAGCAGCAACTAATTGAACTTAGGTATTATGGATTAAGAAAATGTTGAAGGACATAAAGGTAAAATGCAAAGAACCAATAATCATTTATTGTGATAATTCAGTAGCAATTGATATATCAAAGAGTTCGGTATTTCACTCTAAGACTAAGCATGTTTCTTTCAAATATAATTTTCTGAAAGTGAATGTTAGAGCAAAAAAAGTAAGACTAGTTTATGTGAATACTAAAGAGCAGATTACATATATCTTTACAAAGCCTTTGCCTAAGGAAACCTTTGAATATCTCAGAGAGAAGATTGGGGTAATATCCTCACCAACAGAGACTTAAATGATTGAATATTGGCATCAAACCGATAGAAACTAACAAAAATCTTTTTCTGGCTTTGATGGAGGAGAGCTACTTCTCAGGGGGAGTAGTTGGTTTTATGTTCTGGTATTTCTTCTTAACTGCTTTGGCATTTGATGTCAAAGGGGGAGATATATCTATGGAAAAACATTATTCATTGGGGGAGAGATGTATACTCTTTTTATTTTGGTTTTGATTTTTGGTATTGATCTATTCTAGAGATTGTTGGTTTTTGGTTTTTTGGCATTTTGCTTTGGCACTTAGATGTTTTTCCATCTAGTGTTGCCATCAATGCCAAAGGGGGAGATTATTGGTATTATGGATGTGTTGCATTGGTTTTGTCATTGATGTCAACACTTATCTACATTATTGATTTGGCACTATGGTTATATTGGTTTACTGTTGAACCAACACATTGTGTTCATCGGCAAGGTTAGTGACTTATGCACAGTCACCAGTATATGCTCATCGACAAGTTATATGGATCACGGCTACTAATGATGACTTTTTATCATTTGGAGACCACTTGATTATGTCAAAGACATGGTTTGGATACTTGGTTTTGGTGTTTTGGTTATTGGTCTAATCGGGTTGATGTATTTGTTGTTACCAGCAGATAGGTCTAGGTTATGGACCGATATACGTTATCTATTCCAGATCAGCATGACATGTTATGGAGATGATTTATTATTGGTTATTGTATTAAGGCCAACATCTGGAATCACATCAAGACTTATTTTGTAATTGATTTGAATGTAATATTCTTAGTGAGCTGACCTTAGTATTTGGTCGTATGTTTTGTATAAATGTAAGATCTCATTTATGAGATGAATGCATGAGCATGGTATGTGCAAGTATTGAAGATCACATGAGCAGATGATATAGAAAATCAAGAAGACACCATTTGAAGGTTAAAGGAAGGTTTAAAGGTGTTTATTAGAGCTCAAACTAGTATTGAATCTAGCATTGCAGATGCACTTTGAAGCAGTACATTATTCTAGGATTTAACCATCCTACTAAAGTTAGAGTGACTCCCATTATTGAGTAGTGTGCCTCTAAGTGGTTGTCCTTTCTGCATGTGGAGACCCCATTTGTATATACATACTATCTGCAGTAGTATCATCTAATTTTTGCTAAGGTTTCCCACCATGGTTTTTCCCCTTACAGAGTTTCCACGTCAAAACTATGTGTTATGTGTTGTGGATATTGTTTCTCTTTCTGTTTCATGCATTAAGTTTCACCGGTATTGATATACGCTATTAATCTATTTAACCAACATTAAGATTGATTTACTGGTATAAGTATTAAGTTGAATTAATTTATAATTGGGTTGAAATTAATTGACAACTGATTCAACCCCCCCCCCCCCCTCTTAGTTGTCCTTCTGGTTCCTAACAAGCACCCAGATACATCTTGAAATAGTCTCCAATGTTGATACAGACCCTTAAATACATCATACAAGAAAGATAATAACCTTTGTCAGTCAAACCACAACAAGTATCTTAAACAAATAATACCAAACACAATGCAACACCAAACAGATCATTCAACATCATGGAGAGCATATAAGGACATTCCTTGAGCATCCAAAAATATTCCCAAAAACTTCTTTCTCATTGTCACATAAAAACATGCTAGCTCAATAGAAAATGATATAAAATACTTCTTGTGTAGGTGCATTTGGAAGACCAAAGGACTCAATGAATCCATTAAATACTTTTTAAGGTCTTAGGAGTGAAGAGCCAATCAATTATGATGTTTTGAGGTCCATTATGGCCTTTAATGATGAAAATTGTATTAAGTTTATAATTTGTCCTAAAGGGCGTGGTAAGGACCTTAGGACCAACAAAAAGATATAATAGTAATTTATGGCTTAGAGAGTCTAGGAAGGTTTAGGAAAGTTTAATAAAACATTTCATGACCTTGAGTGTCAATAGCTAGGAGTTTTTGATCAAATTATGTCATTTTGTATATTTGACAAATTTGAATATTTGAAATGCAACAGCTAGGTAGTTTTGGGGGGAAATTAGTTTTTAGGAGTTAAAAGCCTTAACCATGAAATGAAACAAATATAAAGTGGTTGATATAGTTAGGGAGAATTTATAAATAGTTTATGTAATGCTTTGTACGATAGATCATGCTGGTGTATGGACTGTGAACCAAGAAAATCAGTAAAACACTTTATTCTCTGCCATTTTTTATGTTTGGTGCATTAGAATTTTGGTTTTTATTGGTGGTGTTGATCTTAAATCCTTTGAGAACTTTTAGGAACCATGAATACATTGTTTGATGCACTGAAGATTCATTTTTGTTTTAGTTTTACACATTTGGGCTGATTGTCCTCACAGTTTTGCTTGCATTTTCTAATTAGTTGATAGTTTTAAATGAATGGTCATTCCATAAATTCTCTAGGACTTAAATTAATAGGATGAAATGTTTCTAACATGTATTATAGAAATATAACAGGGTATATGCAAATAAGTTGAGAGGAGGGTGATCACCATGAGCCAATGAGCAAAAAATGCATTGAAAATGCTTGCCAAGGAGCAACAGTAGCAAATCTGCCTTAAGGAGGGCTAGATTTTATGATTGACAATATTTATACATATCATATGTAAGGTGAATCCATAATCATTTGGATGGTATAGTGTTTGGAAGAGGGGTATGTGAGAAACCCTACTTTTAAGGGTTTGTGAGAGGCTAAATAAGGGATTTTGCATCTAAGAAGGTTCAACCTTGAACACAATTGCATTTTCCTTAGTTTTTAACCATATTAGATGAATTTTTAGAGTTTTAGAGTTAGAGAGTTAAAACATTATATACTTCCATTGTAAATTTGCCACTTTTTGGGTCTAAAAACAGTGCATAGTTGCAAGACAGCATATATTCTCCAACACAACCATATGCAATATTTTGATATGTTAAAGGGAAGAAAAAAGGGTGTCTGAATATTAATTTTTTTTTGTTTATTTGTTTCTAAATGTTGGGAGAAAAGAATTCATTTTCCTCGTTGGAGGGCTAATTGGGCAACTAGGCCTAGAAGGCTAAAAAGAGGGCTTTGCACTTAAACAAGTTCTTAGAACCATAAAACCAATTGAGACACCTTATTTGGAGGTAGTTAAATCATCCCATACCTTTGGAATAATTTGGATAAGTGTTGGTTTTCATTTGACCTATTTGAGCCATTTAGGTGCTAGTAAGCCTAGGGGTTTGAACCTTGTATCTCCCTTATAAATATCAAAGGTTCATTTATCACACCCTTCATCTACATCATGTGGTATCAAAGCTTCATTTAGTATATCTTTAAGGAAGAAAACCAACAAAACTAGAACATGACACCTAAAAGCCAAATGGCCAGAGAGATTGAAGAGTTGAAAGTAGCCCTAGAACAAAAGTAAAGAGAGAATAGAGAGTTAGAGGCAACCAAAGAGAGGGAAGAAAGACAAATGACAAAGGAAAGAGTTCAGTTGTTAGGAAGGATAGAATCCTTAGAGAAAGAAAGAAGAGACCCTATAAGAGAAGAGAATCATGAAGAAAATAATGAAGGAAAAGAGCAAGCATATGAGAGACATAGGGATGAAGAAGAACCTAAGGAGAGGAGATTCATAAGATTGATTAAGGAAGTACAAGGTATTGGTATGAAGACACAAGTTGATTTTCCAATCTACCAAGGCAAGATGGAGAGTAAAGAAGTGCTTGGTTTGATAGAGACACTTGAGAACTATTTTGATCTAGAAGACATAGTTGGAGACAAGAAGGTGAAAATAGAAAAAGAAAGGTTAAGGGGAACAACCCTTACATGGTGGACAAGTATTCAAAATGAGAGAGAGGAGAGGGGATTGAATAAAATCTTAGATTGGGAGAGGATGAAGACTATGGTGAGGAGTCAATTTTTGCCGTCACACTTGGTAATCCAGATAAAGATGAGGAGGAACAACCTGAAACAAAAGGACTTAGATGTAATGTCCTATACTGAACAATTTCACACCTTGAGCATTAGGGGAGGAGCAGAAGGTGGAGATGAGAAGGTGGCTAGATACATCAATGGCCTCAAGTACAATATTTAGAATGAGATGGGGTTGAATTTGCCAAGAACCCTTGGAGAATGCTTTCAGTTCGTAGTGAGAGCAAAAGATAAGTTGAAGAGGAAGAATGAAAGGCAAGGAAACAATATAGGAGGTGGATTCATGAGAGGAAGAGGAGGAAGAACAAATCAGACTTGGGAAGACAAGGATAAAGACAAAGGGACTACTTCAAAGCCAAGAGGAGGATACAACCATAGAGATGGAAGATTTGGAGTAGGAAGAGGAGCAAGTGTTTTAATTGCAATGAGGTAGGTCTTCAATCCTTTAGCTGTCCTAAATGGGTTGAATCTGATAAAGGAAAAGAGAGAAGAGTGGATTTGAAACAAGAAGAAGAGAAGAAGGAAGACGATGGACCAGTGTTAGCATATCCAGAGACAGGGAGAATTCCTTATGGTAATACAAGGTGAGCAAATACAACAACCAAGGGTGAACATTTTCATAACATATTGTTTGAGCAAGGGTAAATTATGTCAATTGGTTATAGATTCTGGTTCACATAACAATTTTTTTTTATTTGATATGGTGACTAAGTTGGGATTGACAATAGTAGATCATCCTAACCCTTATAAGGCCACTTGGGTTGATAAAGTGTTGAATATGGAGGTTAGAAAGAGAGTTCTTGTAAATTTTTCAATTGGTCCCTATCATGATTAGGTAATGTGTGATATCATACCTATGAGTTGTGGACATATAATTTTGGGTAGACCATGGCAATGGGCAAGAAGAACTCTTCATGATGGTTACTCAAATGCCTACATTGTGCATAAGGGTAGACAAAGATATAAGTTACAACCTCTGGATTATAGAAATAATGACAAGATGGTGATGTGTTTTGGAAGCAACATTCTAATGAATGAGCAGGGTAGAGATGATTGTGATACTCATTGGGGGTAGCAAACCCAAGGCAACAAAATGTTGGTTATGACAGAGTAGCAAATCAGTCCTAAAAGAGCAGCCAATTGGGACTTAGAATATGTTCAAATAGGAACTATTAAGTGTCCATTTCAAGGTCAGATGAAGGGATAATAGGTTCAGGTGGTGCAGCAACCAGTAAACCAATATGAAGAAGAAAAATCAGATGGGGCAGCAAGGCAGTAGTCTAATCCAAAAATAGGGTCAAATACATTTTGTTTTCATTCTAACACTTTTGGCAAAGTGAGTGCAGGGGATGGAAGATAAAAGATCATCATGGGAGACCAACCAATGAGGAGGCATTGGCTAGTTGTTGGAGGAAAACTCAATCCAAACTCTTGGGACAAGAGTTTTTTCTTTTGGGGGGAGCATGGTACAGGTGCATTTGAAAGACTAAAGGACTCAATGAACCCATTAAATACTTTTGAAGGTCTTAAAAGTGAAGAGCCAATCAATTATGATGTTTTGAGGTCCATTATGACCTTTAATGATGAAAATTGTAATAAGTTTGTAATTTGTCCTAAAGGGCCTTGTAAGGACCCTAGGACCAACAAAAATATGTAATAGGAATTTATGGCTTAGAGAGTCTAGGAAGGTTTAGGCAAGTTTAATAAAACATTTCATGACCTTGAGTGTCAGTAGCTAGGAGTTTTTGATCAAATTATGTCATTTTGCATATTTGACAAATTTGAATATTTGAAATGCAACGACTAGGTAATTTTGGGGGAAAATTAGTTTTTAGGAGTTAAAATCCTTAAACATGAAATGTAACTCTAGACGTCTAAAAATGGTTAACGCTTGCAGAATCATACTTTAACATTTGTGCATTGCCTTATTTTAGGGTTTTTTGCATCGCATTAACATTTCTCCTATGTCATGCACTTGGTCTTTATCATTTGCGAGCATCGAGTCCTTCTTCTGCATTCTTCAGTTGTCTCGCTTTTGAATTTGGTCTTGTCGATAACAATCTTCAGTCATGATTTTAGCCAATCTTATCCTGTCGCATAAATGTGCATGCTCATTTGTCATCATTTTGGACATCGTCAATCCTAATTAGGGTTTTGTCCTATTATCAATCTTGTCATCTTGCGATCTATTTTGTCATCGATCATGGTCATTATCAATCTTGTCATCTTGCGATCTATTTTGTCATCGATCGTGGTCATTTTTAATCTTGTCATTTTGCGATCAATTTGTCATCAATCATCGTCCTTCTCAATCATGTCAATTTGGATCAATTTGTCATTGTTCCTCATCAATTGGTGCATTTGTCAATCAAATCACTTATCAGCATTGGTCATTTATCAATTCAAAATCATGATCGAATCGACATCAAATCAATCGTACATCAAGACCTAATTGTCGTTCTTGCATTTCTAATTTATCTTCTAGGGTTTCATGATTTATTTCATTTAACTTTGTTTGTCATTTTCTCTCCATTTTCTCTTTAGGATAAATGATTTATTTATTTATCCTAAGTCTTCTTGTCACAATTAAATGTTTATTTAATTGGCTAATTAATTCCCTCTCTTTGTGTGAATTAATTAATGAATGAAAACTTGTTAATAAATTCACTTAATTTCTAATTTCTCCTAATTCCTAATTTTCTAATTTCATCATTTCTAATTTTCTAATTTCCTAATTTTCTAATTTTCCTAATTCCTAATTTCCACCTATTTTCTAATTTGTCAAATTTAATTTCCACCTAATTAATTTCTCTCTAGTTCTCCCTATTTTTGTGCTTCGGTGGAAGCATGAATTTCTCATGCGTCATACTTTTGGCATAGCAAGATGTCATAAGCTTCTAGTCCTCTAACCTTTGCATTGGCAATATGTCGTAATTCATGACATAGAAGGTGTCATAACCTTCTTCTTTCCACTCAATTGTGCCATTTTTGAAATCAATTGCCTCTAGTATCAATTTCATGCTAATCTGATCTTTTCTCCAATTTGTCTATAAATTGGATGAATTTCTTCAATCAAGACTACTACCTGGTCGAATCAATCATGCTTCTAGTATCCTTATGCTGTCATCTTGTCTTGTCAATCTTGCTTTCATATTATGCTTATGCACTTGTAGGTGAGATCCACAAAACAAAGCCATTTGAAGGAGAAAGAAGGACAATGGAGAATTCTGGAGGAGACATTCACGTTTGCGATGGTTTGCATTTGATTTGAATGTTTTATTTCCATATCTTTATTGAATGTTTGTAGGTTTTGTTATCATTGCAATCTGGTTTTGTGATTAAACTAGTTTAATATCTATTTGCTTTGATGATTTCCAGATTTCTAACTACAGTAACCAATATAAATTGGTTAATGTAGTTAGGGAGAAGTTATAAATAGTTGATGTAATGCTTTGTATGGCAGATCATGTTGGTGTACGGACTGTGAACCAAGAAAATCAGTAAAACACTTTATTCTTTTCCTTTTTTTATGTTTGGTGCATTATAATTTTGGTTTTTATTGGTGGTGTTGATCTCCAATGCTTTGATAAATTTTAGGAACCATGGATACATTGTTTGATGCACTAAAGATTCATTTTTGTTTCAATTTTACACGTTTGGGATGTTTGTCCTCACAGTTTTGCTTGCATTTTCTAATTAGTTGATAGTTTTCAATGAATAAAGTCATTCCATGAATTCTCTAGGCCTTACATTCAAGTGATGACATGTTTCTAACATATATTATAGAAATCTAATAGGGTATTTACAAATAAGTTGAGAGGAGGGTGATCACCATGAGCCAATGAGCAAAAAATGCAATGAAAATGCTTGCTAAGGAGAAGCAGTAGAAAATCCACCTTAAGGAGGGCTAAATTTTATTATTGAAAGTATAAATTTAATATGGAAGGTTAATCCATCATTATTTGGATGGTATAGTGTTTGGAAGAGGGGTATGTGAGAAACCCTACTTTTAAGGGTTTGTGAGAGGCTAAATAAAGGAATTTGCATCTAAGAAGGTTAAACCTTGAAACCAATTATATTTTCCTTATTTTTTAACCATATTGGATGAATTTTGAGAGTTTGGGAGTCAAGGAGTTAAAACATTATATACTTCCTTTGTAAATTTGCCACTTTTTGGGTCTAAAAATAGTGCATAGTTGCAGGAAAGCATATATTCTCCAAAACAACTATATGAAATATTTTTATATTGTAAAAGGAAGCCAAAAGGGTATCTGAATATCCAATGTTTTTGTTTAATTGTTTGGAAAAGGTGGGAGAAAACAATTAATTTTCCTCACTAGAGGGCTAATTGGGCAACTAGGCCTAGAAGGCTAAAAAGAGGGCTTTGCACTTAGACAAGTTCTTAGAACCATAAAACCAGTTGAAACACCTTATTTTTAGGTATTAAAAACATCCCATACCTTTGGAATCATTTGGAGAAGTGTTGGTTGCATTTGACCTATTTGAGCCATTTAGGTGCTAGTAGGCCTAGGGGTTTGAACCTTGTATTTCTCTTATAAATATCAAAGGTTCATTTATCACACCCTTCCTCTACATCAACTTCATTTTGGTAGGCCAAAATTCATAGTTATGAATGAGTGTGTGGAAGTAGTTGAGTCTACTTTTTGGCCAAAAAATGGAAGTGTTTTCCCTATTTTTTCTATTTCGTCATGTTTGACCTAAATAATTGAAGGTCATAGAGATTTAATCTTGAAAAAAGTCAATAATATGAAAAAGTAACACATGGGGTCTAGTTTCCAAATATATAATTTATTTTAATACCTAGATAATACAAATTGGCATTCAAAAGGGGATTTCTAAAAACCACTATTTAAAAATGTTTGTTATAGGACCATACCATGCATGTGTACGACCACCACTTGTTGACGTAAATACAAGTTTTTTAACAAACCATTTTGGGAAAATATCCACAAGACACTAAATATTGATGAGGATATTTTTTGTAGTTTTTAAAAATATTTTTTATTGATTTTCTATTGGCCCTAATTGCTATTTTAAAATCCCTAATGTACGACCACCTTAATTTGACCTAAACTTATCATTTTCTATTTTTTTTTCATTTAGAAAAGAATTTTGTTTAGATTGATGTGATATAATTTGTTTTTCAAAAAACATAAAAAATGTCATTAAATAAAAAAGAAAACTTGATATTTCAAGTTTATGGACCAAATATTGTGCAAATTAATTAAAAAATAGAAAAATAATCAAATCTCAAAAAAATTATATATGTGGTATCTACACAGTGTAATATATAATTGGTTTTAATTTTGTTTGATAATTGTGTAAAAAAGGGCATCAAATATATACCAAAAGTCAAGATTTGTTACTCACAAAGTCCAACCTTGTACTTGCAATTCCAAGGCTCAGGTTTGGGCATTTTAGGACTTACCTACCTCGAATTCCAAGGCACATGGTTGGATTGGTTTTCAAATTTTAAATAATGGGGCCCCGTTCTAGATTGGGTCCTCATTATTTAAATGTAACAGGTGCCCTTTACATAAAGTGAAAAAATGAGTTTGTAGGATTTTTTTATTTTTTTATTTTTTTAAATACTTTTACAAAACAAGGCCACAATTTTTAAATTATGAAGCCTCATTTTTTATATAACGAGACCCCATTATTTAAAAAATATATTTTTAAAATTTAAATGGGGCCCCATTTTGTAAATAGCAGGGGCCCACTTTTTAAATAACAAGACCTCATTTTGTAAATTTTTGGCCTAGTCTCTTGAAGTATAATAGATGCCCATTTCCTAAAAAAGAAGTTCTCATTTCTAGCAGCATTTTTCCTCATGCGAAAAATTCTTCGTACTCATCTTCTTGCACTTCCCGAACATAACATCATTAACTACACTTGTACAACACTTCAACATTTAAAATTTGATCTAAGACATAACACAAACATTACAAGAATGTCCTCCAAGTCACGACACTAGAAACAACAATGCAAAGTAATGCACAACATTCTGCAAACTAGTCTTAACTAGTCATCAAACTACCAACATACTGTCTTTATTAGAATCATCAGCTACAAAATCGAGGACTTGAAAATATAGGAGTGCAATGTCCATAGAGAATAAATATTAAATATATAACCACATGTCCAAAGCTTCAAATTTAAAGGATCGCAAAGCATTCATCCATATTGTCTTCAATCAACTTTCCTACATTCACATACTTATAAACTTCCAAAGACTAGAATGTCCTAGAAACAAATAAGAGAGATAAACTACCATCATGTAGCATATACAAGATCATCACAATCACATCCACTTTACTACCATGATTCTAATCCTCATCTTAATACTTACACTAGTACATTTGGGGCTCAATTCTGATGACAGTTCATCAGAATTATGGTGATGCTCAAGAATGTCAGAATTTTGATGCCATCAAAGACTCTTTCGATGACAACCATGATTGTTCTTATCCATTGGTAAAACTCTATATGTCGTTGAAATTCTGATGGCATCCAGGTAATGTTCTTACAGTGAACATGACCGCCCATTTGGTGAGAATGTTGCCGGATATATAGCATCCTCATCAAATGTTTTGTGGGGGTCCGTCGGAATTCCGACAATGTCCAACGGCAACCAGGGCATCCACATCGACCATTTTATTGCAATATTTATAATTAAATGTAGATGACTATTAAATGATAAAATACTTGGAACAATCATCACCAACATTATGTGCTCCCCCTTTATTTACATCCATGGAAGAATATTATTATTGATAACTAAAACTGGCCACACCGAGTAAACAGATCTCATCTCTCCAAATGGATTGACATCGTCCACTGCCAATGAAAGCCTGAGATTATGATGTTCTTCTTTAAAGTGTGGCCACTTTTCCTCTATGTCTATAAATATTGAACCATCTACATGCATTCGAATAATGTCATCTCGACTTCTATTGCATGCATGGTAATCCATAAATTGTGCCAAGCTAGTGCACCTGAATAATCATTGCATATGTGGAATAATGAGAATATAACGAAGAACCTTGCGAGGCACCTTTTTTGTTATTTGATCTATTTGATATCTACTAATATGACATTCAGGGCATTCTATTAAAAATTCATGTTGTTTATGATATATAATATGATCATTGGGATAAGTATCTGTTTCTTGATACTCCATTCCAATATCTTTTGGAATGGAAGATAATTCTCGGTATGAGCAAGGTAGAATATTTCATGGTGGTAACAAAAAATCACCTATCAATCTACAAAATATTAATTTGTTAATATAAAGAATATTAGTGGTACATGACTCACCCTTTATTAACTATAATGACATATACGATATACCTTAACATACATGAGATTGTTATGTTGGATAAACTATTCATAACCTTTAAGTTCACCAACAACAATACATCAGAGAGAAGAGTTGTTTGGGAGCCTTCATAAATGGGCTCATATGCCTTCTCAAGCATAGGTAAATCATGAACAACATCAAAGTCATCTTGATCATCATGATCAACTGCACCAGTACTAAATGTGTCATGGATCAATGTATTTGTACCATCATCTTCAATTGTGTTTTCTGGCGCATGATCATCATCTTCCATGGGATCATTATTTTCAACTTCGATATTCACACCTCCATGTTCCTCCACCTCAAAAAAACATATTCTCTAGGTTGTGCCCTGGGGAGCTCGACCTATATAAAAAATGATCAACATAAATAAACCATGATCATGATCTCATCATGAAGTTATTTATTATGTATATAAATTGTTAAAATGATATAATGAACAACTTACCAATGGATGATAATCATGCCCCCCTTCAATGTGACCATGATTCCTAAAAATTTTCTTAGTTGTTTTGATTAGAAGTATTCTAGTCTTTAAGCCCTTACAAATTTTGTAGGAACAATAACATTTTCCATCACCTTTTTTTTTCAAGTTACACCACAATCTAGCAATTGTCTCCTTATTTTGTTCTTCGTTGATATTTTCTGACATGGTCTTTCTTCACACACAAAAACATTGGGCTATCAAAACTTCGGTGCATAACCTTCACAAACTACACAAAAGGATATCACAAGTATGAATGTCTTCTTAGAACTAGTTATATAAAAGTTGAAATGTTACTTAAACTTAGACTCTCTTCAATTATGAAGATTATTTTATTTAGATAGTTTTCTTGGCTAAAAAAGAAGCTTGATTTTGGCAAGTTGATGAAAAATATTTGAGTTTTAAAAAAAGAGAAACCTTTTTATTGTCATCTAATAGAATCAACTTAGGATTGATGAATTTATGAATAAGTCAATCAAGTCATTCATAATGTATTAAGGTTTTAATTTGAGAATTTTAAGGATTTATCATTCAGAATGTGGTTTTGAGTCAATGGCATTTAGGCTCATTCCATATTTAGCCTGCTAGGGCATAAGATTTCTTATAATTTATACAACTAATCAACATAAAACCAACTTCATATGAAATAAAATTGAATTGACTATTAGAATCTAAAATATGAAGAAACTTAAGTGGTTATATTAAGAGTTAAAATCAATTCTTTTGCTGCAACCTTGTCAACAAGGGTTTTATGACAGTTTTGACAAAAACCATTAGAACTTTCTTTATAATCCATGGCTAACCTTCAAACATGTCTTGAATTAAAGATAACTCTTCATTCTACAACCTCAAATAGGTTATTAGGGGTAGAGAGAATGGAATATTGGGACAAAGAGACAAAAGTCCAGTTGTTTTTTAAAAACCCACAAAAGGAGGAAACAAAAATAGATGAAGAGAAGAAAAACCCAATATACTTAGCAGAGCTTCCACGTGGGACTGACAGTTGGAATTAGATATTAGACAATTAGAATAAGTCTAGTAGTCAACAAAAATTCTGCAACTCCATAAAAAGTGAGAAAAATGACCAAAACCTTCCTGGACAAAGAAATTTTTTGGCCTTTTACAACTTTCAACATATGATTATAGGTGGAATGAAGAGGAATGACACCTAGATAAATTTGATTGAGGGAGATCCATTTATAGATTTATCAAATCTGTTATATATGATGGGAAAAATAAGGCTATATGCACAAGGGGACATTCAAGCAAAAATTCCAACTATTAGATTGAATCGCAACACACTCTACAACTAGTGCCAAATTGAACTATGAAAGATTCAAATGCTTATGACCTTATTTGATTCTAAAAGATTTTTCTATGGATTTGACAAAACTTGGAAGTGGAAGTCTATTTTGTAACACCACTTGGATAAATATGTGGACATCACTATTGATTATGTCCCGATTCTAGTATAGTAAATAGGGGCCAGTGCAAGAAGCTGAGTCCACTTTTTGGCCAAAACGTGGAAGTGTTTTCCCTGATTTTCAGATTTTGTCTCATTTGAGCTTAAATTTTGAAATACTTGGAGATTGAATCTTGGAAAAGCCAGTAATATAAAAGATAGCCCTCTCAGTGTACTTTCCAAATATGTAATTTATTTTAATACCCACATAATAAAAAATAACTTTTTGAATGGAGCTCTAAAAACTAATTTTAAAAATGCATGTTTTAGGACCATACTATGCATGTGTACGACCCACAATTTTTGACACAATTAAAATTATTTTCTCAAACCGTTTTGGGAAATGGTTTGTAACACACTGAAGATCAATGAGTATACCTTTTTGTATTTTTTTTAAAATATTTTTTTAATTAATTTTTTAATGACCATAATTATCTTTTTTAAAATTTGGCGTGTATGACCCACATAATTTGACATAAATTTAACATTTTTTTTTTAAATAGAAATTTTTTCTATGTAGATTGATGACATATAATTTTTTTTCTCAAAATTTATTAAAATAAAAAAGTTATTAAATTAACAAAATTAGTTAATATTTCAAGTTTCTGGACCCGATTTAGTATAAATTAAATGAAAAATAGTTAAAATAATCAATTTTTAAATAAATTAACATATTTAGAATCTAGATAGTATAATCTAAAATGGGTTTTAATTTTGTATAAAAGTTCTCTAATTACAAGCACGTAAACTATTTCGGAAGTTCATATTTATGCTTTCATTCATGGAGATTTGAATTTGCAGGTCCATGTCTCAGGTGTGGCCATCCCAAGCCTATCCCAGGCCTAATCCTAAGGCAAGTGGTGGGTTGTGGAATCAATTTCCACAGAATGGGGCCCCGTTTTCAAAATGAGGGCCTGTTTATAAAATAGGGGCCCATTCCTTTTTTTAACCATTAGATTTAGGAACGGGCCCTCATTTTAAAAATGGGGGCCCATTATTTAAATAATGGGAACATGGGCCCATTCCTAAATAACCGATACTATATAAAAAAAGACAGATTGCATCAATTTACCACACTATCATTCAAATTCGTACTGACAAACATTTTTTACAGCATTTGCCAGTACTTTTTAATATTTTTTACACAAATTTCTAAAGAACTCGATAAAAAGATATTATTTTTTGAAGATGGGTTCTAAGCAACGTAAAAAGAAACAAAGGAAGACAATGATAGCAGACAAAATTCAAGTACAAAGAGAGAAGGAGGCAAAATTCTAAAGAGATCGAAGATCACAACAACGATAATTGAATAACACTTTTGAAGCATCTATTTCAGTGCCTGTTGTAGATGAGACCATTGAAGAGATCATGATGGATGCAAGCAATGTAGAACCAAACATGGGTATGATTGTTGATGCAAATGTTCATGTGGATGTGAATCCCGGTATGTTTTTAAATCCCCAAGACTACGATGCCAATCAAATTGCTGATTTAAATAAAGTCGGATATAAATTTCATACCACAATACGAAAAGAAATAAAAAATTGAAAATATTACACCACCCTCTCTGAAAGAAAATGAATGTAATTTGTTTACTATTGATAGCAATGTGCTAGATAATCTTAATGGGTTAGTTTCCTAGAGAAAACTTAGAACACATGCAAATAAATTATATAAACAATTTTTCTATAATAAAAAGTTAGGATTTTAATGTCAATTAATGCTATGATTAATTAAAATGTTAAAAATGCGTAAAGTCATGAAAAAATAGGTATTTATGCAAAACCAAAAAGAAAAGATGAATCATATAGCAAGTTGTATCTACTATTGCTAGTACCATCGATTCTATAAAAAAAAATAAGTTGATCTAAAGATAAGAATGCAACACGTAAAGTTATAGCAATTGCTATAGTTGACAAAACAATTGTTAATAAAAGAATGTTAAGTGATATAAGTGGTTATTGAAACTTACATCGTAGAACCTTGTCAAGAGTGGCCAAAAGAAGAGACACAATTGAAATTGATCCACTAAACCATTGTTGGAGTTTTAGTGGTAGACTTCAAAGGTCGGGCATGAAATTAAATGATGAAACTAAACAATTAATTGCAAAATTTTGGCATGATAACACTAGAGTTACATCAAATGCTAGAGATGTTTTAAAGTTAAGGGTGGGATCAAAAATTCATGATCCTCATCCAAAACATCTTCTTGACATGGGTCAAACTGAATTCTTTAAAAAATTAGTGATGAATCTGTGTTAATGAATTTAGGAATTAGTCAAAGATCATTTGAAAAATCCAAACCCTGGTATGTTAAAATCAATAAACAAAGAATATCTCGTTGTTGTAAAACTCATGTTCAGTTTCATTACTATTATGATGTTTTTTGATATATACGTTGTATGTTGCATGGTAATGATCTTGTGTAGGATTGTGGTGTTTATGTTCCACCTGAAACTATAAAAGATTTTATTGCAAGTTTATTTTGTAAACCACCTAATGAGCAATTATTTCTTTCCAGTTCATGCATTTATGGCCTTTGCAATTTATGTGGGAACTATTTTTTGATAGGTGAATGTTTGCATGAACATGTTTCATTTGAGTTTGGACAAAAAATGGTTGATGTTAGGAGATTTAAAAATACAGAATACCCTCTAAAGGATGGAAAGATGGGGAAATGTTTAGAATTGATTACAAAAAAAAATCGTGCGAATGCATTTATCAGTGATTTTAAAAGTCATATTGTTCCAAAATGTGTGAAACATTCCCAACATGCCCGATGGCTTGATGGACAGTTTGGCATATGCAAGAACACATTTCCAGTTGGAACAATAGTATCAGTTGTGGATTTTGTAGAAAATTATACTCTAAAACCACAAGAGGAAACTCAATCACAATACTACAACTCAATGCAAGTGGCCATATTTGTGCACATTATATATAGACATGACCATGATAGTACAAAAGATAACAAATTTTTTTAGGGAGTATCATTTCTATGTTAGTAATAATTGGTTACACTCGTCAGAGTTTGTTCAACATTGCTTAGAGGTATTTCATGATAATCTTAAGGAAAGAGAAATTGAAATGAAATAAGATATGATATGGTTAGATAACTGCACTGGACAATTCAAAAATGCAAGAATGTTTTATTGGCTATGAAAAGCTCACAAGAAAACCAATGTCCAACATTTATGGAGATTTTTTGAAGTGGGACATGGTAAGGGGGAACACGATGGAGCTGGTGCTTGTGTAAAAAGAGCTCTTGCTAGAGAACAATTGAAATTCGAGGATGCAGTCAAATTCGGAGATGCTCATGCAGTTGTAGATTGGTGCAATTCAAATTTGTCAAAAGGATCAACTGAGAACTCTGGAATTTGAAGTTTCTTCTGGTTGGTAGAGGAAAAAAGTATTCCTATTCAGCATGATTGTAATACCATCATTGGATCAACTAAATGGCATTCATTTAAGAGTTCTAATTCAAACACATGGACTATATTCACAAGGGAGCTTGCTTGCTTTTGTCAGTTTTGTGTTTCCGAAGACTGGGAATTTTGTGAGAATAAAGAATGGGTTGAAGAATGGCAATAAAGATCATTGACACCCATCGATGCAAATGATCTGCATGAAAGAACTGATGAAGATATGGATAAGATATTTGCATCAAATGATTGTGTTTGTATTTTACATCTTATACAACAAGGTAAAATTATTTTTGAAATTTGTTTTGATTTATTAAATAGTACATATATGAAATCTTATAGTGTATATTTTTGTTTTTATTTCTCATTAAATATTAAAATAAAATCATTTTGTGCACAAGACATGTCTATGTTGTTGTTGCACTAGAGGACATTGAAGAGGGGACAGAGTATTGGTTGGCTCGATGTGTAGAGCCAAAACATAAGCTAACCACTCCTCGAGTAGATGATGATTGTTATGACTATCCAATAGGATCTGTGATTGTTGTTGGCACCTGGCTATGCAAATATCTAACAAGAAAGAATGGATTTCCTGTATTTGAAGATTATGAATTAGAGAAGAAGATTATACATTACTCGCATTTGGTAGTGGAAACTAATATTAAATTAGATAGATATCATGGAAGACCTACTAATAAACAATTATGGACTCTCTATGGAAAAGCATGAGACAATTATAGATGCTTTGCAAAATAGAGAGGATACAAATGGTTTAACATAATGAATATATACAAGTAAGTTATAATTTGAACCCGTAATCCACCTCCCTTTTAAAAGTCGTGATGTATATTTTATATAGTATTTTAAATCATGCATCATAATTATAAAATCTAATCTAGTAATTTTGTTTCAAGTCTACCACAAGTAGAAGGCATCAATGAAAACCAAGTTATTTGTGCATACTTTATGTTTCATTTTGAATAATTACAAGTAAGTTTAGGTTTTGTACCCTTAAGGCAAATCCCTTTGAAGAGTTGTGATGTATTCTTTATGTTGTATTTTAAATTCAATGCATCCTCATTATAAAAACTAATCATATGTATTTATTTTTCTAGGTCTCTCAGAGTAGACTTGGCCTCAATGACTACTATTGTTTGTGTATACTTTATGTTGTATTTTGAGAGATATAAATCTTTATTATTATAATTTAAATATACTATTTTTTTCTTTTTTTTAGATAGATCTGCTTGATTACACTTTGTGTAATATACACAAATGAGAGACTATTGGTCAAAATTACGAATGAGATAATTATGTTTTAATAAAGTTCTATTCAATATATTTGTTTTGATACTTTTCTCTTATCATCATTATTATTGTAATGGTAATTATATATTTGATTATATATTTTGCATATCTATGATGATTAATACTTTTTAATTTAGTTTAAAATATTTTATAATAATAAGATATGTTTGGATACTTTGGTCTTATCATCATTATTAGTTCATGATGTACACCTTTAGTTTATCTAATCACAAGTTATTTAAATAAAATTTCATGAATAAAATTTCAAGTCCACATAATCTATATGATGAATACTAAGAGGGGGGGGTGAATTAGTATACCCAATAATTTTAACAAACACTTAAGCAATTTTACTGCAGACTGGTATAGCCCTTTAAACAGTAAACCGGTTAATACACAAACAAGCCAAATAGAAAATAAATAATTCACCCAAAATAATACAATCACCATAACACAAGATATTTTGGCATGGAAACCCAACTGCGAAAAACCATGGTGAGTAAAACTCACAAGTCTACTATCTGTAGAATAGCAACCTGACCGATTAAGGTCAGACTGGTTAAGGCCTTATAATGTTCTTCACCAAAAAACATCCTATTAGGAATCCAGATCTCTGTTAGGAGATAAGTCATGTTAAAGACTACCCTGTTAAGGGATTTCAGATCCACAACCGTGAACCACCTTGTTAGAGGATTTGGAACAGGCTTAACTAAGCCTACCCGATTAAGGGTTTCTAACTTGTTAAAGAGATTAGTACTCAACAAGTAAGTGATCTAGAAAGTATCACATAATGCTTAGTTAGATCCTTGAATGCTCTTTGTTAATGCATTACTTCAGTCTTCTATTCAATCTCTATCGCAAGATGCCTTTTCTGCAAAGACCTAATGTTTTCTACAACACTTCACACACACACAACTACTTTCGAAACCCTAGACATGATGTCCTCATATATGAATCTGATTTTATGTTGGTCCAATGAGATTAGAATACAATTTCCTAGCTACAGTACATCTAGACACAATTTGTTGTTAGGTCCCGGAGACAACTGAGAGGGGGGGGGTGAATCAATTGTCAAATAAATTCAAACCAAAAACAACTTAACCAAACTTAATGCTTAATACCGGTGAAACAAACTTTATGCCAGTAGATAGTTTATCAGTTAATAACAGTATCGGTAAAGATTAATGCATGAAATAGAAAGACAATAACATCCACAACACATAATACCAATATTTGTACATAGAAACCCTGTAAGGGGAAAAACCATTTTGGGAAACCTTACCCACAATCAGATGATACTACTATACATAGTATGTGTATACAAATGGGGCTTGCACATGCAGAAAGGCCAAGCACCTAGAGCTCACTACTCAAACACAAATAGGAGTCACAGTGACTACAATTGGATGGTTAAATCCAATAATGATGTACTGCTCAAAATAACATCTTCATATGTTGGATTCAGTACTGGTTTAGCTCTGATATGCCTTCTTCATACCTTCCTTGAATCTGAATGATGTCTGTACATATAACTCTTCTTATATTCATATATACATTGTTACAATCCTTTTCTCATTCGCATATCGATCTTACATATATACCAAAGCCTAAGACCAATTTTAGTAGGCTGACTCTAAAATATATTACAATAAAATCAATTACAAATAAAATAATATCCAATGCATGATGTCAGCTCAATGCATTTACAATAACAACAAAATCATCTTCATAGCATGTCGTGCTTGATCTGGAATAGATAAACCTATCGGTTCTTATCCTTGACCTATTTGCCGGTAACAACAAATATGCAAACTCCAATATACCAATGAATAAAGATCCAAGACAAAGTCTACAAAAGATGTCTTCGACATAACCAATCAATTTCCATGTCATGCCAAGTGTCGGTGAACAATATATCCTACCGGTGCACCAGATACCGGTGACTGTGCATAAGTCACTTGCTTGCCGGTGAACATTGCCAATTCTCCAAGTGCTAGTAGGTTGACCATAGTTGATAAGTGTTAATAGGTGTTGAGATCAATGACAAAACCATATCAACGTATCCAAAATACCAACATTTGTAACATGGCATAGAATCACAACATCAATGTCAGTGGATGATAACTCATCACACTTTACAAGTTTGTCGATTAACAAAACAAAGTATACTGATTACCGGTTTACAATCAAAGACCGGTAAACTGGAACATAGTGTTCCGATCTTAAAAATATTGGCTGCCACTTGGGGTCCTTGTACCGCTTGAAGTCCTCGTACCGCTTGAGGTCCTCAGTCATGCTTTGACCAGTAAGCTCCTTCTGCAAATACTGATAGCATTCAACAAACAAATACTATGCATACAATGACATATAATACCAGTTTGAACAATACATCACATACTACCAGTTGAGAAGAACTCATACAATAAATAAGTGTGTCCATCAATGACAATCACAACTAAACATCATCAAAATGCCAACAATCTCCCCCTTTGGCGTTGATGACAACACTTAGGAAAATTTGACATCTAAGTGCTTACAAAACAAAAAAAAGATGCCATAATCAAATTACTCCCCCTAAGCATATACACTACTCCCTTTGCCAAAATTGCAAGCATGTACTACTTCAATACCACTCCCCATAAAATTTTCAATTCAATATCACTCCCCCTTTACCAACAATGACAAAGTAATACAAGCATGCCAAAGTCATATTGCATAACATAAAAACAAAGTATATGTCTATGACAATAATTAGTAAAACTTTTCAAAAATGAATTTAAAGTTTTCCAGAAAATCCTTCATGTTTGTAGACCAAGTATCTAGGAGTGAGGTTGCAATTTCACTTTGAGTCTTCATGTAGAATGTTAATTCCTCCATGGCATCAATAGTGCTCAATTTTTGAGTGACAATGATGGCGTCCATGTTCAGAAAGAACTTCTGAAGAATCTACAACTTAGGTAACAAAAGAAACTGAAGCTTTTATAGACCTTGAGTTTGCTTGCAGATCTCTGAATCAATCCTGTCAGTCTGTTGTTGGTGAGTTTGTATAGTCTACCCATACACTGTGAAGGAATCATATGGCACTTTAAAGTTTTCTATATACCACTTTAACTCTAATTGGATTTGATCCTTCTTCTTCAGAGCATCATCACATAATAGATCAGGTTGGCAGATTTTGCTCAAAATTTTCTGTCCTTCAGCCATGGCCAGACTGATATCATCTCTCTGATGGATTAGCTTGGTTATGTCTTCATTAAATTGCTTCACTAATGCAACTTTTAGTGCCTTTGCATGATTTTTCTCTATAGTAGCCTATGTAGAATCTTCCAATGATTGCACTTGATCACCCACTCCGTGCATAGAAGTTTCAAGTGAGCCAGTGAGGAATCGGTAGCAGAAAGATCCGTATCAGGGACTAAGGTTGAAAGAGTGTCAACAAAAAGTTGAATAACATATTTTTATTTATTCCTTCTTAGTTCCTCCAATCTTTCTTGAGAAAGTTGAATACTTCTTAGGAGCTCATTTTCATCTACCAATTTGGTGAGACAGGCAAGAGTCAATTCACTGTGATCGGTGGGATCAACCTGTTTTAGTCTGAACTTGATCTCCAGTTGACTTGGGAGTTTTTCCTCCTTCCTTTTCTTTGACATCCTCTTGTCTCTTCTTCTCCTGCTCTTCTTTCTCCTTATCCTCCTTGTTGGCCTTCTATTTTTCCTCTTTCTCCTTCTCCAGTTTCTCCTTCTCTTCCTTCCCCACTTTCTCTTTCTCTAATTTTTCCTTCTTTACTTTCTCCTTCTCCACTTTCTCCTCCATTTTCTCCTTCTCCAATTTCTCCTTCTCCGCTTTCTCTTTCTCCTCTTTCTCTTTCTCTGCTTTTTCTTTCTCATCTTTCTCTTTTTCTTCTTTCTCTAACTCTACTTTCTCCTTCTCTGCTCTCTCTTTTTCTACTTTCTCTTTCCAGCTGTCTCCTTATTGGATTTCTCCTTATCTTCTTTCTCCTTCTTAGCTACCTTTGATTTAGTACATTCAACATCTAATGCATCCACATCAATAGGATCATTTTCTCAGCTATTCTTTGTCCCTTATCATTGAAGGTTTCATCCGATTTAGATTTTGATAGGTCAAGCTCTTGCTCAGCCTGTCAATTTTCTTCAGATACCTTATGCATCTTGACAACTTATTTAGCTTGCAGATGAGTGTCTTTTTCTACTTCATAGATTTTACCTTCAAGTAACTGAAGTCTTCTCTTTCTCTTGAAAAGGATGCCTTTGCACCAATCAAGAAGCTCAAATAATTCAGAACTGGAAGCATCTGGAAAATATTGAGCAAAAATTTGCTCCCTAATTGTTTGCTCCTTTTCAATGACAATGGGCCATTTATTATCCAAAAAATTATACAAAGAATTAAAAACAATAGGTTTGATATCAAATGGAGACTGATCATTATCACATAGATACTTAATAAGTTCTTGCTCTACCTCCTACTTTTCAGTATAGCTAAGATCATCAAAATAATCTTTTAGATCATCAAGAATTTTCCTTCTAATATTCTTTATAATCCTTTCATAATGTGTTATAGGCTTTTAAGAAGCAACATGTATATTTACCAATGCATAGGTTGCAGGTACATTACCGATTAGCTTGGTCTTCTTACTTGATTGCCTCGCCTTCTTTATTTCATCTTCTAATTCAGTGTCTATTGAATCCTATGCTTCATTCTTGGTTCTCTTCTTCCTTTCAAATACCTTTGGTGGAATAACCTCTGGTTTCTTCTAGGCTGGTGACCTCTTGGTCACTTTTGGACGGGCAGCAGATGTAACTGGTGCCGATTCTGATGGCACAACTTTCCTCTTCTTCTGCTTCGGTACTCCAGTAGGATTAACCCTCTCAAAGTAAGTATCGATCCTCTTCTTCTTTGGATCAAGCGATGAAGCAAGTAGGGTAGAGGCATACCCAGTGAGTATATCATTCACCACTTCATAGCCCATAGGCTCAACTTAATCTTGTCTTGGCTCAACCGCTTCCATTATGCAATGATCCACTTTTATCATGAAACAAATATCATCTTCATACTTTTTAACTAGATCACCTGATATCCTTATTCTTTAGTTCATCTTCAATCTGAACTCATCAAAATACCTGTTCAGAGTCTTTGAATAAGTAGATCCCACTACTTGCAGACTCTCCTTGATTTGTCTTCTAACTGGTAGGTCAATTGACCATTGAACATCACCAACTCCCAAAAATTACCCTTGAAAGTAAAAAACAACCCAACAAGTAGTTGACCAAATTTGAACCTTAGTGTCTTGTCCTCTTTGATGGATTTAAAATTCTCCATGAGTTGTTTTTGCATACAGGTACACAATTCGTATTCTACATCATCCTTGATCATCTGATAAGTGGCATGCATTGCAACTGTAGGAACAAAGTTCATTCTGCTAGCATAAAATACTCTATACCCGATCACCATGCACACATACTTCACCAAGTCATCTCTTATGGTGTTGACAGTCATTGCCTGCTTGTCACTCATAGAACCGGTGAGCTCTATCACTTTGGCTTTTGTGATCTTTCAAAGAACAAGGACTTATCCACCATTGCAGAAATTGGTCACGACATGGATTGTCTCCGGTGTTATATCATGGGTTCGCTCAAGATACATCTTGTCACCATGAAGCCTACTAAGAATAATTCTTATATGATCTTCTGTGAATTCCTCAAGAAAATATACTGCATTGTGGAATTTATTCTTCTCGATCACGTTGTACTTGGGTTTAATCTTCTTATCTTTTCCATAGAACAAACTCAACTAGGAGTGAATCACTAGAGACCCTAGGTATTCCAATTTGCAATCAATGTAACTAGAAACATCCCCTTCGATAATGAATTTGATGGGAATTTGAGACAGGGCATTGTATTTCAACTTCTTCCTAAGAGATTTGGATGACTCCTCAGGTGCAGAAGAACTAGATGAGACTTTGGATGTAGAAGCCATGTCTAAATAATTTCAATTGAGAAGAGTGATTTGATGAAAAATACCTTTTCACTCTGAACTAGGGCTTTTCGATGTCGAGCACAACACACTTCTCCAAAAGCTTGCTTTACCACTCTGACCTCCACTCTGGATAACTTGAAATAACTATTGAGTCTTCCACAAGGTTTTTGTCTGGATTTCTTCGAATGCAAGATTGATTGCTTTTGATGCTCTCCTCAAGTTAGAAAAATGCTTCTTCAAAAATAGGTAAGTAAAAATGACTATAATAATTACCTTTATACATGCTCCTACCTAGCATAATAAATGCATCACCATTAGGGTACAAAACCTAATCTTACCTTTTACCACTTCATTTCTTCTATCGGTTGATAGAAAACCAATACCGATAAAGGCAATTTACCGATATACTCCGGGGGTTTAAAACATTATTACCGATATGTTCCCCCTTAAGTTTTTTGAAGCTCAATTTTCTGATTCAGGGGTCTCCACACTGGGTACAGAAATTGATACATCTTGTGGCTTCTCTTCAGATTTATTTTTCCAAATTAATCCATATCAGCCTGAATAGTTTCAACATCGACCTTTCCTTTACCTTCTGGGTCAATCGGTTTGTCTTACGATGGATTATATCTTAGTCTACATGCTCTAGCAAGATTTCCCCATTTGTGACAATGATAGCATACCATACCAGGTGCTCTCCATGGTCCAGTGTTCACCTTTCCATTATTTCTCCTACATGTTGCAGCAGTGTGACCGCTACCATGACAAATCACACAGGTTGCTCTCCAAGTGTTTATCGCTCCATAACCATTTGATCTGTGGTCATAGGTTCTATACCGGTTTAGGTTCTGGTTCATAAGAGGTTATTGGACAATTCCTTTTGATCTCGGTGAATAACCTCCAGAGTTATTCATAACTGATTTGTACTCAAAGGATCTATGCCCAAACTTGTTGCATGCATAACAATGACCATTAAATCTACCAGTTCTAGTCTTATGGTCATACACATTATTTTGCATGTAAGGGAAATTATTATAAGCCTTTCTCCTACATACATTGGTAGTATGTCCTTCCTTATGATAGTTAAAGCATACAGGTTTGAAATTTGACTTACCTTTGCTTTTGCTTCTTTTCTCAGGTATCGGTTTCTCTTTTAGTGCATTAGTCTTGGTTCCAAAGGATTCATCTTCCTCATATGCAGAGAAACCAAGTCTAGTGGTATCTTTTGATGGCTTCATTGATTCTAGCTTTTTGTCCAACATTGTAGCACTCCGGTTGAAATTTGCAAGTATCTCCTTCATCTCAACAAGTTGTTTGGAAAGAGCTTCATTGGTCTTCATTAGGGTTTCATTCTGAGAAATGGTTGCATTCAGTTTTGGTTGCATTTATTCTTTCTTTTCCTTAGCCTCTTGTAGATAAGCAGTAATGGTACCAATTTCTTGTTTCAACTTAGAGATCTCGTGCTCCTTGTCCTTCACTAGATCCTTAGCTTTTCTTTGGTTCTCTAGTTCCTGACTCATTCTTATGGTCAGTCCTTCTAGCTCCCTCCTTGGGTTAGTTTTGGACTCATTTAGTTTCTCTACTTCTTTGACTAGGGCATCCATGTTTGCTTCATCAGAAGAGTTGTTTTAAGTAATTTCCAAAATTTGCTTAGCAAGTTCTCTTCTTTTGGCTAAAGAGGCTTTATACATGACCTTAAGTTCATCATAGGCTCTCTCAGATTTAGCCAGATGGTGAGTGAGTTCCCTCATTTTGTATTCCCCCATATCTCCTTTCAAGTGGTTAGACTTAAAGAAAGGTTGGCTTTGATACCAATTGATGAATACTAAGAGGAGGGGTGAATTAGTATACCCAATAAGTTTAACAAACGCTTAAGCAATTTTACTATAGACCGGTATAGCCCTTTAAACAGTAAACTGGTTAATACACAAACAAGCCAAATAGAAAATAAAGCATTCACCAACAATAACACAAGATATTTTGACGTGGAAACCCAACTGGGAAAAACCACGGTGAGTAAAACTCACAAGTCTACTATCTGAAGAATAGCAACTAGACCAATTAAGGTCAGACCATTAAGGCCTTACAATGTTCTTCACCAAAATATATTCTGTTAGGAATCCAGATCTCTGTTAGGAGATAAGTCCTATTAAAGACTATCCTATTAAGGGATTTCAGATCCACAACTGTGAACCATCTTGTTAGAGGATTTGGAACAGGCTTAACTAAGCCTACCCGGTTAAGGGTTTCTAACTTGTCAAAGAGATTAGTAATCAACAAGTAAGTGATCTAGAAAGTAGCACAAAATGCTTAGTTAGATCCTTGGATGCTCTCTATTAATGCATTACAACATTACTTTAGTCTTTTGTTCAATGTTTGTCGCAAGATGCCTTTTCCGCAAAGACCTAATCTTTTCTACAACACTTCACATGGACACAACTACTTTCAAAACCTTAGACATGATTTCCTCATATAGGAATCAGATTTCATATCAGTCCAATGAGACTAGACTACAATTTCCTAGGTACAGTGCATCTAGACACAATTTGTAACACGAAATAGAATCACCGCATCGGTGTTGGTGGATGATACCTCGTCACACTTTACAAGTTTTTTGATTAACAAAACACAGTATACTGACTACTGATTTACAATCAAAGACATGTAAACTAGAGTTCATAGTGTTACGATCTTAAAAGGATTGGTTGTCACTTGGGGTCCTCATACTGCCTGAAGTCCTCGTACCGCTTGAGGTCCTCGATCATGCTTTGACTAGTAAGCTCCTTCTGCAAACACCTATAGTCTTCAACAAATAAAGACTATGCATACAATGGCATATTATACCAGTTTGAACAATACATCACATACTACCGGTTGAGAATAACTCATACAACAAATAAGTGTGTGTCCATCAATGACAATCATAACTAAACTTCATCAAAATGCCAACACCATATAAAGTTATTTAAGCAGAAGTTCCATAAATTAAATTTCAAGTCCACATAATCCATATAATATCTAATCCATATATATCTGGATGGTAACATGATGAACTCCACATAATATCTAAGGTACACAAAATATATAAACTATGCACAAAATATATATGATCTAATCCTATTATGCAACTATCCATATATAGAAAGTATGTGCACGTCCAAGACAATATATACAATGTTAAAAAATAATTACATGCGTTCACACATGTGTAAAGTCCATAAAAAAGTACATACCATATAAAATAGTACATGTACATCATATCAAAGCCAAATAAATAGTGAAATCTAGATGCTATCATCAATAACATCTTGTGGTCTCTTCTCCCTGGGATGTGGACCAGATCCACCCATTTCATGTTGTATAAGGAAAAAATAATATTAAAATACTTGAATAACTATTAAAAGATAATCATTTATCAAATATAGTTGGAATTCATAAATTAAGTTACAAACTTACCATATGTGTGTGCACATCAACTCCAGTAACTTGTTATGCATGTACTATATGCTTGATAGTTGTGTCATCCTGTATACAAGATAAGAAACATGATATAACTAACATGAGCATATACACGTGTTTATTATTTTATTAAATAAAAATGAAAATTTATAATTTGATTAAATAATTATATAATAAAATATCGTACATAAGGTTGCTCAACTCCTCTAGCAGTATCTCCTCTAGCAATATCTCCTCTAGCAGTATCTTGTGTAGTATCAATGCCAAATGTAGTGCTAGCTAAGTCCTGTACAAGGTCAAATTCAAAGTGTCCAATTAAATCTTAAATTAAGAGTCAAAATAAGGTCAAATTAAGTATTACATATTAAGACCTCAAAGGATGTCGATGTGTGTTAAAATTGGCCCTGATAAAAATGATGAGGATAACCTATCCTGATAGTAGTGTCCACCTAAAAAACATGCATTTAATGAAATCATATTTATTGAACATATATATGTGTATTAAATAATTTCAAGTTAAGTTACAATGTTGTAAGAATTCATATTTAATTTATGAATTCTAAGATACATACAATAGATGGTGTCATAGTTGTCACACCCTCTTCTCAATATGATGTAGAGGGTCCCTCATGACCTGAAGCCTAGAGAAAGAAGCATTCAATGTATCAACATGAAAATTTATATAGTATATGATGATAACATATTAACTTAAAAATCTAGTACAGTGTCTAGATAGAAATTGATACAATACCCCATAAGGTGTGTCAAGCTGTGTAGGAGTAGATGCAATATTGACTCTAACATTTCGTGTAGTCCTTATCTACGTAAACAAATTTATTTAATGAAGTATTAGATTGTATTAAAAAAAAGACATGCACTTAATCTATAACTATATTTAATGAAGTATTAGATTGACATGTACATGTATATATATCTATCCCTGTTCAAGATGATTATTAGAGTAAAGAAAATTCATATATGATGTCATCATAGTATCATCTGCTACATCATGCTCAACTGCAATTGAAGTGGATCATGGATCAGTAGTAAGACCTACACACATCTGATGATAGCTTGAACACATATGTGGCATCGATCAAGGAGCAGATGCCATGTGAGCAGATTGCTCACTCAAGCTACATGTGAGGCAAGTCAAAGCATCTAATGTTGAAATGAATGATGTAATTTGCACATCTACAAGAATAGATGGAGCAACAAGTGGAACTATGGGTGGATCTAGTAGGTGATTATTACTTCGTGCCCCTAATCTATGTTGTGGCATTCCATGACTAACACCCTGGAATGACTTAATATCAAAATAATTTGGTTTTTGGTGCATTACAAACTCACAGTATAATTTCTTCAAAAAGTATAAAGGGACCTCATAATTACGATGTGGTGGATAATCAAAAACCATCCACCATTCTTTTCTAGCTAGGTTGCATTGGTTCTCTTGATTTTGGGCTAGTAAAATATAGACATAAATGAGCTTTGGTTATTTTGAGATCCTTGATTTTCATATAAGTTAAACCATTGGCATAAAAATCATGCAACTCTTGTCCTCATCTATGAAATTGATCTAATTGAGAATCAACAGATCTAACTGAATCGACAATAGTTTGCATTGATTTTGCAAACTCTAGAAGATGGGGTGACATGATTGGCTCATTTTGGATAGAAGTAATATTTTGTTCAATCACTTGTAGGTTTTCATTAATTCATCCTCTTAAACAAATTTCATCCAATCTAGGGGGTGGAGGTGGAGGTGGTGATGGTGGTGGATTTTCACCTAATAATTCATCTATGTCAAAGACATCCATGATAATAAAGAGCTCCTGCATATATAAAGATATACATGAATTAGATACAACTCTATGTCAAAGAAGAATCTATTTTAGTTTTTAAAAAAACATTTATAAATAGTAACATTTCTATGTTATTGAATGAGATACACATGAAATATAATATAATATTGAACTTAAAAAAATATACATGTACATACTATTGAATATTTAAATATAAAATTTGCACACAAAACTTAATAAAAACTTTCAATGAAACTTCATAAATCTAATATATATTCAATTTAATGCATTCATTTCTTGTAAAATGCATCTACTATTAAAATCAACATAAAATATTCCATACATGAACTTGTAGAAATAGTAAAATATAATCAAGATATATAAAGTAATTTATATAATAAATAATTAAGTCACAGTTCTGGTAAACATGTTACATTAGTACTTTGTATTGGAATAGTACTAATATATTAGATGGTAACCTCTCTAAGTGGTCATTTACTAAGTAAACATATCAAATTAGTACTTCAGTGTTGGAGATGAATTAGATGATGAAATCGGCAATTCGATAAAATTATGTCATGTTGTGGCTTAATAGGTCCTATTATGGACCTATTATGCCATCATAATAGGTGGACTATTATGCAATGTCATGGCATAATAGGACTTATTATGTCGTCATGGCATAATAGGTCCTATTATGCCATGACATGATATAATAGCTCCTATTATGCCATGACATGGCATAATAGGTCTATAATTGGTCCTACCATACTAAGTAAACATGTCAAATTAGTACTTCGGTGTTGGAGACGAATTAGATGATGAAGTTGGCAATTCGAAAAAATCATGGCATGTCATGGCTTAATAGGTCCTATTATGGACCAATTATGCCATGATGGCATAATAGGTGGACTATTATGCAATGTTAAATAGTAACATTTCTACGTTATTGAATGAGATACACATGAAATATAATATAATATTTAACTTAAAAAAATATACATGTACATACTATTGAATCTTTAAATATAAAATTTGTGCACAAAACTTAATAAAAACATTGAATGAAACTTCATAAATCTATTATATATTCAATTTAATGCATTCATTTCTTATAAAATGCATCAAATATTAAAATTAATATAAAATATTCCATACATGAACTTGTAAAAAAAGTAAAATAAGATCAAGATATATAAAGTACTAATATATTAGATGGTAACCTCTCTAAGTGGTCATTTACTAAGATAACATGTCGAATTAGTACTTCAGTGTTGGAGATGAACTAGATGATTAAGTGGGCAATTCGAGAAAATCATGTCATGTCGTGACTTAATAGGTCCTATTATGGACCTATTATGCCATGATGGCATAATAGGTCGACTATTATGCAATGTCATGGCATAATAGGACTTATTATGTCATCATGGCATAATGGTTCTATTATGCCATGACATGATATAATAGGTCCCCATAATTGATCCTATCATACTAAGTAACACATGTCGAATTAGCACTTCAATGTTGGAGAAGAATTAGATGATGAAGTTGGCAATTCAAGAGAATCATGTCATGTTGTGGCTTAATAGGTCCTATTATGGACCTATTATGCCATAGGTGGACTATTAGGCACTGTCATGGCATAATAGGACGTATTATGCCGCCATGGCATAATAGGTCCTATTATGCCATGACATGATATAATAGGACCAACTATGGACCTATTATGCAATATCATGGCATAATAGGACATGTTAATCCATCATGGTATAATGTGTCCTATTATGCCATGACATGGCATAATGTGTCCATAATTGGTCCTTTTATACCATGACATGGCATAATAGGACCATAATAGGACCTTTATGCTATGACATGGCGTAAACCTAAGCCTAAACTTTGATATCTAAAATTTGAAGAGTAATGTTAATTACTTTTAAGGTTATTCTAATAGTGATAACTTTTGTATTTCCTAATGAGGATTAAGAATAATTTTGGTACATATCTTCAATTTAAAGAATTGGAATGGTGGCTTGCTAGAAGTGGTTAAATTTTTTTGTTTATTGGTTGAAAGGCCCAATACCTAAAAACATCATTCCTAGAAACATTTAACGGTCCTATTGTGCCATTTCATGGAAAAATAAGACCTATTATGTCCTATTATGCTATGTCATAGTATGACATGACCAACTATGGACCTATTATGCAATGCCATGGCATAATAGGACATATTATGCCATCATGACATAATGTGTCCTATTATACCATGACACACCATAATAGGTCCATAGTTGGTCCTATCATACCATTACATGGCATAGTAGGAACATAATTTTCCATCATAGCATAATGTGTCCTATTATGCCATGACATACCATAATAGGTCCATAATTGGTCCTATTATGTCATGTCATGGAATAATAGGAAAATAGTTATCAAATCTATAATAGTTTGACTATGTCAATGGCTAATTCTTAATGAATATTTAGTTTTGGTTTTGGTTTTGATACATCCATTTAGTTTCGGTTTGGTTTGGATTTGGTTTTGATTTCCATTTAGTTTCGGTTTTGTTTTGGTTTTCATTTTTGTTTCGATTTGGTTTTGGTTTTCATTTTGATTTCCATTTAGTTTCAGTTTTGTTTTGATTTGGTTTTGTTTTTTATGTTTCTGAGATATCTTGTATCTTGTAAATTTGATATTTTAGTTTGTTAACTATCTAGATTTGGTTTTGATTTTTAAATTTGTTTATTGGGGTTTAGGGTTAACTGTTGAAGAATATTTCAGATCAAAATTAAGAATTTACAAATGTAAAAAAAAAATTATTTATAGGCTACTTTAAAAAAAACTAAAATAATACCAAAAAATCTAAATAATACTCAAAAAATAGGAAAAATATACAAGAAAATTACAAAATGTGAAAATGGTGATTGAATGTGTACCTGGGATAGTGGTGGAGGCTTGAAATGGAGTCCACAACACGAGGGCCCATTTTTGATCTCCTTTTCTCACTTCAGTTCCAAGGTGAAAATGACAAAATCCGCCCACAAAAAAAGGGTAAAATACGATTTATAAACGAGGGCCCATTTTTAAAAGATGGGCCCCCATTTTGTTTGAAAGTGGGCCCCATTTTAGAACAAAATGAGGGCCCATTTATTTTTGCCTCGGGCCCCCGTTACCTTTTGGCTCAAGGGCCCAAAGCATAAACAGGCCCCCATTTTTAAGAGTGTGTTTTCCAACACGCAGACTTCTGCAAATTTGTGACTCATTACCTTGCACTTGCCCATAGGGTTTACTTATTTTTTAATTTTTATACAATACTTTTAGCCTTTATCTAACATAATCGATAATTGGAAGACTTTTCAATAACTAGGAACTGCAACATTAGGAAAGTAAAGAAAAATAGATAAATGAGAACATACCGGTAGGATCACAAGCTCAAATTTATGAGACATACTCTAAAATGAACTTTTCTACAACCAAATTTACATGATTCAAACACACAACCTGCAAGTCCACAAGAATTTACAGGCATGCGAAAATCTACAGGAATTTCACCATATCCAATAGTTCGATAGCCTCCAAACTAGCTACTCAATCCCTTGATATCACCTAGTAGACAACCCAATTTTAAACCAAACTAGGAAAAGATAGCAAGATGGTTGATATAAATATGTTATTGTCAATTATGAATTCGAGAGTTAAAGGCAGAAGGACACATTGAGCCTGATTTGTAAAGAGGCAAAGAAACAAAGGAACTGGTAGAGGCAAAGGAATTGTTAATTCAATCTGTCGCGCGTGGTTTTCAAATGAACCTGCACTTTTTTTTTAATAGTGTCTATGGTCGTCGGAATTCTGACTAACACAGACTTCATCAAAAAATGTTGTCGGCATTTTGACATTATTAGGTATTTAAAAAAAAAAAAATTGATCACAAAATGCCTTGTCCATTGGAAACCTCTGTCGGAATTTGAGACCAGATGTATTAGTGTTATAATATTCATTTGAATATGATCTCATCATAACATATTTTCAACTAGTCAAGAGCATCAACATACAAGGGCAAGCCTCATATACACATCTTCATTATCACTATTTTTTAATACACCATTATCATTGTCACTACTCCACACCATAAAGATCATACCACAACTCCTTAGGTATATACATCTAACCAAGAAAATATCTACACCATTGTATAAAAAATATTAGTGATATCACACATCTGATAGAACAACCATTTCAACATACTAAGCATAGACATCTAACCAAGACCATCATATTTGATCATCATTATCAGATAATCCAATTAAATACTTCATCAACTACATCACTATCATTTAACACAACTCGTCATCATTAGCATTACTAGTTTCAATCATGACACCATAACAAGTTGGATACCTAAAGGGTGGTCACCAAACATAAAGCATTTTATTCAACTCTCATCTACATTCTTTATTAATGTCAACCTAATCAACAATAATCTTCTGCACAATCTGCAACATGAACATCATCCATCTACACATTCATCTAAATCCACCATATTAGTGTTGGCATTTGCATGAAGATTGTATTGATTAACTATTTTGTTGTCATTGATGTCAATTGTAACCGGTGATGATGTTGTAATAATGTTGATTTGCAACCAGTAGGTGATATTGTGAAGGAAACTATAATTACTAGAGAAGAAGTCAGATCAACCGGTAACCATACCTTTTGATGTGCCAAACCCTAATGGATGGAGCTTGGTGAATCGGTTGTATTGGTTTATGATCAAATGATGAGAGTTAATGATTATGCCATGTATGCATGTTGTATGTGATGAGTTTTAAATGGTTTTTGGTGCGTAGAGATAACGGTTTTATCTTGGGAATGAGCAAGTACATTGCATGTAATGGAAACCACGTGATGAGTTATAGAGATCAATGAAGCGGTGATCAAGGAGCAGTCGAGATTGTCTTGAATGATGTGCAATGATTGCTATGTAATCCATCAGTCATACTTGAACCTTCTTGTTTGTAGTCTCTATGATATCTTAGGTTTGTGATGTGTTACTGACCTATTTTTTTTCTTATAAGGTCGATGAGTTGTTTTTTTCTAGTCTTGGCAATTTCGATTAAGTGTAAGAGTGATTGGTTGCCGAACTAGTAGATTTATCTGCAGTATGTGTAAAGGCATATAAGAGAATGAAAAGGATCTGATCAAGTAGAGTAGTGCTATTTACCAGATCAACAAACCCCTATCATTCTCTAACAATTACAATAGTCAAATCCCTTAACCAAGTAAGCTCTAACAAGATTAGTGTTATCTAAATCCACTAACCAAGTGATCCATTAGCTTTGATTTCAAATCCTATATCGAGGTTACTCCTAAAGGGGTATTTCTTCTAATAGGGAATTATAGTCAATCCCTTAACTAGGTGATCCCTAACAGGATCTGTGTCGACTTCAATTTCATCATCATAATACTACCTGCAACATATTAGTTTCACAAAATACAAAGGAAATATTATAGGAAATCCAAACTCAACCAATGAAACTACATGAAATTTATATAAAATAAAAACACTATTTTTACCTTCATAATTTAAGTCTCATTGTGTCCTAACTCCACTGTTCCTTGTTGTGGATGGTTTTCTCTCAAACAAGCATTGGTAGCTTCCAAGATGGCATATGAAGAATGGATTGATAACTGGTAGTTAACTGATACTATGATATGCAATTCTAAATCATTATGCTAAATTACTTCAAGATTAAAACTCATGGATACATAAGTTTTAACAAATGATTAACTTGAAAAATCACTTGAAGACTAACTCTTTCTCAACTCAAACTCCTGATTTTATAGACTTTGAGAGGATAAGATGATGTGGCCTGGATCAATGATCATGATCAGATCTATAGATTTGGATGGTTGTGAGAAAAGGTGAGAATTGAGAGAAAGAGGGAAGGAGAAGACAAGTGTCACTCGTCTCACCTTGACTGGGTTGCTGATTAAGGGAATGTAGGGATGGTTGGAGAATATTTAGGCATGAGAGGACAAGTGGACTCAAGTCCTTCCTAAGATGTAGGGATGTTGGAGAGAATATAGAAAAAGGTTTAAGAAATATGTGTATGTACACAATATTTCATTAAATTTGGAAGTTGGAGATAAATGCTGAATTAATATTTAAGAAATATTAATATCTTTAGCCACGTGATTGATGAGTTGGCAAAGGGAAGATGAAGTGGAGATAGAAGAATGAGTTGGAAAAGAGATTAAATAATTAAGAATTATTTAATATTTGAGACTATAGGATAGAAGAATAACCATTAGATATTCAAATGATTGGAAGAAATAATTAAATATTAGATATTTAATTAACTGATTAGAAGAATAATTAAATATTTAGATATTTAATTAATTTTGAGGAATAGGAAAGATGAATTAATTAATAAAATATTTCAATGAAATTAATTAATAGAAAGACATGAAATGAATTAAATAAATTAATCTTTTCAAATTAACTATTTAATAGAATAATAAACATTAAATATTTATTTAATCGCTCATAGCCATTTTTATGTGTATACATTTTGCCCCTCTTTGAAATGATGTCAAGACAAAATTGTTTCAAATATTAAATCAAGTCTTGATAGTGTGCCCCCTTGGGAGATTGATCGTGAAATTGTTTAAAAATTTGGATAAGCGATTGATCTCATGATAATTGAAAAGGTCCTTCAATTAAATTCATTTATGAAAAATAAATAAAATTTCCCCATTGAAAAATATTAATTACCCTTCCAAATAGAAAATATAAAATTCACCAAAGTTAATTTTAATCTCATTTGCATCCTTGTCAGCTTGTGAAGAGATTATCTTGGTGAGTTGGCGGAATGGTTATCTCATTGGAGAACCATCGATTTGAGTGTGTTCAATGATATTAGTGACCTCCTAAGTATGGGTATCTAGTATGTACCTTATCCTAAGCCTTTTTGCAACTTGTCATACAATTTTCCATGTTTTTTTGGCGTGTTTTTGGCTATTTTGAATTTTTGTGATTTTTGGTATCTTTGTTTAGTGTTTTTGCTTTATTTTTTAGTGCTTCTGTAGTCAATGTTATTGCTTTAGATTTTGTTAGTGCTTATGTTTAGAATGTTCATGCATATACTAAATAGGGTAACACTTATACTTTGTTTCACGCATTTGTTTCGAGGTTTAGTGCTTTTACAAAAAAGGTTCATGCATATGTTTAATTTAATGCTCGTGTTCAATAAAATAACGCTTTTGTGAATAAGATTAGCACTTGTGCCTCAAATGAATTTTGGTGATGTAAATTTTAGCATTGTGATTTAATAATGTTGATTGATAGGAACTTGATTGATTGATTTGATAATATTTAGTGATAGGATAAACGATTGATTGATTTGATAATATTGATTAATAGATTAGCTCTAAGAAACCGATGTAGTTTCTAATGAAGAGCATAATAGAGTTTGATTGATCTCATTGATTGATAAAAAAACATAATTTTAAGGTTTAGATTGATTTGATAGCTTGATTTGCTTCATTTGAAAATATTTATCAATTGGTGATGTGATAGATTAGAAATCTTTGTGAGAGATAGATAGATTATTGATAATTGATCGAATTCTCTTGGTAAACAAGAGAAACTTGATGTTCTCTAGTGTCGAGAGAAATTCCTGACTATGCGCCACTTAGTGCTAGAGCTTACATAAGCTGAGCTGAGACATATAGATGCCTATAGATTATGCCACTTGTTATACATGCCTGATATTACCCATAATAGGGGATTGTTGACAGCTTTAGCTGAGAGATGGCATAGCGAGAATAACACTTTTCACCTACCCACAGGTGAGATTAGTGTGATTCTTGAGGATGTCTACAAGATTCTCCACATCCTAGTGACTGGTGAATTAGTCCAGTATGATTTTAAGGACCATGGAGGGACATGGGCTTGTAGAATCATATTTGGTGATAAGAGCATTTCAAGAGGATAGATCTGATGGGAGGATATGATTATGTATTACGAGACTCTCCCTGTGATTATTGTAGATTTGATTAGGAGATTCATCTATCCAGAAAGGAGATCTCGAGGTTTCACTATTGGTTTGGGTGAGATTCTTCAAAGCATGATGCAACATTAGACTTGATATGTGTGGGGTGTTTGTATGCTCGCTCATTTGTATCATGATCTTCATCAGGTTTTTTTTAATGAGAGTGCTAGTCTGTCTATAGGATGCACACTTTTATGAATTTGGTGTTGGGAGAACATTTCTATTATGCAACCTATTCATCATAGAGTTTGTGGTGAGAGGCAGCCATATGTTTATCTGTATGTAGGTATCCTTACTCAGCATAAGCTGGGTAAGATGGAGTATTGGCATTGGGTTCTTGATTCACTAGATAGTGTTGTTTGAAGACCTTATATCATTTGTGAGCCCTGGATGGATGATGCACAAACATTACCATTTATTATGCAGAGTAGATATCTCATTGGTCAGACTCCATACATTATTGAGAAACAATTGATTAGTCGCATTCTGAGACAATTTGGTATCATTCAAGCCATTCCTACTGGTGTCATGATATATGCATGATGGTACAAAGATAGACGAGATTGGGGACCTTCCTTGTCATTTGAGATAGCACTTGTAGAGTTTCTGGCTACTCCTAGGGTGGCTTATGATATGAGATTGCACATTCTAGATCCTGGGGTTACTATAGATTATGCTCGGTACATACTTGCACACCCGTTTCCTCATATTACCGATCCAATAGACCCTCCTCCCAACTCAAGAGATGAGGATGATAATTTAGATTATCCCATTATTAGGAGACAGAGATGGAGATGAGAGCTTAGAGCTACTTAGGAGGCTGGAGGTGATGGAGATGAGGGAGAAGATGGAGGTGGTGGTGGTAGGAGACCCAGATAGAGAGGAGGTTGATTGAGAGTCCATGGAGGACCATTTGGACTGGTTGGCAGAATTGGGAGACCACTTCCTATGGGTGGGAGAGAGGTAGGACATATTGGGAGGTTTACTGATAGGGGAGGGATGAGATCACCGAGAGGGTTTCCCTTTATAGGAGGAGGTAGGATGACAGGACTAGATGAGGGTTGCAGGAGATGCATTGATTTTGGTCAGATTTAGCTAGACCCTAGGGTTATTGCAGCTCATGGTGGAGAGGATGAGGATCCAGAGGATGATGTTCCACTCATTAGATGTTGAGTTTTGAGAGCTACTTGGATAGATATTCTACTAGGTGGATAGGGAGGTGGAAATGACGGGATTGGGGGTCATGTCCCTCAGTAGGATGTCCTAGTGCAAGAGACCGTGGATAATCTCAAAGCACAAATAGATAAACTTAGAGCATAGGTACAGACACTCATGATAGTGAGAGATAGGGCTATTAGGAGATAGTAGGATACTCAGGGTCTCCTTGATCACATTTAGTAGGTTGGATCGGGCACTCTCTTAGCTGATACTACTAGGGATACATCCCACTGGAGATAATTATATGAGGATTTAGTCACAAAGATCCAGAGAGTAGGTAGCTATCATACCACCGTGAGGATGGATACTGGTGGAGTCATCGGGCCTCCTCAGAGGAGTGGTAATCATGTGAGATAGCCATCTGGAGGATCTTCTCACCCACAACCACAAAGACAGAAAAATTCAGGTGGTAGTGGCATGGGACAACCTTGACTTGATTTGTATTGATGAGGCACTTGCATTTTTTATCTAATATCATTGTATACTTGGACTTTTATTGTTTTATGATTATCTATATGCAGACATGGACTCTATATGATGATCTTTTATTATGCATGTTACTCTATATTATGATGATCTATATGCATTTATTATATGGATGATGTTATGATCTTTTCTCTTCATTATGATGATGCAATGATATGCTTTTGATTTTGAAAATGAAAATGAAAATGATTATTAACTTAAATGATGTGAATGAAATGATCTATATGGGGATGCAAATGAATGATTGATTTCTTTTTCTTTTTAAATGTGAAAGATGATGTAAATGCAAATGATCTACATGCAAATGAAATATTATGTAATATGTTATTCAAATGTTTTTGATTTTTATATGTAATGCTTATAATGATTATGAATCTAAGTGTGAAGATGGAACTAAATGATATTAATGAAGTTCAATGATAATGCAAATAATAATGATGATATGCAACATTATTAATGAAATGCACTTAATTGAATGCAAACTAATGCAATGATTGAATGCAACTACATGGAATGGATGATGATTAAAAAAATGAATGCACCTACAATGATCAAATGCAAATTGTTTTTGTTTGTCCAAGTATAATCAATCTTTATTTGTGACTGTTGATCTGTGAATGAAATGAGATGCTTATAATGCAGATGAATAATGAGCTAATCTTAAAATGATCTAAAATGATACTTCCATTCTTCATATGTTGTCTTATAACAGTGCTTGATTTCATCATTGAGCTTTAAAATGTTGGAAGAGAATACAAGAAAATTGACATAATGATCCAAGCTGACCTGAGTATTTATTAAATGGATTTTGATATAGCAATTTAATACAAGGAACTTCATATAATGAGTCAAGTTGACCTGAGTATTTCTTGCAGAACAAACAAGGATTATCTCCTTTCATGCATGACTCAAAACGTCCTCTTTGATATTTTGCCGATCACATCCTTTAGACAAGTACATACCTTAATAAGAGATAAACCACAAACAAAAATCAAAGAAAATAATCATGCCCCATCATACCTTCTCTAGTCATGGACATCCTTGAGTCACATAGAGTACATTATTAGCAATAAAATCAAGATATAAACAATGAATCTTGTATGTCATTCACATGTTCTCATGGTCATTAACTGATATAATCATCTTGATAAATGCTCTTTGATAATCCTTTATTACTTGCTGGTTGATTCTTTATTTTTTTATTTTCATGATTCAGTTGTCATAAGATGCCTTGATCTTCTTTTCTTTGTTGCTCATTATCTATTTCAAAACCCTAGGTGTTTTTGGTTTTTCCAAGTTTTCTAAATGTTTTGGATTTTCAAAGATTCAAAAGATCACCTTTGCAAAAGGAATTAGGATTTTGCCCACAATGGAAACAAAACTTTATTATGGATGTATGAATTGATCAAGATCCATACCATGGTGTGATACAAATACAGATTGATTGATTCTGATAAAATCTAAGACAATGACTACGGCAAGTATGTCAAAGATTGATAATTGTTGGTAAGCTACATATTTTCCGCTAATGGTTCAGAGCAATGGATGTGAAAGATGGAATGAATGAGCTAAGATAGATGGCAATGATAGATGCGATAGGAGGGAGTGAATAGGTGAGCAAAGCGATCTCATAGATGGAAGAACTCACTTTTTTTAGATAGCACATGTTTACTTGGTTTTTACTATCTAGATTTATTGCATTTTTCAATATTTTGATTTTTTTCTTCTTTTCTACTTTTGTTGTTTTATGCTTTTTAGGGATTTTCTACTTTTCTGATTTTTGATGTTTTTTTTCAGGACTTTATATGCTTTTATTGATTTTTTTTAGGACTTTTATATCTCAAGCATAGAATTGATAGGTTCATTGTTGGCATTATACACTCTTCTGAGAATAGTTGATGTTGTCATTGATGGCAACCAACTGGTAACCCACTGACAATTGGCTTCTACATGCCCGACATCACAACTTCATACACCGGTAGACACCGGCAATGACAAGCACTTACATTGGCATTCAGATTACATCAACAAACAAAGTATATTGGCACTCCAACCGATATGGGATGAACTGTTGTTTATTGTAATATAATTATCTTTTGTAAGCCGACATGGTATATTGTAAAAGACTCATATATGTATGAGATCTTATAGGTCATTTTGTAACAGAGATAAAGAGAGAGGAGTAGAGAGTGAGATGTAAATTATTGTATAAGGTGATATAGTTGACAATGAAGGTTTTGGTTATTGAATGAGCTTGAAACGGTACTGAACCTGGCATTGGAGATGCTTCTTTGAGCAGTACATTGTATTGGATTTGATAATTTGTTTTGTAGTTAGTGTGATTCTTCATTGAGCAGTGAGCTCTAGGCTATTGGCCTTCCTGCATGTGCAGGCCCTCTTTTATAAGTAGTATTTATTCATTGGCTAGTGAGTAAATATTGTGGGTCACAAATCCCACCGAGGTTTTTCCCACACCAGGTTTCCTCATTAAATATCTTGTGTTATGGTGTGTTTCTATGTTGTCTTCGTTGTTTCTATTTACTGCATTATTTCTTGTTTACTGGTACACTATTTTGGGATGCAAAGTTATAAATAAGTTTAAATATTCTGCAACCGGTTAGACACTGATTCACCCCCCCCTCAGTGTCTTTGGGACTGTCATTGAATCTAACAATTGATATCAGAGTTGGTCCTCTATTTGCAAAAGCCTAATATCTTGAGGAAGATTTGACACCGGTACAGATGGAGAACTTAAGAAAATAGTTGGAAGACGCTCTTGAAGATTTTGATGCAGAAAAATTAAAGAATATCAAAATTGAAGATGATCTGAGGATTGCATAGGAATTCATTAAAGGACTTTAGGAGAACCTTGTCATAGCACAAATTAAGAGAAAGGAACTTCATGAGAAAATGCAAAATGATGATGATGAAAAGGAAACTTTTAGAGACATTGCAAATAAGTTAAGGCAAGAGAACACTAATATGAAGAATGAAATGCAAGATATGGCTATGAGGTTATGTGAGGATATTGAAGATAGGAAGAAGACTTGGCTAGAAGACTTAATGATGCAGGAAATGAAAATCTAAGACTTGGTCATGAAAATGATATGTTAAAGACATATCTGACTCACATGCAACATGATAAACATGAACTTGTGAGAAAAGTTGTATTTTTGGAAAATGAGTTGATTACTACAAATAAACACAAAGACAAATTCAAGAAAAGTTCAGAAGAACTTGATGACATGCTTAAAAGAAAAAAACCTGATGGAATACAAATGGACTTGGATTTGAACATGGAGAAATTTCTGGTACTACAAATAATCAAGATCAGAACAAACCGGTAAGACAACCTAATGCTTATAAATTTAATGAAAAATATTTTAATTGCAGCAAATATGGTCACAAAGAAAAACATTGTAGATTTAGAAATAATCAAAATACAAACTCACCCACCGGTCAATGTTCCAAATGCAAAAAAGTTGGTCATAATTCAGAAAATTGCAGAATGAATGTGTAATGCTATGTTTGTGGAAGATTTGGGCATTTATCTAAACAATACAGATCACAAACTGGTCAAGGATATGGAAAGTCTATTCAGAGGAATAATGTAACTTGTTATGCATGTAACAAGATTGGACATATTGCAAAATTTTGTAGAAGCAAGAATACACCGGCAAACAATAAAGGATCTATTTTGAAGGGCAAAGAAAAGGTAGATGAAGTAAAGCAAGAATTTTCAAAACAATTGATTAAGAAGAGTGATCAGAGAACTAATGAAACTATCTATGCACCAGTAGAACAGAGTAACACTCCATTGACAGGAGATTCTTCATCTAACTGAGGAATAATCCTTAGGGGATATTGCAGCAAGTTGAAAATCAGGCATTCTACCCTCAATTGATGGTAAGAAGATACATTTCTTCTTTATCGACAGGTGTGTTAAGTTTTCACTTAACCGACAAGCATTTAATGTAGTTTTAAAGAACCTTTTTGGATATGAAGAACCGGAAAACCCTCATTTCAAACTCACCGAGCATTCAAACAATCAGAGAGCATGAAACTGAGCAAGAGCATTCTAAGGCGAAGCTATGAAGTGTTTTTCAGGAATTCAAAATTTTAGTTAAGAGGTATTTATCTTTTGAAATGGAAACCTCATCTTCTGTTCCTAAGTTTATTGCAAAACCTATCATTGTGGAAAATGTCAAACGCCCTAGACCCGTGTTTAAGATTATCCCCGAGATCACAAAACATGATGATTCTGTCGAAGCATTTTCAAAAATTTTGAAGGGTCTAGCATTTGCAGAAGACCCTAGAATCTACATACATTACAATATAGAAAACCTAGGGACAAGATTTGAAGAAAATATTTAATGAGGTTATTACCGATGGAAATGGTGTGATCAAACCTGAACATAAAATTGTGGAAGACTTGGGTTTTGTAGAGATTCTCAACATTCCCAAATTTCCAAAGGAAGTTGTAAGACTTGTATTGAGCAGAGTCCATGGAGAGTTTATGTGGTTAGAGTCAATTTTAAAGATAACCAAGGCAGTTATTGGTTTACCTTCAACCAGTAGTAGACCTGATAAAACCAAGAAAAGACCTAACAAAGGAGTTATGAAATTAACCAGAGCCACATCTAATAATAGGTCACTTAGAGTGAATGATGTTAACAATATAAATGTGAGATATGTGAGTATGGTACTAGGATACAAAGCAACTCATGCAAATAGACTAAATTCCATTTCTATTCTTTGTATTCACAATGCATATGAGATGGTGAACAATAATGCTAAGATAGATGTTTGTGAATGGCTTAAAGATGAATTAATTGACAAATTGAAAAAGATTAAGGGAGACAAGAAAGGTACTTTCCATTTTGGAAACCTACTAGTATGCTTGATGCTATACTTTACCAAAGAGATACCTGGAATAGGTCACAAATATTTTGGTTATGACATCCCGGTAGGAAGAAAGATATAGGAAGCTTTCATCGGTATGGGCACTGATAGTATTAAGAACATCACATACTACTTCAAAACATTTCAAACTAAAATGAGAATAAGAGAGAGACTACCAAAGAGCATAATTGATAAGTATGAAAAGGAAATTTGTTTTGTCATTAAGCAAGATGAGACTTGGATGGCAGTAGTAAGCCTTAGAACTATTTGGGTTATTGAGATGGGTTATGAGGTAGACCTATCTGTTCTGGAGACATATGCTAAAGCTCTACTTGATGCACCAAGGGAGCCATCTGAGGAAATGGTAATGCAAAAACTATTGAGAGCAATATATCTATGCAGAAAAGGACAAAAAGAAGAGAAAATTTTATCATAGATGCCTCTAAGAAGGTCAAAAAAATCAAAGAAAATGTCATGAATATCAGTGTTATATCAGCAAGCGATCTTAAAGGATTGCAACCTGAGGCACAAGTTTCATCGGTTGTAACATCTTTTGATACTGATAGTGGTAAGGTCATTGAGTTTAAAAGAGTAGAAAGGAAGAGAAAACCTTCACCGGTACCTTATCCTTCACCTAAGAAAACCAGGACACTAAGGAAGAAATAGTAGGCAGTTAGGGAACCAAAGAAAAAGCTTACACCTAAGAAGAAATAGACATCGGTTACCCCCACACTGGATGATCTATTGAATGAGATTACTGAGGAAGTAAATTTGTCTAATGTGTGAAAATAGTATAATTCCTCCAATGATTCTAACAAAAACACAATTGAAGAAAGCATTATACTACATTTAGATATTTACAAGAAATTTTTGATAGAAGTTATTGATGAGATACCCAATGATTTATACATGAGATTGGAAGCTAAAAGGCTATCTATGATGGAATTGGACAAAAAGTTGAAAGTTGAAGCACTCTTGGTTGTACATCTAGTAAACTCTAGAGAAGAAATAGATGAGCTTATTTCTAAAGCTAACCAATCAATATTTGTTAGTGGACACTGACAAGTGAGCCTAATGGCTGGAAGGGTTAAAGAAATTGTAGATGAGACTGTAGATAAATGGGACATATTCTTTGTAGAGAAGGAAAAGCAAGAGGAAAGAAGCATACCGAAAGTACAAAAGACATTCAAGGTATATCAGAAAGACAAGGGAAAAGGTAAAATAGGTCATGTACCTTCTATAAAAATAATAGATAACATCCCTCCACTGGCTCAGGACACCCCTCCATTAGCACCTTCATCACCGATTCATACAACTAATCCATTGGATATAGCTACTAAAGGTATAACTCATGATGATACTAACCCAAAGTTTGAGATACTTTTCACCATGAGTGTAGATACTCAAGATATAAACATTGTTATGGACAAAGAAACTATAAAGGTTAAGGTAGATAATGTTATGGACAACAAGATTTCAGAGAAACTAACACAAACTGTAGACTCTCAGAACACTGAGATACCAGTTCAAATAGAACAATTGGAGACTAAAAAAATTACAGAGGACAAGACAACTAGCACAGGACCACCAGAATCTGGGAAACTGATAGTGGTATAGACAGAGAAACAATCTGAGGCAGAGGTTCATGTTGAGTCTGTGACACCAACAGTTACAGGGGAGCTAAATAAAACTGAGAAACCATTAAAGGTAGAGGTACAAACATAGATAGATCCATTAGAAGAAAATGTAAGTAAAGTGGATGCATCTGATGGAAGTAAAGAGGTTATAATGAAGATTATTGGTCAGACATCTATTGAGAAGAAACCTACAGCTAAATCAAGTACATCTACAGGAGAATTCAGACCCACTAACATAACAGAGGTACTTTTGGATTCTATTTAAATGATTACTAATTGCAATGTCTTAGCATTTAAGGAAATTGATAACACTTTACCTATTCTAAAGATGATTGCACCTAATTGCAAGATAGATCACATTAATGATCCTTTAGGAAAATTAGACACATTGTCCAAATTCATTACTGATAATGTAATAACTATAGATAAGGTGAATGAGGATACTATTAAGGAGAGAGTTGACAAAGAGAAAAACACATTCTTTGAGAACACCATAAGGAAATGTACCAATCACCTGGACACACTTTTACCGATACTCAATTCTACAATTTTGGAGTATAAGGAGTTATATAGAGAAGTATGTAAACCTCACTATTTGATAGAGGACATTGCAGATAATATAATAGGTTCATCTGGACTTATATCAGTTTTTGAGCAGGAAATGGGAGCTTTTGAGGAGAAATTGGAAAAGCTTGCGAAAGAGAAGGCAAGAATAAGGTCTAATGCCCAGGAACTAAATGACAAACTTGGTCTGAGGTTGGATAGTCTTATTACTTAGAGAGATGAATTATCTAAGGCAACAATTTCTAGAGAACGTTCACCGGAGCAACATATGCACTATCTCACCGATATGATCCAACAGACTGAGGCAACTCTAACTAACAACAACAAGTTTATGCAGAGTTTGAATCTAGTAATGATAGACATCTTTTAGATAGTAACCAACTAGCTATAGACTTTGAGATAAAATTTTTGTACTCTTTTGATTATTTATGACATCCTCTATCATTGATGTGAAAGGGGGAGTAGTGGAGAGAAAAATGCGTGTACAGAGGAGATCACTTGCTCAAGGGAGCACATCTTTTTGGATTTCATATTTTGGATAACAATTTTGATTTTTCTCATGAGTGTTTCCATTAATGCTAAAGGGGGAGATTGTTGGAATTATACACACTTATGAGATTAATTGATTTTGTCATTGATGGAAACCAACTGGTAACCCACCGGAAATTGGTTTCTACATGCCTGACATCACAATTTCATACACCAACAGACATTGGCACTGACAGGCACTTACATCGGCATTCAGATTACATCGACAAACAAAGCATACTGGCACTCCTGCTAACATGGGATGAGATTTTGTTTATTGTAATATAATTATATTTTGTAAGACGACATGGTATATTGTAAAAGACTCATATATGTATGAGATCTTATAGGTCATTTTGTAACAAAGATAAAGACTCATATAGTGAGACATAAATTATTGTATAAGGGGATATAGTTGACAATGAAGGTTTTGGTTATTGATTGAGCCTAAACCAGTACTAAACCTGGCATTGAAGATGATGTTTTGAGTAGTACATTGTATTGGATTTGATAATCCATTTTGTAGTCAATGTGACTCTTCATTGAGCAGTGAGCTCTAGGCTGTTGGCCTTCCTTCATGTGCAAGCCCTCTTTTGTAAGTAGTATTTATTCATGAGCCAGTGATTAAATATTGTGGGTCACAAATCCTATCAAGGTTTTTCCCACACTGGGTTTCCTCATTAAATATCTTTTGTTATTGTGTGATTCTATGTTGTCTCTATTATTTCTATTTACTGCATTATTTCTTGTTTACTGGTACACTATTTTGGAATGCAAAGTTATAAATAAGTTTAAATATTTTGTAAACCGGTTATATACTGATTCACCCCCCCCCCCCTCTTAGTGTCTTTGGGACTTTCATTGAATCTAAAATTCATCAAACCAATCACCTTCAGGGGTAGATAATTTGTATGCTCCTAAGCCATATGCTACTACTATGATAAAAGGGCCTATCCAATTTGGTTCAAATTTACCCTTCTTTTCTCGGTCTTGTTGATTTCTTGGATTCTCCCTTAGAACTATATCTCTAATCTGAAAAATGTGTGGCTTGACTCTGTGATTATAAATTCTTTCCATTCTCTATTGATATACCTTCAAATGATCTATTGTATTTTGGCGATGTTCCTAGATTAGCTCAAGTTCTTGAAGTCTAGAGACTCGTTGTTCTTCTTCTGGTATAAGACCTTTCAAGGAAAATCATAGAGAAGGTATCTCTACTTATATGGGTAATATGGCTTCTGATCCATAGAATAAGAAATATGGAGTTTCCCTCATTGGTGTGTGGATGTTGGTTCAGTATGCCCAAAGAGAAAGATTTAGCTGAATATGCCAATCTTTTCTAGCTTCATTGACTGTTTTCTTCAAGATTTTAAAGATAGTCTTGTTTGATGTCTCATCTTGACCATTTCCTTGTTTATAATATGGAGTAGATAACCTATGTTGGATATGGAATTTCTCACATAGTTCCTTCACATCTTGATTCTTAAATGGTCTTCCATATCAATGATAATGGTCATAGGAATTCCATAGCGACAGATTATATAATTCAAGATGAATGATGATATTTTTTTTCCTGTCACTTTTGTCAAAGGTACTACTTCAATCCATTTAGTGAAATATTCAGTAGCAGTCAGATTGAACTTATGTCCACTAGAGAATGAAGGATTTATCTTACTTACCAAATCAAGGCCTCATTGAGAAAATGGCCATGAACCCGCCATAGGATACAATTCTTGTGTTGGTGCGTGGATGAGATTCCCATGGATCTGACATTGTTTGCATTTCTTGGCATGTGTGAATGAATCTCTCTCCATAGTAGGCCAATAGTAACCCATACAAAGAAGTTTATTAGCAAGTGTTAATCCACTTAAGTGTGTGCCACAAATACCTACATGAACTTCATTAAGAATTTCTCAGATTCTTCTTGTTCGAGACATCTTAATAAAGTTATATCTAGACCTCACCTATATAAGGTATCAAAAATAATAGTTTAGTGGGATGACTGATGGATAAAATTACTTCTTTGATTGTAGGATAGGTTAGGAGGAAGGATATTCTCTTTTAAGTACTGATAATTTTGGTCATATAAGGATTGACTGGTTCCCGATATATGAAAAATCATATAGGTATGTTGGGATTAAATGGTAGGGATTAAGATATCTTCCATGAGGAATTCATAACTTTGTCCATTCTCCTGATTCTGCAAGAGAGATGCTATTGTAGCCATTGCATTTGCTACTTTATTCTCGTTTCTTGGGATTTGAATGAATGATACTTCTTCAAAGTGTTATTTAAACTCTTCTACCACTTGTTTATAGGGCATGAGATTGTCATCCTTAGTTTGATAATCATCATTTATGTGGTTGATGATAAGCTATGAATCACCATAGACATGTAATTCCTTGATATTCCATTCAATAGCCATTTTGAGCCCAATAGTCAATGCTTCATATTCTGTAGTATTGTTTGTCTACGGAATCTGTAGTCTATACGATTTTGGAATTTTGTTTCCTTGAGGTGTGATGAACAAAATTCTTGCACCTGGTCCATATTGTGTATAAGAACCATCAAAGTAAAATTCCCAAAAAAATTTACTTACTGTCAGAATGTCTGCATCAGGAAATTCAATGTGCAATGGTATGTCATTTTGTAAGGGTGCTTCAGCTAAATGATCAACAATGAACTGTCCTTTGGTAGTTTTTTAATCAACATACTCTATATCAAATTCACTCAGTATCATAACCCATTGTGAGGCCCTACCCCGACCTATCCTATCTCTTTAGTTATTTTCATATTGGAACTATTTTGGATGCTAGTTTTGACACACTATGGATATAGAACTTTTTATGATCCCACGATTTTTGGTAATATTGATATATATTTGATGCTCCATTTCTATGCCTTGTGGATTATAGAATATTATATGATTCTAGATTAGGGTAATATTGTGATGATGTATGTTATTATCTGAATTTCAGGATTTGTTATAATGTTAGAAATATGTTTGCATATCTTGTAGATGGATCAAATTTTGAGGATTATGATGAATTGCTTTGATTTGTGACAAAACGTAGTTTATAATGACAAGTCTTTGCAGAATGGATGTATTGTATTCTGATTATGTGTTTTATATTATATGAGGCTATTGGGAAGTACTAATGTTAAATTGAGATGTGCAGGAGATTATCCATGTGACCATGGAAATATTATGGAGAATCGAGCCTAGGCCTATGTGCGTTAGTAAAACTAGGGGTTGTCTATTTGGAGAGACAACACCCCATATGTATTGTATTTTATTCATAAATGTAAAATGTTGCATGAGTGTAAATTGTATTTATTGAATTGTTTAAATCGTTTAAGGGACAATTGCCACGTATGTAATTGTGATGTGGAATTATTTTGTAGTGTCACTTGACACCTATGTGGTATGTTGTGTTGGCAATTTGTCATGTCACCTTTTTGGAGAGTCTTATTTTTTTGTTAATTTTTATATCTCCTATTTATCCTTGAAGGAACCAAGAAATCTAGGTTAGTGAGCCACAAGGAGGGTCAACTCAGAGTTGACCCGTAGGTTAACTTCAGGTGGACTTTCTGAGGGTCAAATCAACTCCTAGAGTCAATTTTAGAGCATTTCTATTAGGCCTCATGGGGTACCTATGGGTGAAGGCCAAAATTGGCCATGTGTCTTTCCCTTAGGACTTGTTTAACCACCCAAAAAAGTGGTTTTCCCAAGATGGACGAATTCCATCTATAGGAGTGCCCTCCTTGGTAGGATAACCTTCTTGAAGGGAGTAATCCCTCTTCCCCATTCCATTTTTCCTTCTCTAGGTACCTAGGTTAGGGAGTGTGTAAGACCTAGGGAAGACCAACCCAATGAGGGATCCCTCACTCTATCCAAGAGGTTGGAAGGAGTGAGAGAGGCCTTCTTAGGCTAAGGATGAAAGCTTAGTGAGCTAATCACCCACTCTCCATCGTTGGAGATTTTTGGGAGAAATTTTGGAGGAAAAAACCAGTTTTAGGATAGCAGATTTGTGGGCTAAGGAATTTGCAGAAAAAGATTAGAGGATTGGGCAGCTCTTCATCAAGCTTTCCCTTAGATTTCCCTTGGCAGGTCAAGGTTGGTGTTATTTTTCCCCTCTTATGTAAATGTAAAAATGTTATAGAATGTTGGAATGGAAATTGTTGTAACTCTTTATTTGTGTTGTATTTGTAAAATTTATGTGTTTCTTGTTTATTTCTATTTTATGTAATGTTGTGTTTGGGGAGTGTTCAAGACCATCCTTTCCTTGGGAGGAAAGATTGGTCTTGGGGGTGGAAGGAGCTTGACAGCCCTTAGGGTGAGAGGCTCTCATTTTGAGAGTGATCTCAAGGGTCTGTCCATGAGACCCTTGCTGCTTTCTTTTGTGTTATTTCACTTGGGGGTCATAAGGGGGAGCAAATATGGCATGCTTGCCTTTTTGGGGGTCATAAGGGTGGAGGGATTAAGGATGATTTTTGGTTATGCTTTCATGGGTGCCATGAGTTGGCTGTAAGTTTGATTTAGCAGATTTCTCCCCTAGGGTACTTGGTCCACTTCCACCCTAATAAGGCATCACATTTTGTGATGAGTTTTCAGCTTGGGAAGGGGTGTCTCTGTTGTGTTATTTTCTTCTCCTTTGCTTGTTGTATTGCTTGGTTGTAACCCCGTCTAGGTCTTGATTCTCCTAGCTCGGGGGTGGCTTCTAGTAAGCCTAGGCTGGGAGGTGAGCATCCCATTGTCACAGTCCTAAAGTTTTATATGCAGGTTGCTGGGAAAAGATCTAGGAGTTGCAGATTGTTATTCAGATACAGATTTCCTATTTAAATGCAGAAAAGCAATTAGAAAATGTAATTTTATGAATTTTAGCAAAAGAAATATATGTAAATAAAGAGCTTTAGGTTGTTTTCTTTTATCCTCTGTATAAGATTAGGAATGAGAAGACTGGTTAGATTATTCACCCATTTTATATATGGGCCATTGTAATTTATTATTCTGCAAGCAATGTAATTTTTACTTAAATTTTGATGCCTATTATGTTGCTGTAGATAACATCTAAATCTTGTCTCAAAAAAAGGGGTCTGTTAACTTGTTTATTTTCTGCAATATTAAAGAAAAAGAAAGGAATGCATTAGGTTTCATTATTTACTTGCATAGTTTAATTACAGCTATTTTATTGCTATGAACTTTGTTTAGACATAGTTGAAAAGGATCTAGTACTTTTACATTGCTATAGAAAGCATGATGTATGACTATAAAAAAAAAGAAAGGGAAGAAAAATAAGATTTATTCATAATGTTGTTTAAAGACTAAGATTAGAATGTTTAAATGTTAGAATCCCAAAACAAAATAAGGGTTTCCAGCCCTATTGTCTTAACATTTATTTAAATATATCTGTAAATATATAAGTATATATATATATTGAAAAATATATACTTATATATATATAAATATATATATATATAAACTTCTATATGTGTTTATCCCTGCAACAAAAAGAAAAGGAAACATACTTTGTCCTGTTGTATTCCTGTTACAAAAAAAATATATATAAAAAAAAATTTGCATGCTGCTGTGTTAAAAATAATTCAAAATAAACTTCCTAATCCTAACCATATCCATATATATATATATATATATATATATATATATATATATATGTATATATATATATATGTATATATATATATATATATCCATCCCTGCATTTGAAAACATACTCCAGAGATACAAAAAAAAGAGATATATGTATAGATTTCGAACATGACAATGGATATATATAAATATATATATATATATAAATATGTATATATATATATATTTATATTTACATACTTATAAATTTTATAAAAAAAAAAATATCATACAAAAAAAATTGGGGGAAATCATAGCACCGGCAGAGCCATGGTGTGTAAACACGGTGGATGGCTCTCAGGCCGTGCCACTGTGTTTACCCACAGTGGACGACACGGGAAATGCTGAGCCACTGTGTGTAAACACAGTGGACGGCATGGGAGGTGCCGCCACTGTGTGTAAGCACAGTGGACGGTCCGTGGCTGCCACTGTGCGTATACATAGTGGACGGCACTGCTGTCACTGTGTATAAACACAGTGGCATCCAGGAGAGCCCCGCGCCACCTCCTCCACTCTTCCCCCTCTGCGAAACCCTCTGCCATGCCCATGGCCGCCGTGCCCTAATCCGCCTCTGTACCTGCAATCACACACTAAACACAAAAAAAAGTGGTATAATAAACCCTAACCCATTTCGGGTTAGGGTATAAATTTGTAAGAAAATAAAATAAAATAGGAATAAATAGAAATCTAACCCTAACCCAATTTCGGGTTAGGGTTAGCATTTTAGGAATTTTATATATATATATATATATATGGGAGATTTAGATTGGAGTTTTAAAATTTGATTTTAATATATAATTAGGGTTATTTTATTAATTGAATTATTATATGTTTTTATTCTTTAGAGAATTAAAATTTTAATATAGTAAAAATAAAGAGTTAATATAGTTGGATACACTATACATTAAATCAATTAATTTATTTAATTAATCAATAGACTTTCCCCAATATATTTGGACGTTAGAAAAATTTAAAAGGAGAAATTGTAGAATTAATTTTATGGACCTTAAGCCCTTGAGACCGGTTTTGGCCAGATTAAAATTAAATCATCAAAATTAAGGGTTTAGGGAAAATTAGAATTGGCTTTAGCTTATTATCGGTTTTAGTGGGCAAATGGCATTAATTAGGAATTTGAACCCCTATTGGTTGGATTTAAATAATGAATTCACGCATGCGTCAATTATTTTATAACATTATCATTTTATGGTCGGAAACGATTTAATACATTGAGATAACCCATTTAACCCTCGTTTCAATTTACGACAACTTGTTAAGGTAATTGTGCTAGCTAAATAATCCGTGACACTGATTAATCCCCACCAAATAAAGTCGCTCGTTCGAGTTGGTTAATTAACCCAACCTTAGTAAACAAATTTATTTACATCCTAGTTGAGACAAAACTCTAATAAAGTTATTATTATGTAGGATATATTGCGAGTTCATGTTGTCAAAAAAAATAAATTTGTTGTTCCGTTTTTGTGCCCAAAAGTTGGGCATGGCACCCATTTGGCCAGTCTGCCTGTCAAAGTTGACTTGTTCAACAAATACTTTAGTTGATCTATCTTTGGTATTAGTTTCATAGAATAAGTCAGCATATAATGTTGTAGCTTCTAAGTTGCAAATACAATGGCTAGATATGTCTTCTCTATTGATGTATAATTCAATTCATAGCTGACAAGTGTTCTACTAATGTAATACATCTCTCTTTCTTCTCCTTCTTCATCATGTTGTGCTAGGAGAGCACCTAATGATACATTTGTCGCCAAGATATAGAGTAAAAATGGTTTACCTTTGATTGGTGATACTAGTACTAGAGGATTCATGAGATATTCTTTGATTTGCATAAAAGCCTTTTCACATTTCTGATCCCATTTGAATGGAACATTCTTATGTAAAAGATGGGTGAATGGATGAAATCTATCTACTAATTGAGAGACAAATCTTTTGATTGATTGCAATCTTCCTTGTAAAGATCACAATTGACTTATGTTCCTAGGTGACTCCATTTCCATGATGGCTTTGACCTTTTTAGGATCTACTGCAATTCCACAAGCTGATATAATGTACCCAAGAAGTTTTCCAGAGGTTACTCCAAATGCGCATTTCTTTGGATTTAATCTCAACTGATATCTTTCCAGCCTATCAAAGATTTTGCTCAAGATGTTCAAATATTCTTGTCTTGTATGAGACTTTGCAAGTATATCATCTACACAATCTTCCATAAATGTATGCATCCACTAATACATTTGGGCTAGATTTCCGACTGAGGTTTCTAACGGAGAAGCTATATTGTGACCAAATTTGATTTTTTTTTGAAAAAATGCCCGAATTCATTGTAATTTCGATGGAAATTTGCCATTTGGTTTCGACGAAGAAGGCATTAGCAATGAAAATTTTCTTTTTTTCAAAAAAGTGCTCGAATTCATCGTAATTCCGACTACAATGGCCATTACTTAAAAAACATAGAAGCGGAAAATTTAATTATGCATTGCAATCTCGTGTAGGCATCCGTGGTGACTTCAACCGCCAACAACATCAAACCCGCATCGAAGGCATTTGTGCATTACTTGCAATCCCACGTAGGAGGTAGATTCTTCACCTTAATTTCATGTTGCAAAAAATATACCATTCAAGAGATTCTACAACTTTTGCTTTCTTTTATACATGCTAGCTATGCCTGCATGCTTGTGGGATATTGACCGATTGTGGAAGCAACTCTTGGAGTATGAGAGATTCCTTTTTTATGCAAAAGATGTTAGGAAATGAGACATGTGGTGGTTAATTGCCCTATTTTTAATGCAAATTAGTCAATCTCGTATTCGTATTGATTATCCAATCTCATGCCGAATGGCTCCTAGTCAAAGGTGTGGTTCCCTGAATGTGTAATACCCTGTAGGAATCCACTCCTCATAAAACCATATAACTATGATTGAGGAGTAAGTGTTCAATTTTGTCACAGCAATCCCTTCCTCCTATATACATGTTGATTGTTCACTATTGTACGAGCTAATATATAGGGAGGTGTCTACCTCTAGTTGTTGAATTGATGGAGATCAAACCAACACACAAGAAAACAATGGGAATGAATATTATTCAAGTGATTTGCAACCTTCATTCAGTGTTGTTTGGGCAAGCCTTTATTTCTCTTGTCAGCCAGCCTAACACACTCGACCCAGAAGCCCTAGGGAGATACAATTGTGTTCGGTTCAGCACAATCCTAACCTAGAAGGGGTGGACTAAAAATCTCCAACCACACAACTTATCACTTTGTAACTAACATACAGTATAAAGCTAGTCTATATGACCCCCGTACCATTTTCTCACTGTCTCGGGTTACCCTAGTTTAGGGTATTGGTAGTTTTTACTAAATCTTCACTATTTTAGGGTATTGGCAACTATCTCTCCTTTTGCATAGTTTGAGGTGGCATAAAAAGTCATTTCCTTCTTTGGCTTCCTTGCGGCTTCAACCTCAACGATCATCTTTTGCAAACTTACTTTCTTCAATACTCTCTTCTTTATCCTTTCAAAGTTGAATTGTAGCCACTTAGGAACATCTAGATTCTCATCACTTTGGATGGATGGGTTCATGGTAGTTACAACCCACTTTGGCCTTTGTTCTTCATCTTGTTGCTTGTGCATCAAAGTTTAAATTTTTTGGAGGAGTCATCTTGGGGGTGGGGGCCTAGATATATCCTCTTTTTCTTGTTCTCCATGCTTCTTTAACTCCATATTCTAAGTTCCTTCTGACTTATATTTCATTTTCATGAGTCAAATTATAGTTCTTAATTCAGTTATAGGCTAGTATCTTGAGTGTTGATTGTACCTCTTAGTTTGATAAGGTTTTGGGTGGAATTTAATCTGTAATTTTGAGGAAAAAGTTTCCCTATAAATGTAATTTCAAAATTCATTTTGAGGGTCTAAAAATTAATTATTTAAGGTCCAAGTTTAGTAACACTCATTACTGTGTTTTCTTTCAAAAGACATCTAGCAATAGGCTATAGATTGAATACTTGTGCTTTGCTAGTATATTTTGAAAAATTAATGGAAATGAAGTTCACAGTTTGCAACAGTATTGGTAGTCTTTTTTGATTGCTTGGTATTCTTTTATTTTTTTCATTTTCCTTAGTCCTGAATTAATATTTACATTTATGAAACATCTTCTTTGTTATAATCAATTTGTGCATCTTTCATGGTGGTTGACGTTAATAAGGAACATGTGAACGAATAGTAGTAGTTGTTCTCGAGCTTTCCTTGGTCTCATTTTCATGTTAGAATTGGCAATTTTCGCATGATAAATTATTTACATACAAGGTATTTCTAGATTTTGTTGATAATGTGGATTTAGGTAATACTGATTGTTCATTTTCTCATAGCCTTGTTCTATCTTTTGCAATTTATTTTTGTTACTACTTATCAAGTTTACATTAGTTTTTATATTCAAAGTCATACTATATACTCTAGTCAGTTAACACTACCGAATCATGCAGTCAGTATACACAGAGAAGTTGGTATGCATAGTCTAGTCGGTTACAGAAGAAAGCAATCACAAAATGCAGTATACACTAAGTTGTCTATTGAGTATCTTTTTATGTCTACCGAGCAACAAAGATGACACACTGAGTTGATATACACCAAGTGAAATGTGATGCCAGATACATTGAACCTGGACATACATATGAAAACGTGTTACAAGATCGAGGCACATCTAACCATTATCACTTTGGAAATTGCACTAAAAGATTATGTATGATTTTGAGATCAATCTAACCTATGAAATATTTTTTATAGTTATTCATTCAAGGAATCGTGTTTGTAAGATCAAAGCAATGAATTAGATCATCGTCTTAAGAGATCTATTTATACAGCATGAGTTAAAGGTGCATGCATGAGTGTAAGAAGACTGTTACAGAGACACAGAGGTCACCGAGAAGGTTTTTAGAGAACAATCGAAGAACAAAGTAAACAGAAGGGTTTACCGAGTTACTATATGGGTTACCGAGGTATGCTATAAGCTAGGTAATCTATTCTGAGCACATAGAATCTGCTATAACATTTCAGATGTAAAGTTGCAGATATTTGTAATGATTTTATTGTAATATTGTGAAGTTGTTAGAGAAACCTTTAATAGGGTAAAAGACTCTAATCAAGTCTATAAATTGTAAAGCCTCTAACTAGGTGCAACATTTAGATTAAATGTTGTAAAATCCTTTAGCAAGGTAGATCTAACAGATCTTGTTACTCCTAACAGGGTAAGCTATCAGAAATAGCTAATATGTAGCTCTAACCGAGCACTCTTTATTATTGCAGTAGTGAAGTTGTGGGTGCCATCCCCACCGCAGTTTTTCTCTCTAACCAAGAGTTTCTACGTAACCAAAATATATGTGTTATGGAGTGAATCATGTATGATTGTTATCTATTTGTTTTAACTTTATTTTATGTTACTGCACTATTCTGTTTATGCATAACAATAAAGTTATTATTCAAGAAAAGTTTTGGAGTACTGATTCACCCCTCCCCTCTCAGTACATTAGCTTTCCATATTGGGCCAAACAATTGGTATCAGAGCTTGAATCTTGGAAAAGGGTTTGACTACCTAAAGAGAAAGGTCTTATCAATGGAAGGCTATGTTGGGTCTCAAATCAATAGATTGGATAGGTTCTAAGGAAATGCCAACTCCTATGATCAAACCCTCCAATTGACTTGGCCAACATATAGAGTGAACCTGTTTAGTTGCTAACTCTCTCACTTTAGGCTCTGCAGGACCTAGGCGGGTATACCTATTCACTGAATGTCTCCAATTACCAGTGCTTTTTATAGTAGATTTATTATCCTAGTCTGATATATCTTGATCTTGAAATGGCATGAGTTCCTTGAATGGAGATATAGCAGATGAGTTCAAGATTGTTGTTTGTAATAACAGTTTGCTTTATGTTTCTTAATTACTCCTATTGCTTATTAAAATAATCAATTATGAATGAAATGATGAGTGCAACTTGTAATTTAGCCAGTGCCTTCTTCGCTGTTTGGGTTACAGAGTCATTACACTTTTCTTTAGGACTTATGGTGTGAACCTGTGAGACAGTTTTTTAATTCATCCCTTTATGAACCTGTCAGTTATTATTTCTTTTGGAACCAAATGAATGCCTATATCATATGCTGATTGAGCGAATTTAACCCTACCCTTAAGGGACCAGTCAATTAAGCTTTGCAAGGAACAATCACAATCCGCAAGCAAAACTTTTGTTGCAACATTATAATATAAAACATAGATCTGATCTTAAGAAAATGAATAACCTTATCTTATCAGACAATATCACAGACGATTGCCAAAAGAAAGTGAAATGATCCACAACACATATGCAGAGAAATAGTTGATCAAAATTTGTATTCCATTATAGTTTACATACAGAAGACTTACAGGCTGTCATCTATCGCTATCTTCATCTTATCTAATCACCATCATCTTAAATTACAAAAATCATTCTCATATATATATGAGGATGAAGGCCTTTCATGAAGAGACACGACCTTTCAAAATATTAATCGTTAATTTGAGTATTTCTAAACTTAAGCAAAAAGAGATTTAGGAGTCCCAAATGATGAATGTAATCATCGTCTTTGAAGGTTTTGATTCGAGGAGTCTGTTTCTTCAATTCATCTCCCAGTGACAGATACTTGAATATTATCTGGTTGACAGTAGGGGCCATATCCTTACTTCGATCTATCTCTGACAAGGCCCAATCCTTGACGCTGGTGAGCTCTTTTCGCAAATCCTCCAGGGATATCACTTCTCCTTCTTTGTAAACGGAGGGCATTCCAACAGGTTTCTCATCATCCAATTCCTTCAGGTCTCTCCTCAGCGTATCCTCAAGTTTAACATGATTCTCCATATACGCAATCCCCTCAGCTTTTTCCTCTAGCATCAAGGCATCGACATTATTAAGTACTTCATGCAATCGTGCTTTTAACCTCTCATGCTCTGTTAACGCTTTTATCGTTCCATTATATACTTTCCAATATGGTTCAACCTGCAAGAGCATGGTGTTAAACCGATGTCCTATGATGTCATTGACCAGTTTGTCCATCCTTTGTTGGATACCTTCTGCGCGTTTATTGGCTTTCTCTTCTTGATACTTCCAGTACAGAGCATCAGAGACATCATCCAAGATACGTCCCGCGGGGTATGAGGTGTATTCGCTGATAGGAGTCCCTGTCTCTAGTTGCAATACTTTTGCCTGCAACTTTTGATTCTCCTCTTTAGATTTTTCATATAACCCCTTATATGTGACGTTCTCTCTGACCAAAAACTCTGTCTGGTCCAGGTTCAATCTGGCAACATCCAAGTTGAGTTTTGCAGTGACCCTAGGGTCAGTTTTTCCAACCTGATGAACCATGAGGTGCCCAAAGGTTTCTTCAATGTCCACAATGATAGGCCTCTTCCCCTTTGGATATAATGCCCATTGTAGGAGAGCTTTCTTGTCTGGATCATATCTAGAGCCTAAGAACAATTTGTCTATCTCCTGAGGCAACACCTGTTGATTCAAATCTTGCTTCTTCAGGAAGCCATCAAATAAAAGTGCTAAGTTTATATCCCAACCAGAGAAGATGATTACACCGGCCTCTTTTAGTAGTTTCCTCCCTTTCTCAGGAGTCATATCTTTCATGAGGACATCAATCTCATCTTGCAATCTCTTCATCTATTCCTCCTCTGGTCTTCCGGCCATGCTTCGTTTTACATGAGCTCCTTTGTATTGGTACAAAAATGAGAGGAACTCCCTAGAAGAAGCGAATCCATCATCAGCAACGAAATCTTCATGCTCAGTCATTCTTATATCAACAACATCCTTGATGTTAATTTCACCAGTGTCCATATTCATCTCTGCTTCGAAACCAGGAGGATAATCTTCTCGAGGAGAATCAGGTGGGATACTACTGGCGGTCGACTTTGGTGACATGTGAGCTAGGGGCTGGCTGTCCTTCTCAGTATTAATGAAATGGAGGAATTGCGAAGGCACTCTATGCATGATCTCTGCTTCATGTTGAAGCAGCCTTTTAGCCACTTCTAGAGGATCTTGGAGATTTCCAATTAGGTCTCCATCTATCATTCCCCTTGCCCTTTTCCATTTGTAAGCCTCCCAAACTAACTCACTCTTTCCTCTCAAAGCTTTGGCCTCTTCTCTCTCAAGATTCTTAATCAGGTCATCTGGCATTTTGGCCACATGTATTCCAGCTTTGAGTTTTTGTGATACTCTGGCAGCTCTTATATATCCTTCAGGGTCGAAGTTCTCTCTAGGTTCACCCAGAGTCATGCCATAGTAGTCTAACTTGTTCTGCAGTAAATGATAACTTTTTGAACTTTTAACAATGAAATTAGAAAAAACCAATAAACCTGGAACAATGGATTGTTTACCGGAATCTGTAAGGTGTTTAGCATTGACAATAGACAATTGTCTTATAATCTCCAGGCTAGCCACCCTGTTTGGCACTGTAATTGGGAGCATGTGGGGTTTTCCTTCATATCCAAATACCCTGATTTCTATGTGATTGTTATGGCAATACCAATCACCCCAATTATGATCAATTTGTGACTCTGGAGAGAAGTCCTTTGGTCTGAGGAATCTCTTGATTTCAGGGGACAAAGTGTAATCCCTGTGTTGCCCAAAAGCTGCACTAAGAGGTTTCACAAAATATTCTTGAAAGTGCCAGTACTGGTTGTTCATGAACCTCTGGTCCCATGCAGATACCCATAACTGAACTGGCTTCTTCAAACCATTTTTATCATAGGATCGAATGCAGAAATCATCTGGCCAGAAATTAATCTCTTGTCCACAATAAAGAATGATATGCATTAACAAGGAATACAATGAAAAATGAACATTCACAAGGTCCCCTTTCAACTTTTCCAGTCCATGATTTAAAGCATCTGCAACATAAGTGGCAAAATCAAATGACCTAGGGTCTTTTGACTGTAAATCAGCACACAAAACCATAACCCCAATATCCATGAGTGGATGGGCCTCTAGGCCTAATAATTGAGCTGCAGCATAGTAGGTATATTTAAAATAAGGATGGAAATGGTTGACATCAAACGACACCTTGTCATCTTTGCTGAATGGAACAAATGACCCACCCACTTTTGGCCTGTGAATAGGTAGCCTCCAAGTCCTGTAGATGTTTTCCAAACTAAAGAATTCTTGTGAGAGTTTCTTCATATCGATACTCTCCTCCACCTCCCAGTCCAAATCAAACACCATATCAATAGTCTGTTTGTTAATTACTACTAATGTATTCCCTCTGTAATCACATATGGTTTTGGTTCTTGGATTGTAACAATCTACCAGAGCTTTCATTAATTCTACATCTACAAACACATTTGGGACTACCAATTTGCCTAAGTTCTTTTTCCATAGATTACTTATGGGTTCAGGAGCGTCCCTTCTTTTGTAACTAAATAAGAATAACTCATGTCCTCTGATTTCAGTCCAAATATCTCCTAGATTTTCAAATCTATCCTCCAATCCTTCTTCTTCACTTTTGATCTTTTTGGACCTTACACTAGATGAGGGACATTGGTCTAATAAATCCTGAGTCAGAGCTCTTCCTTCCTTCTTTTGTCTCTTGGGCTTCTCTTCAGGGTTTAACTCTTTTCCTTTCCTACTCCTTTTAGAAGAAGAAGACGAAGGTTCCATGATTACAGCAGATATGAGAAGCAATACTTACTTGGAGAAATGCTCAGCTCTTCTGGTTATCGTTCACAAGTTTCCACAAGTTCTTCGCAATTTTCAGTCTTTTTGCATTGATCTGGTTCTCATGAAAATTCAATCAGTTCGACTATAATCGTATGGGCAACTTGTGCATAGTTAATGTTCTGCGTCTACAACGGCTACTCAAGTGTTTAAACTTAATTGCAGATGTGACATTCTTCACTTGGGCCTTTAACTCTTTTGCGGGAAGTACAGTTCGCTCAAAGTGATCATTTTCCAAGTTATCGATGAAACCCTTGTCTTCGGCCGAGTGTTTAAATCTTTCATCGAAAGCCCGTTTCCTTCGATACTATTCTTTCGGTGAGTAGCCCATGTCGAGAAGCCACTTTCAAGACTCATCGAAATCGTTCTTTCATCGATAGACCTCCTTTTCGATAAGTCACTCGCGGTTTCATTGAAATCATTCTTTCGATGAATTTCTTTCTTCGGTGAGGGCCCATGTATGTTCATCGACATTCCTTTTTCATCGATATCCTTTTTTATCGATGAAACACCTTTGCTTTTGTTCGACATTATGTCATCGATGAAAACTTGCATTTCGATGAATGCTTTATGAGTTTCTTCGGTAATGATATTCCTTCGAAATTACTTTTGCCTTTCTGCCTTTCGATGAAACTTAGAGTATCGATGAGTGATTTTCTACATTCATCGAAAGTGACTTTTTGCCGAAATACTTTTGTTCGGTGCTTTACATGCCTCATTTCGATGAAAATACTCTTTCGATGAAACTTCTTTTGCAGTGCTCGATACAATTTGCTGGCCGAAAACATCTTTCAGTCTTCACGCCTATGGGAATATACATTTTTTATATATTTTTTTATTTTCAAATATAGTGTTCAACAGGCTATAAACAATCTCGGAGGATTGTGTATCTGCAAGAAGAGATGGATCATGCTAATCAAGTGATTGTAGACATGCAAAGGCAAATGCAAAAATCTCTGAAAGTAAGAAGAATATTATCTGATGATTTGCAGGACTCTCAAGAGTTAGTGGAACAAATTGAGACATCATCTGAGAACAATATATCTAAAGAAAGGTTGGGGTATTGAAAGAAAAGAGCAAAGCATTGGCTGATCAACTAAAAGCAATGAAAAGAGAAAATCTAGATGCATTAAGGACAACGGAGGATAAAACAAGAGATCTAGAAAGAGAGAAACAACAACTTGAAGTCTTAGTATTTGATAAAAATGATGAAATCATAAGGTTGACTGGGATTCAACAAAATATGACAGATCAACTAGGTTATGCACATCATGAAACAATTCTGAAGAATGATGAAAATCAAGCATTGAAACTTGAACTATCAAGGTTGACCGATGAACTTGAAATAGAGAAGAAATCCAAAGAAACATTGAAGAAGAGTTATGAAGCATCAAAGATGTTGGATAAGAAACTGAATACAAGAAGACCCAACAAAGATGCGGGACTCAGTTACAAAGGAAAAGACTCTACCAAGAAAGGAATTCATACTACCAAGAGAGGGGAATCATCAAAGCAAGCTAGAAACATGAATAACATCAAAAGAAAGAAGCCTATTTGCTACTACTATGGAAATCAAGTTCATACTGCCAACATGTGCCAAATCAGAAAAGGTAAGCAACTGAATCTCACTAAGTCCAATGGTTATTGTTACAATTGCAATAAATATGGTCACACATCTAACCAATGTAGGACAAAGTCTATTAACAACTATCAGAAGGAAAAATACAAAGGGTTTTGTAGAAACTGCAATAGATATGGACATAGTACTGAGAAGTGTTGGTTTAAGCAAAAGAACTACATGTGGTCTGCACACCAAGCAAACACTAGAAGTTACTGAACTCACACAAATCGTTACCGACAATTTCTAGCAGTACCATGGGATTACAATACAGGGATATGGTGTGAATGTTGTGGAAGATATGGACATATTAGTGCTAACTATTTTATAAGGTTTGGAATGAACAACCGAAGATCATGGAGAAATCCTGGTATGGCATGTTTTCATTGTCACAAAGTTGGACACTTGGCTGGAGATTGCAAAGATCAACCTAGAGGAGACACTAAAGAAATAAAAGGCAAATTATAGATGATTTGGAAAAAGAAGGAAATTATGTCAAATGAAGAAAGCACCTTACCTATCGAGTTAGGTGCACCTAGTCCAAATTAATCAGTAAAGGTATTAAGGGACTGCATTTTCTGAAGGTTAAAATCATAACAGTTCCTATACTATTATGTACTAAATTCAAAATTTGCATAGTTAAGATGCATTAGTAAGTTTGAAATTCTATCAAAAGTACTTTATAGGAAACTTGTCAAGTCAGTGTATACAAGAAGCCTGTCAAGTCGGTAAATGAAGGAAATTTGGTTACTCGGTTAAAACAAAAAAAAGGAGAGTAAATTGGTTAAAGGTGAACTGAGTGCATTTAATGTTTTTAACCTAACCCGCACAGAGCCCGATAAGGTATTTTGTGTACTTAAATGTATTTTTGTGGTCATTTTCATTCACAAAGTTTTTGAAAGAGCAAAGCAGAGTGAATCAAGGTGATCAAACCTCATTCAAAGCAAATCCAAGGTATTTACATCAAATCTCATCGCACTACTAAGCTAGTTTACCGATCTTATCTTGTTGCCATTATTTGCTAAGCATAAAGCATCTGTCATTTGAAATTTTGAAATCCTAAGGACTCTTTACTAGTTTTTTACCTGAAATCCTAAATGGCGCCCAAGATCCAAGATCCCATAGTTGTCAAGAATGTAGAGAAGCCCTCACTGAAATATTCTTTGACTCCTAAAGTTGCCTCCGAACCAGATGACAAAACCACCTTTTCACTCATCCCGGATCGAGTCTTGTTAGTCGAAGATGTGAGATTCTTCACCAAATGTCGTATTGAAGAACTCGGTCATGTTGAAATAAGAGACATCTATGATGAACTATGACCGATGGTGTATTAAATAGCAAGTATGAACACATCAAAATCAGAGGATTAGCTGAAACCCTAACCTACCCTCGTGTGTTCAAGCCCCAATGGGTCAAGTTTGTTCTGAGTAAAGTTCATGGTGATTTCATGTGGCTAGAAGAGAAACCATTTAAAATCACCAAGGAAATCATTCATGTGATCACCGATTATCCTATCTATGATCATGCACGAGCTCAAAAGATGATATCATAGAAGGAATTGATCAGTTTAACCGGAGTAGAATCTGATTACAAAGGACTGAAACTGAACAATGTCACTGATGCAGAACTTAAGTTTGCCATTAGAGTAATTGGTTACTGTTTCTTCCAATCAGCAAGGGAAAATAGTGTACCCTGTGCAACAGTTGACTTAGCTTATAAAATTATGAAAAGGGGAATAAAAGTTGACTTATGTGAAGTGTTACTGAAGAACCTATTTGAGAATCTGAACACAATAAGGAAGCTGAAGAAGATCAACTCAAGAAATACACTAAAGTTTGGTTCACTTCTTGTATGCATGTTTTTCTACTTTGAAAAATTCTTTCCATCAGTCGGTAAAGTAGTTTGGGAGCTACACCGACCAAGCACCCATCAGATTAATGACTTCATCAAGAAGCTAGGTGATAATTTCAATAATATAATGGATGATTACTTTAGCAAATTTCAAGAGAAAATGCACAACAGGTACTGAATTCCACCCCAGCTAGTGGAGAAATATAAAGATGACATATGCTTTGAGGTAGACACTGATTACTGTTATGTGAATGCTATGGAACCAAGAACTCAATCTTTGCCACCTATGGG